>NC_088942.1:0-659298 GCF_033473495.1 Cercospora beticola
ACCCTAACCCTAACCCTAACCCTAACCCTAACCCTAACCCTAACCCTAACCCTAACCCTAACCCTAACCCTAACCCTAACCCTAACCCTAACCCTAACCCTAACCCTAACCCTAACCCTAACCCTAACCCTAACCCTAACCCTAACCCTAACCCTAACCCTAACCCTAACCCTAACCCTAACCCTAACCCTAACCCTAACCCCTAAACTCTCTCTTATTATATAAGCCTATTAGTTTTAGGCTATTATAACTATCTATTAGTAAGAGAGTTAAGTTAGCTATTTCTTTAGTTATTCCTAGCTTTATAAAGTTCTTCTAAATAAAGTATTCTTAATTAAGCTTTAGAGTTCTAGCTTATCTATCTCTTATTAACTTTATTCTAAGGATTTTCTCTAGTTCTCTAAGATTTTTAATCTTAAATATCTTATCTAGCTATTCCTTAAACTAAAGTATATCTTCTAGCTTTAGTACTATAATTAGAATATTATCTATATAGGTTAGGATTAGAATATTCCTTTCCTAGTAGATAAGAAAGTATAGGTCTACTTCTAATTATATAAACCTAATCTATTTTAACTTTAAAATATAGAGTTTATTCTAGTCTCTTACTACTTACTTTAGTCTATATAAGCTTCTTAGGATTTATAGAACTATATTAGATAGAATTTTAACTCCTAATAGTAGAATTATAAAAATTTTCTCTTAAAGTTTACTTTTAGTAAATATATTATTTATATTTACTTAGTAGAGTTCTAGATCCTTCTTATAAACTATAGCTATAAATACTTTTAAAGTATTATATCTAACTATTAGTATAAAGATTTTCTAGAAATTAACTCTAAACTTCTAAAAGAAACCTTTTATAACTAGTTTTACTTTAAACTTCTTAATAGCTCTACTAATTAATCTCTTTATATTAAATACTTACTTAGATATAATAAGGTTTACTTTTTTAGATAGAATAACTTTTATCTAAGTATTATTACTTCTTAATATAGTTAGTTCCTTTTAGACTATATTCTTCTATATATATCTCTATTTAGAATTCTAAATTACCTTTTTATAGAACTTTAGAATAGATACCTCTTATCTCTATATAGAGACTTAAGAAGTAATTACTATAAATATAGACTTCTAGATCTCTAATAGAGTTTCCTAAATCTACTTCTATTCTTAGCTTTAGACTTAGCTTAGAAATACCTTATAATACTTAGTACTAGGCTCCTCCTTCTATCTATATTCTCTCTATTTTTTCTAAAGTACTTATTTTATTACTATACTATAAGCTTTTAGCTCTAAGTCTAGTTCTTTATCTAAAATAGATCTTTTTCTTTTTTAGCTATAAGTTTAGTTTTAGTTCTTCTTCTAATCTCTATTTCCTTATAGGTCCTACTATATAATATTTAATTCTCTTACTTTAGAATATAGTCTCCTACTAGTACTAGGACTAGCTTATCTATTAACTTCCTAGCTTAGCTTAGATAGTTTAGTAGTTCTACTTTTCTTCTACTAGAGTTATAGTTCTCTAGAGTTTTCTTCTTTTAGATCCTCTATTCTCTAGTACTTCTTCTTATTCTTTAGTAGAAGTAGTAACTATATAAAAAGTATTTAGTTAGGACCTATAGGTTTAGTTACTATAGCTATAGATATAGTAGCTATAGAAAGTATAACTACTATTTGCTTCTTTAGAAGTCTACTAACTAGGTTTCTAATAGATATACTACTTACTTAATTAAGCTTAGGAATATTTAGCTCTATATCTTCTCTTTTCTTATACTTAAACTAAGTAGTAGTATTATAGACTTTAATAGCTCTTATATTAGGCTTCTAGAAGAGCTATATTTTAGTAGTATTAGAAATATACTTAATAAATATAGTATTTTTATCTCTATTTATTAGCTTATCTAATCTTATCTCTACTAGCTAGGACTTAGAATCTATATAGACTACTACTTTATAACTCTAAACTCTAAAGTATAATACTAAGAGTTAAATATCTAAAAAGGCTTCCTTAAGTAATACTTTAAATCTATTAATTTCTAGGCTATTAGGAAAGGAATTTCTAATAACTATATAGGCTACTAAGGCTTCTAGCTAGAATTCGATAGATATATAGATATCTTCTAGTATTACTTTTATATAGTCTTTAGAAGTTTAGATTAACTTCTTAACTACTCTATTCTAGATAGAGTTATATACTTTAGTTATATAGAAGGAAATTCTATAGTCCTTCTTCTACTATTTTAGTATAGTAAGAAGCTCTCTTACTTTATTACTTCTTATAATCTAGAAGAGATTTCCTAATTATAGTTTAGCTTTTATTTTCTAGTTTCTAAAGATACTTAGTATATCTTCTTTAGACTTTATTAGGAAAGTCTATTTCTTTCTTAAGAAGTTATTAATAATTTTAAGCTACTATTTATATCCTAATCTTAAAATAGATAAAGAACTATAAATATTAATAGAAACTAGAGATAACTTTTAGAGTTTCCTTTTAGTTTCTTTCCTTCTATATTTCTTTATTTTTACTAAGAAATATACTTTATAAGGTTAGTATTCCTTTAGAATAGAAATCTAAGCCTTTAAGTTAGATACTTTATATAAGTTTCTAAGAAGACTCTCTCTAAAATATATAAGTTTTCTATACTAAAGCTTCTACTATTCTTAGATCTTTTCTTAGGCTTTAAAGATATAGACTTTATTCTTTTATTTTTAATTAAAGTATAATATTATAAGCTTCTATAATATATTATTAATCTTCTTAATAAATAGTACTCCTTCTAATAGTTTTATCTAGATAACTAGTTTCCTAGATAATAAAATAAGTATAAATTTTAGTAGTTAAATACTATACTACTAGCTAAATTAGCTCTAAGAAATAAGATTTACTTCTAGACTAGATATAAAGAGAATATTCTTAAGAATAATCTATTTTCCTCTTTTTCTATTTATTACTATATTTTCTATATATATAGCTATTAGATAGCTATTTCTAACTTTAATCTACTTTTTCCTCTAAAGAGATTTTAGTTCTCTAAAAAGTAATTCTTAGTTAGTTATATATAATAAAGTATAGGAGTTAAGTAGCTATCTTAATAGTATATACTTATCTTTTACTTCTATAGTTAAGTATATAACTTTATTAATATTATTATTCTCTAATAGAAATTAAAATATATTAGATACTATAGAAGGTTCTATATTTTCTTAAGTAGTATATATCTTCTTAGAAAACTTTCTTAAGATTTATTTTTTCTTAAAGAATTAGACTTTTAAGTTAAGTTTCTTTACTATTTCTTTTAATACTTCTCTATTTAGTAAAGATCTCCTTCTAAATATACTTTCTCTAAGTAGTATTCTTCTTTTCTCTACTCTACTAGCCTATTTTAAGTTAATAGTTCTCTTAGCTTTATTAAGATATAGATACTTAATAATACTTCTAAAATACTTCTTCTTATAGAAATAGTATTTTAGCTTTATACTTTAGATCTTTCTTCTTTTAGTAAATATTACTATTTCTTATAACTAGTATCTATACTATATTAACTCCTCTACTTTAAGAAGTTAAAGAATTTCTTTAGAGTCTAAGTTCTTCTAAGCTTAAATAGTCTACCTTATACTTTTATATTTAGCTAGAAGTATAAAGAGTAGATACTTAATCCTTATATTAGAAGTCTTATAGTATAACTCTCTCTAGTTAATCTCTATAATTCTCCTTCTAAGATTACTAAAGTAGATCTATAATTTTCTAATTATATTCTCTAGTTCTATTTTAAAAGTTATAAATTCTTAGATAATAGCTATTATATATACCTATTAGACTTTACTATATTTTCTATATAGCTTTATCTAGATATTATATACTTTTATCTTATCTATTACTTTATCTTAGTTATCTATATAAAGACTTTCTATTAGAATATAGATTATCTTTATATTATTCTTCTACTATTTTAGGCTAAACTCTAAAAAGGTAGTACCTTTCCTTTTACTTAATAAAGCTTTAGATACTTTAGATTTAGCTAGAGTAGATACTAATAACCTCTTTAAGTCTAAGATTATCTAGAAGATTTCTTTTTCTCTAAGTATATTCTTCTATAGCTTAAACTATAGTTTCTAGTTCTCCTTTATTAGAATTAGTATTCTTCTTCTATCTAATTTACTTATTAA
The DNA here is from genome assembly GCF_033473495.1 of Cercospora beticola. NCBI lineage: Eukaryota > Fungi > Ascomycota > Dothideomycetes > Mycosphaerellales > Mycosphaerellaceae > Cercospora > Cercospora beticola. Next base: position 4,171 of record NC_088942.1, read on the forward strand.
ATCTATTTCTATAGAATTAAATAAATAAATCTAAACTCTAGAAATATAAGCTCTTTTAATCTAATTAGTAGCTTCTAGATTTCTACTTTCTCTAGTTACTAAGACTTTTCTCTTTTAGCTAAAATATCTAAGAACTTTTCTCTTTTAGAGAAGTTAGTTAGATTCTTAGATAGAGAACTTCTAAAAGATCTACTTTTTTAGAAAAGTACTACTAGCTAGTTCTAAAGTATTAGTAGTACTTAGTATTTAGGTCTAGTTTTATTTACTTAGATACTATAGTCTAAAGCTAATCCTTTCTTCTTTATACTTCTTTAGTATATCTTTCTTTTAAAGTAGAGTATACTTTACTAGACTTTTCTCTATCTTATCTATTCTTTAGAAACTTCTAGCTTATAACTAGAATCTTCTAAAGCTTCTAGATAGTATAGATAGAATATACTTCTAGTTTCTCTTATACTCTTTTTCTACTTCTCTATCTAATTAATACTATAGGTTCTATAAGAAGTAATATATATTACTTTAAAAATAAGAAGACTAACTCTTACTACTTAGAGCCTTTCTATAAACTCGGGCTTATAACCTATCGAATTATATTCTCGTAGATACTTATTAGATAGATATAATATAGTAGAAGTAGAGATAATAAATAGGAACTAACCGAGTTAATTATATTAGTTAGTTATAAGTTATATTTTACTTCTAAGATAGATATTAGCTAGGTTATATAACCTAGTATTATATAACCTATATTATCTAATTCTAATTCCTAAAGTATCTCTTAGAATAACTAACTAGACTATACTTTCTAATAAGAAATAATAATATAAGTATATCTAGGCTATAAAGTATAGTAGGCTAAATACTAGTAGAATAGAAAATAGAAAAGAAATAAAAAGAAAAGAAAAGTAAAAGTAGAAAAGAAATAACTACTAGTATAGAAAACTACTAATTTCTTTATTATTAGACTAACTCTATATAAAGAACTTACTAAACTAGAGAGTATAATAGTTATACTCTTAAGAATAGAGTATATTAGAATAAAGTAATACTTTACTAAAAGAAGAGTTCTAGATTTTATACTAGACTATAAATATAAATAGAGATATAAGATACTAAAATATATATATATATTCTACTTAAAATAGAATAAAAGAAAATATATACTATTCTAAATAGAAATATCTATAAACTAGAAGAATCTAGCTAATATAAAAAGAAAGCTATATATAATAGTAAAGTAGCTTATCTAAGAAGAAGTTCTAGACTAATTCTTATTTATAAAAGAAAAAGTATAGAAAAATAAAAGAAAAGAGAATAGAAAGAATAGAGTCTAGTAAAAGAAGAACTTACTAGATATCTAGTATTATTTAAAAGAAAATAGAAGTAAAGGAAGTAGCTATATAAGTTATAAATAAAAAAATATATAAAAGTTTTTTAAAGGCTTTTCTTTTAACCGAAATCTATAGAGTATACTACTTACTTTAGTTAAAAGAAGTAGACTAGTATATAAGAATTATCTATCTATTTATTAAACTATACTATAATTTAAAATAGACTCTCTAGCTCTATATTAAGTTAATATTAGTAATAGAAATAGAAAAAAAATATTAACTAAAGTATTATAATAGAATATATATATAAACTTAACTCTAGTTTATATAAAGTACTTCTATTAATTCTAAATAGAATTTTATTATTTTTTTAAACTAGTATTTTTTATTTCTTTATTCTATATAATAATACTTTATAACTATACTAGATTCTTAGTATAAAGCTATTCGACTTTAAAAGTCTAGAACTATATAAAGTAGAGCTAATAAATAGAATAGAATACTACTAAGTTAGTATAGTATTTTCTAATATAAATTAGAAGTATTTAGATTTATTATATTAGAAATTAATACTATTAATATAGAACTTATTATTATAGAATTATTAGTAGATAACTAATAGTATTTAACTTATTATTATTAGTAGTAACTACTATAATAATAGACTTTATCTACTAGTAATAGTAACTTTCTATAGCTTAAAAAGTATTTATTTCTATTTTAAACTAAAAATTAATAAAGATATCTAGATTATAAATAAGTCTTTATAGTATCTAGTTATATTTAGTTAATACCTATTTAGCTTTTATACTTAAATACTTACTTAGACTAGAATTCTACTCTATTATACTTTATAATTCTATTTTCTAGCCTATATATTCTATAGCTTATATACTCGCTTACTATCCTACTATAATAACCTCGATTACTCCTCGGTAGTAATACGTATAGTAGCCTCGATTACGCTCTCGATCTTAATTCTAATTCTATCCTTAAATTATACTATAATACTATAGTATAGCCGTCTCTTACGTAGTCGCATTCCTACCGTTGCTTCGCTCTAATACCGTCGTGTTAGCGCCTCGAGATCGCGAAGGCATCGTAGTGCCGACTCGATAGGAGCCTAGGCAGTTTCGTCGTAGTAACCGTCGGAGGACGAGGTGTCGACGCGAACCCGCTCACAGGTTTTGATGATCTGGATCGCTGACAGAGGGAGGTAGCGCGGCGAACGTTCGCCTTGTTCGAGGATGAGACCGCTGCTGGTGCTCATTTGGGTCGGTCGCGTCTTGCGATGTCGTGTCCGGAGCGCGCCATGTTGAAGGCGCACTCTTCACTGGGCCAAGGTCATGTGGACCTTACCTTCATTCTAGTATTCAGCAATCGATGACTGGAGGCCGAGAGGAGAAGGCTGGAGAATCGGCGGAAGAAGCACTCGAGCGTGAAGTGCGAAGTTTGCCAAGAAGCGACAGCTGGCCGATGCCAAACTCTCTTCTGCACATAAGCCTCCTGTATTTGACTGCACCTGTTGCGGCAGAGCGAATTGCATCGGCTTTTGTTCGGCCCTATGCCTCTTACCATCTCCCTGGATCTCGTGAGGCCTGAGACAGACCATGACCAACCGGGTTCTCGGTCCTGCAAGAATGCACGCCTTTAGCAAGCATTAAGAGAGGGAGCGACCGGCCCATCTCTGCAATTCCGGACACGAAGAACATGGAAGAAGCCCTTCTCCTACAGCGTGTCGGCAGTGCCAGTCAACCTTTCCAGTCAGCTCGAATGACACAGAATGTATGCCGAAGGTTCCATCGGACACGCAGGGACAACGGTCTTCGAAATTCGCGCGCACTATAACAGACAAGGTCCTCGCAATCTCAGGAACCCCAGCTCACACCATGCGAGCATGCCGATAAGCTTTGCTTGGACGCTTGTTAGGGCCGGCAGACGAGAAAAGACAAAAATATCGACTCCTATCCTTCACTGTCTCACAAGGTTGCGGGAGCATCGGATCTGGGTCTTTGGCCTTACACGACTCTCGAATAATCCTAGCTTCGACTGTGACGCTGCTATGCAGCGTAAAATTACAGTCATAGGACTGCCAGAATTCTCGTCCCGGAGCTGAGCTGACCACTTAGCATATCATCTCACCTTATAACTTTTCCAGGTGTAGTAAGGCTTGCGCTGGCCCTCTCAGTGCGTCGTGCATGGGATTGAAGTGTAGTGCGACCGTGGTGTGACGTTCACTGGTATTCTTCATCGAATACGAGTTCGGCCAATTTCTGACATGATCCAGGCTGACATGGTTCACTATAGTGCGATGCTTGTCGATGAAAGTCTATGCCCATGTTCTCGAATTCGAGGTCGCGAAGGGCATGTATAAGTATCACTGGGCACTTCAACACACCAATTCACATCTCAAATCAATCAACAGACTCTCGACCACCCACCTCCCCTTCACAACTTAGACTCTTTACTCTATCATGCATTTCTCCACTGCTCTTACCGCCCTGGCCGGCGTCCTTGCCTACAGCTCGCTTGCTGCGGCCAGTCCACTCGCTGAACCACAGAACGCTGGCAGCGGCAACTCTCCAAGCAACAGATGCAACACCCGGGCTGTGACAGGCAACCAGGTTGTTCAGGGAACCGCACCGACTTGGAACGATTGCTACACCCTTGCGTAAGTGAACGACAGCTCCAGTAGATGCGGATGGGAAGCTGACTCTTCGCAGCGATAAATTCCAGAACGAAGAGTTCTTCAGAAAGAGCATCAAGGTGGAGGGCAACTACAAGCAGACGTACGGAACCTGTGGCTTTTCTATAACAGCCAAGGCAGGAGACTTCCAGCTCGGCAAAGGTAAGACACCTCCTCCCTACCTAGAGCATTCACCATACTGACGCCATGGCAGATGATGCCGCCGACCTTATCAGAAGCACCGCTGGTGACCTTGGTGCCAAGAGTGGAGCATACCAAACTGGCCTTGTGTCATGCGACACTCCTGGAACGGCTGGAGGAGACCGCGGCCGCCAGACAGGATGGACCATCGGCAACTTGGACGCTCCAGGCCCAAAGCAAGGATGATTGCATTGAGATACAGCTACAGAAGACTGAGAGATCGTTGGTTCGGTCGCCTATTCAACTTGTACATTATATTTGCTACTCAGACAATGAACGCGTTCGCAGTGCCGACAATCAGAAAGAATCTCACGGGAGCAGTGAATGCGTTTCTTGAAAGTGATCGAAGAGTCGTGCACAGGGCGTAGGATATTCAAGTCTCCTCCAAATTGTTGGCCACGCCAGTTCTTGAGGCTGGAAGTCGATGCATACGGCTTCCCTCGTGGTCCTGTGGTGAACTGGTCGTGCAACAACTGGAATGCGTCCACGGCTGCGTCTGCGCCAGTCTTCCCGCATGCCTTGCAGGTTTCGCAGTCCTTTCTCAGCCAGTACTGTGACGTTGTGCTAGCATTCGAAGTAGTGGTGATGATGCTGCTTTTTCAGAATGTCAATGGTCGGAGGGTGCTTGCGCGGTGCTTATTCGCGGTGCTGCGTGGAGTGCAGAAAGCTCATCAGGTTGTGGCGACAGCATCTCGTTCTGCAGACCATCGCGATCTACGCCAGTCTGCGCAGCGAACTCGGAGAAGCATTCGCTGCAGCCAGCCGCTGTTCTTGCATCCATCCGAGGTGACCTGAAGACCGCAAGCTCTTGATAAGGATGCCGCAATGGTTGGACGGAACAATTGCTCTCTCGTGAATAACCCGCAATTCTGCCAGCAGGGACATCTCAGACTTGCAGCTTGCACTCTTTCCTCAACGTTTTTGACTTAATATGCCTCCTCCCATCGACTCGTCCACCGCAAGAACGTATCATGGTAACTGTCATTGCAAAGCGATTCAGTTCACAGTAACACTCCCCGAGCCTCTGCATCCCGAAGGACCAGGCAAAGTGACACGTTGCAACTGTTCGATCTGTACACGAAATGGTGTGTATCTTTTCCCACGCCCACATTAGTCGTTGACCAGGCATGGGAAGCTCACAAACAATTCCGCTGCCCAGGCTACTTCTTGGTATATCCACTGCGCGAAGATGTCACATTCTTAAACGGCAGCGACAAGAGAATGAAAATCGATTCTGTCGAGAGTGCAGTAGCAGCATTCTCATCGACTTCCAGCACTCTGATGTAGGTAGGCAGCGGATGTATCTGGCTGTCAATGTACATTCTTCTCTCTGGCACGCGTTCCCCAGTACGCCTCGGCGCAATCGAGAGCAAGACTGACGGTGGTGCTGCGCTGCCCGAGTAGGCAGCGATGTTTCAGGACTTTGATCCGAGTAGCGCGGACCTGAGACTCTTTGATGGGAGAAATCGACTGCAACCAGCATACGAGGCGTAGTCATTGGACGAAGAAAGTCTACCCAGAAGATACAAAACAACAAAAATCACAACTGTCATCAATCATCAATCATCCATCATCTCCTCCATCTTATCACTCGTACTTGTCACTCCGTCTCGCCGCACACTCAGGACTGGAACCAGCCAAATCCTCGAATGCGCAACTCACTGTTGCAGTGCCTCCAAAAGCCAAGCTGGAACGTCCTCAGCTGCAGCATCGCGTTCGATGAGGTAGGGTGCGACTTGCAAAGCATCACCCGCGACTTGCTCGCCGATGTCGAGAGCCTTGTTCACCAGTGCGCATCACGCTTCTGCATCGCCTCCTGAAGCCACGCTGGGATCTCCTGATCGTTCACGCCGCGCCTGAGGATGATGTTGTCGATGGCGGTGTAAAGCGTCTTCCACCAGTTTGGGTCGCGGCGGTCTAGATCACCGACGTCTCGTCTGAGAATGAGGTTGTCAATGGTGGAGTAGAGAGTCTTCCACCAGTTGGGATCACGACGTGTCAGAGCATTGATGTCACGCCTGGTGTTCACACGCCCGAAGTCCAATGATAGTGGGTGGGAACGATAATAGCGCTGCATTACAAAGTCAGCAAAGGATACTGTTTTCATCTGCACAAGCCGCGACTGGGTAAGGTCTTGAGTTGCGCGTAGAACGTAGACTCCAAGCCAGCTCCAAGACGAATTTGGTATTGTCTCTTACCTGAGCTTCCTGGTAACTGCGCTGTGCATCCTTGTTGTTCAGGTCAAGATCAAACGAGCCAGGGTCGGCAGATCGCTCATTGATACCAAGATGGTTTGCGATATCCTCGCCCCAGTCAAGCGCTCCACTGAAAACATCGTCGTACCAGTGTGGGTCTGGCACAGCAGATCTTTCATTAATGCCAAGATGGTTGGCAATGTCCTCACCCCAGTCCAGAGCGCCGCTGAAGACATCATCGTACCAGTGAGGATCAGGTCGGGCGGATCTTTCGTTGATTCCGAGATGGCCTGCGATGTCCCCGCCCCATTCTAGGGCACCTTGGAAGACATCGTCATACCAGTGTGGATCAGCTGCCCTCTTCTGATAGCTGCCAGCAGCTTCGAGAAGTTGGATGACATCGTCATTGCTGAGCGGTCGAGGACGAGCAGCAGGCAGGGCACGGACGGCTTCAGAAGAGGCCAGAATAGCCAAGGCCAGCTTGGAAGAAGTGGAAAGGGCACGCATTGTGTTTATCGGAAGTCGACCAGCGACGGATGACAAAAGAGAAGATGAAGGAGATGATGAACTTGATGATGATGATGATCGCTGAAGTGGTACGACGATGAGGCTATTTGTATTCCTCAGCAGTATTGGTGGCCAAACTCAATGCCCGCCACAAGCGATGCTATGACTTCGCGATGTGCTGGGACCTCATCGAAGCGCCGAGACATACTGCAGTTCGTGGATATCTTGTTTCCGAGCTTGATCGTGAGCGCTGTCACCGCATTGGTTGGTTTTACGCGGACTGAACCTCCGGCCATATGAACAAGGGCCGAATTCGCCGAAGCAGGAAAATAAGCTGTCCAAGCAGCCTCTTGGATCTTCAATCGGCATGCTCTACGAGGCTTGACATCTATCCCCGGTGACTTGGCGGTGATTCTGGACAGCTGCGTGGGTCACGCGCCTACAAGATTGGTTGAGTGCAGTCGACTGAGGGAGTTCTCCGAGTAGTCTGGCGACTCCAGCTATTCCAAAACAGATTAGCTGAGGCTGATGAAACTCGAGCACGATCGATTTGCTGCCGAGCATTGCAGGAATACCTCCTCTGGTATATTTCGTACTCTCTCGAGAACACTTCCAATCCATGAAATTCGCCGGAGCCGTGAACACTTCAGCAAGCAGTACGAGAGGTCGTCTACGCCATCAAGGTGTGGATCGTCGCTGCTCCGCACTGAGCTTTGATGCACGATAGTTTGCCCCCAACATAGGCAGTACGCGGTGTGGTCTTCGTGGCATTGATAGTGACAGCCTGTGCTTCAACCTGAGGCGAGGCTGACGTCGAGAACAAGATTTGTCTCCAGGCTTGGCGACCACGTGGGTGATGAGACCGCAGTTCGCCCGAAGTTGTGACATGCCATTTGACGTGGCATGAACAACAACAATAGCCATCCGGCTCGCCACAGTTCGCCTCCGCGGGACCGTGTACCTCTTTCCTGTACAAGATCCCCCTTGTGGCTAGAATCCGGAAAGAGACCTCGGCGAGATGCGAAAGGAGTACTGGGAAGTTGCCACTACTAAACGAGCAAGCTCTGTGCTCTTACAGAATCAGCTGTCGTGCAGCAACTCGTCGCCGATACAGTGGTAAGGTGGGCTGAAACTGCGTTGAATCTCAAAGACGGCGGTTTCTTGTATCATTTGGCCCGGCAACTTCAGCCTTTCGAAGATCTGCGACATACTGTTGTTGCTGGCTGTACACAAGACGAGTCTCGGCGACAGGCAGCGGTCAGCTCGGATCTTCTTCCAGTGATTCAGACGGAGTTTGTCAATACCTATCACAAGAACTCTGACCTCAAATGGCTATAGTCGTGCATCGACCCGAAGTCCCTCAAAAATCTCGTGAATCGTAGAACAGGCGTCTGGGCCAAGTTGATCGTGTCCTTGTAGTTCAAACTTGTTGGAGAGCCGTCTCACAGTATCGACTTGGATACTAGGAGCCTTCGGTACTGCAGCACAGATTCGCACGCATAGAGCGCTTTCGTCAACGTAGCTGGACACTTCGACCCACAAGACCTCTGCGCGGCAACACTGGTTCCGCGGCCATCTAGATTCCGCGGCGAAAGATATCACTGGCTGCATTAATTAATTTGCGTGCGCTCCCTGCATATTGCTGCAGATCGTGAGCCTTCTTCGCCCTTGCCCGGGTGTGTCGACATGCCTACGGCCACTGATTACGGCAGTCGTCTCTGCGCATGATTGCAGAGAGTTATCGTCGCGAAGCTCATCTTCAAACCTCGTCTGAATGCACGCCTATACTCGAAACGACGCCTAGGCCTTGGCATAAACTCCATTGTACCACTACCCAGGAGGAACAGCGGAGGAACATCTTGATAACTCATCAAGCAGTGATGATACACACAAAGTTACGTTGAGAGCTTGCTGCAAGCTTCATATGTTCTTGGCGGAAAGCTCGGATGTTGAAACTTGTACTGGCCAAAGAAAATACACCTACGCCACGCCAAGACGATGCAGTGAAGCATGCCGCATTGGTCGATTGCGCGACTTAGCCTGAGGCACAGACACTCTACGTCTATGTGACAGCAGTAAGTGGATTTCACAAGTTTCGACACCTCAGCCAAGGCTGGGAACAAGGGCGAGACCACGAGTTCAGCAGAAGATCGCTGGTTGAGCTGGCAGCAATACTCTATCAAAATGCGACGCCAAGTCAAACCTTTCGCATCGACGATAGGAATGTCTACCTCAGTACTACCACTCACATTGGCAGGTATGTATATATTCATCCTTCAGCACTTGTGCTTTTCAAACTCAGCAAACCACTCAATCATTCGCTTCCCACACTCATTTCACCAAGCCATCCTCGATTATGTCGACCCGAGCACTGCTTCTCGCGACCGCGCTGCTGGCAGCGCCGCTCGTCCACGGGCACTACATCTTCTCCCAGTTGATCGTCAACGATAAACCAGTCGGCACCGATTACACCTACATCCGCAAGAACACCAACACCTACATGCCTTCCTTCACTCAGGACGTCATCAACTCGCCAAATCTCATCTGCAATGAGGGAGCTCAAAGGCGGCTTCTCAGACTTACGATGTCAAAGCTGGTGACAAGATCGGCTTCAAGCTCTAGTACAACGAGTTCATTGAACATCCTGGTCCAGCCTTTGTCTACATGTCAAAGGCACCAGGAGACGTCGCCAGCTATGATGGAACCGGCGATTGGTTCAAAGCGTATGAGAATGGAGTTACCGGTTCTCCAAGCCAGGACACCAATTGGGGAACTTGGCAGAAGGACCGAATTGAGTTCACCATCCCAAAAGAAATTCCGGATGGCGAGTATCTTGTTCGCGTACGTGAAGTCTTCTATGATATTTGGCGTTCATGATCGATCAGCTAACGGTCCACAGCCAGAGCACATCGCAATCCACGAAGGACACGTTGGTAAGGCGCAGTTCTACATGGAATGTGCTCAACTCCGCATTTCGGGCGGCGGAAACGGAACGCCGAGTCCTCTTGTGAAGATTCCAGGCCTGTACAGTGCCCAGGATCCCGGTATTGCTTTCAACAAGTGGGGTGGCAACGTTGGTAAGCTATGAACGAAATGGGCTACATGATCTCTTTCCCTTATACTAACGTGTACGTCTGCATAGGCAACTACGAAATGCCCGGTCCCGCTGTCTGGAGTGGTGGAGGCTCTGGCGGTAGCGCGTCGACCAGCTCGAGCGGCAACAATTCTACTGCCGAAGTGTCAGTTGGTGGAACTGGTGCTGCTACTTCGGATGCTTCTAGTCCTGGAGCCTCTACTTCTGGTGGCTCTACTCCTGGTGGCTCTGCGGGATCTGCTGGTACTGGTGGCACGACTGGCACTAGTGCCGCCACTGGCTCGGCTGGACCAGCAAATGGTTCCTCTGGCTCCCAAGCTGGTTCTTCCGGCGGCTCGTCCAACACATGGGGTACCACTGCCGGACAGGCTCCATCTTGGGGCTCTTGGACTGCTGGTCGCTTCCGCCGCAGCTTCATTGCCTAGGCATTGTGAGATATACGCGAATTGGGCGAGCGCAGAGGGAAGCGAAGCGGGACAAGGGACAGGCGACGGACTCAATCGACTGATGTGCTGGACACTTAGGCTTATACATGACATACAAAACGAAGCTGGTTGCTCGAACAATTCTCTCCTTTCATTTTGCAAGCGAACCTGCCCTCAACTTTGGGGCAATTCATCCAGGCAGGAAATGATATATGGACAAGGGAATCAATGACATCGTCGTGTTGGTCCTTCAGGTATTGCGTTTCCCGTGGGCGAGCCTTGCGCAGTTGATGCTTTCCACCTTTTGCAACAACTTGACCTGATCTCTCTAATGCATACCGCCTTCAGACATTACTTGTCCACCCTCGTTCCATGATACTGGGTTTCTCAAAACATAGCGGAATCTCGAAAACCAAACATGGACAGCCGAGACGCTGTTTACTAGTAAAATAACCTGCCGCCATCCCTGGTCTCGTGTAGGGTTAGGCTTGAATCCGATATTTCCTCCGGGCACGAATGTTCAAACACGATTGTAATGCAGAACACTCGCTATAGACAGATTTTCTCGCTGCGATCTGTCTTTACATACGCATTACTACGCTACAGCCCTTAGTTTTCGCATTTCTACTGCGTTTCTCGGAGAATTAGGTGCGCATTGCCTCTCGAGCCCCTTCTTGGCGACTCCGCTATGTTTTGAGAAACCCAGTAACTAATCACGACTCCACCCGAAATCTTTCCGCAGGCTATCTGGTAACCCACATTTTTCGCTGCTCTTTAGTCTGCTCGGATGCGGACAATGACCGGCATACTCGAGAAGTGCCACTGCTATCCTCATGCCAAGTTTGTGTTATCTTGTGCCAATTTGACTTGCAATAAGTATGTCTCACAGATTTTTCTGGATGCGAAATTCTTGCACGGTCGAGGCGTCGAGTGCAGAGACCGATCGAGAGCGGCTGCTCGTTATATAAAAAGACTGTTCGATGCAGAGTAAGTGTAATCACTTTCGCGCCCTTGTCTAGTTGAAAGAGTAACCCGCATACCATAGCCTCGGTGAAGGGGACAACATGAGTAAGCACTAGAGCAGCCGTGTCCTCATGGTACTAACCTCAAGTAGAGTTCTTCCTACTCGTTCCACTCCTGGCCTCACTGCCTCTTGCCATTGCACGCAGCAAAAACAAGCCTGGATGTAGGTCGACCGCGATCTCACGTCATACAATCGCTTCGCGGAGCTAAACGATAAATTCGCTGAAGACTTCGATTACAACTGCAGCGACATCTGCGACTACGAAGGCGTCAAACGATGGATCAAGCAAGCATGCGAGGGCATTGGAGGTTCGAGCACAACAGAAAACGGAGCTTGGTATAACAGTAATGGCGGCATCATTGAAGGACACGCTATCTGCCTTTGCGCGAGAGGACAAACCAGCCCGCATGACTATACCATCAGTGGCGACTATCCTGCCGGCACAGCTACGCTCAAGTTTGATGCTTCCAGGGGTCCCTATACGTGTCAGCGCTCGGGGTAGCTATAGTCGGCTGATACGTAGCATTTGTGGCTGCTCTCAGGTTGCTGTCTGATTTGAGGACCCCATAGACTGGAACTCTGCTCAATGGAGCCAGAAGTTCTCGATTCATGACGACTTCGGTCAGATGTTTCCGCAGTAGCAGCTCGTATCATGCTGATGCGTGTCCAAGGCACCAGTGGGAAAATGTCTTGAAACAGAAAGAGGCAACTCAAGCGCTCCACTTTCTGGGAAAAGCATCTAGCCGCGTGATGTCGATCACCCATCTAGATAGCTATCAAAATAGTCCGTGTCGCCAACGACAAGCTTCGGAAAGTTTACTCGCGTTGCCCACCGAATGTTGGTCGAGTACGGTGTCTCGACCGAATCGTTCCCGTGCGAACCCGAAATGTCAGACCAAGTTGACTTCGGTCCCGCAGGACGATGGTGATTGAACAGAGCAGGCTGCGGCGAAAGGCAAGTCATGAGATCCCTTCCACTCACGCCGTCACAGAGAGCCCTGTACATCATATCAAGTGGGTCCGTGATCTTGTGAACACCGAACTCATACAGCATCTTGCGTGCTCCATCTTGAGAGACCGCATAGGCCAGCGTGCAAGTATTCACGCGTGATCTTGCAACGACGCGTGTATGGTCCGGATACTGATCCACGAGCTGGGTATCTCCAAACTCGATGTTGATGTGCTTTCTCGCAGGGACAGTTTCATCATCGGAAATGATAGCTCGTCCGATCGGAACATTCTTGTCCTCAGCCCATGGAAATCGGCAACCGCAGTGTCCCAACCACAGCATTCCCCATCGACTGAGATCGCCGTATGGTGATGTCGTTCGCACAATAGTTGATGTCTCGTCATCGACCTCAAAACTCGGAGGCTCAGAAATCCATGAATCTGGCTGAGGCCAAGTAGGATCAAGATGTTCGTTGTCTGTACCGGACAGTGGCTGGATTAATAATCTTGAAGCTTTTGCGAAATCTCGCATCTGCCGTTTGATCCGGATGTCCCAATCTGCATCGTCTTCGAGTATGAGCGCGGAGGAGATATTCTGCTCCACGATGCTGCAAAGTGGATCAGACGAGTACATGGCATTTTGAACGTTGATGCAACGCACGTTCTGATCACATTCAAATGAGATCTCCACGCTCCTGCACCGCCTTGATTGAGCTTCGTTTCTTTACCACCAGGCGGCCAAGCCTTCTCATTGACATGAGTGACAGCTTCAACAAATTCCACATCCAGTCCGGTGAGAGCAGCGGCGAGAGTACCAGCGTCCCTTCGATCCGTTCTTGTTGGGAGATTGATCATGAAGACTTTGTGGAACTTACGACAGAAGTCAGCACGTTTGGGGAGAAAGGAGGTGTGTCCTACTCACGCCAAGCGTGGCGTTCGAAATATCGTCCAGCGAATCATCTTGTTTTCCTTGTGCTGCACTGGCGATCGATGCCAGTCGATTTGTGATTGTAGCCTGTGCAGGCTGGAGATGAGCAGCATTGTAGTCGGCGAGAAGCAGGATACAAATTACTACCAAGGTCAGCCCTGCAGAGAGTGTCAATGCTCTACGCGAAACAAATACGGAAGGAGACATTGGGAGCTCATAGCAACGAGAAGGTCGACACTGCAGGAAGAACTGCCTTTCGCAGAGGTAAGGGGTTGCCAAGGATGACTAGTTCTAGCCAGTCGCTGCTCCGCGCCCTCCCGTGCCAGTGACTTGACCCCGGAGTTTTGCCAGCTCTTGAATCGGGACCATGGGCTCATCATTTTGTATGTACGCACCAAAGTACTTTGTGGCTGGTAGCCGCATTGTCACTTTGAGCATTGCGTGATCCATCGAGGAAGCGAGGCTTTCGCGCGATTCTCAAGCCCCGATGTCCACGTCTTCACTGTCTTGCTGTGGGGAATTTGCGGAACCCTCTCTCTTTTCACGCAAACTCTCCAACTTCTCGCCACATTGCTCAAATGTGGCCTTCACTCGCTTCAAACAGCTAATCTCTCCTCCAGCCGTCCCTGTTCCTTCTCAAGAACAACTACCAATTGCTTGATCTCGGCACGCTGTTGGCGAAACTCTGCCTCGTCTGTCGCATACCATTCCTCATCTTTGGCCAAGGTCTCTTGCATATTCTGGTTGGCCCGATCCGCTTCCTCAAGCACGCGAGAGTGCAGTTCTTCAACCTCTTGCTTTGTGAATGGAGGCCCGCGTTCAAGCCTGTCGGTACAGGACTGGATCCGGTCATGCGCTACACGATGCTCGACATCGACGACGGGAGGATCAGCTTACTTGGCTGACAGACGACTGCGGTTCTCTGATTGCCTTCTCTGGTCTGGGGTTGCCGCATGGAGCGAGGTCCTGTGCCTGAGCTGGGAGAGCACGAAGGAGGGCCTTCTGTGGCTCGTGCGAAGTGGTGGCATCCCGCGTTGGTGTCTGGTTCTCCTTCTTGAACACGTGAGCGATGATGGTGCTTGCAGCTGAGTGCACCTTGGCGCACCAAGTTGCCTGCATCGTTGTCCGTGAAGCTCGCTGCCTCTGCTGGCGAAGCCTGGGCCATTGTCGGATGCGGAGTGAAGTTGACGGATCAGTGGGGAGAATGATAAGGCGTGTGCGGGCCTGCTGTGTGACTAAGGCAGCAGGCAGTAGTGACGGCTTGACGTGGAACGCGCAAGTTACGCGTCACGGTCGTGTACACACGACGCGATCACTTCTGCTTGAGCCCCTTTCGCTCACTCGTGGCACTTGCAAGGGCCGTGTCCCGCACCCAACCGGGAAAGATGTGGCCTCCAAACATCATGCTCAGGCAATTGATATGAACGAATGCCGAAGTGAGGATGCTGAATTGCAAAAGGTTTCGTCTGGACAGAAGCGATCGCTCTGCAGGCTGATCGGCTGCTGATTGCCCTCCAGATAGGAGATCAAACGCGTTGAATACAACAAACACCAAGACAGGATGCAACGCACGAAGCATAGTCCAGAGCTGCTGCGACGCTATGCCCTCACCCTCAGGCTTGAGGTGCACCATGAGCACAGTAGGCAGAGCGTGTCCAACAAGAAGTGCGCAGCCAACGATCTTGTCCGGGCTGATGAGTCCATTCCATTCAAATTGTTTGTGGAGTGTAACGTGAGCGAGGACGACAATGGCGGCAAGCAATACAGCTGTCAGGTACCGCGTGGTTGACATGGTTGCAGATACAATAGTCTTCCGGAACTCTGCACCCCTTGGAATTCTTTCGCCAGCTATATGTACTTCTTCGGGATTTTCCTTGCCTGTCCACCATGTAATCATGTTCACTAATCCCAAAAACTCCACGACCAACATTCTAATCTCAAGGTACCGGTAGGCCCAATTCGCGAGTACTAGGCAGGGTCCATTGCCGATTGAAGTCACCCCATTGTCCCAATTGCGACTAGTCTGGCATCTCCTCTCCCATTCGTCGAACCGATTCCGGTGTACGCTCATAATACCACACTGCATTTTCAGCCTTCGCACAGCTAGTATTGCGGAATTGCTCAGTAGGCAACCAATCTCCATCCTGTGGCCTTCCATTCAAATAAAAGTAAAACCATACTTCATCAAGCACCGTACGGCCGCTATCGTTCGATCCGGTCCCAGCCTCAGTTTCGTTAAATCTTGGCCCACTGCAACCGAGGAAAGGAGTCCCGCTGTACTGTGCACGCAGCGAATCTTCAAGGTCGCCAATTGTATACTGAGTCTCGTTCGAAGGCACAATCCCATCTTGTGCAAGCCATGACCACACTGGAAGACGTCGGTCGAAACGAACAGTGTCCTCAAAGTACTCGATGTAGTCCTCGTGACCGGTATAATTTGGTCCATAGCACTGCGGATCATAAACAGAGAAGCACGTCGCATGCTTTGAGTGTTCATGAGTGTGGAGGATCCAGCTATCCTGACCTCTGCCGACCATATAGGTGTTCAAATACTCCAAAAGGTCCAGACGTCCAGTCGCTTCGAACGGCGTGAGATATGGCTCGCCCGTGTAAGGAGGAATTGACTCTCCATCTGGTTGGCCAGTTGTGGTATTAGGGCCTGGGAGGGGATCGGTCTGTCTGTTAGCGATGTCACAATATTCTGGATATGAGCCATCACACTTTCACCATGTATCAGCGCACTGTCAAAATCGCATATACTTTCAAACTCACATAATCGATCCAAAGCCCATGGATCGTCCAACGGTTCCGCGGAAGCGATTGTCCCACCTCTTCTCGTCCAGTATGTGTCATCCAGTAATACGTCTGCAAGAACAGCCCACCATTCATTTCTGTGCAGCAAGTATCAACATTCGAGATGTTGGCGGCTTTGGAGCATGTAAGAAAAGGCGTTTTCATAACACATGTATGGTTCTGGTTTGACTTTTCGAACAGTGGCGACTGTCGATGAGGAGAAGCATCTTCCCAGAACGACCCATTGCCTGTCGTATTCTGGCCCCGCGCGCTCGCGAGAAGTACACTTGCGATAATACTAAGGTACCTCATGTTTGACGAGATGGAAGTCTAGCCGTGACATGTGAAGCGCGGACGAAGCTGCTTATACAGCCGCTCTCGCCCCGGAGTGATCATCACCAACCACAAGATCGAAGCTTGTTTCCCGACATGTGGTCAACGCCTTACTGCATCAGGCAGGTCCGGCCAGGATCTGAAGGGTTTGCTAAGTCCAGTGCTTGGCAGAATACTGGGCAAGTGCTCTTGGCTCCAGGCTTGTCTGACACGTGGGCGAAGATCGATGTCCGAGAGGCTCAACACAATTCGCTGATAGTTCTAGAAGAGGTAGACACCCGAGACGCCGTTTCGTCAATGCCTTGACACTGCCACTCTTGTTCGTGCTGTAGATTGTCAACAAGTATAGGAAGTAGTATGGAGTGTGAGATGTATGGCGCAATTCTTGGTCTCATAACGTCTCTTCTCAAGAGTCGAAGTAATTACGATTAATGATCTCGCCAAATCAAACATTAGTACACGAGGAACAAAGCCTTCGTATCGATATTATCTTTCCCCCCTGGTCTTAGATCTCTGTCATGTGCACGGCCACTGTCCTACCCCCGAACGACGGTACACCTGCTCCATCTGTGCTAATTAGTACCACTGAGGATACCACGGATCTGTCAGATCGAAAATGACGACGGAATGTGGCTTGGCACCGCCATAAGTGTCTGCGAAAATGCTTGCGAAGTCAATGCTTCGGCCGAAGGAGAGTGCTCCGTTCGGGAGAATGTCGATGTACAGAATTCTATAGTCGGCAGGAGTGTTGACGACTCCTGGAAAGGATGAGTGTCAGCACTTATTACGGCAAAGAATGTATTTGGCTCTCATTGTACTCACCTATTGGCCCTGTCTGCACAAAGTAGTCGCAGACGACGAGATTCCTCTGATCAGGCGTCAATTTGAGATAGTGGGCTCCAACGACAGGTTGAATCTCGTATGGGTTATCGAGTCGAATGGGGTTTCGCAGATCGGTTATGTCTAGGGCAGCAATATGGTTACCAGTCGTGAATGTAACTAGCAGAAAGTGTCAGCGTCAGAAGGAAGGTTAAAAGACTGCCAGAGGATTCACAGTATGCGAAACGACCATTCTTGCTGATCGTGCTGAAGACGGCGACGGTGTCACGATACTCGAACTGGTAAAATAGCTCCGCTACACCAGGCTTGCCATACTCGTCCAATCGGTAGGGATAAATGATCCAAACCTGACCGGGATGCACGGCGGTGCACAGAGCCGCTCCTTCGGGATTGCCGGGAATCTGACATAGTGTCAGGATTTGTTAACGGTATAGTGAAGAGGCGACATACAAATTTGACATCCTGTATACCACCACCATCGCTGTCACAAGCAGTTAGTCTGCGATTCGGCAGAAGTCTTCTCCTCACAGTTGTTGCACCTACAGAATATTGATTGTGTTTATGATGGTGCGCGTTGCGAGGTCCCAAAGCCGAAGGGTCGAAGCCCTCTGTACTCCGTCGATGGTCGTGGAGACCGGCTTTAGCACAGTCAATGGCACCACAAAATCCCTGCGACTCGTCAGTACAAGTTCGTTGCAGTGCTTAAATTGGCAGCAAATACGATGTCAGAATAAGGCCTCTGTCAAAGTCGATGCTAAGTCCATGAGGCGAGAACTGTTGGCCGAGGATGTTCAACGTGCCATCGAGGTCTTCAGGCCATTGATGTATGATTTCGTATTCTGGACTGGTTTCAACCAGACGTCCTCAATGCGCATTAGCTGGAACACGCGAGGCCATTCACCACTGCATTTTACCAGGAGAGGTGCCCAGCAGCGAGTCCATGTAGGTGAAAAAGAAGCCACCTCCAGGTTTCGCGACGACTTCATCTGCAATGGAAGCGGAAGTCGCTCGGTCGGATTTCCAGTACCTATTAGATGACGCAGACTGTCAGCAAACCTTTCGTTCACGATGAACTCTTACTTGAAGAGCTTACCGCGGGTTGTATACATCCGAAGTGTCGATGTAGATGCCTGTGTCCTGGGTCTTCAGCAGGGAGAGCAGACATCCGCCCCAAAACACCTGCCCGTCCAAAGAAACCGCTTCGAACGAGTCAGTAGCTGCGTCAAATTATCATGTGATTGGCTGCCCATCTTACCTGAATGATGTGGACTGCACCCGGAGAGGCCAATCTCGACGACCCGCAGCAATGTGCCGAAGGTATCGTCGTCCAGACTGAACGTTGCCTATGAAACGGTCAATCCAGCTTCTCCACAAGACAAGTGCCCCTCTGTCCACTAACGAGGAAGTCTGAATGCACATTGTCGCCCGCGGCGGTCCAGAAGTAGCCAATTTTTTGCGGACGAATATCACTGCCAAAATACCCGGGCGTGGTCAAGGGAGGTGTGGGCAGCTGCAGGATGGGCAGTGGAGGTGCTGCAGCATAAATGGGGTCTAGCAGTTCCAGTTTGGGAAGCAGTGGTGGGAGTGATAGGGACTCCTGCAAACCACGTGGTACCAACGGTGAGAAAGCATTCTCTCGTTTCGTGTGCTCCAGTAATGCTGCGGCTACTACAGGCGTCTGATCGATATGAGGAAGAGCAAATGTAAGTCGTACGCATGCCGCGAGGGCAGAGAGTGTCGTAGCCAGAACCATTCCGATCAACGAGCGCGGGCGGCTTACGCCAACAAACAGAGAGCGAGAATGAGAAAGAATGCGCAGTTTTCGTCGGCTTTGCGGACCAGGGTTGTGCGTACTTGAGGTCAACTGTGAAGTTGCGCTCTCATCGTCCCTGTTCGAACAGCTTCACCATGTCTGTCTACTTCATGACGCCCCAAATTGCGAATATGGCGTGTGATGGTTCGATCTTCCTCCCCAGAGCCATAGTAGCAGCATCAGTCCTATCCTCGCCTGCATTCGTTGCCAGGATCTCGAATTCGATAAGTGACTTGGTTGCTGTCACGCAGCCTCGGAGCTGCGATCGAAATAAACAGCGCTACCCCGGACTGTCGTGTTCATACGGTGCCGAGACAATGCACCACCAGAAGCTCGATGGAGAGGCTGTATATTGCCCAAAAGAGAAGAGTTCTGCTAGGGTTGTGCTCACGCGACGTCTGTGCAGGATTGCACCATCAACAAGCTTTCGACGTTGTCCGGCTTTATTTCGACGTACCCGAATGGCATCTCAGCGGACCTCGAGGTCGTCTAGATACTTTCGTGGTCTGCAATGCTCCAAGTGAGCGTCGTCAATAGCAAATTGTTGATTTACAGGGAGGGTCCCTCTTGGAAATCATGGAAATTCAGCGCATCATGCTCGAAGGTCTCTCCAGATGCAGAAACCTCACACGTCGAAGATGCTTAACTGCACGGAAGATCCAGATCCTATTTGGATGTTCTACACACTGGAAGGAAGGGCGTGACCGGCATGGGTGCCAAAACGCCATCCCTATGGATCATTCATCATCTCGCGAAACGCACAAGAGAGTTGAGCATCCCAGCAGAATAGCCGCCAAGCGATAGAGTGGACCAACTGCGTCTCCAGAGGAACAACTCTGAGTTCGACAAATTTTGAGAAACTCGAGATCGCGTTTGGTGCCC
Source organism: Cercospora beticola (assembly GCF_033473495.1). Taxonomy (NCBI): domain Eukaryota; kingdom Fungi; phylum Ascomycota; class Dothideomycetes; order Mycosphaerellales; family Mycosphaerellaceae; genus Cercospora; species Cercospora beticola. The sequence continues at coordinate 24,171 of NC_088942.1, forward strand.
TTGCTCCTTATTTGTTTGAGCGAGGGCTTTAAGGCCGCTGACTAACGACCTTGCCATATGAGGTACTTGAAGATCGCTTGCAGAAGAGTTCAGCCATTGGCCACCTGTCCAAGAATGCCATGTACAGAAACGCTGTACGGTTGACACCCAAAGTGGAAGCCTGAAAGCAGTGGTATTGAAGTCTCATGGACCAGGCCCCTGAAGCTTCACCTATCCATGGTCCAGCCCTTGGAAGAGTATGGTCTAATCTCCCATTTGAAGTCGTGCGCAGCGAGGTCCAGGAATCAAGCCAATCCGATCAACAATAAAGTACGTGCCTGTGGTTGACGAGAGGTTTTGGGGTGTAGCTGTGTCTCGCTAGCTTGCCCACCTCCGAGCGTCCGTCAGCATGATATCTCTTTCACTTTTCACGAGTGCTGCAGCGCTTCTGGCGTGTAATGCCGAAGCGAGACCGTTCTTTTCGGAAGCAGGCACTCAAGGCAGTCCGCAGCCTCAGGTGCTCAAGAACGCTTTCAATTACAAGCGCGGCCTTCCATCAACCTTGAGCTCAAAGCATCTGCGGCCAGTGCTTGAGCCAAGAGCTGAGCCAGAGCAGATCATATCTTCGAACGGGCCCAATGTCAATGTTCCAGGCTACTCATCGGACGAGTTCGCAAAAGGACAGCCGATCAGTTCCAAGACTGGGAAAGGAGCTCCACTGCTTGGTACGTTCCCGTTCGTACGGGATTCCTACTGCGCCTTGCTGACAGTGCCGACAGGAGGAACGAATAACATCATCGATGTTCAGAACCCAAGCAACCTGGGACAAGAGCCAACTGATCATGGTGTCGTGGTCAACTTGAAGTGGCGCTTCTCAGGCTCAAAGACAAACCTGTACAAGGGCGGCTGGGCTCGTGAGCAAGTGATCACAGACCTTCCGGCGAGTCAGGATATCTCGGCCGCTCAACAACATCTGAAGAAGGGTGCTTTCCGAGAGTTGCACTGGCACAAAGTCGTGAGTACGGACAGTCCTCAAACAGAGATATGCTTAGCTGACTGTGCCAGTCTGAGTGGGCCTTCGTTTACGCTGGGCGGGTCGCCATATCGGCCGTAAATGAGCATGGTGAAAACCAATATGACATTTTGGGGCCAGGTGACATTTGGTTTTTTCCAAAGGGCGTGACACACGGAGTCCAAGGCCTTGACGCTGAGAATGAGGTATGTAGAAGGTCTCGAGCACAGCAAAGCATGCTCGGGGACTGACTGGGTGTGCAGCTTTTGCTCGTCTTCGACGACGGTGATTTTGACGCCACAGGTGTGACTTTCAACGTTGATGACTGGATTGCGCACACTCCAAAGGATATTCTGGCAAAGAACTTCGGTGAGAAGCAGAGATCCATGCCGCTGTGATCGCACCACTGATCTCCGTGAAGGTGTGAGCGCTTCCCTCTTCGATCACGTTCCGACTGGAAATCCCAAAATACTGCCTGGCGAGTATCCCGCCGATGATCAAACAGTGGAGCATCCGTACGGGGACTTAAGCTCTTCCATCAACACGAGTTACGTGATTCGATCCAAGGTGCGTACGAGTGACATTACACAAGGTCAAACATTCTAACCTCATAGACAGGATGTCGCACCGAAGGTTGCGCCAGGTGGAGGAGGCACTATCCAAGTGTTTGACTCCAGAAACTTCCCCATTTCCACAACGATTGCATCGTCAGTGGTGACCATCAAGCCTGGAGGTCTTCGTGAGCTGCACTGGCATCCCACGGTGAGCCAATCGCACCAGAAGTTAGGGACGCCCTCGCTGACATCTAGCAGGTGCAGGAGTGGGTGTATTTCGCCCAAGGCCAAGCGCGTGCAACGGTGTTCATGGGTATGGTCCACATGTGCAGGCTGAAGGTGATGCTAACTGTCCGATTTTTGCACCTCAGGCAACGAAGCTGCTCGAACATTCGACTTTGCTGCTGGTGATACCGCAGTCTTCCCAGACAACTCAGGTAAACATGGGTTCCAGGTGTGACTCGGCTCCCAGGCTGACTCGAAACAGGCCATTATGTTGAGAATACTTCGCCGAACGAAGATCTGGTGTGGATCGAGATCTTCAAAGCCGACAGAGTAGCTGACATTTCGCTAACTCAATGGTGATATACAATGAAATGCGACGACTGATGCGTGGCGGTGCTAATCTTGTCCAGGCTTGCATTGACACCAGCTCAATATGTCGCTGAAGCGCTTAATGTCTCGCTCGAGTTTGTGCATCAGCTGAAGAAGGAGAAGCAGTTGATCATTGCTTAAGTATCCATCGGGGCAGCGCATGCTTGACACAATGGCTTGGCGCGTTGATCTTTTGGCCAGGCGGAATGTAATGGGGTGTAGTTCTCTTCAGATTAGCCGTTTGCTGCCTCGACTCTCGTGTAGTCGCTTTAATTCAACCGCCTGGCAGGTGATCACCAAAATGCCAAGTCTCCAGCATTCCTAAAAGCTTCGCAGGCTTCGTGCTTGTTCTCTGATGCCATTCATCGCAAGTTTGAACGTCTTGTCAATCCACCGCGGGTGCTTGTTCTGAGTCTCATAGCCGTGTCGTCGCCTGCAGGCCGATGCATCACTGCAGCACAGACTGGTTGCCAATGCCATAACGAAACACTGCCCGCCACGATGAAGGCGTTGCTGGAAACCCGACAGATGGTGTATTTCCATACGGATGAAACGGACACTTTCGAGGAGGTGGAGTTGGAGATGCTTGGCATTGTTGGCCCAAACTTCGGGTCGGATCGGAAAGCTCAACCTCGTTTCATCCACCACCTTCCGTCCAGCATCTTCCATCTTCATCGTGCAACATCTCGCGGCACTGAGAACCGCTTGCAGACCTCACTTGGTTGTCGGACAATTTATCGGCCCATCTTCGACATTATCAGTGTTCCACCGCCTTGATGGCCACGACATGCCCCCCGCATCTCGTGTCAATGGCACCCGCCATGCATATTCTTCCGGCGGCAGACAATTTGGACATCTGAGCGGGTTGGAGCACGACACAAGTCCTATGCCACAGTCTGTTGGTCAGAAGAGCGAGTTCTAGGGAAGCATGACGCTCGATTGACGACGGAGTAGCATTGGTTTGCCACGCCATGCCCTCCCGCGGAAGAAAGCAGAATACACGGCAAAACGCGTGAATGTAGCCTCTATTCTTCCACCACCCAACTCAGGCATTGATCTACACTGATATTTGTCGCCCCGCATCGGAGCGAGGACGACAAATGCTGCTGAAGTATATAGATATCCACAGCACGAAAAGACCTTGAAAATGCACTGCTCAGGCTGAGACAACACATTCGAGGTGCAAGCTACGATGCAGCTTCGGGGAGTCTTTTGTTCAGGAGCACTGCTGCTTCTGCAAGCTGTAGCTATCAAGTTACCTTCGGAGTATGACACGATATGGACCAGCCAGAGCTTGAACTCCTCGGGATCGATGCCAGTGGGCGGCGGCGATGTCGGTCTCAATGTCTGGGTTCAAGACAACAACCTTCTGTTCTACATCGCCCAAAGCGGCGCTTTCGATGAGAACAATTCGCTTCTGAAGTTGGGCAGAGTCAACATTACGATGAACCCGAATCCATTTGCCTCCAATCGGAGATCCTCTTTCCGACAGCGTCTGAATATCAATGATGGCTACATCACGATTTCTGGTGGCCTCGGGACAGAGCTAAAGATCTGGGTCGATATGGACACTTCTGACATCCACGTGTCGTCGAGGAGCAGGGTTCCGATCAGATACACTGCCTCGCTTGAGTCATGGCGAACAGAAGGTTATCAAATGGTTCCTCCCGAGCAACGTAAGCTACACCATTGATCGCCACGAGTGCTCGCCTCCATGCTGAAATCTTCAGAGCAAACATCGTGGGGAGTGAGCGCAGTGCCACAGCTTCCTGTGCCATACCAACGCCCAGATACTGTTGGCTTCACGGATAGTGGAGTGCTGAGCTATCACCACAACGATGACTTGCCACTCTGGGATGCTCAAGTGGCCGAACAAGATATTCAAGATCCAGAAAGTTTTTTTAACCCCATGAGAAACAACACCGTACGTCTTTCAGTTCTGCCGGAGTGCGCATTGCTGCAACTACTGACTACCCCAGTTTGGTCTCTTCATGTATTCGCCAGACCTAAAGCGGACTCTGATGACCAGCGGCACATACATCAATACCAGCTACACAGGTTTTCAGCTGGCGTCAACTAAGGCATCTTCAAGGTTCTCCCTAATCATTGGGACTGATCAGCAGCAGACTACCGACGTCAACGCTTGGAAACAAGCATTGATCGCAAAGACCAAGGCCGGCTTGTCGAAAAATCAGGCCAGCACCATTGCCTGGTGGAACGCGTACTGGGACCGGTCACACATCATCATCAATCCTGCCGCAGGTAACTCAGATCCAGGCTTTCAAGTCGGCAAAAATTACCAGTACTTCCGATACATGATGGCGTGCAATGCCAAGGGCCAGTATCCGACGAGGTTCAACGGAGGGCTTTTCACATTTGATCCGGTGCTGACAGATCCGGAAGTTCCATTCACGCCCGATTGGAGACGATGGTCCGGAGGAACATTTACAGCTCAGAATCAGAGGCTTCTGTATTGGCCTTTGTTGAAGACTGGCGACTTGGACATCCTCACTCAGGGCATCGACTTCTACGGAAATACATCTCCGAACCATCGCAAACTGGGCCAGCAGTACTTCGGCCTGGATGTCGCACTGACAAGTGAGCAGTTGGACAATACTGGGCTGCCAAACATCTATGAATACAATGCGAGAGCTTTCGGCGATGATTCGGAGGAACGCACAGATCTCTATCCGCCTGGTATTGACTTCAACGATTGGCTGAGCTGGCAGCAAGACACAGCGAATGAGTTTGCGGACATGGCGATCATGGCTCGCTCCGTCTACGGCGAAGATGTCTCCAAATGGGTGTCGTTCGTCGAATATCAACTCGCGTGGTTCGACGAATTCTATCGGCAGCGCAACGGCCTGAACTCGTCCGGAGAGCTCATCATATACCCTGCATCAGGTGCTGAGACTTACAAGCTTGCACTCAATCCATCCTCAACTGTATCTGGCCTTGTCAGAGTCATTACCGATCTTCTGGACAGCGATGTCTCTTTGGTCAAGGGCAACACGACGTACTACGAGCAATACCGTGCGCGAGTACCCAAGACGCCGCTGCACCAATGTCCTGGTGCGACAGGTGGGTTACTCACGAGGTGCTATCTTTGACTGAGCCAATGCTAATCAGAACTCCCAGAACTTACATGCATCTCGCCCGCAACGAACTACTCTTTCGCGCAGAACACGGAACCTTCGGCAATGTATGCCGTCTTCCGTAAGCCTATACTGACCTAACCCATGTTCAGGATTGTTGCTGATGCAGATGCAGCTTGGAGCGAATATGGTCTTGGACAACCTACAAATCTGAGCTTCGCCATCCACACCTACTTCAATGACAGTCAGGCAGCCACTTATCGCGGCAATACGTAAGCTGTTGAGCCCTTCTCTCGTTGTTACACATCACTGATGATTGACCCGCAGCGGCTGGCGACAAGACCAGATCTGGTTTGCACGAATGGGACTCACCGACCTGGCAACAGAATACATCACAGATCGCCTCTCTGACAGCACACGATACAGGTTCTCGGCTTTCAAAGGTCCCAACTACGACTGGTCGCCCGACATCAATCACTATGGATCTGCTGCAATCGGCTTGCAAGAGATGGTGATGCAGACTTTCGCACTGAACAATACGCAAATTCGACTTCTTGGTGCTTGGCCAGCAGACTGGTCTGGTTCTTTTAAGCTTACGGCTCCTCAGCAGACCGTGGTCCAAGGCAAGATCTCAAATTCCGAAGTCGAGAATCTGGTCGTCACCCCTTCCAGCAGGTTACAAGATGTTGTATATGGCCTGGAGAAGAGTCAACACCCGAGTTTTGACTAGTCGATTCTGACGGACGCCACGCATATGCAACTTTTGTCAGACCAAGGACTGGTAGCATTCGCGGTAAACCTGGCATTGTGATGATTCACGACACGATATGAAGCGAAGGATTTCGGTTTTCACAAGTGTACACAGGAAAAGAGCCAATTTGCTGCACCTGTCAGCGATCTATTCGCATATTCCCGGATATATGTAAACTGCACTTCCAGCAGCACATAGTCTTTCGTTCCTCAATTTGCCAGTCCGACTGATGGCCACAAAGCTGTCCTCGCCCTTGAGCCGACTGTCAAGACCGAAACACATGAGCGCATGAAACTCGGAACTAGAATTTTATCCTTGCTATCACCTTGGTCGGAGATCGCAGAAAGAGGTCCGATGATTGCTGACTACAAAGCACCAGCGCTCCACGCAAAGTCCTCCACAACGTGCGTAAATACCGTTCATTTGAAATTGTATTGCTACACTATATGATTCTGACGAGAGGAGGCCCAGGCCGACTATCTTCATGCTCAGCATTGTAGATAAGTCTGACCTGCCTAGGAATCGCCATTTGAAATCATCTGTTGCGTCGTCACTAACCCAATATCTGCATAACATATCGACCAGATGACGCAACTTCGGCCCGTGGTGGAGCAGATCGGTACATGACCACCGATGCCTCTACGCGTCGAACAAGCTCTTTTCAGATCCTGGATTACAGCACTGCACTATCCAACATGGTCAGGCGCAGCATGTGGTCCTGCTCACCTCAGTTGTGGGCCCTGAAACCAGCGGCTCGTCCTTCGCTGGAGCTTGGCCATGCTTCGAAAGCTTCTCACGGCCTCGTTCGGCCCCCGAGCACGAGCGATGCACAATTGCATACTCGTGGGTTCTCTCATATTGATGTTCTCACAGACCCAATGCTCTGGCTCCAAGGACCCTATGACGTTGCCTCTACGATCCCATGCATGCACATATGCACGCACAAGATATCTCCCACTGCTCAAGTCCACCGGTCTCCATAGCCTATATGTCCGACGCATTGCCACACAAGAGCTCTACCTCCAGCTCATCATTCCGCATTGATGCCGACAGCATGTCGACGCAGCATATCGCGCAAACGCGTCATACCGGCCGAACATGGCTCGTTCATATAATACCCACGCTTTGTTAGAGAGTCATTAACATTGACCATTTGCTTGCATTCTAATCCACGCTTCCTATTATTACTTGCAACTACACTTACTGATACAAAACTAACACAAGATGACAGTAGGATACTTCGACAACGACTCAACGAACGACAGAGAAGTCAAATCTCTGCCACTGGTTGTCGATGAGCTCGCTCGCGAATACTCCGATCATGTCTGGATGAAATTGCCCAAAGATGCAGAGCTCACCACAGGCTGGCGAGACATCACATATAAAGAGCTTGGAAATGCCGTCGATGGAATGGCAAGATGGATGGGACGGGTATTCGGCATTGGACGAAGAGCTACAGACGTTGCTGCATACATCGGGCTGAACGATGTACGATATGCTGTCGCTCAAGTGGGCTTGATCAAGGCTGGATACATGACCCTTCTGCCCTCGCCTCGAAACTCGCAAGAGGGACAAGCATCGCTGTTCTCAACCACGAAGTGCAAGTACCTTTTGTACAGTGAGGGAGTGGATGCGTACGTGGAGACAATAAAGTCTGCTGTGCCAGGTGTGCAAGCTGTCCGTATTCCCTCCTTCGATGAGCTGGTCCAACAAGGAGCGAAGGCGACAACACCCTACCCAGGAGCATATGGGAACCGAGTTGATGACAAGGTACTCATTCTACACACTTCCGGGTCGACTGGATTGCCCAAGCCCATTTATCACACAAACGGATCCATCGATACGCTGGGCCAGCTTCGAAACGTTCCAGCACCAAAAGGTCGACAGAACAATATGAACGCACTATTCGCAACCGAAGAACTGCTGTTCGCCATGGCACCATTCTTCCACATGATGGGCACCGTCGTAGTATGGACCTCACTACTGTGCAGACGGCCAGTCTGCTATGCACCTCCCACGAAGCCACCGACCCCAGATCTCATCATCAAATGCTTGAATCAGACGAAGCCTGATGTCGCACTGGCTCCTCCATCGGTGATCGAAGAAATCGTCGAAGCCCCAGGAGGCTTAGACGCCATCAGCCACCTCAAATTCGTGTTCTACGGCGGCGGCCCATTAGCCAACGGCACCGGAGACAAAATCAATCAAGTCAGCCGCGTCGTGGCAGTGATCGGATCCACAGAAGCAGGACTCGTGCCTGCACGAATTACCGAAGACAAAGATGATTGGAACTACTTCGAGTGGTCACCGGGCTGTGGCGTCGACATGGAAAAGGATGGCGAAGGTCTGCATGAGATGACGATCAAGCCAGCAGACAAGCGAGTGCAGGCAATCTTCCATACCTTCCCAGATATTTCGGAGTGGCGTACCAAAGACCTCTTCGAAGAACATCCCAAGCGAAAAGGTCTTTGGACTTATCGGGGCCGGAAAGATGATGTGCTCGTCTTGAGTAATGGAGAGAAGTTCAATCCTGTCGGGTTTGAAAAGACGCTAGAAAGCTATGCCGCAATCAAAGGAGCACTAGTGGTAGGCCAAGCACGGTTCCAGACAGGTCTGATCATTGAGCCTGAGTGGCACTTGGTAAAGCACGATGATCCAGCCGAGTTAGTGGACGAGCTCTGGCCGCTCGTTGAACGAGCCAATGCTGCCGCACCAGCACATGGGCGCGTCTGGAAATCCAAGATCGCGATCACGAAGAGGGAAAGACCATTCAAGCGTGCACCGAAAGGGTCGATCGTCCGCCGACAAACCCAAGAACTGTACAAGAACGAGATCGACGCTCTCTACTCGAACGAAGGCAGCGATAATGAGCTTGGGCCATTGAGCAGGGACGTAGATGCTGCAGGAGCGAAGGAATATCTCCGTCGAGCATGCAAGGCTAAAGACTTCGCGATTCCGGAAGATGCCTCTGACGACACAGACATCTTCAGCTACGGCATCGACTCGCTCCAAGTGATGGCACTGTCCTCGACACTCAGTCACGCCACGGGAACTTCAGTCTCGCCTCGGGTCATATACAGCAATCCTACGATCAATGGTCTTGCCCAGTACCTGAGCCACGGAAATGACGGAGATGCGCTGGCTGGAGCTCAACAGACGAGTCGTGAGGAGATCATGGAGAAGATGATACAGAAGTACACGTCTGATCTGTCGGCCGAATCAGCTCGTGAAAGTGTTTCACGTCCTGACAAACACACCGTCGTCCTCACCGGCTCGACTGGCTCACTTGGCAACCACATTCTACAAGAACTCATTGCCTCTCCCGACGTCGCACACATCTACGCTCTCAACCGCTCAGAAGACGCCGGTTCCCGACAAGCCAAGCAATTCGAAGATCGAGGAATCGCAGCAGACTTCAGCAAAGTCACCTTCCTCGCCACAAACTTCGGCAAAGACCACTTCGCCATCCTAGATTCCACCTACAACGAAATGCTCCAAAGCGTTGACATTTTCATCCACAACGCCTGGGCCGTAGATTTTAACAAAACCCTCCCAACCTACGAAGAAGCCCACATAGCCGGTACCCGTCGCGTAATCGACTTCAGTCTCGCCTCAACCCACAACGCCCACATAATCTTCATCTCCTCCATCGCAAGCGTAGGAAATTGGTTCGCCAGCAACCCCAACGATAAACTCGTGCCCGAACGACTCTCCTCAACACACTCCGTCGCCCTCCCCCAAGACTACGGCGAATCCAAACACGTCGCTTCCACGATCCTCGCCCACGCAGCCGAGACCACTCATACACCAGTAACAATCGTCCGCGCAGGCCAACTGGCGGGTTCAGCAAAAAGCACATCCCCCTGGAACCGCCACGAATGGCTCCCAAGTCTAATCCTCACCTCTTCATCCCTCAACCTCATCCCCTCAACCCTCGGAACTCAAGATACAATCGACTGGGTCCCAATGGACTTGGCCGCGAAATCAGTCTTCGAAATATCCACCACCTCCTCTTCAACCACCTCCTCACTAACTCAAGTAACCCACCTCGTCAACCCCCACACCTCAACCTGGCAAACCTCCCTCCTCCCAACAATCCACTCCCGCCTTTCCTCCGCAAAAATAGTCCCATATTCAGACTGGCTCGAGAATTTGAAAGCAACTCCAGTCACTCCCGAAGAACTCGAAAAGAAACCAGGACTCAAAATTCTAGATTTCTACGAAGCGTTACAAGCAGAAGGAGGAGGTGGACTACCACCGATGGACACAGTCGAAACACAGAAAGTGAGTGAGACAGTAAGAACGATGCCGGCGATTGATGGGAAAATGATGGAGAAGTGGTTGGGGGAGTGGGGACTCTAGAAGAGTGTTCGGTAAGTAGATGGCGATATTTGAGAAATGAACGACATTGTGAAAGGTTCAACATTTTACATCTTTATCAGTCACTACTTGTAACACCATTTTGAAAAGCATTGTGGTACGGCATGCAGTGTCCCGAGGCAGCAAAAATTCAGGGAGAGATCAATGGAAGCTGAAAGGTAAGATCATATACACATCTGTTTCAATCTCTGTCGTCAAATACATAGCAGCATAGCATTAGCACTACCAAAACAAGCAATCAGCACAAAAAACCCATCATCCCAACCAGACAGGTATCTCAACCCACCAAAAGCCGCCAAGAAACCAAGGTGTCGCGCAAACCAGACGCATCAAACAGATCGCACTTCATCATTCCATCATCAGTGTCATATACTCTCTCACAACTGATTCGCATCCCGCCAAGTATTCCACGAGGCAGTCCTCGAAACCTGCCGAAACCTCTCTTGCGCTTCGACAGCCCTCCAAGCTGCGTTGCGATTCTCTTGACGTTCCTTGTCTTCTTCAAGGTCTTTCTAAGACGCCAAAGCAGCATTCTCCGTCTTGGCGGGAGTAGGCACATCAGCAGTTGTGGTAGTCTCCTCTTGAGCTCGCTCCAAAGCCTCGACGCGCTGAGCGTCGCTCAAGCCTTCAGTTTGCGGAGCAGTGGTGGTGCGGTCTGGCAGGCTCTGTGTGGCCATGGCGTTGGAGCCGAGCTTGCCGGCGGAGGCAGAGTGGACGGGCTCGACGGAAGGCGACCAGCCGCGGAGGGCAGCCTCGGCATCGTTGAGGATATCGCGGCCCTCTTCGGCGTGGGCGTAAGCTGGGCGCTCTTCACCTGGAACAGTTGGAGTGTCATCGAGCAGGTTGATGAGGCGGCGAGCCTGCTGGGCGAGGAGGATTTGCTTCTCGGCGCGCTCGATGACGGCGGCGGTGTGGAGGTCGTAGGCTTCCTTGAACTTTTGGCGAGTGATGTTGGTGAGCTGAGCATCGGCGACCAGGCTCTGTGCCTCAGCACGGACAAGCTCCTGCTCGAGGGTGACCAGCTTGGTCGACTCTGGCTCTTTGTACTTGAGCTTCTGAATCTCATCTTGGATCTGCATTGTCGTGTCAGCCTGCACCCCACTTCTCCACGACCGCAAAGACTCACCTTCTGCTTCTGCGTCCTCGTCGGCTGCACGCTCGCCTCAGTGTTCCTAATCTGCTTCAAGACACCTCTGCTGTCCTCCAGGTTCTGCGCATACAAGTCCTCCTGCTCCGCAATCTCGGCAAGCAGCACGCCCAACTTGTCGCTGACATCGCTGAGGGCCTCATCCTCTGTGCTTTCACCCCATTCGCTCAGCTGCGAAGCAATGCTCTGCGACTCTTTGCCTGCCTGCTCAAAGGCGCCAATGGCGTGGTTCTGGGTCTTGATCAAGGTGCGGAGCTTCTTGGAGAGCTCGGGCTGGCCGACGCCGCGCAGCGACGACATGGCGAAGCGGTGCTTGTTGCCCGAGTCATTCTGCTTGTGGCGGAGCGATCCTTTGCGTCCGATGTTCCTGTTTCTGTTAGCATTGTACTGTGATTGTTGTCGCGGGCCAGAACATGGCGGGGAGCAGGGATAACTAGTGCGGCGTACATGGCGGCGATTGTTCGGCTGTTTCCGAGGTTCGTTTGGGAGAGTGAGATCTGTTACAACAAGTCGTTCAGACGCTGTTTCAAGAGAGGGCGATAGAAAGACAAGCGAACAGTCGGTCAGTCAGGATCTGCGCGGTCGATGGCAGTTCCACGAGCGTCCGAGGAGAGCTGGATGACGTCTATGCAGCATGACGTACATGTCGTTCGCAGGCACGACCATCTGACACCCACACGGCCCAACTCGGACGACAAAGAAGGCCTACTGCACACATTCCACAACTTTGTGCCAGTCACACGTGCAAAGAGGTGCAATATGGGTAGATCTACCACTTTCGGACACAATTGTCTCGGAAGTCTGGAAGCTGGAGACAGCAGCGAAAAGACAATGTTCAGCTTGTGAAAGCATGGCATATCTTCAGTACGACCGAAATATATCAGTACCCGTCGCATAACATATCATGTATGCCCCAGTCCCAGCAAACCGCCCAAGTGTATCCCATCATAATCTCATAGCATCATTCACACCCATTTCACTTTCTCCACTTCACACCACGCTGCCCCTCTCCAACAATCTTTCTCCTAACAATCACCTCACATAAGTCCTACTCGTCCTCTTATACACCACCCTCTCCCCACTCCTTCTCGGCTCATGGTAACTGCTCCGACTGACCCTCTCCACCGGAACCACGCTCGTCCTCCTGTATACAGATCTCGAGCTGCTCCTCGGTCCTCCGTGATAATTGCTCACAGGACGCGGCGGGACATCTCTCCCCCGGACCACAACCTCTTTCTTTGGAGTGACCAGACACATGTTTTATTTGTGTGTTGTTCTCCTTCTGTTCGCGATTCAAGAGCGGGATGATGAAGAGGTGTGGTGTGTGGTCGTGAATCGATGATGGCGTAAGCTGTAGCCTTGAAGTCGCGAAAGCGTGTCTTATATCGTCGGGCTCGTTTCGATATATTCCTCGCCGTGCTCGTATCGCTGCGCGTATTGGTCTCGTATTCCTCGACTGCTGCCTGCGTCGTATCCTCAAGAGGGCAGCTGCCTTCTTCCCTCAGAGTCGCAAACAGATATGCAGTCCTGTCTCTCAGAGTCCAATCCCTCGTATCTCCAGAAAGAAATCGAAAGGAATCAAGTGAGCAGCTGAAACCAACAAGAAACAAGAAAGAGACGAGTACCCACCATCATCTTCACTTACCCCCCAAACGAAAGCTACTATATTTGCGACACCTCAGCTTCTCAGCAGCAGGAACGAAAACCCTGACGACTGCCAGGCGGCCTCAAGACTCTCTCGCTCCGCGGACAGCCTAGACCCTCCTCAGCAGCAGCACTTCCCCAGCCATCCCGGGCAAGCGATGGCGCGGCGTCAGTGACGACATAGAGCCAAGCAAATGCAGACGACGACGGAAGTATGATGATGATGACTGGACCTCCGTTTCAGTCGTCGGATGTGAGGGGATGCGCAGGCTTCCGTAAAGAGAGAGGTAGAAACTCAGAACATTGTATACCGCAAAGTGTAGAGAAAAGAAGATGAGAGCGAGGACATGGCCACGCAACTGCTCGTCAACTGCCAAAACTTCGGCGATGCGCTGGCTGCCAAGAGACAACAAGAGCACATTGATTCCACGAGTTCAGCTTCAAATCCGTACAAATAAAAGACAATATTGTTATACTGTATATAATATACTCTTCATGTTCGTAGAATGTCATAAAAAGTCATGCTCGCCTCAACGCATTTCACTCATTTCAGCAGAATTGAAACCATACCAACCCAATCCTCAAACACAGCACCAATCAGTCAAATCATCAAAATTCCGACCCCCCTTGCGCCTCACTAATCAAGCTCCGATTGCTCTGTCTGCTTCGAATCGGCTCATCAATCTCCATAGCGCCACTCATCACCCTCACAATTTTCTTGTCCCTCCCTCCATCGTTATGCACCAGCACCTGCGCCGGGCAAACCACAATTTCATCATCTCCTTCCCCAACATCATCGCCTTTTTTGACGACGAGCGGGAAGAGAACAATCTTGACGACCGCATGCTTTGCGGCCAATTCTTCGTTGGAGCTGAAAAGCCCCGAGCGCTCATTCATGAGCGAGGAGTTGAAGTACACTTTGCGAACCAGGTCCCCATTAGTGTCATACTCGGGCTGCAATGGTGGCAGCATAATGTACTCTGCGCGTTGCGTGCGCATCTCGATTGCAAGATCCACTGCGATGCGGAGCACCTTTTGTAGAGATGCTTGTAGTTGACTTCTCGAGCTTGAGGGCGGTGGCAATAGCATGCACAAGATCTCGAAGATCTCATGTGCAACTGCTTCAGTGTCGAGAGCGCATTGTGAATCGAACTGAGGACGCTTGGAGAGAAGCGTCAGTGTTGTTGCGCGCCAATGAGCCACTGCGCGAGGTGGTCCAACTTCTGCGAGGAGCTTTTCGAGAGCTTTGAGTTTCTGTCGCTGCTCGCGGTCCATGCCGAAGAGGTATCGTGTAAAAATGTACTCCCAGACCATAGTCATCACAACTGACATGAACACGTCCCGCCTGCGAACGCGGTCGCCAAGCAGCTTGTCCACATCAGAGCCGTCCAGGACTGCATTGTCCAGACGAGCCTCGATCTTATCGTCGTTCAAGTCGGTCGAGAGGCGGCACACGCGGTTGTCCGACATCTTGGAGAAGCGCAAGACCCATTGCTGCACATGCTGGCACAGCTTCTGGCACGCGCCATCGAAGTAATCTTCGTCTCTCTGTACGAGGAAATCTGATGACTTGGACGATTGGATCTGAACTTGCAATGCCCGGATCTGCTCAGCGGCAATGTCAAGCTGTTCGCGCAGTCGGAGAATCTCCGCATTCTTGTCGGCCAACGAGCTCGCGATTTCAGCTTCCACGATATCTCGCATGCCGGAGGTGATCCTGCCATGTTCGCTGCGCATCCCTTCCAGTTCCTGTGCTGTTTCCTGCCATTTGCTGTGAGCTTCGGCATGCTCGGCCTGGAGGGTGGCATAGCGTCCATTCGTGTCGTCGACGAGGTTGCGGTTGGCCTCAGTCAGGCCGTTGCTCAGTTCCGTCAGACGGGCCACTTCATCCTGCAAAGGTTGCAGCATGGCCTTGATCTGGTTGATCTCGGCATCTTTGGCCTGGAGTTGAAGGTCACGTGCTTCAAGTGCTTCCTGCAATGACCCGTCGCCCAGTCCGCGGGCACCTTCACTGGCTTGTCGGGCTTCCTGGAGTGCGCGGTTCTCGGCCACCAGGAGATCTAACCGCGTCTCCAGGTCGTTGATGTGCATGCTCTGTCGCTTTCGCACGCTTGGCGGACGCGTCGGCGAGACTTGCGACCGTTGCGCGTCGCCATATCCTTGCTGCGTGCTGTTAGTGTTGTCCTGACGATTACTTGAACCTGCTCTACTCACAAAAACATCGTCCGAGGTGTCCATTGCGCGCGAGGCGCCTCCGTGAATCAGCTCATCGTGCTCGAGCGGTGGTGTCGGCGGTGGCTCAAAGGCAATGGTCGAAGGTGAGGCTCTAGCGCCAACGGCCGATCCCGCAAGCGAGCCATTCAGCGAGCCGAGATCAGATCCGCCCCGCTTGCTTGCCGCCCGAAGATCGCCGGACAGGCTGGTGCGGCGGAGCGAGGGCGTGGAGCTGCTGTTGCTGTTCCGGCTGTAGGAGCGCATCTCGTGAGGAGACTTGAAGTGGTTCCCGCTGACATTCGAGCGGTCGCTCAGCACACTGGCAGAGCGCAAGTCGGGCGTCAGAGGGCCATTTCGTGGACGAGATCGATCGAGCTGCACGGTCTCGTTCTCTTGGTCCACCGGTGGCCATGGCAAACGGTTGAAGACTTCGTCCGAGGTACTGGTAGGACTGCTGACAGATCTCATGCCACCGCTACCAGAGGATCGATGGCGACGGTTCGACGGCGAAAGAGCTTCTTCTTGTGCCCGAATTGCTTTGGGCGTCTCCGTCCTTCGGACTGCCTTGATGTTTTCTGGTCCGCCAACCTCAGCTCTTGCCTTGCTCCTCTTCCGCGAGTGCTGGCGGCGAGCATGCTCTTCGGGTATGGCATCGAGAGGAGCTCGTGGTGATGTCGGTGAGAAGGCAGATCTGTCGCGATTGCCATCCCAGCTAAGTGCCGGACTGTGCTCTGCGGGGACAGATGCAGACTGTGCTCTGGTGTGATTTGTGCTGCTGGGCTTCTGAATAGGTGATGGCTGCTCTGGAAGTTGTGATGGGGAAAGCGCAGCTTCTGCGAGAGGGTCAGGGGGGGATTGGAAGAGATAAGACGCGCGGTTCTTACTTGTGGGCTCGAGAGGGGTGTTGTCGCTCAACTTGCGCTCGTGGTGGGGAACGTCTCGTGCACTGTCGTTGCCACGTCTCTGCTTCGGCGTGTGAATGTCCCAGTCCGGGCTTGTTGGCGTCGAAACACGCAGCGGTTCAAGCGAGCGTCGCTGTAGCAAGCTATCGCGGGAGGAGCTCGTGCGTACGATTTGTGGCACCTCAGCACTTGAGCGGTCGGTTTGCTGTGAGGAGCGCTTCGCAGTCTCATAGCCACTGTCACGAACAGTTCGGTCTTGAGCATCTTGCTTGGAAGGATCAACAAAAGCCTGGTCATCGCCTCGAAGCGCAGCAAATGACCAGGACGACTCTTGCGATGGCAGTGAGCGATCTTGGGACCCTTTGTCTTGCCCTGCAGCGCTGGCAATGCCCACGCCGGCAGCGGCCAGACCTGCCGCTAGTGCAGGCAACCCGGAGGATTGATCTGTCGACTTGGTGGGTGACCGCGGGACTTCCGTTGGCAAGTTCTGGGACACTTCGGAAGTGTGCATCAGGCCGCGTGATCCGGAATCATGGCTTGCCCTGCGGTCCTGTGACTTGCCATCTGCGTTTGCGCCTGCAGGCGGTGCACGACGCTTGATGCGCTCCAGACCTGGAAAGACAGATTGCACGATGCTGTTGGAGCTGGTGGCGCTGCCAGGGCTCTTCACTGTAGGTTGCACATCTTTGTCCTGACCAGTCACCTCATCCTTCGTCAGCTCAGCGACTGCCTTTGCCGATGTGTCCTCGGCTTCAGACATGATTGCAGATCGCTCGGTATCGTCCACGGCACTACTTTCAGGGTTGTCCGATGTGCCGCCAGATCTGGCCTTCAGCTTCTTTTGTTGTCGCTTGTTCTTCTTGTATGCTTTGTAAGCCTTGTCCATCGCATCGACGTCCATCTCATCTTGTACCATCCAGCTGTGCTCATTATTGTCGGTCGCAGCCACTGGAAGTGGAGCTGAAGGCTCTTCACGTGATGCCTCTGCTGGAGCATCGGCGTCCATCTCTTCGACCTGAGTAGATCGAGCTTGTTCAGCAGACTTCTTTGCCTCCTCATCCTCTGCCACTGCCGTCTTCTTGCCTTTCTTGCCCTTCTTACGCTTGGTTGTGGTAAAAGCGAATTCGGACTCGGGTTCAGCTTCTGTTGGAGACTGCTCCCTGCTGGCCGCCATAGCCTTCTCTAGAAGCGTTGCATCGAAGCCAGTACTTGCGAGTGTCTTGTTCAGAATGTCATCGACATCGCTTCCCGCTTTTGGCTGTTCATCGGCAGTCTCAACAACAGGCGGTGACTCAGAAATTGTCTGGCTCTTCTTTCCCTTTTTCTTCCTCTTGCTGACGGTGGTTGAAAAGATGTCCTCTTCTGGATCAGCCTCAGCAACTCCAGTAGGTGATGCTCTCCGCTGGAATGCGGGATCATTGATGACCATGTCTGGATTGAAGCCGCTATCGGCCAGTCCGGCAGCGACCGTAGCTGTAAAGTCGACATCGCTACCGGCGGATGCAGATGGCAGTGTCGAGTTCAGGTCTCTTGTCTCTACTGGCAACGCAGAGACTTCGCGTGAGCTGTCTAGCAGCTGTCCAGAGGTAGCGGCTTCTTCAACTCCAGGATCATGGGCGGTCGCGATTTCCACGGCATCGTCGATCGTTCTTGAGTTCTGCGCATCCTCTGTCGCAACAGACTGCTCTGCTTGAGGCACATCTTCAATTGTCGGTGCTGGGTCCTGCTCGAGTGGAGCTGCAGGAGTTGCGCTGCCACTCTTCCGAGCCTTCTTCTTATCCTTTTTCGACTTCTTGGTGGAGACTGCGCCCCAGTCATACACATCCGACGTAGTAGCGGCCTCTTTGTCTTCTGTCGAAGCGGTAGCTACGGCGATAGCAGCGGCAGCAGCAACAGCGCCCGCGGCAGCCTCGGCGAACTCAGCGCCGTCGCTGCGCTCCGACTTGGTTGGCTCGTCAGCTACAGGCTCTTCAACGGCACGTTCGACGCCCTCGGACGCCACATCCACTTCTCTTGATGCATTTTGATGGTCAGCTGGTTGCTCGAGGGGATGAATGGGTGCTTCTGCGATACGCTCTTCAACTTCACGCTCTGCAATCGCTTCGGTGGAGTTGCCTTGTGCTGTTTCGGGTTGCTCATCATTCAGATCTGCTGGGACGACAGAGGGCTCCTCGATTGCTAGCTCCGCATCGCGCTTGGCTTTCTTTCCCTTCTTGCTCTTTTTCCCTGTGCTTGGTACAGCCCACAAGTCGTCCGCATCTGCTTCGGTCGACGGCTGCGCATCGCTTGTGCTCGTCTCAGCCTCTGGTCGCGACTCCAAGCTTTCAGCCTGAGATTCGGCCTGGGATTCAGCCCGAAGATTCTCTGCAGCAAGCTGTTGAAGCTTTTTGGCCTTCTTGCCTTTCTTGCCCTTGATTGGAAGTGCCCAGACGTCTTCTGACTCGGCTTCTGTTGCTTCTTGGGAAGTCGTTGCTGTTGACTGTGGGACAGACACATCTTGGAAGGTTTCCTCCAACACTTTCGGCGAGTCTGTCGGTGGTTCGGAAATATCTTCAGAAACCGATTGCTCCCCTTTCTTGCCCTTTTTGCCTTTCTTCTTGCTACTGGAAACAGTGAACAAGTCGTCGGCCTCCTGAGTAGTAGGCGGATCAACAACTTCCGGAGCGATGACATCCTCGCCCTGCGCTTCAACCAGAGCTGGGTTCTCGGCAGGTAGTAGTTCTGAGGGCTTTTCGCGAATAGGGGCCTCAGCAGGCTGATCAACATCGATTGTCTCCGTCACTGCAGTGTCTGTGGCTTTTACATCTGGCTGAGAGGATTCCACATCCGTCTCTGCCGTTCGATCATGGATCTCTTGGGTCAACGATTCGGTTGCGATTTCGGGCTCCAATTGAGCGTCTGGCATCAGCTCATCTTGTTGCTCGGACGTGCGAGCTTCTTCGGCGGTTCCGACATCGCCCACCACGATTGGCGTCTCTTCAAGCGAGACCTGCTTCGATTTCTTTCCCTTTTTGGCCTTCTTGCTCGACTTGCTCGATGGAGTGAACAAGTCATCTGTGTCAGCTGTTTGTGAATTCAGCGCATCGTCTGCATTTGCTGGCTCGATCTTTTCTGGCTGTGCTGCAGGTTGTTCCTCAACGACGACATCTTCGACGGTACGGAGCTCTTCGTTGGCAGTCAGCTCGGGAGTCTCCACATCTCGACTTGGCTCGGTGATTCTCTCGCTGTTCGTCTCGGTGGCAGCAGACTTGTTCTTCTTGCCCTTCTTCTTCTGCTTTTTGGATGATTGCGGCGCAAACCAGTCATCGCCATCTTGTACAGGTTGGGCATCCTCAGGGACCTGTCCAGCAAGATCTTTGGAAGGTTCCATCTCTTTAGTCGCATCGGGCGTCGCTGCAACCTCCGACTTTCCGATCATGGACTCGTTCTCAGACTTCTCAGTAGTTTCGTGCTCGAGGACAGCATCCTTCACTTCTGCGCTGGTAAGGCTGTCGGACGGATTAGTGTTGTCGCCACGTTCCTGGTCAAAGTCAACTGCACCACTCTCTTCGGCCTGCTCCAGGACAGCACGCTCAACGGTCTCCTCTGCGGGTAATTGCTCGCTTGCACCAGACTTTTGCTCTTCACTGGCCTCGAATGTCTCGGCCAGCCGATCAAGTCCCTCCACTGCCGGCGTTACAGTTCCTGACTTCTTGCCTTTCTTGCCCTTTTTCTTCTTGCCGGTAGTCGGGGTAGCCCACAAATCGTCTGTGGTCGCGGTGGGTTCTGCTGTCGTTGGTTCTGGCGCGATTGCAGACTCTTCGGCCAAAGGCAGTTCGGCTGTTGGCTGAGCGGCTGCATCGGCTGGTACATCTTCTGATTTCTCGATTGTCTCGAGTGTGGTCGATTCATCAGCTTTTGGCTCATCCATGTCGAAAACGCCCGACTTTCTGCTTTTCTTGCCCTTTTTCTTCTTGCCCGCGGTGGGGACATCCCAGATGTCGTCTGCTGCTGCTTCGACAGGTTCGGCAGGAAATGCCTCCGGTACCACTGTAATATCATCCGTTGCAGGCTGCTCGTCCACAAGCTGTTCGGCGGTCTCAGCTGGCGGCTCCGTGCTCTCGACAGGTGCATCTTCCAGCTTCTCATCCGCTTTGGGCTCATCGACCTCAAACACACCAGATTTCCTTCCCTTCTTGCCCTTTTTCTTCTTGCTCGAGGTAGAAGGGGCCCAGAAGTCCTCGGATGACTCGATCGGCTGCGTCTCGTTTAATGACTCCGCAGGCATTGGTTCAAGAGATGCGGGCTCGTCCACTGGCTTGTCAAGGCTGTCAGCGGGAAGCTCGTCGCCGGCTACCGTCTTCGAGTCGGTAATTTCGAGAGGCATTGCAGAGTCTTCCATCTTGGCTTCTGCAACGTCCAACGCAGCAGATTTCTTCCCCTTTTTGCCCTTGTTCTTCTTGCTGGAACCCGATGTAGCCCAGATGTCTCCCTCAATGGGCTCGACCGATGGCTGCTCATTTGACGGGTCGGATACAGCGGCATTTTCTTCGGGCGACTTGTTGAACGTCTCAGCTGAAGGATCTTCGATATTGACAGCCTCCTCTATTGATCTTTCGGACGTCCCCACTAGAACCTCCTCGTCTTTGGGCAGCGCGGAAGTCTCAGACGAAATGGCAGCATCGACATCAGGCTTGGCTTCTTCGATGTCAATTGCGCCAGACTTACGGTTCTTCTTGCCCTTCTTCTTCTTGCCTGAGGTAGGAGTGGCCCAGACGTCTTCTGTCTCGGCAGTTGGCTCGACATCAGCCAATGGACCCGTCACGAGTGGTGTAGCCTCCTCGCTCAGCGTAGGCTCTTCCTTCGGCGCCTCCGGTATCTCAGCAGACGTCTTTTCGTTCGGAATTTGCTCATCCTTGGGTTGATCGGCTGTCTCGAACGCAGTTGACGCATCCGTACTCGCGGCAGCCTCATCCATCGCCCAGATATCAGATTTGCGGTTCTTCTTGCCCTTCTTTTTCTTAGAGGTCGTGAAACTCGCGAAATCATCTTGCTCGCCCGCAGGTGTCTCGGGCGCAGCCGTTGAAACGTCTAATTGAGGCTCGGGCGCGTCTGTGTGAGACACCTGGACGTCTTTCGGAGTAGTCGAATCTACCGGCTCATCGGTCTTGTCTGCTTCTTTGGATGTAGACTCCTCGACTTCGAACAAGGCGGACTTGCGACCCTTCCTGCCCTTCGTTTTCTTGGAAGTAGAGAAGCCGGCGAAGTCGTCCTCAGCAACAGGCAAATCGGTGGTAGGAGCAGACCTCTCCGCATCGGCGTCTTTGAATTGCTCTTCGACAGCCAGATTCTTCGACAAATCTGCGTCGGTCGCAGGCTCGGTGATCGGCTCAGGGGTGGGGAGCTCGACGGCTTGTCCAGCAATGCTCTTGTCCTCGAGCTCCGCCACGTCCGGCACCGCGGCCTGGTCGGTCTCCTTTGCGGTCTCAGAAGTTGCGACTTCGTTCGCTGTTTCCCTCGCCGCCTCTGGCACCTGCTCGACAGGCGTTGCAAGACCGGACTTCTTGCCCTTCTTACCCTTTTTCTTCTTCGAAGATACAGTAGTGCCCCAGAGATCTTCAGGCTCTTCGGTCGGTAAAGGCGCTGAGTCGGTTACATTCACAGGGCCTTCACGAGTCTCGTCGGCCGACTGCTCAATTGCTGGCTCGGGCAAAGCTGGCTCCATGCCGGTGTCAGGAATAAGATCGCCACTGGTCTCGGGCAATGGGGTCGAATCAGGCTGAGCTTGTAATTCATTCTCTTTCTCTTCAGTCGCAGGGATAGATTTGGAGCCCTTCTTGCCCTTTTCGCCCTTTCGCTTCGATCCGGATGCCCACGAAAGGTCATCTGCAGTCTCATCCACTGGCGTGGAGGTCTCCTCTGTCACGATGTCGCGCGCGGTCTCTTCAACAGGCTCTTTGACGAGTTCCGCCGATTGCTGAGCTGGTGCTGAATCAATGTCGGGCACGGTTTCACTGGCCTCATTGAGTGGCTTAGTTGTCTCGAGGTTCATATCAGGCTCGTCTTTCGCAACTTCCAGTTCGGGAAGTGCTTCAATAGCAGACTTGGATCCTTTCTTGGACTTTTTGGCCTTCTTCTTCGATGCGGTAGGCCACGCGAAATCGTCCGTGGTTTCCTGCATCGGCGTTGAAGTTTCAGTCTCGACTGACGTCTCGGGCAGCGTCGAGCTGGCCAAGAGTCCGGCAGCCACAGTGGCGCCCCCGATGGCAAGAGCAGGTTCATCAGAAGGTTCGACGCGAGTAGTATCATCGGTTTTGAGATCCTCATTGCGATCCAGCGACTTCTCTTCCTCGTTGCTCGCAGGTATTTCGGTGACGGACTTTTTGTTTTTCTTCCCCTTCTTGCTCTTCTTGGAAGCCGGCGCCCAGGAAAAGTCAGCGTCCTCGTTATCGACGCTGGCGGCAACATCCTGCTGGTCTGCCTTCGCAGTTTCCTCATTGGACCTTTCAAACTCAGGCAAGGGAGTCTCTGCGTCGACTTTGGGCTTCTCTTGGTCATCCTGTGCGCGTTCTGTGACCACGTCCTCTGCTGCGCCTTCAACCTTCACTTCCGATGGTTCAGCTGGGTCGCTGAGGGCTGCATGGTCATCACTGGGGCCTGCGGCTTCTGTGACCAAGTCGATGGACTTTTCGCCAGCGAACTCAGCAGTCTCATCCTTGTTCTGCACTTGCTCCGAATCGGGGACGTGGGAAGTGGTGTCTTTGTCTAACGGAGGTTCTTCGGTGTCCTGTGGAGTCTGAGAGCCGGATTTCTTGGCCTTCTTCGCTTTCTTCTTATCCTTCTTCGACAGTGGAGCTGCTGTAGAGACCTCTGGCTCCTCTGCAGCAGGCATCGGGGTTTCTTGCTCCTTGGCTGCCTCGACGTCGGCTGAAAGGATGTCTGTGCTGGCGAGATCATTGGAGGTAGGGATGGACCGCTCTGCCTCGACTACATCTTCGGTCTTTGAAGGAGACGTCTCTTCAACCAGGTCTTGGGTCTCGGGCGTTAGGATGGACTCGTCCGATTGCTGCGACTTCTTGCCCTTTTTGCCCTTATTCTTCTTGCTCGATGGTGCCCAAAAGAAGTCATCCGTCTCTGCAGTCGCAGTTTCGTGGGCAGGCGCAGGATCAGCAACGACATCCTGAGCATCATTTGCCGGGGGCTGGATATCTGCTGGTGCATCTGAAGTGACGATCTGCTCTTCCATTGCTGTTTCAGTATCCTTCAAGAGAGGTGCCTCGTCACTGATATCCTTGGCTTCGGAAGACTTTGCAGGCGTCTCGCTGGGTTGTTCGTGTTGAGGGGATTCCACGTCCAGCAGAGCGGACTTATCGAGAACATCTTCATTTGGCGGCACTTCAACCTTCTCAGGTTCCCCGGGCGTCTCAAACGCTGTGGCATTAGCAACAGCAGGCTCAGAGGGAGAGCTCTTTGCAGGTTCAGGGATTATCGGCGCCTTCGAAACAGACTTCTTGCCCTTTTTACCCTTCTTGCCACCCTTCTTCGAGGTGCCAAGCGACCACTCTGCAGGATCTCGCGGTGTTGGATCGCCAAAAGCATCCATGTCCTCAGAAGCTCGCTCAGGCTCGAACTCAGCGCCACGGTCAGGCATGATCTCGCCATGATTAGCTGGCTTTCCCTCAGGAGTGGAGCTGAAATCAGCTGCATCAGAGGCAATTCCAAACACATCGTCGACCAAGTTGTTTTGCTGAGATGAGGTCTCGTTAGTGTCGGCGATGACGGTCGCAGTATCGTCCATCATATCGGCCCAAGATTCTTGAGCAGGCTCTACCGCTTGTTGATTTGAAGCAGTCATTTCGACCTCCTTGTCGGCTGCCGCTGGCGTCGCCTCGTGGAAATTGTCCGCTGTCGGAGTCGACTCTGCGGCAGGTACTTCAGCAGGCAGAGAAGCCTCCTCCGCATCATGCCAAGAATCAACAACAGGTCGAGCCTCGAAGAAGTCTTCAGCGTCATGGAAGGAATCATCGGGAGTCTCAGTAGGCTGCGGTACTTCGTCCTCCGCCGCGCGGTCAGCCTGATGAATGACTTCACCGGCAGGATCGCTGGCAGCTGGAACGGTTCCCAAATCAGCTTCCAGAGTCTCAACCGAAGGGTCGTCCTCGACCTTTGGCTCCTCTTCCACTTGCAACGAGAGCGACTTCTTTTTCTTCTTGTCCTTTATGCTCTGCTTGCGGGACAATGTAGGCTTCTCCCCGTCCACGGATTGGGCGGTACTCGAATCGACATTCTGCTCACTACGTTCGATGGCAGCTTCGGGCGTAGCAATGGCGATATGTAGATCTTGCTCGGTGGGTGCATCTCCAACATCATTTTGTGGCGCAGCTTCGGGCGTTGTTTCCTTTGGTTCTTCCCAATCAGAGGTCTTGCTCTTGCGCTTGTCTTTCTTGGACTTCTTCTTCGAGACCGGAGCTCGCCATGCGTCATCAGCTTGTGGCTCAGCCGTGTTGTCTAGTGTAGATTGAGGCTCGTCTTGAGCAGGAGTATCCTCGTGAGATGCGAGTGCGGACGCAGCAACGGCTCCGGCAGCGGCTGCTGCGCCTACAGCGAGTGCATCGGTCTTGCTGAAAGCCTCTTCAGCAGATTTGTCGGTCTTGAGCGCGGTATCATCCCGAGTCTCCTCAGGAATCGCAGTATCTGCTTGTTCTGGCTCCCACGACGAGTCAAACTGCTTCTTGTTCTTCTTGCCCTTTTTCTTCGTGCTTGGCTGGGAGAAATCGTCTTCTACGAGTTCCTTTGAAATCCCTGTAGCATCTGCTGGCGTCTGAGCGGCTTCTGTGGCCGCCTCTGGCTGCGTCGTTTCTGTCCCAACGTCAGGTTTTACGACCGGCACGTCAAGCTTAGGCTCTGCAGCGTCTACAGGAGGCTGGTCCTCAAGCTCGAGCGACTTCTCAGCTGACGCGTCGATGTCTACGTTGCTTAGTGCTTCTGGTTTCGGTGCTTCTATAATGCCATCTTGACTGGCAGGAGTTTCGTCGGGCTCATCCCATGAAAGCGTCTTGGACTTCCGCTTATCCTTTTTGCTCTTCTTCTTAGACGTGGTAGGAGCCAATTCTTCAATAATAGGCGCGGCGCTGTCTGTTGGGATAATGTCGGAACGTTGTGCAGTCTCCTCAATCGACATCGCTGCCTCTTCAGCAACAAGGTCCTGTAGAATACCTGTCTCAATCGCCTTTGACTCAGTTGCATCACCCTCGAGACCTAAAGCATCCTCAGAAGGCTTCTCCGACTCGTCGAGAGACACGGTCTTCGATTTGCGCTTCTCCTTTTTGCTCTTCTTCTTGGAGGAAGCGGCAGGCACATCTTCAACCGATTCGAGATTATCAGCGGTTGGACTTGCTTCTGGGACAGTCTCCTGGGGAGCGGGCTCTGCAGCAGGGGCCACATCGACAAATCGATCTTGCTCCTCTGTGGCCTCTGGGATGGCATCAGGCTGAACTTCTTGCTCATTCTCGCCGGCTGCCTCAGCAACAGCTTCCCCAGCAAGTGCCTTCTGCTTCTTCTTCAACTTCTTGCTTTTCTTGGTAGACACTTCGGGGAAGGAGTCATCGGCAGGTTCAGGGTCTGGTATTGCGGTCTCTACAGCATCCTTGGTGTCTGGTACAGACTCAACGAAACCCCCGATTACTGAGGCATCGTTTGAAATCGTTGGCTGGGAAGTATCGACTTCGAGCAACGGAGCTGATGAGCCCTCGATGGGTTCAGCGGCAGTCGGCAACGAGTCGGCGATTCTCTCTGTGCTCTGTAAGGATTCGGATCCGGCTTCGGGCGCATCTACGGCAACGCCATGGCTCTTCGAGTCTTGTTGTTCCGCAGTTTCCGCTTGCGCAATCTCAACTTCGGGCTCAGCGGGCATGGAAAGTCGCTTCTTCTTGTCCTTTTTCGACTTCTTCTTCGACGTCGTCGGAGCGGTCCAGTCATCGTCGATTGGAGTGATTGCAGTGGTCTGCTCAGCCTGGAGATCTCGAATTGGCTCAGGCTGAGTGTCCTGAGCTGGCTCGATAGGCTGCTCTGGCTCTACTGTAGCATCAACAGACTTCTCAAGATCTTGAAACTCGCCTGACTTCCCCTCGACTTCTGGCAAGACGTCAAAGGTAGAGCTCTGCTTGCTTTTCTTCTTGCCCTTCTTAGATTTCTTGCTCGAGATTGGCTCAAAGACCTCCTCAGTGGTCTCTGCGGGCTTTTCGGCGACTAGAGGATCGGTAGACTCAGCATGGACTTCGTTTGGCATTTCATGCGTCACCTCCTCGGGCTTGTGCTCGGATTCATGAACACTCTGCATCGATTTTCGGAAAGCATCTGCTTGTGAAAGACCCCAGCCAATAGCACCACCAGCAGCAACTGCACCGAAGTCAGACAAGCCAAAGTTTGACGAAGCAGGCGCATCGGCGTCTTTGACACCTCTATCGGCATCTTGCACTGGAAGTGAGCTGGACTCTGTCAACGGCAAGTCATCAGCAACACTCGCTTTCGGTTCATCTTCAAATATCGAAGTCCTCTTGGCCTTTTTCTTGTCCTTCTTCGACTGCTTGCGAATGAGCTGGGGTGCCGGGTTGACCTCGACGATTTCAGCTGGCGGTTCGACCTGGACATTTCGTTGCTCAATCACAAGAGGAGCAGGCTCAGACTTGAGGCCAGGGAGTTTGTAAGGCTCCGGAGCTGGCTCCTGGTCTCCGACATTGCGACTCGTCTGGACCGGATCGTATACTGGCATCGAATGCGCAGCTGCAGAAGCGAAGTATCCAGGATCGGGCTGTTGCGTATCGCCATGAGCTTGGAGGGCTCTCTCCTTCTCGGGCGAAGGCTCCGTGAACTCGATCGCAGGCACGACTGGGATTGTGTGTGCTGCAGCCGACGGAAACATGATTGGATCTTGAGTGTCATCCTTCTGCGGCGTAGGCTCGACAGATCTCTCAGTGACTGCATCGTTAGGCGATGCAATCTGTTCCGGCGTCTCAACTTGCGACTTCTTGCCCTTTTTGCCTTTCTTCTTTGACTTCTTTGATGTGGTGACAGGCTCAAACGCCTCTTCAAGCTTTCGTGACGACTCTGCCTCGGCCGAGCTTGTCTGCTGAGCAATCTGCTCAGGCTCTGGCGTTGGCACATAAGGAAGTGGATAGCTATGGGCAGCAGCAGAAGGTAGAGGCTCATCTCGTTTGGCCTCTGCAGCACGCTCTGGAGATCGATCGTTGCCCTTGTGAGCAGCATACACCGCAGCAGTGCCCAACATGGCAGCAGCAGCCAGCGCCTTTGCCTTTGACGGAGATGCCGATCGACTTCGTGACGTGTCCACAAGCAGAGCGGAGTCCTCCGGCGCGATAGTGGTAGCAGCATCGGCATCGACACCTCTTTCCTGCTCATGCAGCCTCTCGTCCTGGGCGAAATCTTCCCAGGTGTAGAACTGTGGTTGTTGCTTCTCCTTCTTCTCTCCAGAACCGGAAGCTATCGGCAAAGCCCAGGGTATCGCGGTTTGTGGCCACTCGCTAGCCTTGGGTGTAGTTTGTTCGGAGCCCAGAATGTCTCCGTCAGAGCGGAAGTTGTTCGCTCCAATGGTGTCCAAAGTCAAACTGCGGCTGCGAGTCCGGTCAGGCGAAGTTGCAACACTGTTCGCAACGCTGAACTCCTCTCTGGCTGACTCATACTCGTCACTCCCTTGCACGCTCGAAGCTCTGCTGGATGGCTTGCTTGATGGCAAGCTGGGCAAGGTGTCTTCAACTTCTTGCACAGGTCGGCTGCGTTCAACCAGATAGAGCGGCATGATCCCCGACTTGATCTCGGACGAATGAGGTCGACTCTGCCTGGACCTAGAAGAACCTGGTGTGGCAGGAGACGTGACACTGGATCCGCCAGGCGCGGTCATCAATGGCGAGCTGAAGCTCTTTGCTCTCTCTTTGCCGCCAGGTGTGGTCGGCGCGTGGCCCGGTAGTCTCAAGGGCACAGCAGTAGACGATCCTGGTCGCCCGATACTGACAGGCCGAGCTGGCTTCTCGAGAACCGGTGCAGGAGTCTGTGGTGAACTATCCTCCTCTTCAATGACCGCCCTCACTTCCTCATGCTCAGGCACATAGGGTAGAGTGAAGCTATGCGCAGCAGCGGATGCCAATGGCACAGCTTGCTCGATAGTTTGCTCAATGTTCTGTTCCTCCTCTTGCACTTCACGATTCTTCTTCCCTCCCTTCTTCCCCTTCTTGCCCCGCGACAACGCACTCGCAGCGACACCAACTGCCAAACCGGCAGCAGCAGCAGTCACCAACCCAGTCCCGGATCCAGCCTCGAGTGGTCTGCCTTCCTTCCACTCAACAGCTGTATCCGGAGAACCTGAGCGACTAACGGGTAGAGGCGGCAGATCCTCTACCCGACTCCCTAAAAAAGACTGATCTCGTGAATCGTACTTGTCTTCATCAGTTCGTCGTCTGTGGTGCTTCGGACGGTCTCCGTATTCACTTTTCGATTCGTGCGAGCGATGTCTCGACAAGCTTTCTCCGCTCTCGTCAGTTCTGCGACGGCGGTGGTGTCGAGATCCCGGCTCGCTGTACTTGTCATCGTCCTCGTGTGTGCTGCGACGGCGTCGCTCACGACTGTCATTGTCGTCCTTCTCGTCGGTAGAGCGATGGCGACGGCGGTGAGACTCAGACTTGACACTGCGTGTGTCATCGTCATCATCGCCATACTCAGAGTCTCTGTGCTTCTTCTTGCGTCGGCGGCGTTCTTCGTCATCCTCATCTCTGGAGTCCTTCAACGTAGGAACAGTCTCGGACGACTTGCGGCCGAAGAGAGAGCCAAATATGCCTTTCTTCTCCTTCTTCGCCGTGGGCGACTCTTCCTTCTCCCGGCGCGAGCGGCTGGATGTTACAGAACGAGTATCATCGTCATCGTCTAAGTGCCTAGACCGACGACGGCTTGAGCTGACAGACATGGTATCGTCATCTTCATGCCTCGATCGCCGCTTGTGCTTCTTTCTGTCGTCGCCATCGGCAGGCTCAGATGAAACCGTGGACTGCGCCTCGTATGCATATTGCGGTTGCTCGTAGTAGTCGCTAGCCCGTCGAGCCTCCTCTCTCCGTGACTTGCGCCGACTTTCCTTGTCAGCGTCTGCTGAGTTGACAGATCGCGCGTCTTCGGGAGACACGTCACGAGGACTTTCGCTGACACGAGGCCCGGCATCGTAGAACTCGTCTTGTGTAGAAGACTGTCGCGAATCTTTGGTATCCTCGTTCGATCGTCGCTCGATCACAGTAATCGGATCGCTACGGCCGGCTTCGCTCTCAACCTTGTCGCCATTCATGCCGACATAGTCGTCCCAGGCGACTTCGGATCGAAGTGGTGAGCTGACCTGCGGTGTGCTGTCGAACGCAACACTACTCCTCTTGCCCTTTTTCTTGTTCTTTTTGCTCGAGGACGTAGGCTCGAACCATTCAGAACCAGGATCCGTCTCTGCTGCAGCGACTGGCTCTGGAGCACTCTTCGACACGTCAATCTCGCGGGACTGATCGTAGAGCGGATCACCAGTGCTCTCTTTCGTGGCTTCGGCACTCTCAGGCGAGGACTTGCGCTCTGGAGTATCCCATCCTCCCGGCATACCACTTGGCGCATCACGCGGATCATCGTACGACGACTCGCCGAGTTTGGACTTGCGCTTTTTCTTCTTGTCCTTTTTGCTTGAGCCAGACGGAGATTCTTCTGCGCTGTCGTTCAACGTCGCAGCCGCAGCAGCTACTCCACCAGAAGCAAGTATGGTATCAGTGACATCAGCAAAACTGAAGGCAGACTTCTTGCCCTGCTTGTCAGCCTTGCGCTGCTCAGACTTGCTCAGTTCGGGAGACGGCGGCTTTGCTGTCACATCGCTAACGACAGTATCACCGCTCCACGAAGGCATACTGATGGCGGATTGTGTGCTTGCGATTCTTCGGAGACCGTCCTCAAACTGGCTGGCTTTCTGGTCTTTGCTGCTCGTGCTTGGGAAGTACTCGTTCGCTTCTTCGATATCGGCCTTGGGAGATTCGACCACGGGCGTTGGCTCTTCGCTGTAAGTAGGGTCGATGCCAGCCTTCTTGGCAGCCTTCTCGCGCTTCTTGCGCTCTTTGGCCGAGAGGGGTGGTTCCCAGTTGTCCGTCTCAGCTTCGCGTTCGACGACGGGCGTCACAGGGTCTTCATCGAAGGTCACGCTGGCGCGCTTGGCCTCCTTGTCCCGCTTCTTCTTCTCTTTGGCTGAAAGTGGAGGTTCGAAGGCAGGCTCTTCTGGTTCTGCGACAGCTGCTGGTGGCTCCACGTCGAAAGAGGCACTGCTCGCACGCTTCGCCTCTTTCTCGCGTTTCTTCTTCTCCTTGGCTGAGAGTGGGGGCTCCACGACTGGCTCATCGCGCTCTTTCGCTGGAGTGGACGGCTCGCTGCTGTCAAAAGTGCCACTGCTCGCTCGCTTGGCTTCTTTCTCGCGCTTCTTCTTCTCCTTTTTGCTGAGCGGTACTTGAGCCGCGGTCTCTTCTGCAGCGACATGACGGCTTGCGCCAGTAGATGTATCATTCTGCTCGTCGTCGAAGCCACCGGGGATGCGGGATCTCTTCTCCTCGACAGGTGTGCTCTCCTTGACCTCTCCCTCGATGAAACCGCGTACAGGTGGAGCTCCTTCAGTGCCAGGGGAATCCGCAGCACGGAAGCCAGAGAAGTCAGAGACGGAGTCGAAGAATGGCTGTTGATAAATAGGATGAGGAAGTGTGCCGGGTGATGCGCCCTCTGGCGTTCGCATAGTCTCCTCAACGCCATTCTGGCGATCACGCTCGTTGTCCTTTCGGGTACGCGAGAATTCCGTCTCTTTGTACGGCACTTCAGTACCGCGCTCCGGTGGCACGTCTTCGTAAGCTGTAGAGGTCTTAGCTTTCTGGCTGAGCTCATCCAGAAAGCTGGAATCAGCATCGTCGGCGTTGGACTTGGAACCCTTCTTGGACTTCTTCTTGTCCTTCTTGCTCTTCTTGCTTGAGGCTGTTGTGAAGTCTTCATCCTTATAGGTCTTGGTCTTGTCGCCCTCTTCGACCACAATGTCATGCAAAGCTGCGCCAGCAACCGCTGCGCCTGCTGCAGCCGCGACGCCCTTCCCAATGTTGTTGAGATCAGGACTGGTAATGTAAGACTCCCTGTCTTTCTCCTGGAAGCTCTCCGGAGTCTGCACATCGTAGACATTGACTTCGTCCTCGCCCCAAGATATACTGCGGGAACGATCAGACTTGCTGTCTTTGCCGGAGTCAGGACTCCGCTCAGCGCCACCATCAGCAGCCTTGCTCAGCGGACTGCTCGGCACGCTGCCTTTCGTGCTGGTAGTACGGCTACCAGGAGGCGGCGTAGGAGCGATGACATTGAGTCTCGGCACACCATAAGGAGCATGCTTGCTCTTGCCTCCAAAGTCGTTGCGCAGAGCGAAAGGTGGCATCACGCCGTCTTCTTCAACATGATAGACCTGGACGTCAGAGTCGGGCTGAATGTTTCGTTCCTTCTCACCAGGTTTCTTGGCCAGCACATCTTTAATCTCGTCTGCGAAGAAGTCGGCATAATTTTCCTTTGGTCTGCTGTCCGGACTATAAGCTCGGGCACGCTCAGCAACGACTTTGTCAGCAGCCTTGCGTGCAAGCTCTTCGTGTCGGGCACGATCAGCGGGAGAGTGCTGTGACTGCATAAAGAAATCCGGATTGAAGATGTCGTCGTCCATGATCGGCTCTCCTTGCTCATCACTGCCAGGCTTAATCTCTGTGGCAGCATAACCATTCTTGCGCTCCACGTTCCCACGAGAAGCTTGGCCATACTGGTTGCGAGCTTGACGATCAAGTTCAGCTTGTTCTGCGGCTTCTCGGTCGTCTGCAAAAGCATCGGCATTCCAATCGACACTCGTACGTGGAGGTCGACGACTGACAGGAGAATCGTCAGTGCTATCGCTCTTGCCCCGCTGGCGACGCTTTTTCGCGTCACGATCAGCCATTACGGCGCCAACACCAGCCGCAGCGGCAGCACCAGCAGCAACAGTAGTCCAGCCAGAGGACTGCTTGCGGTTAGGCTCGTCGGTTCGTCGACCACGAGGATCCTCTTGGTAGTCACGGGCGGACCCATTGCGAGCGGATTGCTGGTATTCCCTGGCATATCTCTCTGCGTCCCATTGCCGTCTCTGCTCGTCTTCGCGTCTGGCCTCTTCGGCGAGCTCATATTGCTGCCGTCGCAAAGCCTCCTCGCGCTCGCGGGTTTCTCGCTCGACCTCCGCCTGTCGACGTTCTGCTTCTTCGCGAGCCAATCGCTGCCTCTCGAACTCAGCAGTCGCAGCTGCGGCAGCTGCTTGACGATCGGCCGCCTCCTTCTCAAGTCGCTCAATCTCCCACTGTCGCTCTCGTTCTTCGTGGGCACGCTTTTCGGCCAGTACTCGAGCTTCTTCCTCCGCCTTGCGCTGTTGCTCGCACTCAAGGTCGAGACGTGCCTGAGCACGAGCTCTGTTCTCTGCTTCACGGGCGCGGAGCACTTCTTCTTGTCGTGCCTCCTTTGCAGCACGCTCCGCTTCCTCCTTGAGTGCGCGGGTACGATCGGCACGGCGGCGCTCTTCGTCAGCCTTCTTGTCTTCCTGGCGTGTAGAACGATTCTCCTTTCGCTCTTGTTCATCAGTAAGACCAAAGCGCACATTCGACTGCGAGTCACGAGCCTTGCGACCAGATGATAAGGCGGACCCAGCGATGATAGCACCAGCGCCCAACACGCCCGCGCCGATCATTGCAGCATCCTGACCCCAAGTGGACTGGACCGGGCTCGACTGCGAGCGGCGAGGAACCGGTCTTCCATCGGTTGCGCCTACTGTGGCAGTATAACCTGCATCTGCTCCAGGTTGTGTGAATGCTGGGCGAGCTGGAGACATGGGCTGGGGATGTTGCACAACACCGGGACCAGGCCTATAAATTGGTGGGTCCTCTGTCTCGAACGCGCCGGGCATCGACTGCACACGTGTAGGAGTGCCGAATGCCCCAGAAACGGACTGCTGCCTTGGCGTGCCAGCATCGGAGACTGGCTTCGGGTCGATGTACTGTAGAGGCTGGGAAGACGCCCCGCTTGTGGATGATCTGGCATCAACGCTGGGAAGGGGACGTCCAGTGTCGTCCAGGTATACAGTCCGATTTGGCTGGACAGGTCTGGAGGTATCGAAGACAGAGCCAGCCGCTGCACCAGCGGCGATTCCAGCGCCAATAGGCCCGGCCGCTGATCCGTACTCGCTCGGTGGGTAAGGTAGCTCGCCAGAAGTCGATCTTCGAGAGTTGCGCTTCTTGTCCTTGCCGCCCCATCTCCAACCCCAGGCTCCAAGACCCCCAGCGGAAGACTGAGAAGCGACGCTCTCGAGACTTTGTCGACCAGAGAGATGTTTGCCACCATAGTCACCGAAAGCGAGACCATCGTTGCTGGATGCATCGTCAGAGGGGAGTTCGTCTTCCCAGCCTTCTTCGTCCGATGATCCGGGAGAGCCATGTCGATGATCGCCGACCACATGCTGCTTCACGTGTCTCCGAGCACCCAACTCGGGTCGACTGGTGCGCTTGGTTATTCTGTGGCCTGCTTTGGCAGCGCCAAGGGCGGCAGCAGTGGCGCCAATACCTGCGAGGGTGGCGGCAAGGTGCTGATCCGAGGATTTGCGTTGCGGACGTCCTCGAGTTGATCGTCCAGAGGAACGTCTGGATAAACTGGCCTTGCTTTCTTTGCGACTCAGCGCACTTCCCCCAAATGCAAGGTCAGAATTCGACGAAGATGCCGAGCCGTTGCTGAAAGTGAAGAAACCCGCACGTTTCTTTTCATGCTCGCGTGACTCCCTGCGCTGCTTTCGTGGAGGTGAGAAGAAGTTGCCAAATATGCCTCCTCCACCTTCTTCAGACTGGCGTCGGTCGTCACGGTCGTAGCGAGAATATTCGGATTGTCCAGAAGACACACGTCCCGATCTCCTCCTGCGCTCTCTACTTGAGGACCTGGACCTGTGACCGGCAGCCAGACCCGCAGCGCCTAGTGCAGCACCAGCAGCTACAGCTGTACCCATCCCAAGACCGGATTTGCGGCCTCCAGATCCTGATCTCGACCGGGCCACTCGTCTGTGCTCAATAGTTCCATCCTTCCTTCGAATCGTGACGTTTGCAAATTCGTCACGGCCAGGACGAATGGTGCCGTATTGAGATTGTCGCCTCTTCTCTCGACTGGAGCTTCGACTGCGTCTGCGTACAGCTGAGCTTTCACGATGGCCAGATTTAACGCTGTAGGTGTCGTCGAAATTCTTGCCGCCGTTGAAAAGAGCGTTGGCCGCAAGACCAGTGCCTACAGCCGCGAGACCAGCACCGGCAAGGCCCATGCCCGAATTTCTCTCTTCGCGTCTGCGGCGGCTGGAGTCTGATGCATAGTACCGACTCTCCTTGTCCACTCGCTCATAGCTGGTCTTGTGTTGGAGTCTATCTTTGCTCACACGTCGACGCAATGATTCAAACGAGTCACGTCGCTTGTGGTAGTGGTGAACGCGAGGCGCATCCCAGGCTGAAGTGCGAGGATCAAAGCAGTATTTGCAGACACCAATGTACTCGGTATACATCTCCATCTTGGCCACGTCTTCTGGAGTGGAGATCAGGTTCAGCAGACCATCCTTTAGCTTCGTCATTGGTCCCTTGTGCTCGTGATAGTGGCCTTGTTGCATCATGCCACCGCTGTTGTTGCCGTTTGGTGGGTAGTAGCCTCCAGAGAATCCTGCCGGTCGTGGTGAGCGCGGTGGTCCTTGACCGTTCCCGCCGTAGTCGCCCGCGACAGCCGTATTCGAGTCGTGTCGTCCGTGCTTGTGTTGGTTCTGATAAATCCCGTAGGCTGCTGCGCCGGCCGCCGCGGCGCCTGCTGTGTAAAGTCCTGCGTTAGAATGATTAGTAGTCTTACCTGGTACATTGCCGGTTCCGTAAGTGTTCTCGTAGCTCGGTCCGTATGCGCTCGATCCAGCGATGGAGGCTCCGGCGCCGTTCGAGCCATGTGAAGTCGTCGCATAGTAGACGTTCCCGTCAGAGGAGTGGCGCGATGGTCGGGATTGCGAAGTCATGGAAGGCAGCGTGGGTGGATAGTCGCTTGGACGCGACTGGTAAGAGCTTGATGTCGTGTACTCGGATTGTGAGTGGTGGTGTGAGGATGAAGTCCTGCCGTTCTTGCCAATCTTGTTCACCGCAGCAGCACCCGCAACGCCTGCCAAGCCTGCAGCAACGGCGGTGCCTGAAGACGTGCGCGATGGTTTCGATGTCTTCGAAGGTTTGGATGCGCTCGAGGATGATTGCTTTCCAGGTTTCGCTGTTGGACGTGCTGGTGTGACGGGCGCAGAATAAGAGGTGGTGTCGTTGTAGAAATCGGCTGCACTTCCATTGCCTGTGTCTTGCGCCGGCACGGGAACGCTAGAAGCAGCCATCAAATGGTGGTCGGGGTTGACGAGCATGTTTGGTGTGCTGGCACGGAAACCTGGCTGGAAGGCGACCGACTGGCCTTCATCCAAGTAGTAGTCGGCGGCGTGGCCGTAGCTGTCAGCGCGAGAAATGCCCAACTGCGGCGCGGGTTGTTCGTAGGGTGCGGGATGATCTTGACCAGGAAATTGTGACTGAGGCACGACATTTGGCAGAGCACCAGACATGGTATATTCGGGCTGCTGGTGCTGGCCCATGACTCCTCCGCCGTACTGTCCAGGAAATTGCTCAAAACTGCCCATGGCGGGAATGGCTCGCGAACTGTCCGTCACCAATTCTGGCTCACTTCGACGTGACGATGACTTGTCTTTGGACTTCTCACTGCGCGTCTTGTCTTTGCGCTCGCGACTCGAGCTGCGCTTCCTCTCTTTCTCTTTGCCACTGCTCTTGCGCCTCTTCTCTCGCTCGTCGCTCGGGCTGCGCTTCTTCCGCCTGCGCTCGCTCTTGACCGTCTTCTCGTCGTCCTCCCAGTCATCCTCGTCCCCATCGTCGTCTGGGAGCATGCGTAATGCACTTGCGGTGAGCGGTCTCGTCTCTCCACTCACGCGACTCGTTGGCGCAGTGGCGTACGAGCCCGATCCCGGACTCGCATAACTCATAGCACTGCCATACACGGACGGAGGGCCACCAGAGTAGTACGAACTGTCCTGCATGCGATCGCGATCATCGTCTTCATATCTCGAGCTGCTCTTCACGCGATCATCGTCATCGCCGTATCGCGAGCTGCTCTCGTGGCGGCTACTCCTGTGTCGTCTTGACGTCCCGCTCATCACACTGCCAGTATCATCGACATCTCCGCGCGTGCTTCTACTGCTCTTCTTGCGCCGTACTTCCGAGCGGCCAGATGTACTTTGTGTGTCTCGCTCTCGGTCGCCGCCCTTCTCGCTGCGTCCGGTAAACGCTGCTTTCCACATGGTCGTCGTTAGGGAATTGGTGCTGAAAGTCGCGTCTCGGTCCTGTACCTCTCGAGTACTGTGTTCCCAGGATCCTAAGCGCGCGTGCGTCGTGGCAATTATCGTAGCTCTCGGTGAGCTCGTGGTGTCGTCGTCGTAGTCGGTCGTGTCGCGTAACGGCTGTCGGTGAATGTTCGCAGCTGTACAGCATATACAGCGTGTCGCGTTGACTGTACAATGTTCATGAACGACTTATCGTCGTTCATTCACGGCGACACGTCCATCGTTTCTAATTCGTCCACACGGTCGGTCGCTGTGTTGTTCATGCAGCATAAGTGTGCCGAGTGGGTCAACCCTGGCCAAAACAAGCTCGGATGTGGCTGGGGCATCAACCACAAACTTTGTACCTCCGATCTCTCAGCTGCCACGGACATGCACGGTTGACTTGAAGAACTACACTTTGAACAGTACATTCGAATCCATACAGGTGAAAAACACGTGACAAAAAGTGGTTTTCGCATTCTCTGATCGTTCCGACTGTTTGGGCAGCAATACCACATCAGTCTTGATCTACGGACGTCATTCGGCCAATCTTCGCTTCTCCATCTGTGCTCCGTCTCGGTTGCTCGATGGCGCGGGTCGTGCGCCATACTCCTTGCAAGCTTCACCGCAACATGTTCTGCGATTCGAACACATTTGCTAGTGTGGATCGCGTTGCTCTGTGCTACGTTTTGAAAAGCGCTGCGTCTCTACCAGACATCCTTGCTGGCCTGGCGTAGCGCTGGTTCGTTTGAAAGCTGGACGCGACGAAAAGTCGAAGTAGTAGAGTGTGGGAAGCCTCCGGCACCCCTGTCTGCAGCTCACGGTAGTGTGAGACGTGTCGGTGTTCTGTGATAAACCATCTTTCGCGCATTGCAGCGTTCAGACCGGTCTGCCGTACGCCGCTCGCAGGTTGATGATTTGTTGCCGCATGGTGGGCTCCAGTGCCATGACCGTCTCTCTGGGCATCGTAAACAGTGCTTCAAGCTGTTCCGGAGATATGCCTGCTGGAGCAGCTGGGGCGGGCTGAGCTGGAGGAGCCTGTTGCGGCGGAGGCTGATACGCAGGTTGCTGAGGTGGGGTGGGTGCATAGCCAGGCTGCGCACCATATCCTGGCGGGTAGCCTTGCGGAAGGGGCGGCATTGGGGGTTGACCTTGAGGTGGATAACCTGCTTGATATTGGGGCTGCGGAGGATATCCTGGTGGCATTCCTTGTGGTGGCATCGCAGGAGGGGCTTGCACTGGCGGTGCATGTGCAGACTGAGCGGCCTGCGGAAATGTCGCGATGAGTTGCTGCACGACATTGGCATCGACCAAGTCAAGAAGCGTCAAAGCTTGAAAGGTGGCGTAGGCAAGCTGAGGTGCTTGTGTGAAGAGCGCGCTGGCTTGGCCTGGATTGGTATTGCAGAGGACCTTGGCCTGGCTGATGAAATCGATGAGGTTTTGCGTCGGGTAGGCTCTCAAAGTCTGACTGATGGCATCGAACGCAGTGACTCCAGGCGGCAGGTCCGTTCCTGGCGGGAGCGGAGGAAGCGCAGATGGATCAGGTCGCGGCGGTGGCTGACCTGCGAGTTGTCAGTTGACGCGGCCGAGATGGGATTACAATGGAAGGGCTTACCGTTCATGTTGAAAGGTGGAGGGGCGCGGTTGTTGTCTTGATTCTGGTTCTGATTGGAATTATTCGTGCTCCGGTTGTCGTTGCTGTAGTCCACCCGCAGCGTCCTCCCTCCTAGATCATACTCGTTCAGATTCCGCACTGCAGATGCCGCCGCATCTGTGTCTGTGTACTCCAAAAACCCAAAACCCTTCGGTTGGCCCGTCTCCTTATCATAGACCAAGCGGAAGTTGACGACCTGCCCCGCGCGCCCGAAGATGTCCATAATCTGCTCTTCACTTACTCCATATGGGATGTTTCCGATGAAGACGACACGGCCGCCTTTCTCTCGTTGCGCCATGTTGTCGCGTGCGCCGTTGCGCGCAGCTTTGTCGGGTGGGAACTCGCAGCCGTTCAGGAATCGGGATGGAGGTGGTGCAGATCGATTCGCTTGATGGCAAAGGGTGCTGCGTCGTTCGGCGCAAGGTGTTGTGGTTGTGGCAGGAAAATGGAAATGCGATGTCGAGCCTGCCGCAACCAGAAGTCCGGCAGTGAACGCGAAGTCAAAGCTTCGATGCCAAGCTTTCCGCTGCTCTCACTTCGCGATGTCACGAGCGCTGCTCTGCTCTCTCACCTCCTCCTGTGACACTTGCATGCAATGTGACGACCATAGCCTCCGTTTGCGTTATACTCGTCACAGTCACGTCCAGCTCTGTCATGGAACCAGCACTGTCGCGTCCAGTATGCAGCTCCGGTCTGCTACGAACAGTCTCCGAGGCTCTGTGGATGAGGTCTACTCCAAGCAGTACTACTCGAAGCAGCACTTGACGCGTCGGAGTGCAGCATGAATGCGAGTTCACATGGCGCGCTGATTACGTCTGCACCGAAAGACAGCAACCCGGTCGTCATGCAGGTACAGATCTACACGTTCGTCGAACAACCAGATCTACCCGCACCCTTCCCTCCAGCGCCTCCGATGTCAGCTAGCTGCTGCACGACTCGCTGGTCTGCCATTCCCTCGACCTGGAACCAGCGGCACTCACACTGCCCATGACCCGTGTAGCACCATGAGCAGCTGGATCTCTGCACGCTGCTGCCCAAATCAGACAACATGCTGCAGGAGTAGTCTGCTGTCACTGACTCGAGCGCCGCCGTCAACCACATCGATCTCCGCTCTCCTACGTCATTCATCACTTATTTCTACACCATTTGAGATCCCTCACTTACCTAGCTGACCCATTGACAGCTGATTTAGGCGCGTTTCCCCATGCCTTCTTCTTCTACTTCGAAGGAGTCTTCCACGTCTCGCAAGCCTAAATTTGAAGAGGTCTTGACTGAGAAGCTCACCAAGGTACAACAGAAAATGTCTACCCAGAAAGTCCTCAGGCTTGCTTCCAAGGGTGCTGGCTACGAAGCGATCACAGAGGAAGCTGAACCCATCCCCAAGGCACATTCTCACGAAGTCGTCATCAAAGTGCACGCGTCGGTAAGAAATCTCGAGTTCGACCAAGCTGAGTGTTGTAACTAAGCTTCCCACAGACACTGAATTACCGCGACCTGGCAATTGCAAATGGTTCCTACCCTTTCAAAGTCAAGGACAACTTCGTCCCTCTCTCCGACTGCGCAGGAACGATCGCTGCTGTAGGGCCAAATGTGACGGCCTTTGCCAAGGAAGACGTCGTGATCGCCAATTTTGATGTTACAAACCAGTATGGACCACAACAAGACTGGGAGAATGGACTGGGAGGCCCCATAGATGGCGTTGCCCGGCAATACGTTACGCTCCCGGCCAGCTGTGTCGTCAAGGTCCCCAAGGGCACGTCACTCACCTGGCCTCAGCTAGCAGCACTCGTATGCACAGGCACGACAGCCTGGAATGCATTGTACGGCTGCATCCCTCTCAAACCAGGCCAATGGGTCCTTTTCCAAGGCACCGGAGGTGTTTCCATGACCGGCCTTCTCCTCGCCAAAGCCGCGGGCGCGAGAACAATCATCACGTCGTCCTCGGATGAGAAGCTGGAGAAAGCCAAGACCGAATACGGCGCAGACCACGGCATCAACTATACTACTACTCCTGAATGGGGCGCTGAAGCCAAGAAGCTGACTGAAGACCGCGGCGTAGACATCATCTTCGAGAACGGCGGCTCCGGCACAATCGCCCAGTCCTTCGAAGCCGTCGCACGAGGCGGACAGATTGCAGTGATTGGCTTCCTCAAGCCCGCTTCACAAGAAGACATGCCCGACGTGGCCACGCACGTTCTCGATAAGGGGTGTGTGGTACGCGGCGTCAACGTCGGCTCGAAGCAGTTGACACAAGACCTGGTGAACTTTGTCACGAGCAAGGAGCTGGGCATTCCGATCGAGAAGAGCTTCAAGTTTGACAAGGAGCAGGTCATTGAGGCGTATAAAGAATTGGAGAAGCAAGAGCATGTGGGTAAGATTGCCATTGAAGTTGTGAGTTGATGAAATCCGGACACGAATGTTTATGATGACGATGATGTGAGCGCGGTGTTTGCACTTGGTGGAAGGAAACGTCAAACAGGCTTTCTTGAAAGTTAGGATAATCATGTACAAATTCAATCATGTACATCTGTTCTCACATGTCTATCCTGATGACCTGTTCAGTCGAGCGTGTACTCTGCGTTCTGCGCTCTACGCGACGGTCAACTGTGAAGATGTTTCCTTAGGGTTACGCTCAGCTTAGGGTTACTGACACCCGTCCTCCTCCAATGCAACAACTCATTTGCAGCAACTCACCGCGGTCTGAACGTGAGGATTCGAGGAAATGACTGTTATTTGCTAAATTTTGGGCCATTTTCTGGTGCTTACTGGCACGGTCAGACGTCTGGTCACGAAGTTGCAGAAATTCAGCCAACGACAGATATGCAATTAATACTGAGTAAGATCTAAATATTTGTCGAGAGTGCAAGCCAGAGCAAGATCGCGACTGTGCTGTCGCAGATGTATCTCTTATTCAGTACATAATACTCGAGAAATGGGCCTTGCATTGTCTGAGAAATGGAGATAGAAATGGAAGATCTATGTGATAGCTGCTCGTATGACGATCTGGACCAAGAGGTGATGCGCCTCATCAGTCAGTTCATCCTCGCCTGATGCGAGGAGAGACCACGCATTGCAACAGGTTGCACATTTTTCTGAGTTTCCCAAAAGCGTCCTGGACACCTAGCCAATATATCAGAACAGTGAAAATGAATAGTGAAGTTCGAATGTGAGCGCAAGCACTCTCCCAAGACTGGTGGGAGCGAGAAAGCCGCGGGAACAGCCGCCTGGAGCTTCCGCAACAAGGTCGCATCAGAGATGTTTGCCCGAGCAGTCCGCCATTGCACGCAACATTTCCCATCCACTCCATCTTCCTCACACAACACAACACCGGCACCATGTTCCGCACCGCTCTCCTCCGCGCCACACGAGCAGCCGCTCAATCGAGCGTGCGCGCCGCACCAGTCGCCAGAACTGCTGCCATCCGCAGCCCCTTCGTCACATCCCGCATCTCCAGCCCAGCAACCCGAATTGCTGCGATACGGTGTTATGCCACCTCGTCAGGGCTCGGTCAGGAGGAGGTGACGGGTCGCATTCTCGATTTGCTGAAGAACTTTGACAAGGTGAGATGGTGGAGATGTTGTAGGTTGAGGTATGGAGGGCTAATGCAGCAATACAGGTCCAGGATCCATCAAAGGTAGATGCGCGCGCAGACGATCACGGCGTACACGAATGACTTATGATTGTTTAGCTCTCTGCTTCTTCGCACTTCACGAACGACCTCGGATTGGACAGCTTGGATACCGTGGAGGTGGTTATGGCGATAGAGGAGGTTTGTGGCGTCATTGAAGGAGATTGTACATGGGAGAGGCATTGACAGGTGCGACAGGAGTTCAGCATTGAGATCCCAGACAAGGAGGCAGATGCGATCCACAGCGGTATGTTTCCAAGAGAGACTTGTTGCATACGAGGACCGTGACTGACTTGCAGCAGTGAGCCAAGCCGTCGACTACATCATGAAGCAGCCAGATGGTATGTCGTTGACCGGCCCGCAATCACCATTCACGCAACTAACATGATACAGCCCACTAGGCGACTTTTATGGAAGAGAGACACGCAGAGATGGCGAAGGAATAGTCGTAGTCGGTCCATGAAGAAGGCATGAGACATGGACGTGCAGATGAGCTCTTGCGAAGGCGCATTGTACATTGTAGGCCGAGAGAGCAGCAGCAGCAGCATGCCATAAATTTGTACCATCATCGTCAGACATCTTTCGCTGTTTCGTGGCTGTCTGACGGAGAGTCCCATTGGCGCGGTCGCTCCGAAATTATTCGGCAACATGTGGAGCGCGACGACGTGTTGTCCTGAACTCCCCTCTCTCACACCTCCCAGCTCACCCTTTCCTGTGACCCTGCCCGAGTCTCCGTGGTGTGCGTGGACGTGAAAATAACAAAAGAGCCGTCCGCCTCGGCATATTCAACCCTCTCGCGTGCGTGTGCTTGTGCTTCTGCTGTGCCAGGGATCCTCACGTGTCAGAGTTTCAACAAGGCAACCTCTCAACACCGAAACTCAATTGCGCACAACTACCAAATACACTCCCCTCGCTCCGCCGCCCACACCGTCCCCAGCGGCATCATCGACCTT
This sequence comes from Cercospora beticola, assembly GCF_033473495.1. Classification (NCBI taxonomy): domain Eukaryota; kingdom Fungi; phylum Ascomycota; class Dothideomycetes; order Mycosphaerellales; family Mycosphaerellaceae; genus Cercospora; species Cercospora beticola. The sequence goes on from NC_088942.1 coordinate 67,127, forward strand.
CCTGCTTGCTGCCGCCGCTGCCACAGATATGGCCACGGCCTCCGGCTCCGGCCTCACGCGTCGCCGCGGCGCCGGTGCAGCCAACACGAACCCCGACTCCAACAACGAGAACGAATCCAGCCGAGTCTCGTCGCCCGTGCCCACCAAAAACAACCCCTACGGCGGCCCCGAAACTTCCTACGAGAGCGGTGAAAATGGCCACAAGATTGCTTTCGACCCGCGCGACATTTCCGAGTCGGCGGAACGTAGCAAGCAGCCCAAGCTGACGCTCATGGAGGAAGTCCTTCTCATGGGGTTGAAAGATAAGCAAGGATATTTGAGTTTCTGGAATGACAACATTTCATATGCGCTGAGAGGGTGTATTGTTATTGAGCTGGCGTTTCGGGGCAGGATCTCTATGCAGAAGGGGAGTGAAAGGAGGCGATTCCCCTTGGCGGAGAGGTTGATTGAGGTGGTGGATGACACTCTGACAGGAGAGGTTTTGTTGGACGAGGCGCTGAAGATGATGAAGAGTAGTGAGAAGATGAGCGTGAGCAGCTGGATTGATCTCATGTCGGGTGAGTTGCTTTTCGACAGATGAGAGTACAACTTGAGGTAGGAATGGGGTGCTGACGAAATTGGAATACAGGCGAAACATGGAACCTCATGAAAATCGGCTATCAACTCAAACAAGTCCGTGAACGACTCGCCAAAGGACTGGTCGATAAGGGCATTCTGCGAACCGAAAAGCGCAACTTCCTCCTCTTCGATATGGCTACACATCCTGTGACAGACAACTCGGCAAAAGACGAGATCCGTCGGCGCGTGCGAACCTTCCTCACACAACGTACTGTCGTGCTACCTGGCTCGCAATGGCTTCCGGAGGAGATGGAATTCCGGTACTTAAGAACCATCGCAATGCTTTGCGCGGCATATGCGGCGAACGTGCTGGAGAATGCTTTGACGACATTGGGGCATGAGGCACGGGAAAGAGCTTTCGCGCAAGTAGATGAGCTGCTTGCAGAGTACAGCCAGTGGCCTTTCGGGAAGAGAGCAGGTGGACCTTCGGCGATTGGAGCAAATCTTGATGGGATCGTCCGGGATGAAGTGAATGGTGCGAAGGACAAGGAGTTGCAGCTGGAGGTGGGATTGTCATTTGCGATGTTGTGGAAACGTTCCATGCTAACTTCGGCGATAGGTCGTGGCCGCTTGCCTGAGCGTCTTCACTCGTCTCGATTCGCTGTTGTAGAAGAGCCTTCGATTGCTCTCTCGTCAGCTTTCTGTAATCGTAACAGCGCCATCCCGAGACTGGAACGGCGCGTGGGGAAGATGAGGAACGACAGGCTCCATGCGATTAACAAATGGTGGACGCACGGTCGTTGCCAACGAAGAATGGATCCAGCATCTCGAAGAAGGGAAGGTCAATTGCTCGGTCCGGATCGGCAGGCCTTCAGCGGTAGCACCACGTGCACAGTCATGGCGACGAGAGGTCTGCCCGCTTGGAACGCGAAGGGGAACTTGCCTGCACGTTACCGTGTTGTGCGACGGACACGCGTTCCATCTTTTGGAGGAAATGCAGCGAAGCAAGTCGTTCGCTTTCAAGCCGTTGCGGAAGAGCCATCAGCAGACCAAGAGAGGTCTGTAGTGATGGTCTTGTCGCAGCTTTCACTTTCTGTCCTTCACGAAAGGCATCTTTTTGGGTGGCGTAAATCGGGTAGCGAAGGAGATACCACGCAGAAATTGGAAAAGAATTCATTTACTATTCATACCAGGTCTATGTTGTTGACTGACGAAACTTCTGCTGCAGGCTTATTTCTCTGGTCCTCTGTTCTTAGCGCCAGAGTTGCGTGGGAGTACACGGGGAAGTATAGGTAGTGAGTGTTCGCTCCTTTGCAGCAATTCAGTCACGCCACCCGCTGCTTTCTAACTGCAAGCGATCAGATTCGACCTCACAAATATGCCTCTTGCGCCACTGAGATCCGCTCCGACTTTGGGAACATTTGTTCCTCGCACAGCATGTGATTGGAGGATTTTAGTCAGCACTGGCAGTGGGCGTATTTACGTTACAGCTGAAAAGTCACCTGATCAGGCTGAGCCCAGTCAATGCATAGTGGGAAACTCTTGCGCGCTGCGCTATTCTCGAGATAGAACTGATATCTTTGATCCTCTGAAGTCAGTGGTCTTCGGTATTGATGCTCGACTTGAGGTCGTGGTTGGCCTACAGCTCGTTTCAGCGTGAAGAAGCACGACGCCGGTGAAATGGCGAACACAAACTTTCACCACAACACCATCGATGATGAGCTCTCGCTCGGTCCTAGGCTGAGCTCTTCGACCGTGGACTCGAATTTGTATATCGATTTTAACGAGGAAGATTTCCTGTACCCACGATCCTTCGGAGAACCCCCCTCTGCTACCTTGAGTGCGGATGCGCTGGAAGTGTCGATTCCGGTCCTGCACTCAGCCTCCGATCGCTCATCCAGGAGCGCATTCCAGGCGAGCAGTAGTATGGGACCCGAGTATCATGGAATCGGAACGGTCAACGCCAAGTCCTCAATGCAACCACTCCCTCTACCTATACCTACACCGTATGGAAATTACTCTGCGCCAGCCGCTAGTGCAACAGTAACACAAGCCCTCGGTGTGCGATTATTGCCATCGACTGGGGACTCGACCGAACATTACCACGAGCTGGTTCGACCACTACCAGAAAGCAGACATCAAGACATATGCGATACCATTTCGAGCCCGACCAAGAATCTCAGGGACAAAACCCGAGAGGTAACCAATACGGAGCGCGCTGCGACGGTACATCTTTACAGGGCCCGTGGCGAGAAAGTCGCAAACGGCCTGGCTGCTAGAGAGGATGCCATTTCTGCACTTCCAGATAAGCTTTCTCTGGTTCGTGGTCACGGTTCCCACCCTAGATGGGCGAATCATTATCCCATCGAATACTGCTGCCTCATACCCAACTGCACCTACGCCGCCTCCCGTAAAACCGATCTAGAGCGGCACTACCGCGCTATGCATCCTCCTCCAGGCCCTTCTGCTCCACTGTACGATTGTCTTTGGCAAGGATGTCATCGGAAAGGGCAATATGGGTTCGGGAGGAAGGACAAGATGCTGGATCACATGATGGATGTACATGAGGCAGAAGTTCCAAAGAGAGACAACAATCGGGAAAGTCATGCACTTTCTGCGACTGATAATGCTGGACCTTTTGTGGTGTCTCAGGAGTCAATCGGTTAAGCACAAGAACGATCAAGCACAAAGTGATAGTCAGCGTTGCAGATCTGGTAAATCACGAGAGAAACTTTGCGGGACACCACTGGGCGACAGTCGAGGTACAGATCAAGTTGGTCCACGCTGATAGGCGGGTGTTATACGATCAAATCAAGACGCTTGATGCGCATTGTGCATGAGGCCCACATAAAGGAATCCTCTTGAATCTCGGACTTCGCTCCTCGCTCGAAGCGCGCTGCTCAGTAAGCACCGTTACACGAACTGTGAGGTTAATGCTCCCCACAAACTTTCTCAGGTCGCCGATGCATTTTCATTGGCGTCAGGCGAGTGTCCATGGCGACTGTCGCAGTTGCGCTGCTTACTAATGCCACAGGTGTTCTGGTTCAGGTTAGGACATGCCACATAGCCATATCGAAATCCGAAAATGCTTAAGTAATGCCCTCTCTGTCATTACGATCTGTGGGGAGCCGCAAAAAGGATCTGATTTGTCAGGCTTCACTGAATCTGGCAACGGGATGATGTATAAGAGCAGAGGTCGACATCTGGTCTATCGTGAGAAATTCACTATCATCAATTCTGTCAACCTGACAGCCTCATTCACCACCCCAACAATTGCTCTGCGATCTGTATGCTCAGGGAGAATCACCTCAAAGACACCATGTCTCTCACGATCAAGCTTTACTACTGGCCAGGAGCCTGCTCAATGGCCAGCCAGATACTTCTTGCGGACTCCGGCCTGGCCTATGAAGCCATCAAGATCAACTTGCAAGACCCGCCCGCACGAGCCGAGTACATGAGGACGTTAAACCCAAAAGGCCAAATCCCGACGTTGGTCATTGATGGCGAGATCATTACGGAAGGCCCTGCCGTGATCACTGCCATTTCTCAGCTGGTCCCCGAAAAGTGTTACACTGGCAGCACTCCGATGGAGAACGTCCGGTTTTATGAGTGGATGAATTTTCTATCGGGAACCGTTCTCACCAAGTCGTTCGGTGGACTGTTCAAACCGTCTTGGTACTCCGACGATCCAAGTGCAGCGGAAGGCATTATCGCTAAGTCCAAGGTCAACATCTCGGCAGGTTTCCAGTTGATTGAAGATAGGCTGGAAAAGCTCAGCGATCCAACGCACGCTCTTGGTCACTCTCTTACTGGCGTCGATGCCTACCTCGCAGTATTCATCACTTGGGCGAACCGTTTCCAGATTGATATCAGCAAGTATCCCAACTACCGCAAGCTATTCGATAGCATCTCGCGGACGGCTGCGTTCAAGGCAGCGCAAGAGAAGCAGGTCTGAAGTGTTCTATCCTGATCGATGGGGGATAGGTCTGTCAGAGTTGGGGAGCGTTCCTGCGCGGCGCGGATTGTCCTCGGCCGCAGTGAGTCCCCGAAAGTCATTGCTACAATTGGTTGCAGCCCGTGGGATACGCGGGACGAGATGGCATTGGCCACATTGACCAGGCTGTAAATAAGTATCGACAAAGTCAGGCTGATGTATGCTAAAGCTTGAACGCCACAATAAAGCGTGATCAGGTACGGAGCTCGACTTATAGAAAGTGTATCATATCCCGTAAAATGATCTCGCAAGCCATGAATATCCAACAAAGGCTAAGATACACACAACAAATATTTGCAGAGACTGCACTGAGGTTCACGACACTGGAAAGATGTAGATATCGGGCACCTGTCGGCTACGCACTCCATGACTGGGGTCCAGGACTCACTCGATGGTGCAACAAGCTAAGACAAGCACCTGGGCCAGCTCCAGATTTTGAACGCGAACAGTCTGGACCAGCTGATATACGAGAAGTGTGAGTAGATTGGGTAGAGCTTGCGAGCTTGAACAAAGTCGACACTTTTCACAGCAATGCTGACGGCTATAACAAGAAAGTATGGAGGCAGCGCCGTAAGAGCTCTACATGTAATTCTGGCGTACTGCATTTTGATGACTATGTGGACGCAACGTACGTGCCATGGCTGGGCTTTCCCTTGTTAGAGTCCGAAGCTCACTTTCTGATCATACCGTTGCAAGGCCCGAATTTCCGGCAGCGGCTATATAAGTTCTTGGGCCGGCCAGGCTATGCTAAGACATGGACTAGAGCGGAAGCCTAGTTTGAAGAATACGACCTCAGGTTACTAGTCCCGGATCTTACGGCTAAACATTGCCTCGTTGCTGTAATAAGAGCCGTGTATTGTAGTTGCGATTCAGATCTTGACAATACATCGCTTCTCAAGACTCTAATATTCGACTTTCTCCCAAGAACCAGCTAAAGAAAGTCTTCCCACAGACACACAAACGCTGCATATCAACACGACTCTCACGACGCAATGTTCCTACGATTGTTCCTGCTCGCAACTTTCTTCGGCGTTATCGACGCTCAGTGTACGGGAAGATCTCGGTCCTGTAGCAGCGATGGTCGTCATGTCGTGAGTAGACTGCTACTAGAAACGGATCTGGATGTTACTGATATAGTGAATCTTTGCGATGCAGTTGATCTGTCACGAGGGCTGGCACGGCGAGATTCGCGAAACCTGTAGCGAGTACGAAGGCTGCTATGAATGCCCGAACTACGGTCCGACCTGTGTATATGACCCTGAGTTCTGTCCGAAGATCCCGGACTTTCCAGGTGACAATGCTTAAGGAAGATCTTTGTCGAGTCGTACGGGGAGATATTAAAGCGAAAAGAGGAAAATAAGACACTTCGGAGTACTCCGGCACACGGGTGGGCGTCTTTCGTCTGCTTCGTCCCAATAGATGGCCATAGTAGCTATGTCTTGAATCGATGACATGTGAGCATCTGCGGATTAGACAGTGCGTCCAGATTCTGAAGCACGATTGAAGAATTCTCTCCCCCATTCGTGCAGCCAGCGACTCTCCGCCTCACATCAGGCAGTCGTGGTTGGGACTGATACAAAAGCTTATCAACAACAAGAAGATCTCATATCATGTTTCTACTTACAGCTTCTGTCGAAATAGAGAGCATTCACCCTTTGAGTTCCGAGAAACTGAATGAGGTGTGGACCACGATCGCATAAACTATATCCTACGTAGCCTTCAATCAAATGCTCAATGACCATTATCGTTAAGCTGCACCGTACCAATCAAGCAGGGCCTGGAATCTGTCGCTGCTCTCCTGGTGTGAAGACAATGGTCGAACTCAGTAACAAGCACGCGGCTGATTTGCCACAGCCTATCAGATTGTGACCTGAACATCGTGCAATGCGACGAGGCGATTTGAACGGCTTGATGCGAGCTGAACACGGTTGTATAGTTGCTACGATGGAATGCCACGGCCGCTGTGCAGTCTCTCTCCGGAGGCTCTCCGTCGGCCAATCTACACTGAAATGAGCTATCCACTAGATTATGGGTGGACACCATGATCCTGGTGAGACGATGAGCCGAGATTGTGGCTCTCTACGTAGCATGCATCGTGACTAAGTCTTTGCTTAGTCAAACCGCCAGATGTCAAGGTGAGCGACACATCAGAACTCGACAGGTTATCGGCCCTGCCTCGCAGTCCAATGTGAGCTTTCGTCTCTCCTGTAGCACCACAGCGTCTCAATGTCACGGTCGAAGTTCCATGTGTGCGTGTGTCAGTGAGAGCCCTTTGTCAGCCGATTTTGCAGTATCTCGAATCGGAGTGTGTCGACGAGAACTGGAACCCAACTACATTCGTAGCATCGTCGGTCAGCCCCACGAAAGAAGACTAGGGCTTACTGGAATCGAGACCTGGTGAGTTTCTGGGCCACTTGCCCGACTTCAATCTCGACTACAAGTATTAGTACCAGCTGTTCACCTCAGGAGTCCGGAAAGAAAACGAGCAGAGTTCACACACGATTCTCTATTCCTGAACCCACCCAGATGGTCGAAGATCAAGCCTTCTGCACGAAAATACCTGGATCAATCAAACGCGAAATCTACCACAACGAGATGTTCTCTGGTCTTAAGCATCTGCTGCTTCTCGCTGCACTTCTAGGAGGCATCGAAGCTCAATGCACAGGGAGACCATGGGCTTGCAGCAGCGATGGCCTCTACATCGTGGGTCCCTTCCTGTACTTTACAAATTCAAAGGACATGCTGACCTAACGAAAGTCCCGTCGCCTTTGCAGATACAATGCAATGGCCTCAATGGTGAGATCAGTGGGCCGTGTACCGCACCTGATAAGTGTATTATGTGTGGAAATGATCCCATTTGTCTGGGAAGCACTGCAGATTGTCCAGCTCCGCCACAAATTCCACCCGGAGGCCACAGGCAATGATGAATATTAGTCAATCAGGGTATACATTTCCTGTTTCACAAGGAAAGATTGAGAGAGCACGACAAAGGAAGCGGGAAGGTCAACAACATATATTTGATCTGGACATAGCGAGCTAGGCACTTCCCGGAAAGGGCACTAGGATGCAGCCGAATCAATGGATATCGCTCAAGAACGAAGAATAAAAGTTACAACGGTAGCCATACATAACCCCTCATGCTTGCACGTTGCACATGTTACAATTTCGCCTTCAACTTCGACCCCTCTCCCTTCGTGAAATACTCCTTCGCCGCCTGTTTCGCCTTGTCCACAACGCTCGCATCCTCAATCGTCGCAGGAAACACGACATCTTTCTCATATTCTCCTTCCAGCGCATGTTCCAAAATTTCTTTCAAACATCGCCTCAAGGTTTTGCCGGATCTCGTTTTGGGAATCACGCCAGGTGCAGCGATGAATCCGCCAAGTGAGGCAATGGGCCCAATATGTGAACGGAGTTTGGAGTTGAGGTCCTTGAGAAGTTGGTCATAGGGGGGGAGGTTGTCAGGGGAGATGGCAATCCATGCAAACGGAACATGGCCCTTCATACTATCCGGCATACCGACCACGGCGGCTTCGGTGATGTCTGGGTGGGAGGAAATGGCTTGTTCGATGGCACCCGTGGATAGACGGTGGGCAGCGACATTGATCACATCGTCGGCGCGAGACATGACGTGGACATAGCCGGATGAGTCGATCATGCCGGCGTCGCCTGTATCGATCCACTTGCCCTCAAAGCGGCGGAGATATCCTTTGTAGAATCTATCCGGATCTTGCCACAGTGTTGTTAGGCCCGTTGGAGAGAGTGGCATGGCGAGGACGATGTTGCCCATAGTTTGTTGTGGGACTTCCTTGCCCTCGTCGTCGACAATGCGAACATCGAAGCCAGGGACAGGCTTTCCTGCGCTGCCAGGCTTGATGCGCAAGGGCGGGTAGAAGGTCTTGTCAGAGAAGTCGAGAGCTGTTCCTGGCAGAAGAGCGAGAGAAGTCATAGGTGAGCCAGATTCAGAAGACCACCAGTTGTCGATTACAGTGGCATTGGGAGCGCAGTATTTGCCGATGAGCTCATCGTACATTGTGACAATGGCAGGTTCGCTGCGCTCGCCTGCAAGGAAGAGTGCGCGGAGGTTCTTCAGGCCGCCGCTTTCGCCGCGCTTGGTGAAGAACTTGTTCTCCGGATCCTCCTTTCGAATGGCGCGGAGAGCTGTAGGCGCCGTGAACATGGTATTGACTTTGTGCTCGTCCAGTATTCGCCAGAATGTGTCAGCGGAAGGCGTACCGACCGGCTTGCCTTCGAAAAGAATTGTTGTTGCACCTGCGAGAAGTGGTCCATATACAATGTAGCAATGCCCGACCACCCAGCCAATGTCACTCGCGGTAAAAAGAACATCTCCCGGTCCTCTGATTCCGAACACGTATCGCACGGTGAAATTGAGTCCAACAGCGTGTCCTCCTACTTCTCTGACCACACCTTTTGGCAGTCCTGTTGTACCGGATGTATAGATGATGTATAATGGGTCGTTGCTCTTTACAGGCACGTTCTCAGCCCGCTGCCCTCGATCTTTGGCGGACTTGACCAAGCTCTGCCATGTCCTCTCTCCAGCCAGCCGATCGGTATCGTTCCATCTGTGCTCGTCTCGTTGCCAAATGATCACCCTCGCTGGCTTGTGCTTCGCCTCTTCGATAGCTCCCTTGATCATGGGCTTGTATGGCAATGGTCCTTTCGCCCCTTCAATGCCGCAGCTTGCCGTGAGGATGGCCTTGGGCTTGCTCGAATCGATGCGCTGCGCGAGTGAAGAAGCTGAAAAGCCTCCAAAGACAACCGCGTGTACAGCACCCAGCCTTGCGACAGCCAGCATACCAATCAATGCCGCCGGTATCATAGGCATGTATATTATGACCACATCGCCCTTGCGTACGCCTTCCTCGCGCAGGGCGCCAGCGAGGATGCTGACTTCCTCATCGAGCTTCGCATATGTGATGTTCTCCTTCTGCTTCGTCACCGGGCTGTCCCATTTGATCGCAATCTTGTCGCCATGTCCTGCTTCCACATGCCTCGTCACGGCGTTGTATGATGTGCTGATCTCTCCATCGGGATACCATTGCCAACTGCCGTGGGTTGTGCCGTCCTGGAGCTTCTTCGTTGTTCTCTTGAAAGCTGTTGTGGGAGCTTTATGCCATGCGACCTGCTCGGCTTGGTGCATCCAGAACTTCTCGGGATCCTTTTGGTGGTATTCGAAAGCCTCGTCCTGCTTGTGGGGAGCCATGATGGTCGCGGTATGCTGTGATAACTAGTGGGGACTATTTGGAGCGTAAGGGAAACAAAATACGATCCACTTACCGTGAGATGCAGCACACTACATGGCTGGACCTGGAGCTGCGAGCCTACCTTTCGGCTAAGCAGCAGCGTTAGCCACGACGTGAGTGACCGGACTAATGGGAAGCAGAAGGGGTTGGTTCGACTGCCAAGCCCGCCATCTTCTCCGCTCCCCGCAAATCCTCCGCAACAAAAACAACGTCACGCCAAGGATACCATTGAGTGGCATTCTTTCACTTTCGTTCGCAAAATCGCGAACTTTTGTAACATCATGAGATTGCAGAAGACAGGCTGACTTCAGCCTGATTGTCCGAGCATCAGCAATGTCCGACAAGCACAACGCAGAGCTGAGCTCTCTCGCCCGTATTGCCGAACCACAACTAGCAGCAAGGCAGTAACCTCAAGATCAGTAGCAGCTGCTGGCTAGTTTTGTCGCCCTACTGTAGTATCAGTAATTATCTGATACATAAGGAGGCGGTATTCCCAACAGAGCCGGCCGATACCAGGATGGGCCGAGTCTGATGTTGCCTGGCCATCAATCCTACAGTATTCGTAGGGCTTCTTTGCAAACACGGTTCCATACACATGACTTCACAAGCGGCCAGAGGTGTCGAACTACTCCCAGGTTACCCATGGGAATTGTGGCTCCGGTGTCAGTGGATGCGAAGAGTACGTTGGTGCCAGTAGGCAACAGGAAGACCCACCCTGCCAGTCTGGTTCGGTCGCGCGATGAGTATCGAAGCACAGCATTTGGCACTTATTGCTACGCACGCCAGAAGACGCAGATAATAGAACATTGTACCAGATACCACCGTAATTGCGAGTCCCTTTGCGATGCTGATCTGGTGCTCATTGCCGCTGTCCACCGATTGGAAATGAACGCAGTTTGCGAACTTTGCGATCACGTACTGGAAGAATCTCCAAAGATTCCAGACTGCAAGCTCGAATCGACGAACAAACAGCAACGAAATGTCAGCAAACACGCTCGGCGTCTATTTTAATCTTGCTTTTCAACTGCTGACCCTTGCCCAATGCCAACCCCTCACACATGCCAGCAGTACCATGCTAGGTCGAAATCTGTCATATACACTTTTTCATCCCACTTTTCGTCTGACATGCTTAACTTCACCACAGAGCTGAACGACAGACATTGAACAAGCGACACAATCATGTCAAGTACAAGTCGTGCCTCTAGATCACCGCAGCGATCAGCGGCCAAAGAACAAGTCGGCCCAGTCCTGATATCCTTCATAATCGTTCTCCTGGCCAGGATCTTCAGCAGGCAGATGTCGAAAGCTCGCGAGAAAGACGATTCTCGAGGTAACGGGAAGAGGGAAAGGAACAGGCGCCGCCGTTCACGATACTCCAACACCGGGTCACGAAGGAGAAGATGATCACGCCTGTGCGACTCTCACTTGATCACGAAACTGGTATCAGAACTCCCGAATGGCCGTGCGGCGACTAGCGACCACTCTGTGACAATCACCCACTTGCTCAACACCGTCACTGGCAGGGATACTATTCGGTAGGCCTGCTTCTCGCCAGAGTGGCAGCAAAAGGCCTTTTGCCTACCGGCTTCTCTGGTGGAGGCTTTCTCAATCTGACACCAGCCTTGGAACACGAAGACGACTTCCGGAGGTTGCACGTCTAGCATTGGTGGGCCATAAGATGAGATCGAGCTGGTCTACCGACGTTGATGAACTGAATATATTCCATGGAAAACGAAGCAGCTCCCAAAAGATTTCTAGCAGCTTGATCTGGCCTTTCCCCAGGGATGATCTGCAGACTCGAGACTTGGAGACCCGCTACAAGGTTGTCTTTGTAACCACTAATCATTATTCACGGCTCTCTTTGCCACTCGCAGGCTGGAATAAATTGAGAATTGTTATCTTGTAGGCAGCCGTGAATGTTGTCGCGAGGAAAGAATGTTTGCTCCACTTCCGCAAGCTGCACGTTCCACGTGCTTGATTCACACGCGCTAGCCGGCGGGTGGCATCATGCCTTGCGGTCTCAACACCCGCCATTTGCATATATAAGAACTACGGCAACCAAGACAAACTCACTATAAACACGGACAAAGACGAAGCATCGAGACCGAACTTCGAAAACAAACACAAAAGGGCGCAACAAAACGAAATGGAGCAACCAGAGTCGCCGACTAAGTCCGCATCTTCACACGAGGATACTGCAGAGAGGCAGGTTGAGGTGAGTCTGTCCCTTGACAAACCTTCTCATACCTATTACCTATAGCGAGGACTCGATCTTTTGTACTGACGCTTTCACTCTAGAAGATGACCCTTTCAGAGAGCACCGAGAATATGTCTCTCTGTCCAGACTGTGGGACGTGCTTAATGTGCCGCGCATGTCTCGAGTGCGTTTTGGTGATTCGCTGCGAACACGTCAAGGGATGCAAGAAGTGCACGGGCTGCAAGAGACGGGTTGGCTGTACGGCCTGCTCGGTCTGCAACTGGTGCGAGCAGTGCCGGCCAAAATTCGCTTGCGACACGTGCAGAACGTGCAGGTGCTGGCAACTGGATGGTAGCTGGGAGGAGGTGAAGCACGAGGAGGTGAAGTGCTGAAGCATCAATGCATTGTGATCAACAACTGAATGGTGGAAATATGGAACGAAAAGTACACATCGACCAGATACCTGTGCTCAAAAGAGTGCAAGGGAGTGATGTGAGTTTCTGTCGAATTGTGCCAGGGTAGAGTAGTGCTTCTGTGGCATTAAGATTCCATCAAAAGTTGACTTCAATGTGATCTCGTGCCACTGGAGTGTAGTAGGCCCCGTACGCATGTTGCTCCACTTACTGGAAGCTGTAGCGAGCTTCCTCGTCGAGAAATGGTTTAGTCAACATGCAGGTCGGTTTCAAAAGCCGAGCTGAGCTTGACGACCTTCGCTGTCACTTGGCCCTCTGGCCACTCCCGTCAAACGACATGGCAGATCCCGCCGCCCTCTCGCTGCAAGTCGGAGTCCTTATCACAAACTTGATAGAGTACGGCCATGAGGTCAAAGGCGCACAAGATCAGATCACGAGTCTTTGTCGAGAGCTATCGGCACTGAGAGGTGTGCTTGAAGATATCAAGGCTCAAAGATCAAAAAAGCATGCCGACAATGGAATTTCGGACTGTCTGGCCACTGCGAGACTCATAATTGATGACCTACTGCATCGCATGCAACCTGCGGGATCGAGGTTCCAGCGTGGTAAGCAGTCATGGCTATGGCCATTCAAGCAGAAAGAGATCGAGCAGGTCCTGGCCAGACTCGGGCGAATCAATACCTCCATCATCATGATCATGATGGGGGCCCAGCAGTCTGTCGCTTTGGACATGCAAGTGCTGAAGGATGAATTGCGAAGCGTTTCTGGCATGATTTCTGCGGAGCTCTATTCACAAAAGCAGAAGGAGATTATTAGCTTTCTCGCTCCAGTCTCCCCGAAAGTCCCTCATGATGAAGCCTGCAGCATTTGGGAAGGCACGCACTCAGGCACTTGGTTTGTCGATATTCTACAACCATGGCTGGACACGCCTTATCCACAGAAGAGCATAATGGTACTTCATGGAAGTTCTGGTGCAGGCAAGACGACTGTCATCTCGAAAGCCATTGAATACATCACAGTTACAGTGAAGACGGTAAAGCTCGGCTACTTTTACTGCAGGTTCAATGACGAGGCTACACAGAACGTGCGAAATATTCTTGGCTCGTGGATAGCTCAAATCGCAGCTTACCGGCCGTCTGTGCTTGATAGATTCTCCGAAGCAGTGTCAAGTAAGGAGAGACTTTCGACTGCTTGGTGGGAAGACGCTCTCGTACAGGTAGCTGAGGAGCTGGGTCCAGTCATCTTGGTTTTGGATGCCGTAAATGAGAGCAAAGACGATGATGCGGTCAGAAGCTGCCTGATGCGGCTCGCAACGCGTTGTCAAGAGATCCGCTTTGTGATATCATCGACACCGTTTGCTGAAGAAGTTTTCTCAAGCAAGTGCCTTGGAGTTCCCATGGATTCAAACGAAGTGGATGACGACATTGAGCAATACGTCAGGCGAACGGTGCGCCGCAGTCCTATACTTGTGCAGACTGGAGAAGCTGACATTGTCGCGGTGATTGTGCCTCAAGCTAGAGGTATGTTCCGATGGGCCGAGTGCCAGATGAATCTTTTATCGGGGTGCCTCACCGCCAAGATGGTCAAGAAGTCATTAGCGCATTTGCCTGGATCTCTGGACTCCACCTATATAGATATTCTAAAGAGGATACCGTCGGCGACCAGGCCTTGGGTTCGCGAGGTATTGATGTGGCTCAGCTATGCCTACCGACCTTTAACGCTCGTCGAACTTGCGGAAGCTGTCGTGATAGAGCCTAGCCAGTCCTCAATCGACGATAGCTGCAGGATACAGCCTCCAGAGATGATCCTTCGATTGTGCAAGGGACTGGTCACTCATAATACCACCATGCACACGGTATCACTAGCTCATAGCTCTGTCAGAGCGACGCTAGAGTCAGAGACACTTCGAACATCTGAAGTGGCAGAGTTCTGGTTGAGCCGAAATGACTGCACGCCAGGCATCATCACGAAGTCACTCACATACCTGCTCATGGATGATTTCAATCTGGAGGTCTGCGACTGTGAGCAAATGGAGCTGGAGCTTTGTCACTGCTTCGATACGTATCCATTCCTGGATTACGCAGGCACAATGTGGGCTGTCCATGCCAGTATGTATATCCGCAGTGGAGCGACCCTTCGCGAAGCACAAATACGACACATTTTTGCTCTTCTTGGCACTTCGGCGGGCGCAGACAAAAAGCCTCACTTTGCCCTCTGGATTCGGATTATCGTTGAGGGTCTCACAGAGGCGATTCAGAACGCCACGCCACTCTATTATGCAGCATCTTTTGGCTTGGAGCCGATAGTAGAGATTATGCTCAGTCAGGGCCTGGTGGACTTCAACAACGCCAGGAACCCCTCCTATATCGACTGGAAGAGTGGAAGAAACGATTGCACTCCATTGGGAGTAGCGGTTTTTCGTGGTCACATCGGCGTTGTTCAGCTACTGTTATGCCGTGGTGCGAATCCAAATGCAACAGATGCCTTTGGCAACAGCTGTTTGAATTACGCTGTCCTGGATGGCGATCAAGATATGATAGCGCTTCTACGAAGACATGGCGCAGAAGGGCCGACAGATGCGACCGTGGTTACCGGACTGATGGCAAGCCGAGGATACGAGCTAGGATGGTGGCAGATTCCCTTCGGGAATTTGCCACCATAGCCTCCGAGTACGATGACTTGTGGTTCCGAGATGAGTAAAGGCATCCTCCCTCTCCGGATGATCAAGTACCAAGCATAGAAGAAACGCATCATCTGCCATGGGGACAGAAACCAAGCTGCGACCCCAGGCCGATAGCGTGAACAATCTCCGTGCAAGCGTAGGGTACGTACATATCCTCATGGTTGCATCGGCGCTTGTCGCTGTGTCCAAGTTCATTGCGCTGAGATTGACATGGTCCGCGGACAGCTTAGTCTGGCGGTGTTCACATCGCCTGCTTTCCGATGCTGATTTCGGCACTGACTCAGCAAGTATCCCATCTGGCCTGCGCATCGAGGTGGTGACGACGGCCGTCAGGGAGTGTGTCCAGGTCTCTACGTGCATGGCCTTTTCTCCGAGAGCTACCGCTCTACTTACTGGGCGACCTTTAGCTAGTATCGAGTGCTTTCACAGCGGGACCGAGCGAAGACACAAGTACACAACGCCGTGTATAGACTGGGCATCGACTTAAAGCTCTTACACAATCGAATCGAGATAGCAGCGTAGCCGGGCCCAGCCTCGTTTGCATTCTTTCCGGCCTATTGCGCAATTTCTTGGCTACATACATGAGGGAATCTTTGGTGAATAGAAGGTTACGAAATGTTTCGAGGGAGCGATGTTTGCTCTAGGCAGGCTGGGTTCGACATGTCAGCAACAAGGCTCAGGAGCTGCTGACCGCTCTTCAGAGTGGTTGAGTGTGTAAAGATAGGCAATGGCGACGAGGAGATCCAGTCACAATCAGCGCCAAGGAAACTTGAGAGCGGTCTTGTCCAGGATGTCCATGATTTGGCTGTATTTGCTCATAGGAGCTAGCAGATCGGAGGATTTTTGCTTCACATTCGATCAGTCTCAACTCTCCAAGAAATCGACATTTGGTCCCGACATCGATACTGAGCACCCCACACATCAGCAGACAGGGCTCAACTCACATCACAACACTTCGCCACCGCCCCCTTCGACTTGCACAAGGCCTTGAATTCTTGGTCAGGAGCTGGGAGAAAGTTAATTAGCACTCAGACCTGCAGACTCGCAGCTAGTTGTCTTACAACTATGACATCCACGGGCAACTCGTATGACACTGTAGGACACACACATAGGGAGGTCATTGCCCGGAAGTGGACACTTTTGTTGAGCCTCAGACTCCGAAATGACTTGAGCGGCAGCGCAGCTTGCTGCGAGGGCGAGAAAGGTGCAATCAAATTTCATCGTGAATAAAGTTCAGGAATTGGAAATAGGAGACTCACAAATGAGAACGTGAAGGCTGCAGGGCTCGCTGGGGTGGCAGAAAGGTATCGTGTATATAGGCAGTTTGATCATGCCATGATCTGTGGTTACAACTCCCCTTGAGATGTATCCCCGTTGGGCAACAAATGTCTCGGTTTGGACGATACTAGCAGTCGCATGGAGAACTCATAAGGTTTGTCAATCATTTACGCAGTCTGGGCACTGTCACCCATTGTCCAAAATTATGTCTCAACGCTTGGCCCCAGCGACTGTGACAGGCGATCCCCGTTTATGAGTCATTTCAGGATTGCTACGATCCGGAGAGACGTAGAACATGCACTTTTATGGACGATCGAACTTGAAGCAGGCACATGGCCTGAGTTTGTGCTTGAAAAGCGATATCAACTGCGGAATGAGCTTTGGCGACCAGCCCTCACATCGTAGGCAGCGGGTGAGCTGCTCCAATGTTGCATTATATCGATTCAGTTCGTGGAATAAGGCAAATAGCTTCCATGTTCACCGCAGGCAGCATGCAGTATGGGGCAAGCTTATTGTCCCTCTATTATGTGGTTTGAATACGTAGAGTGAAGGGCCAACATCAGCTGAAACAGATGATACCACACTTCATACTCCATGCTCGCTATGTGGCCGTCGATTGAACTTATATACAGTACACTGTCCCATTCAGGAAACGCAAGCCCGAAATCGCAACATTATGATACTCTGCAGAGCTCCGGACAACATTATGCAAGTCTTCAGATGATCGAATTCGCAGCCATGGTGGTCGTTATGGCGAAAAAAGTGCTCTCGGAGATCTTCACCACGGGTGTATCTGGAGACTCAACACAATGCTGTGGAGAAGAAGTCTATAAGAGCGAAGTGTTGTCTTCAGGACTCTCATGACCTCGCGGACTTGATCTGTCTCAGATATGATGATCAGCGCCGTTATGAAAGGCCGTACCACTGGTGTGGGAATCTGGTAGAGATAAGAAGCCGCATTGGTAATTCACGCGTTTCGTCAGCCACAAGCAACGATGCTGCGGATGACAATCGGAACGCAGGCAAGTCATCTTGACTTAGATCCCAGCTCTGTAATATTTTTGGAGATGACAACTTGGATTCCTCGTTGGCAGAACTCCACGAGTATCCAGCCTTCGTAACGAAGAAAGAGCCAACTTGAAGTCAATAGTATTTACATTGCATGCTTCAGGCGTCACCCAAAACTGTGTTGTACATACGGCGTGCCCTTCCAGCGCTCGAACTAGACAAGTATGAACATGAGATCCAACTGGGTCACAAAATACCCAAAGGCCTCAACTTGACCTCCAGCACATCTCCTTCAGAATCCGTCATCACTCCACGCCTCGTGCTCAGCTTTCTGTCAAGCTATCACACATGACCACGATGGGAAGTTCATTATCCGTCTCTGATGTTGGAATAGCGCAGCACTGAGCTACAGTTCCAGCCTGCTGGCAAGAGGCAGTGATTTTGTCAAACGAGCTGCGATCAGCAGCTTGACATTCGTCTCGTTAGCCACTGTACATACAAGCGATTTTGAGACGCAGGATCTTACGCAATTCACAATCGGAAACAGGTGCATCAGTGTTCGCGGGACAGCAGGATGCTTCGCTGTAGTATCCATCGGGGCAAATTGCGGCTCGTGCTGCAACACTGATTGCCGCAAGAAGGATGGTTTGTGAGAACTTCATTTTTGGGACTTTATCGCGACATTGTTGATGCGTGGATCGGCAGTTGAGATGCTGGAGACTAAATCACCCTTTTGCAAGAACATGTAGAGAATAGAGCGATCGAACGGTCCTTTTGCATCGATATATAAGAGATATCGCCTGATGATGATACTCCGAGGAGAGCATTGAAAACTCTGGTACGGGAGACACCAGCCGTTTGACGAAACGCATCACCGTTGAATGATCGCTCACTCCTTTCAGCAGCCAAAACAACGGTTCCGGACGCCGCATACCAGAGTTCTCTACATAATTTGATCAATAGATGGATTGCTGATGTGCCACCAGGGTCCGAACGGTTTGCTTGCATGCCCCGCTAGTTCAAAGTGGAATGTCCACATTTGGCAATTGGTGATAAAAAGCTTGGTCGGTACTATAGCGATCGGCAGTAATTGCATATTGCCTGGCTCATTACAACTTGAGTTGATGTGCTAGTAGGCTCAGTGCTATGTCTCACTGGAGTTGCATGAGAGCCATTAATTAGTTTGCGATATCATTGTATTGAGATCACAACTGGCAGCAAGGGCTGGCTCAATAAAAGCTGACCAGTCTTCGCATCTTGTCGCGTTTCGGAACGACTCAAGTCTTTCAGTGATCAACAGATATATTCGCCATCTGTCTCAGCAACTCGTGGATATCAGATGTGTTGTGCAGTCTCCAAGATTTTCCCCCACATTATTAGATTCCAGAATCCTCCATCTCAACATCTCCCACCTCTTCATCCTGCTTTTGCTGCTTGGCTTTTTTCCTCCTTCTCATCGGCCTCTTTGGACTCTCATCCAGCTCATCCTCATGCGACTCATCTTCCTCCTGCGCAGTAGTCAAACCTTTCCCTCTTCCAATGTTCATCCTCTTATTCCGATGCAACACCGAACTCAGCCCTCTGGGAACCTGCGGCGTTCTCATCCCAGGCGTCCGAGTGGAATCAGGTGTAAGCCCAGGAGTTTGAGTTGGCACAGCGCGAGGCCTACGCTGAGGCGTCATAGGTCCCGCGGGCACATATCTTGATGAACTTTTGTCCTGGGTCACGGGCGATTCGTTAAAAAGTCCAGGCGTTGGCACAGTGTACCCGGTAGACTCGAAAACCGAGCCAGATCCGTGTGGCGAAGAAAATATTGGTGGGTATACACTTGTGAATGACGCGTCCCTGGAATTGGATTTCATTCCGGCAGTACCCGACCGCAACCCTTGAGGTGTACGTGGTGCAGACTGCGGTACTGCAGGTATCTGAGGAAAGAGGAATCTCCGGGCACTTTCGGAAGATACGTCCTGAGCAGAATGCTGCCGCTGCCCGCTCGGTCTTCGCACAGCAGGCGTCAGTGGGGAAGGTGTAGGACCGTGTTCGGGGCTCATCAGTCTATTGTGCCAAGGTGGTGTGCTTGCTTGAACCAGCTCCATGGGCTCCAATGGAGCTGCATCAATCTCAGGCTCTTCAAAAATTCTCCTGCGCTCCTCATTCGAAGCCCCCCAACTGGCGTCAGCCTCCAGACTTTCGATCCGAAGTCTCTCGAGGTCTCGCAAGAGATGAATGAGAACTTCAACGTCAACTGCAGACTGTCCGGGCCGCTTGATTAGCGGGGAGTTAGGCACACGGAGGTAGTCGCCCTTCCGTGAGTTGTGCTGTCGTTCCAGTTCTGCAATACATTCCAGCAATGGTACCATTCTGGTCGCTGCTCGATACTCCATGGCATCCCCTTCAAATCTCGCGATATCGACGCTTGTGCCACGTACAGCCAGATGCAGCTTGCAAAGTAGGTCTCTTTGTTTATGGAGATTGATTTGTCTGTCCGTCAAGCCGGTATAGAGTTCAACTTGATGATGGGAACTCAGCCATGGGAGCTTTCCAGGATCGTTAGCTGCAGCGTGTTCGTAGTTCGATTTGGTAAGATTCGCTATGGGTATTGGCGATTGGCTGGGAAGTATGATTTCACCGTATGTGCCTCGTCTGTAATTGCAGCCTCGATCTTGAAGGAGATAGTTATGCTCGTCGACGGCTCGTGCAATAGGTTCAGTGACATCTGTTCCCTCTTTTGCTTCTTTCCCGTCCTTCGCTTCCTCCGGTTCTTTCACGGTCCGGCGAAACGTATAGCCTGCCACTCCAGTCAGAATTTCGCATTGCTGTAACGCCTCAGGGTGGTCTTGAACTTGCACATACCAATCTCTCTTGGCGGATGCCAGTTCTTCTTATCCTCGCATGCTTTCGACGTCCAGAATTCATCCTTGAAAAATTTCTCAAAGTGATCCAATTTCACCTGCCAGGCCAAATTGCACTTTTGCTTCTCGTTATCTTCCATTCGGACTTGGAGACACGACATCCCCCGGTACTCCTCGATAATGTCTTGACTTGGATGTTCCCAGAGAACAAGGTATCCCCTTAAAGCGCTTATCCGCCCGCTGTAACGATGAACCTTGAAATACTTGGCATCATCGCTCAGCGGAACATTCTCGTATAATAGGTCTAGACGACCATCGAAAAGCTGTCGTTCCAGCTCGAAGCCCAACTCCGAGATCGACTCGTTTCCAAAGAAGGGTTCAAAGTCGATCTTGCCGTTGACTTTATTCCAAGCTGCGTGGGCCAATTCATGCAGGATTCCCAAAGCCAGACGAAAGCGATAAAACAGGAGTGCAGGAACATCACTCGCATTAATCGTCGCTGTTACCAAATCGTTGATCTTCCTAGTACTGATCCAAATCTCGCTCCTGTAGCCGTTCGGAATGCCGGGGACGGTCACGTCATGAGCGCCTTGCTGTTCTGTGCAGAACGAATTGGTACGATCCGTTATCACATACTGAACATAGTTGTGGAGCGTATCGAGTTGAGATCTGGTGGCTTGACGGATTTCCTTGCTGATCGGACGCTCTGGGTTGAATTGGTCAAAAGAATACTGCATTCCATAGTTGTTGGGGTTGCATCTGTCCTCCCAGTACGACGGCTGCTTGAGCAAGAGTGTAGACCAGAAAGGAATCAAAAGTGGTGAGTATATCATTCGTGATGCTAGACGAAGTGATGGAGCAAGCTTAGCATAAGTTTGGTCTGATATTGCGGTGCGCTCTTTGCTGTCTTCAATCGAAAACAATTCTTTGCTAAATAGTTCTGAAATTGGGTTAGTCAAAGAATGCATTGCCAAATTGCTTTTCTTGTAGCATTGGAGCTTCGAGAATTGGCATCTCCTGTCCCAGAAAGCCTCGTTCTCCTCTGGGGTTGACTCATTTGGAGGCCGGGAGTCCATCATTTGATCCGTTTCAAATGAGAGCTAGCGGCAGCAGGCGAACAGCGAGGGGATGTTGTCTCACGTTGGAGTTTTCGACCACGGATCGGGCCTTCATGACCACTGCAGACTCGGTGCACGTCCATGTCCTCGTGGGAGGCACCTTTGTTCACGTTGTCCATCGTCGCCGGATTTGGGTAGCTGGAGCCTTTGTGGTTGTCCAACAACAAGAAGTGCCATTTTTGGCAACGTAGCACTGCTCTTGAGACTGCTTATGTCTAGCCTGTAAGTGGTACCTATCGTTGGCGGACATGCATCAAGTGGACATTCAGCATGGACTCCAACTCTGCGGGTGACTGGATTTGTTCACCGTTCGGATTAGGCAAAATTTTGATAGAAGACGCTATAGCCACGGCTCGAGCTCCCATGCTAAGCAGTAGACAATCGCACCTTTCAAGGCCCAGTCCATGAGTGTACGATCGTGGTTTCTTCCATAAGATTCTGATTCCATTGAATTGTTTTGAATTCTTTCGTTTCGCTCAGCAAACCCGGACCACCGTTTTGTATCTGCTATTCGGCACGTCAATGGATCGCAGTACGCGGAATTTATTGCAGTGTACTGCACATTGTGCGGAGCTTGGGCGATTGGGATAGCACGATACAGTGCTGTAGCATCTTGCCGTGTGCCAGCCGCATCTCGAGCCGACAGAAGACGCTTTGGGGCAGGCCTCGTCAGTCTTTTAGAGGTCCATTATTGAGCCATAGTTCCACATTACAGTCCCTCTGCTCCTATGCTTGCACCGAGCGTTTTCGAAGAGTCCTGAAGACGAGCGAGGAGTCCGAACAGGCGCACCGCACAGCACTCTGAGCGAGCCAGCTCCATCTTCGTCAAACAAGAGCGCGCAAGGTCTAAATTGGGCCAATATGACACAAGTATAACTGATAAGCGAAGTTTTCAAGTGTTCTGAAATCGGATCTGACAACGTGGTGTAGAGTCGAAGTTAAGTTGGAGGTTTGTGAGCAACCTTGGAAAGCACAGGGAATCGCTTAGTCATCAACGTCGCGTCCTCCCGTCGTCACCTCGCATCGATCCTGTGTATTGACATGTCCAAACTCGCTGCGATCATAGTCAGACATGACGGCAACTTCACTGCAGCAGAAGGAAGCGGACTTTACGTACCACCCGCAAGTCTCGCCATTCGCGGTGTCGTCACAAACATATCTCACGACGCATTCTGATCTAAGCTACTCTTACATCGCAACCGGATGCTTTGTCTTCGACAAATCTGAACCAAACGAGCCTCGCATACTACTTCTACAGCGCTCCGAAACCGACAGCATGCCAAATCGCTGGGAAATTCCCGGTGGAGCGTGCGACGACGACGATGAAAGCATTCTGCACGGCGCAGCCCGTGAGCTGCTCGAAGAGGCCGGACTCAAAGCCACTCACATCGGACCCCAAGTTGGCGAAGGCGAGTTCTTCACAAGTAGATCAGGAAAGAATATTTGCAAATTCATGTTCTTTGTAGAAGTTGAGCTTGATGATGACGAAGGGCACCTACCAGCTGTAAAGTTGGATCCCAAAGAGCATCAGCAGTACGTATGGGCAACTCGGCAGGAAGTCGAAGCAAGCTGCTCTGGATCCACTCTGCTGCAGTTTACCACATCCGATCTCGAGAAGGCAGTATTGGAATCCTTCTCCTCGAATCAAGTTGGGAATGATTGAAGATAACCGGACCCCTCAGGCCAATTGAACACAAGGATCTGCGAACAAATTGGGCTATCACCGGTTATCAGGATGTATCCCTGCCGTCTCCATACGCGTTCAAGATTCTAGGCCAGGAGCTCAATTCCTCTACTTCCATCCAGCATTTCTAATGCTGCGCCATCCATGAATCTCTAAGCGTAAGCATTCTCTATCAAGGCAAACTCGGGACCAACGCTTCTTTGTTCTCAGCCATGTGATCCAAGAAGTGTTTTGGGTCTCCCGCGTCTAATAGAAGCCTATTTGGCATAGCTTTCAGAAGAACCCAGCCCTGACTCTTCAAATCACTCGTGCTCGACGCTACAGTCAAATGCAGAGATCGACACTGCTTGAGTAGAAAATGGCGGAGTCTCGCTGAGCTACTGCCGAAAGACGCACCAGGCCTCACTGCACATCCTCAAACACGCGCGACGCTTAAGAAAGCGCCATCGTGCCACCAACAACAATTCGTCCTATCCGCCGTTGCGGCGAACTATCGGATCCCGCTGGGAACGCCTTGCGCCACAGCTCGCCCTCTGCCTTTGAGCGGATTAACCCAGCAGATCTGCATCTTCCACTTCTACACACAACCCTGGCAGACCTGAGATCGTCGTCAACAAAACACCTTTACCCGAGGACATCCCATTGGCTCTCTCCTCCTACTTGTTGACCCCGCCGGCAGACAGGAAATGAAGATGTGGAGAGCACCTTGTCGTCAGTTCGATTCTAGTTCACCCAACAGCTAGAGGTTCTGCTGCAACAAGGGTCTTAAATATGGACAACGCTGGACACTGTCGTAATGAACAGACGCTGCAAATTCCAAGACGTGAAGTCCAAAATAAGAGTTCCCGCCAAGCCTTTGATCAGTATCTCTCCTTCCTCTTTCCTCCCCCCGTCCCTCCATCGCCTCCGGCGAGACTACGACGCAACAGGAAAGAATACGACAGTGAAACATTGAGAAGGCCTAGCACATCACGAACATCAGAGGTCACTTTCCTAAACCCATTCATGACTACTTACATCTACCTCGCAATTTGCAACTTTCCAAAAGCCATTTGTTCGCATGGCACATCATAGATTGGGTATCGCTTCAAAGCATTGGATAGAAACGCCAATCCATGCAAGGGACAAGAGTAAAACAAAAAATCAGACTGATAAACACATCCTGCAATCCAGTAAAGCAAGGAAGCAAGGAAAGTGACTTCCAGATGTTGTTCTCAAGCCCTCAAACCCGGGGCACTTTCACCACAACTGTCGCTGTGGGCTTCATTTGATTCACAGCCTCGCTCTATCACCTAATGCCAGAAGAAAACGAATTAGTATGAATGGTTCATCGACCCTCCTGAAGAGTTCTGTCCCATACGATCGACAGACAAGAATCGTCACATCGAAAGCAGACATTCGAACCAGTTTCTACGCACCATTAACCAACTCCTTGATCTCATCTCCAACCTTCTCATGCTCCTTAAAAGGGTCATACATTCTCGCGCGAATGTAATCATCGAGATCCTCGTCATTGAGATTCCTCAAAGCGAGCTCTCGGTCCATGCCGTCTTTTTGTGCGGCGCGGATGACGCCTCGTGTCACGACGACGGAGACTTCGCGAATGCGACGGATGTCCGGGTAGAGCCAGTTGTCGGCGACTTCTGATTCGGTGAGGGATGTGGAGAGGGATTCGGCGGAGGCGTAGATCATGTTTTGGGTGACGTTGACAGCTTTGCTGAGGATTGCTCCGAGGCCGATACCTGGGAAGACGTACCTGGGAGACAATGTTAGTAAGCGGAAAAGAAAGATAGGCGAAGGAATACGCACATGTTGTTGCCTTGGCCGGGTGTGAGCTCCTTGCCCTCGTATGTGAGTGTTGGGAAAGGAGATCCCGAGGCGAACAGGCAACGACCCTTGGTGTACTTGATGGCGTCCTCGAATGTGCACTCAGACTTGCTGGATGGGTTGGAGAGAGGGAAGATCACTGGACGGTCGTTGAGCTCGGCCATTCTGGTCAGGATTTGAGGTGTGAAGGCACCGCCGATTGTGGAGAGACCCATGAGGATGGTTGGCTTGACGTATTCGATGACCTCTTCCAGAGTTTGGAATTGTTGGCCATCGTTGTCGTCACGAGCAAAGTAGATCTTGTGCTCAGCCAGGGGTCGGCCAGGTCGGTCGAGAGTGACCAGACCTTGTGAATCCACGAGCCAGAATCGCTTCTTGGCCTCCTCTTCGCTCAGACCCTCCTTCATGAAGAACTCTGTAAGCTGCTTGGCAACACCGACACCTGCACTTCCAGCTCCGAGGAAGACAGCACGCTGCTCTGCGGGGTGGACACCGGATTGCTTCACGGCGTTGATGAAGCCACCAGTAATGACGGCTCCAGTACCCTGAATGTCGTCGTTGAACATGGTGTATGTATCCTGGTATCGCTCGAGAGATGGGAATGGGTTCTTGAAGTCCTCGAACTGAATCACGATTGATGGCCATCGCTCAGTGAGAGCAGCCATCATCTCGTCCAAGAATTCCTTCTCTTCCTCTGCGGTGACCTTGTCACGTCGGCTGCCGAGATATAGGGGATCGTTTCGGAATTGCTCGTTGCTGGTTCCGAGATCGAGGCAGAGTGGGAGGGTTCGGAGTGGGTGGATACCGGCGCAGGCAGTGTACAGGGAGAGCTTGCCGACTGGAATGCCCATGCCGTTGATTCCAAGGTCTCCAAGACCGAGGATACGTGAGCCATCAGTGACGACGGTGATTTCGACATCGTGTGGCCAGTTTTGAATGACAGAGTGTAGGTGTCCCTTGTCCTCCCATGAGAGGTAGAGACCTGGAAGATGTCAGCGGAGTGACATGTGACCACAACAGAATCCTCACCCTCTGGTTGTGTGTATAGTTCCGACCATCTTTGGCATGCCTCTCCCACAGTGGGTGTGTAGATGAGAGGAGTCAGCTCCTAAGCAGTTGTCAGAGTCACCTCTTTCTGGCCTTGCTCTTTCAATGGTAACCCACCTTGACGTTGTGTGCGAATAGACGGTAGAAGAGGTTGACGTTGGTGTTTCGGAGCACGGAGAGGTATTGATACTTCTCAATGGGTGTCTTTCTTGATTCGAGGACAGCAAGGCCTAGAACGTGTCAGTGGGCTGAATGCCAATGCCTCGGTGTTTGAGCTACTCACATCGCTTGGCTTGGTTCTCAAATGACTCGACAGCCGGAGGAGTCAGGCCGTATGTTCTCAGGTATTTGCGGGTCTCCTTGGAGTGTGTGGTGTCATAGTCGGCACTGGAGGGAGAAATCTCAGCATGTGTTTGGACATGGGACTTTGTCGAAAAAGTTGACATGAAGGATTTGTTAGGTGATTTGTGAGAGAACGGGGCTACATACGGTGCTGGAACAATCCTCCTCTCTGGGTGGTGGTGGTGCACGGCAGCTTGCTTGATGTTTGCTTGAGGAGCAAAGCCGTTCTTTGCGGAAGTCATGGCAGCTGCTGCGACTGTGGCCGTATTTGCGGGAGAGGTGGTGAAAGCTCGTCTGGGGTACCCGGCGTCGGAAAGCTTATTCGAGCAACGGCGAGGCTTGGAGATGCTGCTCTTGGACGACGCAGGAGGGAGAGAGGGAGTTGAATGAGGAGGAAGAGGATGTGCAGAGGTGTTGCGAGTCGAGACAAAAGGTGCAATTGTAGTCTGGGTCGCGCGACACGAGGCAGCGGGAGTTGCAGAGATGCTAAGCTTAGGCAAGCGGGCCGGGCGAGTTGGCGGCATATGGGTCTTCGAATGGGTGAAGTCGGAGGGTATCGGGGGATTTTTTTGGATTTTATTATAGGGTCGCAGGCTGATCCACCGGTCAGGCTGAGGTGATGATGTGCAGGATGGTGGTGAGTGCACTGGGAGAGCCGTCGGAGAAGGCGCAACGGATGCAAGTAGGCAGTGAGGACAGTTATTCTGGTGTCGCAGGGAAGGCCGTGCCTCTTGGGCAGTCTGTTGCAGAGGCCAGTGACTCCGAGCGACTCCACGAGAAAAGCCAATGCCTTTCGCCGACCCTGCAGAATTGCTGATGCAGCGAGGGGAGCGCTCCGGGCGGGCAGCGGTCCCGGCCCCAGCCCTGCCACGAAAAAGACGGTGCGAGTGGGTTGCTGTGAACGATCACGACTTCCAAGAACTCGTCAGTTGCAGTAGTAATTGCGGAGATCCGAACAGTGACAGTATGCGGTTGCGGTGCTTATGTGCAGCAATGCGCACGCCGCTGAGAGGCACATCGTTCTCGCATTCCCCCTTCACCGCAGCAGCAGTACCATGTTCGCCCTCTGATGGGAGGCGTGTTTGCGCAGACGCACGCGAAACATTGTTAATTTTGTTCCTGTCCATTATCGTGCCACGCGACCACGCTAACCGCATGCATGATGATCCTACTGCAAGGGACACGAGAACGAGCGGATTCGAAAGCCGATGCTTCTTTCTGCTGCTGCAGCACGGCGGTGATCGGAGCCCGAGGCCAGTTACATACATCTCTCCCGCATACTGTCTGCTCCTCCGCACTCCACCGCCCTCCCTCGGCGAACTCTACACCACACTTCACGCCTCATGCTACGTCGACATTCACAGTTTCCTGCTGGAAGAAACATGAAGGGCAGCGTTGCCGCTGACGTGTGCGGTCTAGACCTGCTGTTTGCTGATGCTGCTCACCAAGCTGCAGCTCTCGGCTGAGCACTCCGAGCAAGTTCATATATCGCCAGCTTCGTCAATGGCACGACCTGCAAATGTTGTTCTTGCAGTTGGCTCACGCGAGCGATCTACGGAAGATCGACGGGACGGAGTGAGGTCCGTTTCTGCCTGAGGAATCATGGTGGCTCTCACGATAGTTCGGCAATGAGGTCACTGTGAGCGCGGTAGCGCGTCCACAGCTGCAGTGTTCGCGCCATGGTGAAGCTGAATCCTGTATTGAGCACCAAAAGGCAAACTCACCATCACATTGCCGCTCCATCGCCGCTAACTACTCCTCTTCTCCATCGTCACCGGTTGCACATGGCTTGACACAGTAGCCGCCATCCTCTCCTCCCCTCCCCGCCTCTTCATCCATCACCCCTCCACCTCCGCCGCGAGCAGTGCTGCCTGATACCACCGCCATGTCGTCCTGCTTCGGCTTCCGCAACAATGGCGATCAGTCCGAGCGAGAGCCTCTGCTGCCTCAGTACAATGACGATACCGTGCTGCAGCGCGAGCTGCACCAGAAGCTCCACTCGTACCAGATGTACCGAGCCATCTCCAAAGGCTTCATGCCCTCCACCCAGCAGCTGATCATCCACTTCCGCACCTTCCTCGCCAGCGAAGTCCTCAACCCAGAACATCCCGACCTGTCCAACAGTGGCCGCAGACTGATCAAGCAGACGCGACAATGGATCCAGCAGTTCATGGATCTGCTCGAGCACAAGAACGGCAAGGATCAGATTCAGGACATCATCTGGTTCTTGACAAAGAGCAGCATTTCTGTTGACGTGGAGGATATCGCAGTGCGAGCACAAAAGACCAAGGCAAGAGCAGATACCGCTGCAGCGTATCAGAGTCTGCGGACCGTTGGCAGTCTCCTTCTGACCAATTCCGACTTTCGAATCTTCCTCAGCGATCTGAACACTATTGGCAAGGAGGTCTTCAGAGACTCTGCCTTTGCACTGTCAAATGCGGCAGAAGATGTCGCAAAGAAGATCGATCCTGCCGAGGAGGAGAAGCAGAAGGTTGCCAAGCCTGGAGCTGACGATCAATCCGCCCCCAGTACAGAAGCTTTGACCGGCGAAGCTGCAGAGGTCGCGAACGTGGTTGCCAATGGAACTGCTCAAGTTGCCAAGACTACGGTTGACAGTGCCGCCGACAAGCTGGAAGGTGATGAAGGTCAGGTCTTGGTAAACCGTCTCCAGCAGGCCATTCTCAAACTTCGAAAGCGACCTGATTACAATGACTCGGTCTCGACACTATCGCTTCTGATCAAGAGATATGCCGTCGTCTACTCAAGAGCCGCAGAAGATGTCGCCAAAGTCGCCAAGAAAGACATCAATGAGAATGAGGCCCTCGATCGTGCTGCTCAGAATATGTGGGCATTCATCACCAGTTTTGGCGACAAGCAGGAATGGGAGAAGACGGAGGAACTCTTCAAGCAGGTCCTCAGCCATCAAAACAAGGACCCGCAGTTCGAGAGCACCTTGAGCAAGGCCGGCGACTCCCTGCAAAAGCTCCTGACCGATCCTAGCTTCCTCGAGCATGCTGATGATAAATTCAAGGAGCTCCGAGCTGAGTACAAAAAGTCGGGCAATGACACCCACCTGGGGCAAGATATTCAGGCTTTCTTCCAGCAATTGGAGACTACGGTGTACAGTGTGCTCAAGGATGAAGACATCCACAACTTGATCCAGACCACCCTGCGTATCTTCAGGCTGCTGTCGCCTGTCAACCAAGCCACGAATCCGGAGCTGCTACAAGACACCATCAACATCTTCGTGCCTCTACTCATAGCCGCCATTCAGTACATCCCCATTCCCAGACTGGAGATCAGCACCCCAGAGATCGACCTCCTGTTGGAAAACCTCATCATCGAGCCCGGCCACACAGTCAACCAGACCTCTTTCCTGCCTTACCGCCTCAAGGTTGAAACATACAACGACTTCGAACTCCGTAAAGCCAAGTTCCGCACCACCACCGCCATGACCAACCTCGTCACCATCAAAATCGACGGCCTCTCCGTTAAGGCGGATGAAGTAGGCTTCTGGCTCCGCGCTCACAAAGGCATCCTCCGCCTCGCCGACGAAGGCATCGCCGGCTTCGCCCTCGACGAACGCGGCATTGACATCCACATCGATGTCGAAATTGCCAAAGATCGCCTTGAACAAATCCTCACCCTCCGTGCCGTTCGCGTCCATATCCACAAACTCAACTACAAGATGCGCAAATCGAAATTTTCCTGGCTCGGCTGGCTCATGAAACCCCTCCTCCGTCCTGTGATCCGCAAAGTCATGGAGAAACAACTTGCTTCTGCTTTGGCGGATTTCTTCCATGCTGCGAATCGCGAGGTTTTGTTTGCGAGAGAGCGACTCCGAGCTACGAGGATCGCAGATCCAGATGATGTATTGACATTCTTCAAGGCTGTCGCTGCCAGACTTACACCCGAAGAGGATCCAGATCTCTATACAAGAGTCGGCGTTGCGCAGCCGGGTAAGGGTGTGTTCAAGAATGTTTATGCGCCGGGAAGTGTGGTGAAGGTTTGGAATGAGGAGGCTAGTAGGGCGACGGAGCGGGTTGAGGACTTTGATGCGGGAGGGTGGAGGAATGAGATTTTTGATACGCATGTTAGGACGTTGACTTGAAGATGAGTATTGGGAGAGGATGAGATGTGGAATACGAGGTGTGGGTGAGCTGGAAGAGAACAGTTGAGAACCAGGGTAGTGCGCAATTGAGAACAACAGGACTTCAGACTCTAGTAAACAGGTGGAACGGCACTCTCGGTTACATACATGCGTCATGACTACCAACGATACGAAGCAAAAATGGGGCAAAACAGGAAGGCGGCGCTGATGAATGGTGCGGGTTGAATAAAAAGGAAGGGCATCGGTATATAGTAACGTCCAACTTTTGAGACGAGGCTTCGACAAATCCGTGGTGTGGAATACATAAACAGAATCAGCGGCGGAAATGTACGCATATTTCTCTTCGCGATTTTGATCTCTCATTCGATGTCTCAGGCAGACTTGAGATTCGATGGTCTGCTGTGCGATTGCGAGGTCGCAGTTTCTTCGATTCTACGATGGGGACTGTTGGTCCAGACAGACCTGAGAGCGATTTTACTGCTTCTTTGTGGAGAGGTGAGAACATCGATTCGGCAAGCTGTGTTTTGAAACGTCACGGAATATGTATTCTAGGATTAGATAGTGCACGCAAGCTTTCTCAAAACTCATTCTATCTTGGTACCATGGAGGAACTCAAATCTCGACCATTGATGCCGCGAAG
This sequence comes from Cercospora beticola, assembly GCF_033473495.1. Taxonomy (NCBI): domain Eukaryota; kingdom Fungi; phylum Ascomycota; class Dothideomycetes; order Mycosphaerellales; family Mycosphaerellaceae; genus Cercospora; species Cercospora beticola. Next base: position 98,143 of record NC_088942.1, read on the forward strand.
AGCGATTCCGGGACTTGTTCGGATACGTCTACCTACAGCAGGATCCCGTATGCGGACTGTGGGCGTGCAAAGTGTAAGCCCTCAGGGAAGCAGTGCCTACTCGGGGCATCTATGCGCTAGAACAATAGGCAACCCGCTCAAATTTATTCTATGTCTCTGGGTACGTGGTGCTCGACCGATAGTCGAACTCCTTCGACTCATCCCTCTTTTGTTTGATTTCTTGCTCGAAGGCGCGGTCAATGAACTCTCGATAGCGATGGCGAGCAGTTCGATACCCGGCCCGATCGCGAATGCATACCTCCTCAGCGTATTCACCGATCTCGTTAACCTGGCGGCTGGGCGCGACGATCACTCGCATCTCGTACTCTCTTGTGATCGCAGCTCGCTTCGTGGATTCGGACTATCATAAATTAGCAGTCACAGCGAGATTCAATCGTGATATAGAACGCACTGAAATCTCCCAGAACGAGCTTTCATCTGGATTCTGCTCCTTGTTTCGAAGAACCAGCGAGATGCCCCTAAAGTCCAAACGATTGACAGCTTGGGCAATAGTGAGGTTCTGTTCTTCTTTTAGGTATTTGGTGATCTGCAATACGTCCCGGTTGATTTGTGCATCCAAGATGTTCGTCAGGTACATGTTTGGACAATGGAAAGACTTACATCTGGAGCCGAGAGCCTCATCGCAGCACTGGAAGTGCTGACGAATTTGATGACCCAGCTCAAATTCATCCCAGGTTTTCGGACCAAGAGTCGACAGCTGCGACCACGCCCATGAAGCAAAGGCGATGGCCGCGCAAGTCATCGCTTCAAGGCCGTGGGCATGATTGCAGCTGCTGGGCTCTCTGCATATCAAACCTATCTCATGATCGGCGTTACCTCCAGGTGCAGTCCACGCGCATCTCGCGTAACCCGCAAGTCCGTCGAACTGTTGAAATAGAGCAGTGATTGAACCACCCTCAACACATTCCGACATTTTCGTCTGGATCAGCCGCGGCTTGAAGTAGCGCATCATACTCTCTACCAAGGGGGCATTCTGTTTTAGAAGTTGTGTCCCTCCACTTGCCACCCATTGGATGCTATAGATCACGAGTTCCACGAGATACAAGGCCATGCTTGTTTCCTGAGGCTTTGGTAGAGTGCCCGTCCATCTGTCAACGACCGAGAAGAAGCGAGCGTTCGCGCACAGGTCCCAGAATATCAAAGTAGTTGGTTCGATGAGCACAGAGGCAATTTCGTGGACTCTTCTGCTGACGTCGCCCTGCCGTCCGACTTGAACTTCGTCGATATCAAAGCGCTTGAAAACCTCGAACAGCTCATCTAGTTGGTCATGTACAATCATCGTGTCATACTGCGCTAGACTTATTAGATCCTGAATGCGGCGCACAGTGGATGAGCGAGGCCTCATCGCACATGGTCTCCCGCAACCGTCGAGTTTGTGTCTTGCTAATATAGAGTCGAGATCAGTCGGTATGGGGCGACCGTTATCGCGCGGCTCTGCATCAGCGCAGTCACCATAATGAGGCGAGTAAACAGACGGTGCGATCCAGATGTACTTGAGAGCAGCTCGCCAAACACGAATAGAAACATCGATCAAAGCTGGTAGCTTGAGCCCATGTGTATTTTCAGATTCGACGACAAAGTCGTACGCTGAGCGATGAACCCATTTCAGCTGCTGCGCCTCCCAGTGTAGAGCAGAGGTATAGTATATAGCTGGAGCCCGGTGACGTTCCACTTTCAGTGCCTGTTTACCGCCATTCTCCTGCACGGCGATCCATTCGAAGTCTGGTGTCTTCAGTAAGGTGTCCCAACTAAGCCGGAGGAGGGGGGTTACTTCGTCAACCTCTAGCAGCCCGCCGGAATGGGCCCCAATTTGAGCCGTGGTGATCTCGCATTGAGCTACGAATTCCTTGTAGGAAGTGGGTACCGTCTGAAGTCGCTCGGCTGTGAGGATGCTGATGGACCTGCAGAGTCGGCATTCTGCCGTAGGTGCTCTCAAGCATTGGATATAAAATGCCAAGAACGACTTGTGCTCGTGGTCCACGGTCTCCAGCATTTTCCGATAGAGGTCTCCTAGATCCAGAGGCAACTTGTCGATTCTGCTGGCAAGCACGTCATGTTCATCACGTGCCTTGATTCCGCGGACCACATCTTTCGTCACGAGAGCGGCCCACAAGAAGACTCCATTTGCGCGGCTGGAAATGCTCTTCACAAGCTCTTGCTCGTTCGCTGCTCTCGCTCTGCGGAGACTGTGTTGCACGAAGCAAGATATATCGGAGCAATTCAGGTGTTGTAGCTTTAACCGCGGCATTTGACACAGAGCGTCCTCGAAGGTTTGTTCTGGACGGCTGGAGACGCAGCACTTTACATTGCTGTGCCTCCGAAGCGATAGAACGAAATCAAGAAGTCTCTCTTGATCACCAGTGAACTCATCTAGCCCATCGATGAACACACAATATCGACGCGTGTGTTCGGTAGTCCTCAAAACTGCACGGATCGCACGAATTAATCGAGGGACGCTCCAGGACGGGATTTGTTGATCTGTCAGCCGAAGTTCTTTGACCACTTCGGACATGGCGATAGCATGCTGGCAGTCGCAAAGTTGATAGAGCAAACTCTGCAATAAACCCTGCACGTTATTTTCCAGCCCTGTGCCGGGCTTCCAGAAGAAAAAGGACAGTAGCTGTAGATGGGCTCGACCGCTCCACGACTTGAGTCCTTCCAAGGTTTTCTCATCATCAACGATGTGGGCAAGCAACACCGATTTTCCGGAGCCAGCTTTTCGAGAGCACCAGTATATGGGCTCACTGCTACGAAGCCACACATCGAAACTGTGCCATTCGGGTTTATTAGCTGGATTTGTGGTATGAATCCAAGAGAATGTGCCCTCGCATGGTTCTGGAATGGATCTGTGGCGCGCGTTCATGTTCTCATATTTCAAACTGGCGATCAAATTCTCGCGGTAGAACTTTGAAAGGCGCGGTTGTTTGCTGGCAAATTCTTGTAGAACCCGTGCGAAAGTTTTCCACTCTTCGTCTTCGAGATCTGTAAATCTGTGCAAGTTCAAATGGTCGCATGCTCTTGAAAACTTTCGAATATCGAGCGTTGAGGACATATTGTCAAGACAAGCAGAGCTCTCGCTCACCAATATGACTCTGTGCTGATTGGCGCTGGATGGGATCTCTTGCTCTGCGACTGTTGAGTTGCGTAGGTAGAAGCTGAGGCCCGTAGGCTCTCGCTCGTAAAAGCATGCGATGGAAGGCGCTTTGCCGTCGTCTTCTGCGGACTCGCGAATGCTTTTACAGAAGTCACTGAACATATCCTGCAGCCATTCGCTGTCGGCCTTCGACGATTCAATGTTGTCTCGGAGGACAAATTCATTCGTGCTCTCAATCTGCGGAAGTACAGACAGATGAAGCAGATGAGACGTTCCTCGGAATGGGGTGCCCATGAAGACCGCACCTACAGTCGCGGTGTGGATGTCCGGCCATCTCGTCTGGTCGTGCCATGCATCTACGAGCGCCTTCACTGTATTAGCAGAGTCCAGAATTCGGTTCACATCCGTACCTTTGCAAGGACTAGGCCACCATAGCTGTGGGCAACAAACAGCAAGGGCCGATTGACACAATTTCGGCGTGCGTTGGCGATCTGGTCTAACAGAGATGCAGAAATACTGGATGTTCGTGTCTTGATGGCATCTTTGCCGTACCAATCTCCGCGATAGCCAAAGCGAAATATGCGCGAACCTGGGATTGCTGATGGTAACCAGTCTTCGTGAGTGGTCCAGTCCAGGTATTCTTTCTTGTGCACCGGGCGAGAGCCATCCTGAACTGCTTGGTCTGGCTTCTGCTTGGTCCAGGTCTTATGAGGATGCGCCGCTTTCCCATGAATCAAGATGATGCTATTGCTGGTCAGTAGCTCATTATAATGCACACATTAGTGGCATACTCAATCTTGCCATTTTCTGGGATTTCGATCGAGCTCGGGTAGACTTGTTTGAGCCTGAGGTCTTTCACGTCAATGTCTCCGCGTCCCTGCGTAGATGTTAGCTCGTTTTGATGCCGTATCGATGCATACTTACCATAGCGCCCTGCAGCACAAATTTTGCAGTTGATTTCGCCCGACTGTGCTCTCTTCGATGCAGAATTTGTGGCGTTGTCAACTCTCGGCTGCATCAAATCGCACACAGAATTTTGGAACATTCGCTTGACCGGTAAAGAAGCTCGAAGGTATGGGTGTACAGCAGGGACAGCTGATGCGGCCTCACATGAAACATCGCATCGATAGCGACTACAAATCTCAAATTGCGATAGATTGGCGAAGCTCTGTCTGCATCGTCAGTTCCTCTGGTGTCTTTCTCGCAAGCAAATGAGAGAAATGAGCCCGCAAGATTATATCCAGCAGTTCTACGCGAGTATAGGACAGCAGGCATCCAACTCAATCCTGGAACGGCACACCAACCAGCGGTCGCACAAGCCCCACTATACTTGTCACAGCTCCAGAACATTGCGTGCAACTTTGCGGATGAAACAGTGATGGTCGTGGAAAATATTGACTTGACTTGGATTGCAGCCATTGGAGACCTTTTCGGTGTCGAGCCCGCATTCTTCGTGGAACATGCAGCTGCCATATTTGGTACCTGTCCAGAGAAGGCTATCATCGGTCAGTGGTCAGCACATCGTAAGAAGCCGGTCCACAAACTCTCGTCTGTCGAGAGTTGGCACATTGACGGCGTGTGGGTCTCGCGCCACGCGCGGTATGCATACACGCGGGACGTCCTCAAGCATCACAACTTGATGCCACGACTTGCTGCCTTTGAAGAAGGTCGCGGCTGGCGAGTAGCGACGCGTATCTCCTGCTGTTTCCCGCAAAGCAAGCTGTGGATGCGGACCACGGAGTCCAACGCCAGGGTATCAGACTGCTGACCAAAGATGGCAGGTCTTATCCTCGTGGATGCCCCAATACGTTCAGCCCTCGATAATCCACTGCCGAGACCAGGACTGAGACTTCCGGTCGGCCTCAATCGCGGCGGTCTGAAAGTACCTTGTCTCTTCGACGACAGTCGTCATTCATTGTTCCAAGCTCTTCACCAGTTCTTCGCGCACCCATGGCACTTCCACATTCTCTTCGCTCAGTGGTCCTCGACCGACGCCCACATTTCTCCCGAGACGTTCTTCCACCTCCTCGCATCCTCCATGTGGGGTGCGAACCTGAGGATCCTGGACCACAACATTAGACGTCTGGCTTTCGACGAGATCCAGCGGCCGAATCTCCGAACAACAGACGACCTTCACCGCCAGCGACGAGACCTGACAACACTCCTCAGCGAAGTCAACTTCTTACTCAAATGGCTCTCCCCAGGCGTGAAGTCAGAATTGACAGCGTTGAAAGACACCCTTCCCGCGTCAAAGTATATCGGCTACCCTGACGTCATCCTCCAAGACATTCTCGAGAACGGAAACAATTTGGAGAAATTCCTAATGGACACTTTCACACTTCTTCTCAGTACCATCAGCGTTGTAGATGCGGAAGCGACAAAAGAGCAAGGCAGGAGAACTCAAATGTTGACGAAATTGGCTTTTGTGTATGTACCACTTTCATTTGTCACGGGAGTATTTGGCATGAATGTGAAAGAGATCAATGGGTCGCAGTTGTCGATTTGGACGAGCGTTGTGGTGTTGTGCATTACTGGAGTTTCGACTTTGGTGCTTTTCATGGGATATGACTGGTTGCAGAACAGAAGGTCTCAGAACAGGTGAGAAGTATTCAAGTTATGGCACCGCTTCAATCTAGAACGACAGCCTGCTTTTACCAACATGATCCTGCACTTTCTATTTTGCGGCAGAGAAATCTTTCGTAAATTTGTTCATGTTACAAAGTCACTTCCCGCTGGCAACTCTCTGTGCTGTCTGCGAGCGGTGAGAAGTCCCAGCTCTGGCGTTTTGTTGAAGGCTGAAGAAATCGGACCTCTGTTCGAGCTTGGTGTCAAGATGGATCCTGATGAGCCTTGTTGGTCACCACATATGGTATGATTTTCGCGAGGAACTATTGTGACAACTCCAAAGCCAAAATTTTCCATTCCTTTCCCGCCTTTCCTGTCCTACCATTCCAATCTATCCCTGGAATAACGCCGCCGTGCCAAACTCCGAGCATCCTGATAGTCCACCATACGTAGTGGTCCCTAATCATGACTCCTGGTCATGTCTTCATCAAATGTGAAACGAATTTCCATCTCCAGAGACGTCGCATGTGCCGTCTCCGATGGCCAGTGTAATGAGGAGGACAGTAAGCCCGTTTACAACGGCATCGTGCTCTTTCGCACACTCTCTATCATCCCATGTTACATCGCCTTGACGCACGCCGAGGCTCTGCTTGTCTCTTCCATCCTTGTTCCTCACCCGTCCTGCGAATTCGTTCTCCCAGGTTGACCAGAACCCAGCATTTCCTTTTCCTTTGTTCATTCGATGATCGTCTTCTCGCTCGGGACACTCGTAACCATCGAGACGGGCCTTGGTGTTGGTGGCAAGGACTTCCTCTTCGCACTCTGTCTTCTCTCTGGTCTAATAGTCGCCTCACGTCTCTCTGGAAGGAATTCCGGCTGCAAAGATCGCCTCTTCGCGGCCCTGCTCATTGGTGGTGGTGGCGGTGGAGGTGTCCTGGCAGGCTTGAGGCAGGTAGGTATCGAAGGTACGGGAATCTTCGACATGACAAGGAGGATAAACTTGGTAGTGCGATATGCACGAGAAGATTTGCTGGTCGTGGCTGTAGGCATGTTGATGATCTGTGTTTGTGTTTGGAATTGTTGTTTCGATGAAGGAGGAAAGACAGAAGATGTGAGTAGAGAAATCCAGACAATAAGAAAAACGAGCGTGGTAGTGAGTGGTGTGAGGTCAGGTGGCTGGTATGTGTCTTGCAACGACGGAGCAAGACGACGACAAATGATATATAGCAAGTAAGCGTCGTCGATCCTTAGGACGTTTTTGTGGGTATCTCAGTATAAGGCGAGCCTGGCGAGGCGCGTCAGCTGTCGCGCTAAGTAGTTCACCACACCAACCATGTGAACAATCGAACCCGGGAACAATGGGATGCCATGTCAGACGGAAGTTTCGGATCCTAAGGTGAGATTAAGGGGAAAGGAGAACAGAGCGAAAGACTTGCAGCGGCGATTTGTGATCTGTTGTTTTCATTCGGCGTTGACGTCGCTTGATGTTACTCTCTTTCGCATAAGTGCTCGGCGGCGGCTACTAGAGCTTCCGACGACGAGGCTGGGAGACCTCACCCCTTCTTTGCAGACCGGGACTTCGGATTATGGAGCGGACTTTGTGATTTTTGTGCGTCCGTACCAGTCATTGACTTCATCTCTGGAACGGCGTGTATCGACTTGCGGTGAGTCTCTTCAAGGGATTCGGTGAACGTGTTTGCTCATGCTGTTCCTGGTGCGTCAGACGGTCAGCTTGCGCCCCTTCCAGGCTTCCGGCCACTGCCGGGCGTGTAGTATTTGGGTGAGAGCTGCTGCTGCTCTTCTCTTGTCAGCTTGACGGCCACGAGATCATCGTCGTACACCATCGTGGCGCGCCTGAGACATCTGTCGTCGAGACTCGCCAGCTGGACAGGGACAAAGAAAGATGAGGTTGGGAGCCAAAATAAGAAGTCGTGTATTTGAAACCATCCGTTTCTAGTCTAGCGTGAAACTCATGTTCACGTAAGCAGGTTTGCCGAGCTTTCGCGTCCACCCTCGTCCCTTGCTCTCACCGTTCTCACTCCTGCCAGCACACCGACAGCCAAAGAAAGTCTATTAAGATGCACCAAAACTTCGCAATTTCGCGCTGTGATACATTTCACGGAGGACTTGAGCCCTGCCTGTGAGCGACTTCTCCAGCGCAAGCCGTACGACGCCGGAGAAGGTCAAGCCGGTTGCCTGATGGTTCAAAGACCTGTACAGATCCTCCAGCCTTTTCCTGCCGTCTTCAGGCATGTCATGAGGACGCTCTCAGTGCGCCGGCGTGAGGGTGAGGGTGTCAGACAAGGGCTGCTGAAGTCCCGTGGAATGTTCGAAATGCTTGTGAAGGTCCACGCCGTCTGTCTCCCGAGAGTCCGCTACTTCTGATGATTGGAGCTTGGATGTCGAAACTCATCTTCAAGGGTTACTCTCCTCCACACTCTGAGGCAGATCCTTCAATTGCAGCGCGATGCCTCTAGCAACACACTGTGTACGAATGTGCGCAACGAGAGAAGCCAGCGCGTCCAGGTCGAAGACTCCATCCTGAATCCTCCACTCAATCTCGAAGCGCTTCAGGCCTCTGCAGGGCCGGAAGAGCATGTCGATGAAGTACTTGATCTTGGGAAAGCTCATGTCCTGACCACGCGGAGGACCTATTGAGAACAGCCTCAGCTTGATCTTTAATGAGCCAATCGATGGCAGAAGCTTGAGTTTACTCCCCAGATCGCGCTCGAAATGGCGTTGCAATGTGTGGAGCATGTCCTGGAATTTAACGTCGCCTTTGAGATCGACATAGCCACCATGCAAGCGCGGGAAACAGCGATACGTGGCATCGATACTGATCACCTTGTCGGCTTCGAATATGCTTTTGCTTTCCTCATACCTGAGATCTCCACGATTAGCCCGCTGCTGCTGAAGTTGTAACAGTGCCAACACTTACACGGACTTTGAAGTTCGGAGAATAGCAGGCCATGCTCGTCGCCCAGCGAATCGATTGTGCGTCAAGATCTGCTCGTATACAAGATTCCTCATCTCTGGTGGAAGGTCCATAAATGGAAAGGTTGCGGCTTCATCGAGGGCTCCGAGTTCCTTGATAAGACTCTTCTTGCTCGCGTTCTTGCGCATGCGTCTGCCATTGCGCGCCTTGACAAACAGCTGCAGATCTGCTTGGGAGAAGTCTTTGTATCGGAGGGCGAATTGAGGAAGCGTCATGGTAGCAGTTGCGGGCGCGGGGCTTTCTGGCTACTCGACCCGAAGTTGGTTGTCAAGAGAGTTGACGAGTCTCGAGTTGCTAGCTCTTGTTGGTACTGGTTGCTGTAGTGGTCCTTGGCGGAGGTAGAGGGAATGGTAAGCAAGATGGAGAGAGTCGAATAAAGGTAAGTCTCGCAGCTGCGATTCACCTTGCTGACCAACCTTTCAGCTGATGGCCAAAGCCTTAACATATAACCACCCCATTGACTCCATTCACTAGCGTTGAGATTGGGAAAGAATTATAATCAAGACGAACTTTGAATAGATAGAGAAAATCTGACCGAGCTGATGTCACGTTTAGCGTATCTCGACGACAGCCAGCTTTGAAAACAAAGGAATTGTAGTCTGCTTGAGCAAATACAAATTCCAGCATCAAAAGGTCGAGGCAAACTGTGCGGAACAATTGTTTGCGGAAAGAAAACTTAGACTTGCATACTCGAACCAGACAATCATAAGCAACACATCTGGAAAGGGACACGTGCTTCGAGTTCACGTTCACCAAATACTCCGTGTTATGAGCAAGGTCCTAGGTAACGTTGCTAAAACTTTCAGCATCGAATCCTCACATGTAGTACTTGCATCTTCGAGCCAACTCGACTTCCGATCCATCGCTGTACTCATCGTCAGTGCATACTTAGGGGCGCCGGGGCAAGTTCCGCGAACGACATGCCTCTTGCATATAACGATACGTCGGTGGGAGCCTCTTGGAGAAATATGGACTGATTAGGCAAATGCAGAGTTCTTGGTGAGACAATAGCTTGAGAATGAGCTCATCAAGCACGCTAGGAGGCAAGCAAAGTTCGAAACTCAAATTGACACTTCCTGAAAGATTTCATCTTTGGCCCACTACACAGCTTTCACGAAGGCCGTCTGGAACTTCTCGACTTTCGATACGGCGATGTCGACATTGGTCACGAACGCCAAATTCCATAACGAGGAGCATCTCGCGTGGCAACCAGAATTCGTATCCGCGGACCTCTAGCTGCAGGACCATGACGGATGGTACCTTAGCACATGCAGTGCATTCTGCAGGTTTGTGGAGCTCTATTGCATTTGTCAACGTACCCCACGCAATCTGAGCCGAGTTCTGACTACCTCCGTAGTTTGCGCGATGATCGAGATGAAAAGTATCATTACTGGAAATATAATAAGTCATGCAGCGCAAACTTCTGTTCTCAGCCAGGCTTCCTACCTGGAGACTCTGCAAACTCACCAAACACCGCTCTTCTCTTGCCACATTTCTAGTATCTTCGAGAAGCATCAACATGCCTTCCGTACAAGCCTCAGACGAATGGTCACCCCTCAAGGCCATCATTGTAGGCCGAGCAGGCCGAGCATGTTTCCCATCAGAACCCAAAGCTATGATCGAAGCCACAATGCCTGCAAAGCATGTTCATCGCTTTCAACCACAATCTCCGTTTCCGGAGAGCACGATCGAGAAAGCAGAGGCAGAGCTCAACTGCCTATCAGCGATTCTGCGAGATGAGGGCGTCCGAGTGTATCGATCGCGTGAAGGCGTCAACTGGCTAGCCGAAGGAGGTTATACCGGTGCCATGCCACGAGACGGTCTGATGAGCGTCGGCAATGTCTTGATCGAAGCCTGTTTCGCATGGCGCTGTCGGTCGACAGAGATTGAGCTGGCATATAAAGATATCTTGGAAGAGCTCGCCACTTCGGATCGTGAAGCTCGAATTATTCGCCGTCCAGCAGAGAGCTATGCCGATACCCTTCTGGACGACGATGCAGCAAATCGCAAATGGGTCATCAACAACAGTCGTCCAGCATTCGACGCTGCAGACTTTATGCGTTTTGGAAAAGTGATTCTTGGTCAATACAGCCACGTAACAAACGAAGCTGGTGTGGAGTACCTCCGTCGAAACATACCTGAAGGTTACACCATCGAATTGCTGGACGTCGATGATCCACATGCAATGCACATCGATGCGACCCTCCTGCCACTTCGTCACGGTCTGATGATTTATCATCCAAAGAAGGTCACTGAAGCCGCTCTTCGCTCACATAAAGTGTTGGCTGATTGGGACTTGCGACCTTTTCCATTCGTGCCCGAGGCGCCGAATGATACCGAGCTGTACATGACGAGTCCTTGACTTGCGATGAATGTGCTCGTGCTAGATGGAACTCGTGTTATTGTTGAAGCGAGTGATCATAGGTCGGCCAAGTTTTTCGAAGAGCTAGGAATGACCTGTATTCGATGTCCGTTCAAGAATGTGAACAGTATTGGCGGCTCTTTCCACTGCGCGACTGTGGACCTGGTGAGAGAAAGCAATTGATGACAGTTGAGAGACGCTGGGTGCTAGGCAAGCAGAGCAACCCTTCCTCGCGAAAGTCTGATGAATATAGAAACTTGGGCCTGCTTGCTGATCGAAGAGCCGTGGTCATATCAAATCAGTACTATCGTTGGTCGTAAGGCCACAAGCGATTAGCTTTCTCGATAGCCTTCACCTCATCTTCCTTCGTCTTACACTCCTCGCTCTCCACAACGGATTCCACAAAGCGACTGTATTCCAGCCGATATCTCGAGAGGACCTCGTTCCACCGATCCTCAGCGACCCATCCGTTGTTATCGCAGTGTAACAGTCGTGTCAAATGCTCCGTCAGTCGATGATTCGCTTCTGTCTCGTCCAAGAGCTCTGCCACCTCACCAGTCTGATCTTTTTTGTAGATACTCTCACCTGGCAGTTCAAGTTCATCCCACCTCTCCGAAAGATCGTTGAGTAACCAAGTCATAGCCTCGATCTTGTCTGTCCATCCTTGACTTGGGGAGGCAAGCACTCTGAGCAGTGTGGGATGTAATTTTGAGGCAGGTCGAACTTTCTTCATGAACTGCTGTGTCACAGCCCACATCTTCACACAAACCTCGACGGTTGTCCGAAATTTTGCATTCGCAGCACGTTCTTCTTCTGATGCATCCTTGGCGTCTTCGTCGTTTGATAGCTCTTCAGCGAAGTCGGGATCCACTGATGCGAAAACAAAGGCCGGTTCAATTGCTGCGGACTGCCAGTCGATTATGCTCGTCACTTTCGTGTGGTCTGTGGGATCGACGAAGATGTTGCGAGTGTGCAGGTCGGGATGGAACAAGGTCCCTCCACTGGCATCCCTGACTGCATCGGTCCTGGCGAGACGTGATAGGGTGCCCTCCAGCGCATCAAGCAGTCCAGCGTGTCTAGAGCTCTTCTGGGCGTCTGTAGTGCTCATACTGGCCCTCGAGCGGGCGATAAGATCCCCAAAGTAACTTGTCAAATCGTGCCCTACGTTTGATCAGTTTGTGAAAGGCAAGAACGAAATTGTCGGTGGGTCATACATGGGCCTTGCAGGCCTCCCGGTGGAGCCGAGCGGTTGGCGCTTTCGAGCCCATGTCCCCAATGGTATGAAGCTGTGAGAGGGCCGATAGAGAAATCGTCGTCAAATTTGACCGCGTTCACGGGTGCGGAGGAAGTGAGGTAAAGTGCACCAAGCATTGGGAACTGCAGTAAAGACAGCTCCCGACAATGAAGTCCAATAGACTGGATGCAGGCAAGTCGTTGTTCTGCAGACATTGAGTTCCAAACATCTTTGAGTAGGACTCCGTGTGCTGCTTCCTGAATCATGTACTCGACACCAACGTTGTTGTGCCGGTCGGAGCTCCAAGTCAACACGTTTGGTACTGGTACATTTGTGCGTTGCTTGACTATAATCACGGTCAGCGATGGCAATACTCATTTGGCAACCGATTCTGACATACTGTATCGTAAAGTCGCAATCTCCGAGCTCACTGTCAGACTTGGAGGCCCAGCAAGGTGCGTGGGAAGGCGTGCTACGACCGTGGCGTCATTGTCGAGTTGTATCATGAAGACACGGTTGAAGCCACCTTCTTTCTTCTCGCACTGAACCACTCGCGAAGCTCCTGGGCTACATTTGATTGCAGTGTCAAGCAGAGCATCAAAGTCAAATTTCAACACACGCGCTGCTCTCTGCGCCTGGTCGCGATCGAGCCAGTGTCCTTGTGTATAAATGAAGGGATCGAAACCTGCACCATTTTAGCATCGAGAGCTCGCAAGGCAAAAGTGTTTAATGATTATGCGAACTTGGCTGGAATTGAGTTTGGGATCTCAGCGGCCACAGTGACAGAGTCTTCTGGACGTTGAACGCCGATCGGAGCCGATGAAGCATTTTTGACTTCAGCTCGCCAGATTGCACGTGTGCGCCAATGCGCCACTCGAGTCGCTCGTGATGGAGAAGGTGTTCGACCAAGATTTATGCGGAGAAAACATGTGAGGAAGATGGAGGGCAAGGGCAAGGTGTGTTTCAGAGGGAAGAGACTGAACTTTATGCATCCACGCTAGCAGGGTTCAGGGATCCATTGACGCTCTTGACATGTGAATACAACTGCGACGAACAATTCCGACTCATTCATAGCTCATTCACTACATGTTCAATCTAATGGATCACGTGAAGAATTATCAGCTACTTCAAGTGACATTCGATCGTGTGAAACAAGATGCAACATGCCAATACACGACCCAGCATAACTCTGTGAGCTGCATGGCCTTCTTTTCCCAAACCAATTTCGCAATGTCGCCGCCTTCCACGACGATATGACTGTCACGAGCGCTAAAATACGCTGCTCATCAGTTGCGCCAACATGTTGCGCACTTCCACATCTGCTGACACGCTTGAATCAGGACAAGTGCATTGACTGCGGTGAATGCTGCCATGCACTTACTGCTGCTGAGTTGTAGTGTTATTCACCATGCATACTCCATGTCCATAAAGATATCTTTTTCCCTCTCCTCATCGCTAGCTAATTCCAACAAACTGCAGCGACCGCATAGTCAAAGCCCGTTCAACAGCAGTATCTCCCGCATCCACGATCAAGATCGGCAGAGCCTCCACTGCACGGACATCATGTCGAAGACCATTACCAAGTTCTACAATGTGTACGCCACAGTAGACCTGATGATGGCAAAACTATTCGGCAAGTCGCCTTCCGCTGGGTCTCGCCTTCTACCCGCGAACAAATCCAACGATGAGCCTGCTCAATGGCGCCTCGATGCCGGTCCAAAGATCGGGACCAAACAGATTGTCAACATGCAGGCAAACTCCGAAGCCACTTCTGAAGCCGTCAAGAAGTGGGTCAAGAGCAACGGACGTGGTACCCATGGAACCATTGCTAGCGCCGAGTACGACACTGAGGCTGAAGACGCTGAAGCAGAAATGACGAGAGTACGACAAGCCCTGATCGACGAGTCGAAGAAAAAGTTGTGATGCTTCAAGGCTTGCTGATAAGATTTTGGTTCCTACGCGACTCGGTTCAGTCACGATGCTCCTCTCGACAGGCTCATCACTATGCAGATGGTCTTTAGCAGCATACAAGGGGGCGCAAAACCAGGCGAAGGGATATGAGTTCATTGACTCACTGATGCTGCGAAAATGCTCGGAGATCAACACGTCCGCTTCACAACCCACAGACCTATGGTACCGCTGCTCAGCGGTGGTGTGTGCGGGAGTCCGCTCACAAGCAATACGCGCGGTCAGACAAAGGAGCGTCTGTGTTCTTTTCATTTAGAACTCTGCACAAAGTGTTGCAGCAAACACGTTATCAGTATAGCTGCGCAGTGTAGCAGAGACGAGCAAGTCAATGATCGAAACTCGTTCAAGACGTCCTGCCAAAGACGTCAAAGTGTGGTACGATTGCAGAATGCTGACCCAAGACTAGATTCATTCGAGTGTTCTGAACAATCATGCCGCTTATCTCCAGCACTCTCTCACCAGTCTCTCAAAGCCTTCAACCGTAAATGCACACCACCTTTCGGCTTGAGCGAGACAATTTCTTCCTGCTCTACCTCCTCACCAGGATGCACCATCATCATCTCGAAGCTTCCAACCAGTGCCGCCAAGAGACATCTCAGCTCAGCTCGAGCAAAGCCCTGGCCGATACAAGATCTGGGACCATGATTGAACGTCAAAAAGGCATAGTTGCTCGACGCTCCACCAGAGTAATTTGGTCGCTTTATACCATTCTCGGTCGTGTCGATCCAACGTTCAGGTACAAATTGTTCAGCATTGTTGCCCCAAAATTCCGGACTCCTATTCACAGCAGCCGGACAGATCGTGAAACGCGTGCCAGCTGGAATCTCATGGCCAAGAAGAGTCATGGGTTTCGGATTCGATCGTGACATGAGAGGGATCGTGGGATATAGTCGCAGAGACTCGTTACAAACGCCGTTCAAGAGTGGAGCCGCCTCGAGAGCAGTGGAAAGCTCTGAGTCGCTCATAGTCTGAGTTGAAGAGGCAATCAAGGCACGTATTTCCTGTCGAAGTGCCGTCTGCACATCAGGATGCCGTGCGAGCAAATACGATGTCCAGCTGAGAACGGTCGCAGTAGTCTCATGGCCAGCAGCCAAGAATGTCAAGAGCTGATCGACTATTTGCTCATCCGAGAAGTTGTTCGATCGAATGCACAACGCTAGGATGTCCTTTTGATCTTCCGGCTCGGTCACTATAACTTGCCTCTTGTCATAAACAAGCTGATAACAAGTGTCGCGAAGATTTTTGCGAATCGATTTGTTTCGTACCGCTGCTGGGATTGGAAGGCTTCTGACCAGATCTCCCGGACCAAAGACCTGAGCCGCAAAGAGCAATTTTCTTTCCAGGGTAGGCTCAAGGAGCTCCTCATACGCTCGAACTAGTGGATCGTCGTGGTTTTCTAGCGTGCGAAAGTCCCGACCCATGGCGGCAAGGCCGATGATATCCAGTGTGACCTTGGTGCTCCACTGGCTAATGTCCACAACTGAGGTCTTGCCGTCAAGCTCCGCACTCTCAGCAACATGCTGACTCAAAGCTTGCGTCAGCTTCGTCGACTTCTCCCAGAACAATGAATACAAAGCTTTGATCTGGCGGAATCCAAACAGTGGCATCAAATTTTTCCTGACGAACTTGTGGCTGTCTTCTTCGAGAAATAGAAGTCCGTTTCCGAGACTTGGTCGTAGCGCATCTCGAATCTTTGGTGGTTTCTCGAACTCGTACGCTCTAGTGACCAAGACCTCCTGTCCGAGAGTCAAATTCATCAGAACGCACGCAAATCACGAGAATGGTGACTCGCCTGCAGGGCATTTGGACCGGCCACGAACAGCGTGTTCTCGTGTAACGGCCCGCGATAACGAATGAGCCCATCGTTAGGAATTTGTTTCATCCAATCAAGAAAAGTCGCTCCGGCTGGATGTTCGAATTCAGCCATTGCATGACCGAGCAGTGGAAGGCCACCCTATCATGTTTAGTACCTTCATCCATCTCGTTATACTGCCGTCCGACATACTTTAGGCCCAGGAACATGTCGCAAGGGCGAAACGTAGAATGGATATATGAAGAGCTTGTAGATTGCGAGACAAAGAAGCTGCAGGCCTAGCAGACGGGAAAAGAGATAGTAGATAGATGTCTCTGGCAGAAATCGTGGGAACATAGTGACTAATGTCGCAGACTCTGCTACCGACGCGAACGCCAGAAGTACTGGAAGTGGCAGAGTTGATGCCATCCTGAGATTGCTTCAAATTTGGACACCATAGCATGCGATAAGGCGTGAGAAGGTACGAGTTAAGCAAGTGAAGTTCCAACCCTGGTCTCTCGTTTGGCGAGTCAGCAATAGCTTAGAACATGGGCCAGGGGCTGTACGAGAGGTCCGGGCTGATCCGGCTCGAGGATTTACCGTGTCCATCAAAACCTTTCTAACAGTGCATTTTGCATAAGGCACAACTTTACGCCCTTTGTCAGCCGTGCTTTGCTACACCCTCGTAGGCTTTCACCGGAGGCATGGTCTAGACAGAGCTCTTATGTGATGAGCGTCGTCAAACTTTTACGAGAAAGAGATGGATCAAGTAGGGAGAGATTGCTAACGGGCACAAGGATTCCCGTAGTATGTATGACCTGCATTTAAGGAAAATTTACGCTCAGCTTAAGACAGAGACCTCATTAGGGGGCGTGTCTATCAGCAATAGAGATGCCTCTTCGCAGCTCTCCTCCAGAAGACTTGTTGCTTCGAAACGATTAGACCTTGTCAACACTGTGTGTACTTCTCATTATGAAACTTCGCTAGCGCTCACATAATGTGTCTTCAACGCCTCATGCTCGGGCCTTACATCTTTTCCCAACACGTCTCCTTAGCTCGACCCTTTCTCCCGCAGCTTCGACGCCGAACTTGGCCTTCGCTATGTGACTCGGCAACGGATCTTGTCCCTTTCTGTCCCGCTCTTCGATCAAGGCAGCAAGGTTTTCGTTTTGTGCAACCCGAAGAATGGTCGAGAAGTTGTTGCTGTAAGACTGCCCGGTGCTGAAGATGGTATAGAGCCCAACGAACATTGCCACAAGAGCCAGGAGGAGCACAACGCTGTATGAGATCGCCAGTCTTTGCCAGTTGTAGAAGTATACAATCTCGTATCTCGAAACCACGATATCTGCGGTGCGATCAGACTCTGTGGTGAGCAGGCCTGGCTCACTGAAAAGCGAGATCGTTATATTCTGCACGACTTGTTCGATCGCAGATGCCAGGGTCGGAAGAGAGGGGTCCTCAACTGGTGATCTAGTGGTCTCGTTCATGTAGATCGGATACATTTCCTGGGTGAACGCAAGATTTGACTCCAATACACGAGTGTCGTAAATCTGCCGGCTGTCGAGCCTGGCCTCGTAGACCGTGCCTGTCAACATCTCGCCGAGCATCTCCATGACTGCAAAGTATGCTCGCGTTTTGGCTTTCGAGAACGCAAACTGATCTCGAGGAACTCCATACAGCCCCGAGCTGTTCCCATTCGTTTTCACAGAATCAGAGATCTCGTAACCAATGATCGTAACGTTCTGCTGTCCGTTTTGGAGTTCGAATGAGGTCTCGTACGTTGCATTGTACAGAGAACAGTTGAGCACTGTCCAGTTAGAATTACTGCTCAGATCAGCGATATAGCGGATGGCTACCACTAGGGACACCGGACCGCCACTACGCGCTCCCAGATTAGATGTTACAGGCAATGCATCGATCCTGCTTATGCTTTCGTTGGCGAAGGGAACTAGTATACCAGAGGGTGTCCATGATAGATATCGAAATTCACTCATCCAATCGTCCTTACAGAAAGGGGGTTTGCCATCAATACTGCAATTTTGCATCGCCAGCGAGAGACTCTCCAGGATCGGTTCGACTTCCATGTTTTCACAGCGAACAGCTGGTCCCGCAAATGTGAGTTGATAGGAAGAGTTAGTGAGTGGCGGCCGCAAGTATGGTACTCCACGATAGAATACCGGCGCAACGATTCTCTTCAACAAAGTGGTAGGCCCCCGCCACACTCCATCGATGTAAGGAGTCCCTCCCCCCATCCCTGTGTCTCGTTTTGCCAGATCATCTCGGCCTCGCTCTCCTCCGCTCATTTCGTATGCCGCCGCGTTCGTAAAATTGGGATACTGCAATACCTGCTCATGATGCTCAATCGTATAATTTCCGCCAGGCGCAATCGTACCAGCAGGGAAGACAATCGCGACCCGTATACCCCATCCCAGCAGCACCAGCCCAACGAGTAAGGGACTCGCACGTAGCGTCTTGAGTGACAAAATCTCGTAAACAGCGCTCAACGCTCCAGCAAGGCTGTCGATTGTCGCGATGGGCAGCTTCCGTCGCAACACGCGCCAGAAAACTTGCCAGTATGCCGTCGTGACCGTAATGATCAACGTGGTGCGTACCATGAACACTATGGCCGTGCCAATAGTGACCGGGTTGTATTGTCGACCTTCTGGACTGACGCCTTCAAGGGATTGATAGTAGAGATGGTGACCAATAGCCAAAGCGACGCCAGCGAGGAAGGACGTGACCAGGACGGTGGGCGCCAGCCAATGCGGCTTTTTCAATTGCATCTTGTCGAGGAAGATCTGCGATCGCTACGTCGGCGGCGGCGGATTGATTCAGGCGTTATGGTCGTTGCTGGACATACAGCTGAGTTGCGAGGCCGTTGCTCGCGGGCTGTTGTGTGAGGAGAGTCAAGAATTTCGAACAGAACAGCGCAAGGCTGTTGCAAAGACAGCCTCGTATGCCCCTCTCGCGACAAGGCTGAGGACTAGGCAACTTTCGACTGCATGCAGTAAATTCTAAAGTTATCCTATCAGCATGTGATTTTGCCAGCCACCCAAGACATGGCATGCAGCCGCATCTCAGCTTGATCTCCAGAGCCTGGAACGCGCAACAACAGACCTATATTTTCGAGAGCTCTCAAAGCCAATGAAACATTCGAAAAGACAGCAGGTGCAGCGAACCAATAATTCATTACAATCCTCTCATTCCATCCTACACCATGAATCATACTTCTGCATAAACAAACCCGCTCAAACGCATCCAAAAAAGAATCGTTCAAACAATCATACTTCATCATCCACAATCTCATGTCATCCTCCATCAAACGTCTTCATCCTCCAGAACGACCGAACAATCCAATCTCATCGAACGAAGGCAAGCCTTCAACCCTCCATCCAACATCACATCCCCGTCATCACTTCGCAAAATACCCAACAGCACTGCCACCAGACTCGGCTCCACTCTCACAAGCAGCAGTAGGACAATCCGTTCCAAGACCACTATCGCTCGGTGGAGCATAGAATCGCTTGAGTTCCTTATCATCCATTTCGCCCATGACTTCCTGCACAGCAGCCTCGATTTCCGACGCAGTAGCCTGAATTGGTGCAACGCTGCTGACTTCCGACTGGCCCTCAGGAACAGTGCTCAAGCTGGATCGAGGAAGAATCGACAGGTCCGAAGGGTTGATAGCGCCGAGCTGAGCATCCTGTTCGAGAGGCGTCATGCCGAGCTGGCCATGTGCTGAGCTGCCGATCGAGCTGCGGCGATCAAGATCTGTGCCAGTCATGTACGAGCCGTTGCTGAGGTAAGATCCTGTCTCGTAGGTCATATCACTCGGCGCAAGGCTGCGTCGTTGGCCGTTCTCGTCGGGAGTCTCGCCTTCGCCGACGTAGCTGCCCGTGGCGTAGGACATGCTACCATCAGTGCCAGACATCAAGCTGGTCCTCCTAGTAGTGCCAACTTCGGATCCGAACTCCTGGGGTGAAGCATCGACATTTTCGTCCTCGTCCTCTTCAGAAAGCTCATTCTCCTTGTTTTCTGTTGTGGATGCAAGGGAAGAGACGCGTTGCTTGCGCTCCGTCCAAGAAGGTTTTCGCATAAAGTTGTGCTTGACCGAGTGGCTACGCTTGACGTTGCCGAGTCCACCACCGTTCATCAAGCTTGGCTTGTCAGACGTGTAGGCGTGAGCACCAGTCGGCACATTGTGGTTGATCTGGTTGAGAGACATGATACGGCGCTCAGCAGTGTTGGGTGCCACAGCTCCGTTGCGCAGAAGTGTTGGTCGAGCTTTCATAGCCAAGGCATGGTTTGCCTTGATGGGCTGCACAGATGAGGTAACCGTGTGGGCTGAGTCGGCAGAAGCATCGCTTGGGATGCGAAGGTCACGTCCTTGACTCTTCTTCTTAGGCGATGATGGGGCCGACTTCTTCGACTTCGTCAGCAGCAACATGCGAGACTGGTTCATGACACCCTCCAGCATGCGTCGCTCGATGGCAGCAGCCTTGTTGTCCATATCGTGCAGCTCCTCACGACGGATGTGAAGCGCCATCTCCATTGAGGAAACGTCAGCACTGAGGCGGGACTTCTGTGAAGCAAGCGCCTCCTTCTCAGCCTTGAGTTGTTCGACAGCAGCTTGAAGAGACATCTTCTCCTCGTTGAGGACAGTGATGTCGGCTTCGAGCTGATCCTTGCGCTCAAGGCGACGCTCGAGAAGTAGTGCAATCTCCTCAGCCTCTTTCTCCTTGCTCTCGTGGTCCTCTTGGATCTGCTTGTTCTGAGCCACGACAAAAGCAGATACTTCGGTAGCAGTCGCCATGACCTTTGCGTGAATTTCGTCCAGGCGCTCGAGTTGTGCTGAACGATCCTTGGCTTCTTCAACGTGACTCATGAGCTCGTCGAGCTTCTCACGAACTGCTGAATCGTCGTACTTCTCAGGCGGCGCTGGCATTTCCATCGGAGGAGGCATGAGCATCGGCAAGGACTTCTCTAAAGCTTCGTGGTGAGACTTGAGGCCATCTGCATGCTGGTTCTTCGTCTCTTCAAAGCCAGACTTGAGTGCCTCTTGCAGCTCCTTCACAGCTTGAGCCTGCTCCTCGGCGGCAGAGTAGGCTTTCTGGGAATGCTCATAGTGCTGATTGATCAAGGCCCGTACTTCCTCTAGTGTGACCATGAAGCGTGGATTGTGCTCCGACATGTCACTCTGCAGCACATCGACGGCAGCGAGAATTCTGGCAACCTCGGAGCGTGTGCTGGCGTGCTCATTCTTCAGGGCCTCCGATGCTTCATCGAGCTTGACTTGTGTCGTCTCACCTTGCGCGAATACAGTCTTGGACTCCTCAGTCATCTTCTCCACTTGTGCCGGCAGATCGCCAATAAAAGCAGTCAGTGTCGACCCAAGTGTGTCGATGGACAGCTTCAGATCATCAGCCATCTCCTTGGTGCTGTTGAGAAGTGCCTCTTGCTTGGTGACATTCTCCTCCAAAGTCTTGGACTTCTCCTCGGCTGCTGTCTGAGCATCATCGTACTTGCTCATCAGTGCGCCGAACGAGTTTTCAAGCTTCTCAGCGAGCTCCGATACAACTGCGTCTTTATGCTCCGACTGCTTTTCGAGCGCAGACTCAGATGATGCAGCATGGTCGACCTTGATAGCTTCGATGGAGGCGTGAGCTTTCTCAAATTCTTCCTTGAGTTTCTCCATGACTTCCTTGACCTCAGTGACGACAGCTTCGTTATCGGACCGCTCCTCGAGGCCCTTGAGTGTGACACCTAGCGCATTGATTCCAGTCTCGCCATCGGCGACCTTCTCAAGAAGCTCAACCTTGATCTCTGCAATCAGGCCCTTGACTTCGTCGATTTGAGCAATGGTGTCGTCAAATTCTTTCTTGCGATCGTCAAAAGCCTTAGCTGTGACAGCAATATCGGTCTCGTAGCTATCGCGCATCTTGTCGTGGCTCTCGCGGAAGTCGTTGATCAAGCCTTGCAGCTGTTCGACATCAGCCTTGGTTGGGACCGATGCCGGATCTGGGTTATGAAGCTCGCTGACGGATGTCTTGATCTCGGTGCATAGGACTCCAAGCACGTCAAGGTCAGACTTGGTCATGGTCTCCGGCTTCTCCTCTGAATCAGCAGCGGTCTGCTTTTCCTTGAGCTCATCCATCATAGTCTTGATGTCAGTGACAAGGACCTCGACAACAGCCACGTCAGCCTTGGAAGCAGTTGAGTTGTCGATCTTCTCAGTAATGCCGACAAGAGCCTCGTTCGCAACGGCGACTGCAACCTGGATTTCATCAAGATGGTCCTTGGTAGCCACCGTAGTAGGATCAGGCAAGATCATCTCCTCGAGCTGAGCCTTGGTGTTGCGGAGCAATGTCTCGATGGCATCTGTGTCCTCTTTCAAAGCCGCGCCTTCGGGACTGCGCTCTTCAGACTTGGAGTTCATTCCCAAGACGCTCTCTTGCAGCTCTCGGATCATGCTCTCCAGTCCCGTGAGGTCCTCTTTGAGTGCAATGCCGTCGGGCACCTGCGGCGCCGCTTGCTGACTGGAGATGCCCTGCATAGCATGATCCATGGCCTCGATCTTGATTTGCACTTGAGCAAGGAGGACTTCCAGGCCTTCGATATCGGCCTTCTGAGCAGAAGTCGAGGTCTTCGACGCAGCCTCAGCGGCGGCGACATCTTCTGCAGAAAGTTCGCGTGTTAGTCCATCTGCAAGGACAATTTCGCCACCTTCAGAGGCTTGAGCCTTGTCTCCTGCGGGTGACTTCAGCTTGTCCATCTCGTTCCGTAGGTCTGCCAGGCCGTCCTTCAACGTCTCCAGAATTTCGTAGTTGACAGTCTGATCGAGTGGCTTATCGAGTGTCTTGACAATGTCAGCTCGCAGAGTCTCCAGACCCTCGTTAAGGGCATCCAGAACCTGTCCTTGATGCTGGACCACAGTCTCAGGATTGTCGAGTTTCTTCTCAAGATGCGAGCGCAGATCATCTAAGCCGAGGTGGATCGCATCAAGCACCTCCTCGTTGCTGCCTGCATGCGCCGCATTGGTGGCGATCGAGTTGCGGAGGTTCTCGAATTCGCCGCGAATGGCTTCGAGCTGCTCAGTGGATATGCCATCGCTTGTGTGCTTTCCGACACTCTCCTTGACCTCGTCCAGCGATGCGCGGATGGCCTGAAGAGTCTCATTGTCCTCGTCAGACATGGATCGCTCACCGGAGTTGCCAACGACAAGCGCGCTGCCGAAAGACTCTTTCAAGCTCTCGATCTCCTGCTTGATCGTGGCAAAGGCAGCTGCAGAGGCGTCATCCTGATCAGCGAGCATTTGTGTGCGAAGCTCGTCGATGGTTTCTCGGATACTCGCGGCGATGGCATCTTTGTCGTTCTCGCTGATCATCGCGTGAAGAGATTCCTTGAGTGTCGCAAGCTCTTGTCGCATGGTGTCCATTATCTCGTCAGTAGCACCACCTGCGATGGCGCTCAGCTCGCTGCCATTGAGTTTGCCGTGCAAGGCGACCATCGAGTCCTGTATTGTCTCCAGCAGCTCGTTCTTGTCGGCCGCGCTGGCGTTCAGGATCGCTCCCTTGAGCTGGTCGAACTCCTCCTTCATGGCCTCATTGAGTTCTTCATTGTTGATGAGGTCGTCGTTGCGGCTCTCAAGGTGCGCCTTGAGGTCGTCCAACCCTTCCTTGAGAACCATGATTACTGCCGTTTGGCCAGCTTCCGACTCTTCGGCGTCACGAGTAGATCCATTCTCCTTGATCGTGCTGTGAAGCTGCTCAAACTCGGCTCGAATGTACTCCAGCATCTCTCCTCTGCCACCATCGTGGGACGGACCTGCTGCGCAGAAGTCTTTGACGTCTTCACGCAGACGCTCGAGACCTGTCTTAACGGTGTCGACAATTTCGTCCTTGCCTGTGACATCTTGAGCGCGATCGACGTAAGTCTCGATCTCGTGCCGAAGAGCCTCGTGACCATCTTTGATCGCGTCGAGGACTTGCTCAGTATCGCGACCATTCGCTGCGGAGTATTGCTTGAATTCGACTCGCATCTCCTCAATCAAGTCGCCGAGTTGCTTCAAGACTTGCTCGCTAAAGCCGCCGAAGGGATCATCCAGACCAGCTTTCACAGCATCGAACAGGTCGTCTCTGCTGATCTCGAGTTCGCGAGGTGCGGATGGGCCATGCTCGGCCAGACCGGCGGTCACAGCTGCAAGTACCATGGCGTTCATGGCATCGTGCGAGATGGGCGCCTCGGCAGGTGGCGGCGTAAAGTCGTCCAGAGCCTGGCGCACATTCCCAATGAGCTCCTCCTTGAGTTGCTCAAGCTGATCTGCTGGAAACGGTGCGCGGAAGTCCTTGAGAGCTTCTTGCATAACTTCGTAGATCTCTCCCTTGTCGATTTGTGGTGGTGCGGGCTCTGCGCGATCTTCGCGATGCAGCTCCAGACCCTCCTTGAGCACAGCAAGGATCTCGTCACGTTCGAGACCGAATTGCTGCAATTCGATGTTGGGTTCGAAGTCTTGAAGGCCTTCCTTCACTGCAGCCAGAACTCCTTCTCGGTCGATGCCCAGGTTCTCGACATCAGTTTCCCGTGATTTTTCCAGACTCGAATTGTGCTCGGCCAAGGCGCGCTGTACAGTTGCCATCATTTCTTCGGCATTGGGTCCGGATCGAGCGACCGCGAGTTGCTTGAAGGTGTCATCATCCTGCTCGGCCCTCTCTTTCATGATACCGGCCAGATTCTGCTTGAGTTCTGCCATGGCTTCCTGGACAATGTGCTGTACTTCTTCCAGATGCTCGTTGTCTCGCCCCTCATTGATCGATCTGTCCAGTGATGTGTTCAGCTGAGCGTCGCCAATCTGGTCGAGTTTCTTGCCCAGTTCTCTGCCCATGCCCAATACCTCGCCTCGCAGATCGCGAACGAGGCCCTTGACTTCGGAAGTAGTACCGCCGGAATGTGTGACAGAGTCTTTGATACGTCCCAGTAGTCGCATAAGTTCTTCATCGTTCGAGTCGCGTCGCGCATATGTTTCTCTAGCCTTTGGCGTAGGAGAGTCGAAGTTCAGCTCAAGCTTTGGAGGACCGCCATTGGCAGTGCTTACCGGAACAAGAGCATGTGACTCCGACCGCTCTCTGATGAACTCTGTCAACTCTTCAATCTTCTTCTTGGCATCCTTGTTCTCCTTGCCACTCTTCTCCAGCAGTTCGGATAATGTGGTCAGAAGGCGATCTTGGCCGTCTTTGGTGACCATTTCACGAATGATCTTCTCCAGCATGGCCACGCTCGCGGCGCCTTCGACGGAGTATGGAGAAGGCGAGCCGCATCGTGGTTCATCGAGGAAGCTGTGCGCACTGGCAGCTCGGGGTACACTATACGACTTTCCTGCCGAAGGAGGTGAGCCAAACGGCTTAGAATCAATGTAGTGGCTGAAGCTGCTCATACTACGTGCAGAACTGCCAACAGGCGGTGGAGGCAAGAGGTTTTGGGCGGAGACTGATGAAGCCAGCTCTCGCAGACTCTTGCGGATGTCTTCGTCGCGTGAATTTGTCGCTTCCTTCAACGTCAGCAGGTCAGTAGCATTGTCTTTGCTGCGCCGGCTCAGATTCTTCATCTCATTCTGCAAATTCGTCGCGATCGTTGTAAGGTTGAGCAGCTGACTGGAAAAGTCGTAATTCGTGTGCACGCGTGGGTTGTTGGGCGTGGTTGGTGCATTCACGTTCGTGATGTCGGCCAAAGGTGGGTCCGGCACTTGCATCGTCTGAAGAGCTAGCATCGTAGCTGAGGGCGGCGTGTTTTCGCCATATATCGATCGCTGTCGCGTCGTCGGTCGGAGCATTGGCGTATCCTTCATCGCGTCTCGTTCCTTCTCGGCAGGTGTTGGGGTCGTACACTGCGGTGAAGGCGAGAAGTCCTCGATGCTGCTCATTCGCCCGGGCATCCATGAGTGTCGCGAGTTGGGTCGTTCTGGTGATCGCTCGGGTGATCGATTCTCGAGGTAGCTACGCAAGTCCTTGACCGGGCTGGTCTGCAGCGACTGCATGCGCTTGTGGTGCGCGCCCTTTACCAGACTTCGCTCATCTCCGCCGCTCTTGTTCTGCGTGTAGCTCGATATCGGGGCGCTCTCGCGTGCCTTCTCTACTATGGCTTTGGCAGCTGCGGCAATACCGGCAGATGTGTTTGGCTTGGTCGGCGAGGAGCCTGTCGATGGGTTGAGTGGCAGCGGTGGGGGCGCGCGTTCGGGGTCAGAGCTGTCCCACCTGCGTTTGATCGCGGTCAGCAATGTCATGGTCGACGGTATCCATGTCGAATTCCGATGTGCAGCTGTGTGTTGACATGGACGACAACAAAGGCATTGTACTCACATGGGCACGCTGGCGCGGCCATCGCTGTAGCTGAAGGAATGCTTGTGGTGCGAGTCGCCGCGGTCGCGAGAGGCATCCCTCTCGTAACCCGACATGTCGTGTAGTGGTGCGTGGTATATCGTCGGAGGACTAGTCGAGCCGAGATGAACCTGGTGGTCTGGCTCTGGAATGTGGTGTGTGCTGCCTGCTAGTACGTGTCGCGCCGGGCGATCAGTGGTGCATCGTCCACGAGTGTCGTCCGCCCTGAGATGCAAGAAACGCTTCCACGCTGAAAATGTGTGCGAGAGTCAACGACGGCACGAACAAAGTTGTTGGGTGCGAACGTTGTGTGGAAGCGGTCACCGAGCGAGCTATCTTTCTCGAGGCGGCTAGCATGATGCGTTGGCACAGTCGCGCGCGATGTCAACACTCTCGCTTCGTCCCGGTTGCTATGGTCCACCCGCCGGAGGCGCATCCCGGTTCTCCGACCCCGGCAAGCCCCCAACGTCACCTTCACATGCAACTCTTCTTCTACATTATGCGATACGTTCATCCGCGTCGTGGTGTTCATAGCTCGTTGCGACCCGATGCAGATGAAGCGAGTTTATCGTGTGCTCTTTCTCAGTGCCTGCCTCACAGACAGTTGCATGATACTCTGCATCTATCTGTAGTTAAATACACGCTGCCCATTCACAATGACGAAGTGATTCAATGGATACGCATTGTTTTGCCCCGAGCCTTCTGCTAGTGGTGAATAAATTGGCATGAGCTCAACTTCGTCCTGTATCTGCACGCTCGAAGCTTGCGAGGATCCACCATAAGGCCCAAGCCTCTGTCTGAAGTCCTCCTCCAGTTCCCTCCGAGCTGAAGTGTATCGGGCAGATTGCTGTGGATTCAGAAGCTGGCTTTGGTCCGACGGGGCTATCCAACGGCCCATATGCTCATCCCTCCCAGAGTATCGACTTAGCAAGTGTGTTTCCGTCACAGCTTTGCTTCTTTGGGGCCCAGACCTGTATTGGTAGTACGGCAGACACCTGTTGTGCGGTTCAACACTTCCACTCGAGAAACCTACTTTCTCGTAGAGAGTGCCATCATCCTCTTCGGCGAAAATGCCATATTGTAGTGGAAGTGTCGCGGCGTCCATGTCTGTCCGAGGGCAATGAGAGGCAGCACTCAGTGCTCTTGAGCATGATGCGGCCACCGGAATGCCCGGATGCAGGCGTTTGACGGAGTAGAAGATGAGCGTAGTGATGAAGGCGATCCATAACGCAAGTGCTGCAAGCGCTGCTCCCGGAGAATATGCGCAGCCGGTGAAACCTGCGGAATAGTCGTCGTTTCCTGTGTTCTCGGCTGAAGCGACGGGGTCACCATGAGGATCTCTCACCTCAATCTGGACAAAGAAAAGGCTTCGAGCGACAAGCCAGTGGAGAAGAGCGGAGGCTGACAGCATAGGGACGCTGTATTTATAAGGGAGTGATAACCAGAATGTCGAGCGTTGTTGACCCTTTGGTCGGCTTACACGCAGTGGCTTCCGCCGGTAGGCGAACTTGGCAAATTCACCAGCCATTACCATGCATGTCATGATGTTGTTGTAAAAGATATAGGCGAAGCTGATTGCTAGCTGGGGTGCATTGGCCAGGATGACATTAGCAGTCACGGATAGTTCGAGACTGAACCGGACCAGATTGTTAGGATTGAAGGTTGCAAAGGTCCAGACTCTCTTCTCGTCACTGCCTGAGATAACGAGCCCAAGGCCTATGACCACGAGCGCTATGCATCTATGCCATTGTCAGCAAAATGATTGAGGACTCTGATTGCTTAGCCTTGAGCCTACATTATGATGCAGACTGTCCATCTCGCGCGACTCGCCACATTTGCCCTCGAACGTCCTACCCTTACCGTGCGCGTAATTTCGACATGTTTGCGATGCGCTGGTCTTCCCTTCCAGGCATCCGAAGCGGATATCGGCCCCAGCCTGGCGGTATCCTGTTCGGGCTGAGTGAGGAAGGATTCGATGGCATCCCCGATATTGACGAGAGGTACAAAATCGCGAATGCAGGTTGTGGTGACCATGCACAAGATCTTGATTGCGTTGCAAAGAATCACAACCCATACCAGAGTGGTGTTGATGAGGATTGAGCATGATCGGTCTGCAGCTTCTGCTAGACAGTACTGAACCTCGGCGGCTTTCAATCGCCCTGTGACATTGTAATGACTTGCCAGAGCAAGCGTCCAAGAGGGCCCATTATTGATCAAGTTCGACACATCGCAAGCCGTTAGCTCGGTTCTGGCGCTGTCCAATGTTTTATTGACAAGGCCGAACATAGACGATACGCCGAAGGAGTCTGCGAGGAAATGCTGCTCAGGCTCGAAACGAAAGGCATCTATTGTAGTCTTAAAGCCGGCGCACGGCCAGTCAGGAGCTCCACTGGTAGTTGTCCAATTGCCAGAATATGTATTCGCGATCGCATTCCCGGACGGCAATTTGGCATTAGTGATGATCAGAAGGTTGTGCCAGTCCGTCAGAAACTGGGACTGTGTGTAACTCCGCAGACACTCGGCGTTACTCATCCTAACGAGGCCTGAAAAGTTGCGCTGCAACTCTATAGCCTGATGGGCCGGATGTCAGCCTTTGTATTCTCAGAGAAGAAAGGCTGTACTTGCTGTTTGGAGAATTGGCCCGCTGATCCAACCGCTGGCATGACTTATATCGATGTTGGGAAAATCCTCAGTCACCACGAACGCGTTGTAGTTGTGCGATTGTCGAGAGCTGAAAATGGAGGAATTGTACCTAGCTTTTCTGTGAGCGGAATGAGTTGTGCAATATGTTCCGACATACATTAAGTGTAGCGGGATCGAGCTGGCGAACAGCAAGATCCACAAACTGGAGCGCCATACAGGAATTATTCGCAAATTTCGAACACTTGGTACACCAATGTCGAGCCACTTCATCCGGCCGTGGGCCCTGGCGATGTCGGCTCGAGTCGGCGACGACAGTATTTGAGCGCAGTTGTTGCTTGCCGCTAGTAGAAGTGTGCTGAGAATATTGATCGCGAGATCTACCCAAACAGTAACACTCCTCGACGTCTTGCACGAGCCTGGACTTGCGTCAGCATCTACAATTTTAACTGCGAGGCTGATTCGTAATCACTGGTGTACGCAATTGCGATACCGTTGTCGAGCGGCAACGTAGCTTTAGCCCAGGCCAACACAACGATATTCGTTGCGAGAACGAAGGCGGCGACCCCGATCCCGTAGAACACGCTCACCTTCCACGCGGGGAACTTGCGAGGTTTCTGGTAGGGCACTTCAGAGTCGTTTCCAAGCAGAGCTCCATGAGCGACGGATCCCATCCGTTTCAACTTTCGGAATGCCATCGTGGTGTCCTCACACCATCGCCAGGTCAAACCCTCACACAAAGCGAGACTTTGTAAGTGTAACAATATGAAGACGTGCAATGTCACCGATTGACTTTGCAAGGGCTTGCAAGGGCAGCAGATGTGCCTAGTTCCCTTTCGCATTCAACGGCTGTGCTGGCACCCGAAGCTCATCCACAAGGGGATCAGCAGTACCGCTCACATCGAAAACGTGCAGTAAGGCTGGAAGTATATGCTGATGCCAACCAGTCAGGCGGATGTGTGGCTGTACTTCAGCCTTCCCTGCCTTGGCGTTTGTTGCGATATGAAAAGAATTGGCATTTAATAACATCATAATGGCCGAGAGCAGGATGGTCGCACTTATTTCAGCTCATGAAAGAAAGGCCCGGGCGGTCTCGCGCTAAGAGGATCCAGGTGTCAATAATTGCTTCCAGACCTCAGGCGTTGACCTGCACGCGAGGGGGCACAAGGCTGTGACGGCTTGCATGAACACTCGCCGCCAGTCCGTCTCCGCGCCGTCCGGCACTCTCATGGAGGCACCAAACCAGGTGCAAGGATGTCATTTTTCCTGAGGAGGAGTGCGAAATGCAGATTTCGATGGCGTCGGTGAAGAGCGGTGTGTGAAAGAGTGGTGAAGAATTGAGTCAGTTGTGACAGTTCGAGACCGTGGGCTGCCTGAGGCCAACCTGCGGCTCACTTCAATCCTTCCGCAGGAGGGTACCCCTCCCACTGCCACCACCAAAAGCCACCACCAACACTGCCTTGCGGCGGAGCCTGCCAGCAAGCCGTCACTGGGCCATACGCGCTATGCTTTTTCATCGGACACTAATGTGTTCGTGATCAATCATGCAGCCACCAGACTGCATGTATTTGCCTGCGTGTCATGGCGTCCCCCCAT
This sequence comes from Cercospora beticola, assembly GCF_033473495.1. Taxonomy (NCBI): domain Eukaryota; kingdom Fungi; phylum Ascomycota; class Dothideomycetes; order Mycosphaerellales; family Mycosphaerellaceae; genus Cercospora; species Cercospora beticola. Next base: position 128,819 of record NC_088942.1, read on the forward strand.
CTCACGACACAGTCTGTCCTACTCTGCCACTCATCCCCAGAAAGTGATTACCGTACAAGGCCGAAGCATTTCCTCCAAAGACGTGACGAGAGTGGACAAATGGGAACATGCTCAAATCCCCATAACTGCCGGTGGAGAAAAGTTACCTCCATCTGGCATGATTTGCACACCTCCTAGTATCGGAACCAAGGACTTGGTCGCCATGCAGGGAGTGCTGGCCCCGGTCATCATAGTCATTCTAGCCTACACGCTCGGCTTAACACTCTGAGGTGGTTTCACGCAAACGGGCCGGCGCTCCAGGAGTCAGGCCTACGAGTCGCACTCTTGGAAGTTTGCTTGAATCTCATTGCATCGCTTCGGCCTCGGGGGTCTACTCTGGATCTTGTGGCAAAATCGTCGATCACACGGGCTATTGCCACTCGCGGCGTTGCTCCGCTGTTCATAGATGTCGCATACACTTTGTGTTCCGAATTGTGGGATCTTACACAAAGTACCATCAGACTGAGTGTAGTCTTCCTCGGGGTTCCGCATCTTGCACTACACATTTGCGCATGGCCATCAAGGTTCGCATTGCGCATCGCAGGCCAGAAGCTGATCGATGTCGGCTGCATAAGCGGCAGGATTGTCTGGCCGAGCGGAGAATGTGGCCCAAATGATAATAATGATCGACTCGAAAGCGCGCGTTGTTGCCGGGCTTGATCTGCACGTCGACAAAATTGAGCCATGCTTCGTTCACGCAGCATGTCTAGGGACTCTGCAGCAACGCCCATTCACCTCAAGCTTCACGTAAAGCTTGGCGATTGGACCACAGAGGCGCACAAGATTCTTCACGTGTCGGTAGGCTTACTTCGGCGCTTCGACAGCGCTCAGACACGGCTCCCACATGTGCTTCTTCTACCGAAAGTACTTGGCGTTACTCAATTGTCAACTTGGTTTCCACTTCGTTCGCAGCTCAGAAGACCACCAACGACCGCTTGTCTCGGTACAGTTGGCCATCGCCTCCCCGAATTGTACGAGGTCTCCCTCCGAGCTCCAGAGATGAACTCCTGACAACCTGAATGAAAACATGTCCGCGATCAGTTCTCTCCCGCGCGGAGTCAGCGACACACTCAAGACAATCCTCAATACAACGGCTGCTGCTCTCGATCACTACGTGAGTCGAGAGGTTGTAGTGGCGACTTTGAAGAGCTTGCTTACAATTCCTGGGGTTGCGCAGACAGCCGTCGTCATTTCTGCCACATGGTTCTTCATCTGCTCACTCTTCTTCAGGTGGTCGAGAACTCCCACAGTCAGCAAGATGACAGCTCCTGATCGAGCACAAGGAAAACATTTACCAGATTTCAGAGCGATGACTTGTAAGGAAAAGGCACGCAATCAACAACACCAGAACGGCCGTGTAGAGCTCGTGTGGGCGACGGGCAAGGCGGATACTGGACAAGCAACACTCGATCGCATGAGACCTGTTCAAATTCTGCTCAAGGTCATCATTGTGGTCGCTGCAGGATACTTCCTCGCTGTCCGCTTCGGCTCACATCTCCTGCAGTACACATTGTACGTCGTCACAGACATCAGAATCATTGCTTACTTCTGTATTCTGGCTGTCGTCTTCACCTGGCTCCGCGATCGCGGATTGGTTCGAGATCCTTGCTGGTGCTACGGAATTTAAGGCACAGGTACATCATCAACGCTACCTATGGAGAGAAGCATGCCAAGAAACTTGTCGAACCGAGTTGTTGCGCGATTTCAAATTGAGGCTAGGCGATTTGCATTCCGACATCTGGTGTAGACAAAGGGCAAGCGGAAAACTCTTCAATCACAGCCCGTTCCATCACAAACGCTTCTTGCTCACCGGGAATTTTCTCCGCTCGAGCCACTTCTGGTCGACTGCATAGCACATATACACAAGCCCTCTCTCATGCCTCCTTCGAGTTGTCGGTCCCTGCTTCAATTCCATGTGCGTCCAGCAATCCATAGACCTTCCTGCACGCGCAGTGCGGGAACACTGAACTCACGTTTGCCCACTAAAAGCTTTGCCTTACAACATGTCTACGATCAATAAAGACGCTCAAACGATGTGCATATGCGTAAAGAAGTGATCACAATTGCGATGGTGTCCAAGAGACCGATCTGGGCCTGGACAGTGCCTGTTGGACCTGGAGGTCAATACGAGATGGCCGGCTGTAGCGGTCGTACTGTTGCCCTTCCTCCTGCGGCTACAGGCTCAATGCCCATGGATTCTTCATCAGATATGTTCATTATCAAGGAGTTTCTCCGCAAATCGTTTCGAGTCAATTCACCAAGGAGCTGTCGAGCAAGTTTCGTATCGCACTTCTACAGCAACAAGCGACTACCCGGTGAGATAAATCCATGCGAAGGTAGGTCGGTCCTCGACAACCTGTTACTTGCATGTGCGGATTCAAGGAACACGCTCAATGGCCTTTTGGGCCTCTCCTACCTTTAAGCTGCCCTAAGTCAGCTGCTAAAAAGGTTAAAAATGTATACGAAATGCGCGTTTTCCTCTTCCAGACACGATAAAGCTTACTGACAATTAATCGAGCCGGAACTACGGCGGATATACTGTTCGTTCAGAACAATACCAAAATAACATACACTGCATGAACTTCGTATCTTCTTCTTGCAGACTTGATGGAGCATGCTGACTCCCGCACGGACAAGTAACTGAGTAGGCACTACGGCGAATATATCATTCGTTTAGAATAATACCAACATGGCATTGACGACATAAGACTTCAACCGAGGAGTTCCAGGCGTTCGGGCACCGCAGAGTGCTCCGTATAAAGCTCTCGCCATTTGACCTCCCAATTTCAAGCAAGCTATCTCTAGCGTACTACGCTTCAGTCCTACTCACATTCAACACTACTTCGATCTTCCTGCCCATCATGCGCTTCTTCGGTCCCGGAGTACTATGCCTTCTGATTTCCGGCATTAATGCCAGCCCGGTCAAGCCTGCAGTGTCCCCAAGAGATGTTCACCTCGACCATGAGGCTTTTCTTGAGTTTCTGAACCCCCGTGGCACACTCGATAGAACTCTCGAAGCTAGACAAATCAAGGACAAGAAGCCGAACGGACACCCCTGTGATGGCAATTCCGAAGACGTGGCGGCATGCAGAATTGGTCACCTCCGCATGAAAGGCTGCGATGTAAATAGTAGGTGCCCGACTTCAATTCTCATCGGAGCACAGCCTCTTGGAACCACCTGTGATGGTAAGCTGACAATTATCCTAGAGTGTATCTCTGCAGTAGCATGGCGTGGTGGGTACTGCGCATCGGCTTCAGCTCAGGGCGGATCTGGTAAGTGACGAGACTTTTCGAATTTAACAGCGTTGCCCCCACTAATCTTGAGTACAAAAGATGTCACCCTAGATCTAGCATGTCTCGAATCCATTCCGAATTTCACGGGACCATGCACAAACTGCGATCCCCGAATTGCTCCTAAGTGATCAGATTTTGAAGCAGGACAATCGTGGCGTACCGCAATCGTTGGCAATTGCGTGGGTCCATAAGACGAGGAAAGCATTTTTGCATGCGCTCTGCTTGATAGAGGAGCTCGCACACATATCGAACAATACCTGCTTTCAGCCACATGCTTGGCACATGTCCACACACGTGCCGCAAGTGAACACTGAAGTCACGCTCATTCACCCAAAGCTTCACTTCACGTGCAAATCCCCACTTGGCGCAATTAGTCATCTTGGCGGCTTGCTTGCTTGTGCCCCATTTAAGCACACATTTCTTTCGCTCTTTCTCAGCAAACTTGCATCGCAACAATCAACACAACACTCAGTCTCCGATACCGTTCGCAGAACACTTCTGCCGATCTCTTCATCCAGTATTGTATACACCAGTCACAATGCAGTCTATATACTAATGAACAGTCAGCTACCAAACTCCGAAATGAAGTCCGTCGCATCCAGCATGCCGCCACACTCGAGCCTGCCTGGTGAGGGACCATGGGTCCTCACCGAGCATGAGGCTACATCGAGACGTCTTCCGAAGACTGCCGAGTCTGAACCCGAGTCGACTGTCGAGTCCAGCCTCGAGTTCAAGAACAAATGGATGGCCAACAAGGCCACTCCAACCAACCTTCCTCAGGTGTCGCCACCGCTCGACAAAAACAAGGCTGGCACTTTCCCGCTGCGCATCATGGCCCACACCGTCGTTGATCAGGTCGCAGACTCTATTGAGTACACTCTGCGCGCCAATTACATTGTGATACTTCTGCTCGGACTCATGTTTGCCATGACTCCTGGCATCGCGAAACCCGCCGTCCTCACCGCATGTACTGTGTACCTGCAACTCCAGCTCCCTCCAACCGAAGACCTGGATGAGATTCTACCTGCATTCGCCGTCCGCCCTCAGCAAGACAAATCGAAGCTTCGCACGACTACTCGCTGCCACAAGAAGGCACTTGTCAATCCAAGAACCGCTCAGTCGCCGCGCACGAATCCAGGCGCTCAGCTGGCCGTCATCGACCCAATTCAGGCAGGACCTATCAATGCGGGGGAACGTAGCCGACTCATGGTCAAGTCGCTCATCGTGTACGTCTTGGTCAGCGTGCTTATCATGGAGCTTTGGGTGTGGACATTCGGCAACGTTACGGAGACCCATCTCGGCCACTACTCGTGCGTCACGGACAAGGTGACTGGTCTGCCCACCTGTGTGGAGGTCTAATACGAGACTCTTGTGCTGTCAGATCGAGTGCTCAGAGTCGCCCTCGCCGGAACAGGAAGAGAAGCGTGTGACTCGTCTCGTCGAAACGATCAGCTGAATACTAAGGGTTGGAAAGCTGTTGTACAGGTTTCAAAAGAAGACATCGTCGGGACAGAGGTTCCTCGGGAAACTTAGGTCATAGTCCAGCGCCAATTCCACGTGTTTACCTGCAATGCCCTCAGCGCATGAAGGAGTCTTTAATCACTGGGCTCTGAACCATTGTTGCTCCACCGCTTCTTCACCATAGTTGCATGGAGACGCAAGCTGCACAAGCCCTTCTAAATAGGTTGTGTACATAAAGCTTCCGAACGATTGAACACGAGACTTCACAGGGGTTGGTTGACAGTGCTAAGTCCGGCTGATGTGAATTCAACAGCCGGACTTAATGACATACGAACCAGCCGGAAGCTGGCATGTGACGCTTTCACTTATTTTAGAAGCACATAGTGCTTCGTATATAGAAGTGAGAGTTGCAAAAGTAGTAATTATAGGTACGGACATAAGGCTTCATGTCTTGTGGTTATAAGTTGGTTCTTCTGTTCATCACATACACTTATCTTGTGTAGGGTCCGTCTTACTTCCAACATGCTACCTCCTGCTAGCTACTATGTCCGCCTGTGCAATGTCCTCAAGCGGAGTGACGGGCGACCATCCTTGAGTGAACAGAGCCGACCCTATGTGGATTTTCCTGCGTGAGTATCTACGGCATTACGTCGAATACATGGGACTTCACCACTCCATGAAGCTGAGATGCAAGAGAACGAGCTCTTTTTGGCGGTTCCGTACAGACAGTAAGCTTTATCAGCGTATTCTCAAGGACGCCCTCGCACCACTGCACTGAAGGACGCTGCAAGCACCACAGCATAGGTCACTGTATCGTTCACTGCAGGCTGATGGTCTAGGTGCTGTGCGGAACCCGCGCATGCAAGGACATGTCCTGCAGAATACGGTTGCTGTGAGAACTGGAAACAGAGGACTTACGATGACCTTGATGTGTCTCTTGGACCACTATAAATGATTTCACGCCTAGCCTCCATCCAATGTACTCGACCGCCAACCTGCTACCTGCAGTGAATCGTCCTAGCCACAATTCAACCGCAAGAGTGAATCCCGTACCTTCCAAGACTGGTCCTAGCACCCCCTCAAGATGCATTTTCATCTCCTCGCCTGGTTCGTACTCATCTTCAACGCAGCATGTGAGTAAAAAGCCCTGCATTCGTTGCAATATAGACTGACGACACTCTAGCAACTCCCATACCAGACGGAGCGCACTCCTTGCACCAGCGACAGTCAATCTGTAGAACATGGTTTGGCTGTCTTCCTTATTTCAACAACGGAGGCGCTCATCGACGTGTTGGTGCCGAGCGGTCACTCAACATTGACGTCCATAACTCTGGAACAACGGGTCATGCAAGTGAGCCAGGAGTGATTACTGCTGTATCGGAGCTGTCGATGCATAATCAACATCGAATCACAGTTCGGCCGGCTGCGAACAACGACATGCTGAATACAAGAATTTATGTCGACATCATGGACGGAGATCGGATCATAGGACAGCGTGACCAGTACCTAGCGAATCATGGTGATAGCGTTTCTGTCACTATCAGTCACGAGGATTGGATGACAATGATGGCATCTCATCGCAGCGAGACCGTAACTCTGAAGATTAGATGGGTGGCGTCGTTGAATTGATTGCTTTTGTTGCAGTCTGACAGGAGGAGTGAGAAAGTCAGCTAGAGGAACGAGTTGGGAAGATCGGAAGGGGGAGTTAAGGGCAACGGCGCATATATTGCACTTTTGGCTTACCAGATTCATATCAATGCGCGAAGATTCAATCCCCTACGCATCGCTCGAGACATTTGCCACAAGTTGTACCAAACAGTCTAGCTTCGCGAACTTGCTCCTCATTACCGGCGTCGTGGCGGTGGAGACTACCACTCTCGACGAATGACATCACCCACGACTTATACCGTACAATCATCTCGTTTTCTTCGATCCCGGCAGTCTTATCGACCTTTGGTACCAGCTCTGCTTCTTCATTGGTGGGCAGGGTTTGCAAGCCACACGACAAGCATGCCGAAACAGTTGGCGTGGCCGCGGCAATCTGAAGCCGTCGAGTGCTTCGCAAGGAAGACGTAGAGCTCTACTGGCTGCCTCTGTCATCAGGCTACGCCAGAGTCATAAATGACAGAAGACACGTGTGATGTGAGCGAGACTTTGCGTGATTGCTTTCTTAGACAACAATCTTGTTGGTCGCTTTGAGCTCGAAGTTTCGCTCCATGGCGTGCTGCTTATCAATTTCATGATATAACTAAGCGATTGCATTGTGTTGTCAGTAGAGATAGGGCCAGTGGCAGGTGTGTGTTGTGAAACCAGAGTCGTCCTTCGAGTTGAGTGCAATGAGCGTCAGAAGTATATGACCACGGAGGAGATGTTTTTCGCGGGCCTTGGCTATGCTCGTGCTCTGTCGTGACGGCATGCTGCAATCTCAATATATCTCATAGGCTCGAAACAAACAAAATGGTGGAGTACGGAGGTAGATGGCTACGACAGAAGTGGACCTTCTGATTCCACGCCAAGATTTTGGACCCCTTGACCTTACCCCAATCTCAGCCCTACAACGAGCAAGGATGTACGCGAATAGGAGCGGCTTCTGACCGCAGCTCACGCGATGCAACCAACACCCAGTTACAACCACGGTCCCCAGCAATAATAGCGCTTCGCGGAAATGGACGGATCTCGCCCGAGGAGTGGCAGCCTCCTCTCTCAGCCATCAACGAAATACAACGCATCCAGCAGTCGACCTCCCATACACACTCCACCAGCCTCCGCGATCGACCTCGAGGGTGGAGGAGCAGCGACAGCGGGTGGAGACTATAAGAGAGGCTCCGAGTCCGATCAGTCCATCGACATGGAACTGTCCTCCATGCACTCCTCCGACGATGAAACATATCCACCCGCCCACGACGGCGACTACGACTCCGATGATGAAGAGACGGGCTTGACACAGACTGAGCGCAAGAAGCGGCGTAGGCGGAGACGGCGGAGGCTATCTCAATCACATCATGCACATCTCACAGCGGAAGAGAAAGGAATAGCAAAGACTGCCCTCATCCGGCGTCTCCTCATAAATGGCCTTCTCATCCTGCTATGGTATTCCTTCAGCATATCCATATCCGTCTACAACAAATGGATGTTCTCGGCAGAGAATCTGGACTTCCACTTCCCCTTATTCACCACCTCCATCCACATGCTGGTACAATTCTCACTCGCGAGCCTGGTCATAATATTCTTACCACGATTCCGGCCGGGAAGAGACAAGAATGGTAACATCATACCCGCAAATCCTGAAGGCGATTCAGGACAAAACCACGAAGCGCATCGCTACGAACAGGTCGGATCGGAAAGCAGGCCCCGCCAACAGCCACCAAAACCACCTCTCATGACCAAATCCTTCTACCTCACCCGCATAACCCCCTGCGGCAGCGCCACAGCCCTGGACATCGGACTAGGAAACTTCTCCCTCCGCTTCATAAGCCTCACATTCTTCACAATGTGCAAATCCTCCGTGTTGGCCTTCGTCCTCCTCTTCGCCTTCATTTTCCGCCTCGAGCAACCCACCATAAAACTCTGCCTCATCATCCTCCTCATGACAGTCGGTGTAATCCTCATGGTGTCCGGAGAAGCAGCTTTCAACGCCTTGGGTTTCATTCTTGTAATGACAGCATCACTCTGTTCTGGATTCCGGTGGTCTCTAACACAGATCTTACTCTTGAGGAATCGAGCAACGAGTAATCCCTTCAGTTCGATTTTCTTCTTGACGCCTGTCATGTTTTTTGTACTATTCATTCTGGCTGTTCCAATTGAAGGACCTCGAGCCGTTCTGGTGGGGCTGCACGATTTGACGGAAGCCAAAGGAACTTTTGTTGGCATCCTACTTCTACTCTTCCCAGGATGTCTGGCATTCATGATGGTCGCGGCCGAATTTGCGCTTTTGCAGAGGACATCAGTGGTCACACTCTCCGTTTGCGGGATCTTCAAGGAAGTGTTGACGATCAGTGCGGCGAGCGCGACGTTTGGTGATGAGCTGTCGCCAATTAATGTTTCCGGGCTCATTGTCACCATCGCGAGTATTGCTGCGTACAACTGGTTGAAATATTCAGGAATGAGCAGGGAAGCCAAAGATGAGGCACATGCAATTGTGTCAGCCGCAGAAGCGGATGTACAGACCGGGAAGAGGAGCAGCATAGAGCAGGCGGATGAGTTCGCAATTGGAAGAGACAGCATGGGCTCGGAAGCTGGAGGTTTGATGCGAGATTCATTGCATTTGGCTACAGATCACGACCGAAGTCGAGGGCCTCAGAGGAATGATAATCTGAGGAGTCCGACGAAACGGCCAGAGGATTTAGAGTAGGAATGTACTAGTATATGCATATGACGACGAGCCGTATTCAAACGGCCATGATTGACACAAGACACATTGTCTATTCCGTTGCGGTGTCACACGTATTGCTACGGGACTTGCAGCGTATTGGCGTAGCATGGCGCCGCAGGATAACGGCCGCGTATCATAGTAGCTCACCTTGGGGCCCTACAAGCTGCTGGATGTTGGTGTTAGTGGACAATAGACATACAGGAAGAATTGAAATAACCCTGCTGGTTAGTGCCGTTTCGTCGCAGTCGCAGTCGAGCATGAGATGGCTAGCTCAGGTCGATCGGAAGCGTGTTGCTGGCGAGGGACGGTGGGGGCCGACGAACGATGGGGATGGACGTGGACGTGGGCGATGGAGGGTTGCTGTCTCTGGTTACGGTCGCTCGAATAGGCAAAGACGACGAAGGACGGGGTCGCATCGAGGGAGACGACGGCGGGGTGGAAAGTCAATACGTTCGATCCGCTTCGTGGAAGACTTCGGCCGTTGCTAGCTCGATCCTGTGAGAATGACGTTGTATCTTTGCGGCAGTCTCAAAACCCGTAGTCATGCTGATGTTACACTTTACCAAACGCCAACTCAACTCTTTCTTTCGTTCCCGCTTTATTGGTGTGTTCGCTTCGAAGGAGGTGCGTCGATAGTTCTCAGTCTCGAAGTGCTGCTTGCGATCGTGGTCCGTTTGATGATCATACATCGCGCATTTTTACGTCGAGAGCTGGTGAACTGCGTCAGTCAAACCTCTACTCGGCAGTGTCCAAGTCATCGTGAGCAGCTGGTGGTGCTTCCTCCTCTCGTGCCTCTTCTGCGAGGCTATCAGTACGCTGTGTCACATTCTCAGGAGGTTTCTACTCACCCTTTGCGGTCTCGCCATTGGTTCCGTTGGCCTCGTACTCGCGCTCGCGCTCGTCTCGTGCTGGGCGATCGGCGTCACGGTCTGCGTCGCGGTCGTCGTCTCGCGCGTCACGGTCCTTCATGTCCCTATCACGATCGCCCCGGTCCCGATCTCCCTCTGGGCTGCGAGTGCGGTCGCGACGGCGGTCGTCGCGGTCATCGCGGCGAGAACCACGCTCGTAGTCGCGTTCGCGTGCGCTGCCCTCGCGATCATCGTCGTAGCGACGGCTTCGTGGAGGAGAGCCGGAGCGGCGGCGTGGAGAGCGCTCGCGCCTGTCACGACCGCCCCGGTCGCTGCGTCCGGAGTCGCGATCACGACTGTCGCGAGGACGATCGCTGCCGGTGTCGAACCGCCAGCTGGCCGATGGTGGTGTACGTGCCCACTGTATGCATCTGTCAGAGACATGCTTCGAGTGTGAGCCTCTGCACTTCCTTACCTCGATCTTCAGCAGGTCATCGCGGCCGATGCGCTTGTTGTGCATCTCGTAGTATGCATCATCAGCGTCTCTGCGGTTCTCATACTCAACGAACGCGAAACTGTGTTGTGTCAGCTCAGCCAGCATTTCGTGGCCCACATATCTGTTATACTCACAGCCTGCTGGATGCGGTACGAGGTGCCGGAATGTCGCAACGAACCAATCTACCGTATCTTCGACATTGTCAGTTCGGCTCCATATGTTCGTTTCGTGGGTTTCGGCGGAAGTGAACGTGGGAGTGGAGGAAATGGCGGCGCTCAGGCGACATCGTGCTGCATGCGCTAAGCGCAGAATGATGCGGTGGGCAGGGGAGCTGTGTGTCGAGGAGGTTCTGGTTTCGGGGACGTACCGTTCGAACTCGTAGGCAAGGTCGCGAGCGCGGGTGCCATGGCCGAAGCCAGTCACGTAGAGGGTGGTGCCGCCGCCGCGAGAAGACATGATGGAGGGGTTGTGGTGGGTTCGTCTGAGGGCGCGGTGAGGGCGATGGTGGTGCGATGAGGTGATCGAGACGTGGTCAAAGGTTGGCAGAAACGAAGAGAGGCAAAGAACTGGACGGAAGCGGAAACATCCGAGCCGGAACCTTGAACTTGATTGGACGACGGACGACTTGACTCGCCATCGACCATGTCTTTCGTTGGAGAATTGCTATGGTAAACGTACAACTACTTTTTGCTACATTCGACTATCCCCAGTCGCGTTATCATGTCGCACCTCTGAATGCTGATCATCCGGAACTCCGTCGCCATGCTGTAAACATCAAAGTCGTAAGAAGAGGTTTCGTGAGATTACTGCTCCACGGCCACAACGGCTTTTTCCCTTTCACTTCTCCTCTTCTTCTGACCAGCTCGCGTGTGCTTCCTCTCGTTCTCCTCGCGTCGCTTGATCGCCTGCAATTCTTCAGTCTTGATCTCGCCGGCCTTCTTGATCACCTTGGGTAAATGTCGGTGTCTAGCGATTCTCTTGATCTCTGGCATATGCTTCCACCTCTCCTTTAGTGCCTGGTCATATTCGATCTTCTGCCTTTCCCTTGCAGACTTGATGCCATTTCGCTCGCTAGGATTCGAACGCCACAGGCGGACGTTACCGTCATCTGATCCAGAAAGGACGTATGCTGAGTCTCCGGTGAAGGTGCACGAGAAGACACGCTGCATGCGCTTGGTGTGATATGGTTCTCGGCTGCGGCCAGATTTGAGGGGTGTCCATAATCGAATAGATCGATCGTACGAGGCTGAGACGAGTTCCTGTCCAGTTGGCGACCAATCTACACACATGACTGCAGATACATGGTCCTTGAGTGTGTTGAGGGCCTTGGTAGGATTCCGCATATCGAAGATATTGATGTCATGGTCCTCCTTCCCCACTGCGATATTGAATGGCTCGATCGGATTCCAAGCAATGCTGTTACCAGCCATACGAAGCTTCTGTCGGTGCAGTGCGGAGGATGTCCGGAGGTCGTAATATGTCAAGTAGCTGTCATTCGATACTGCTGCTAGAATCGAAGTCTCGGACTGATTGAATTTCAGATCAGTTATCGTGTCGATCGCACCTGTGAAAGTGTGGCTCTGGAGTGGTGTATCTGAAGGATGATCAACATCGAAGACCTGCACCGTGGCAGATGCCGCGACAGCAAAGTTGCGCTCATGCCGGTGCATGGTCAACGAAGAGAACGCATTGGTCCCTGTCCACATCGCGAGTGGTTTGCTGCCGCTTGCAGTGTTATACGGATCCCAAAGCTTGACATATCGATCTGTCCCACAACTCAATAACTTTTGATCTTGTGTCCAGCATATGCCCTTGACCAGGTTCTGGTGTGCTTGTGTCTGCCACACTTCTGCTTGCGTGGGAAGGTCCCAGACTTTTACGACACCATCGCCACTGGCACTTGCGAGCCGCTCGAGTGCTTTCGGGTCCTTGGCTAGAGAGTATACTCCGTCCACATGACCTCTTCCCAGTTGAGCGACAAAAGGCGCAGCAAACATGCGCTCAAGTTTCGTGGCATTTAGAGCGCGTGTGTATTCTCGTGCCCGCTCGAATGGGTGCACTGCGGGATCGAGATTTCGAGGTTGGCGAGCAACATCGCTGCCGGGAGTTTGGATGGAGCTCGTCGAGCGGGTGAGCGCTTTGATTTTCTAGATGAGTATCAGTATTCTATACGTCTATACGTAGCAGAAGTGCAAGGGTGCGACTTACCATCGTGCAGCCATGTTCGTCGCAAGAAAGTCGCGAACGAAGAGACGATAGAATCTCAGAAATCGGAGAGGCTCCGTCACGGGCCGAAGAACTTTGAGATTCTCGGCTATGCCCGCTCCTGCGCCGTGACGAGAGCTTCTCACCTCTCCTGTCTTTGGCCGCGACAACACAGTGTTAATGTGCCGCCGCAGAGGCATCGATTCCAGCTTCTGAGGTTAGCGACAAGGCAGTCTACCGACACCATCGTGCGCCGACGCGATGACAGCACCATACATGTGTTTCCAACACACCGACGACCACGCAGCTTCCCGGCAGCTGTGGATGCTTTGATTCTCGCCTCCAAGTATCCGGAAGAAATTCATAGTGCGACAGTCAAGGCGAGAAGAAGATACGTCGATGCGCTACCGAACGGAAATCTGGTAGAACATACGGAATTGAAGAGTTCTGCCTCGAGCGTTAAACGAGATGAACCCTCACACTACATTTCCGATCTCAAAGTGCTATGCAAAGCAGTCTAAACTACCGAACTAACCCTAGAGTTCTGATTCAAAGCTGGCCAAAGAACGAAACGAGCTTTTCGACAGCCTGGTTCACATATTCCGACTTGTCGTAGAGCGCGATATGCGATTCGCCTTCCACGACGAATGGCTCCTTTGGACCTTCGGACAAAGCATAGGCTTGATCGCTATAGAACTTGGTATCCGCCTCGCTACCAGCAATCAAGAGCAAAGTCTGAGTCAGAAGTGTTGGAAGCAGCGCGAAGACAGAGTATGTCATCATTTTGTCCATACTAGCCATCAAGAATCGCCCCTTGGAATTGGGATGATGACCACGCGACGTCCGGTAATAGTCGTAGCCCTCTCGAAGCATGGCTGGGGTCCTTTAATCGATCTCTTCCAGCTTTTCTGGAACGAAAGGGATGTAGACTGGGGCCGCGCCGTTGGCTTGAGCTGTTCTCTGCGCTGAAACTGCCTCGAGCGACTCGATCTGCTCGGCCGGAGGGATGGGATGTCCAAAGAAACTTCTTGCGGCTTCTCCCATGGGCGTCGCGCTAATTCCGGCCACAGCCTTGAAGCGTCGTTCGATCTGAGCGGCAGCCAGAGCGAACCCGCCACCTGCGCATACACCATAGACGCCCATGCGTTCAGCGTCGACGAACGACTGAGTGGTCAAGAAGTCCGCTGCGCATCTGGCGTCTTCCACCCTCGTCGTTGGATCCTCCAGGAGACGCGGCTCCCCTCCACTTGCACCCTGATAAGAAGAGTCATAGACCACTACCACAAAGCCATGGGTGGCAAGCCGCTGCGCATAGAGGCTAATCGTCTGCTCTTTGACACCACCTGCTGGATGAACGCCGACAAGCGCAGGGTATTTCCGGCCTTCTTCGAACTTCGCTGGTAGATGAAGATGCGCGGCAATGCGTACACCTCGATTGTGGAAAGCGACATCTTGGATCTTGCTGGCTGCCATGGTTTCGTGGAGAGTATCGGAGAAGTCGAGGTTTTGGAACTTGAAACTGACGAACTCGAGCGAGTGTGTCTCTGGTAGCTGAGTGAGCGGCTGTCACATTAAATGTACACTGTCGCTGGCCTCTTCGGACGTTACGACGCGTCCCTATCTCCGCCGTCTGGGTTCGCTCAGGTGGTTGAACGCTAATGGGATATGCATAGCATTTAAGTGCCGCATTGAGGCTTGAACGCACAACAAGCTGTTTATCTAAGCTTTCTTCGCGATTGTTGTTTGCGGGTCATGACTGTGTTCATCACAAACACGTTATGTCCAAGACCGAATCTTTGAGTAAATTGTCAAATCTTTGAGTAGGAAATGGAGGCTTGGAAGGCTCTTTCATCCATGTAGCATTGATACAGTACTGCCGGAGAAAACTTTGGCGTGATATCGGCCACGAACTTTAAATCCGACCGCCAGATCTCTTGAATTACTGTACTTCGCTTTCGATGCGAGTGTGGGCCTGGCTTTCGTGAGAGCACCACTGATATGATGGCCGTATCTCTACAGTGACTTCGTTTGTACTACAGTGAGGCAGGTTGTGGGCAGATAGAATTCAATAGAGCGTATCACAGTAGTACTCACGGCGTGGCTGAAGCTGGACAGATGGAGCCGCATCTGCCTGAGGCACCATGACGATCTCCAGCAGATCGCGGACCTCGCGCGGCAACACCGACGCAGCTGTTTGTGCCTGAAGCTCCGTTACAACCACAGCACACGATCACTTGTCATCACATTTGCACTGTCCGCCCACCTTCGCCGACCGCAACCGGAATCTCCATCCTAATCGCAGCGGTACTGCGGAGTCAAAGATGGCGATAGACGATACTGAGAATGCGAAGCGGATAATCGCAGCCCGGAAGCTGTCTGCAACCAACCCACGGCAGGCAGAGATCGTCTACAAGGACATTCTATCAAGACCGCCGGGACAGAACGACAAGGCATTGCGCGATTTCGAAAATGCTCTCACTGCGCTCGGCGAGCTGCTTCGAGATCAACAGCGCACACAGGACCTCGTCAGCCTCATAGAACAGACGCGGAATGTCCTCACGAGCTTCGCAAGGGCGAAGACAGCAAAGCTGGGTACGTTGCGAACCATCGAGGGTGTCTTTTGGAAAGTGACTTACTGATAGCGCGATAGTACGACAATTGCTCGACCTCCTCGCCGCCATCCCCAAGACCACCGACACGCAGATCGCCGTCACGAAATCATCGATCGATTGGGCCGTTTCTCAGAAGCAAGGCTTTTTGCGACAGAGTCTGGAGGTACGGCTGGTGAACCTGTACATGCAGACACAGGCATACTACGATGCGCTCACTCTCATCAACAACTTGCTCAAGGAGCTCAAGCGGTTGGATGACAAGTTGGTGCTGGTCGAGGTGCAGTTGTTGGAGAGCAGAGTCTACCACGCCTTGGGAAACATTCCTAAGGGAAGAGCTGCACTGACAAGTGCGAGGACAAGCGCGGCATCAGTGTACACACCACCACTTCTGCAAGCTGGGCTGGACATGCAGTCTGGACAGCTACACGCTGAAGACGGTGACTTCAACACGGCATTCTCATATTTCATCGAAGCCATGGAGGGCTATCACGGACTGGACGATGCTACCAAGGCAACTGCTGCTCTGCAGTACATGCTTCTCTGCAAGATCATGCTGAACCTCAAGGACGATGTCGATGCGCTCATGACCTCGAAGCATGCCATTAAGTACGCAGGAAAGAACTTGGACGCCATGAAGGCCGTCGCTCGTGCACACAACAATCGGAGTCTGGAAGAGTACGAGCAGGCTCTGCACTCATATCGCTACGAGCTCGGAAGCGATCGCTTCATCGCATCACATTTGCGTCGCCTCTACGACAGCATGTTGGAGCAGAACTTGATCAAGGTCATTGAGCCATTCTCGCGCGTCGAGATCACCCACGTTGCGAAGATGGTCGGGTTGGATGTTGGTCAGGTCGAGCGCAAGCTGGCGCAGATGATTCTGGATCGAGTCATCATCGGCATCGTTGACCAGGGGCAAGGTGTGCTCGAGATTTTCGAAGAAGCGGAGCGGGACAAGGGCTACGACGCCGCGCTCGACACGATTGGGAAGCTGGGCAACGTGGTCGATGTGCTGTACGCGAACCAGGCGAGCCTGCTTGAGTAGGTCGAGTACTTTTCATGAAACATGAGAAACGCGTGCTGCCACTGTACCATAGTCGCTAGCATAGACTGGCAGCAAGCATGAAAATGAAGCATTCACGAACTCAACAAAGTCATGATTCCCAGCAGTGACTTATGACCACTTCGCTGACGTTTGCCTCTTTGAGCATCGGAGATACGACCCCGACCCTGATCTTGGCAAGGCAGTGGCCAATGACGCGCCTTCCTCATGCGTCCCGACTTGCGGGAACTCGGCCGAGGCGAGAACCACAAAGCTCTGAGAAGTATGATGCAGCCCATGCTTCATTATCGCCTGCACACCTACAATCCACCACCACCACACTCTCCATCACCGGAACCGACCAATTCACCTCACAAGAACCTCAGATCACTGCGCCTACCCGCGAGAAGCCACCACAATGTTTAAGCGTGTCCTCGCCACAGCGCCGGTCACGGCCACCTCCGCTCTCCGCACAGCAGCGAACTCAACAACACGAACCGCCTTCGCCGCACGGACAGCAGCGCCTGTAGTCCAACAACCCGCGCGCCGCTCGTACCATGAGAAGGTCCTCGACCACTACAACAACCCGCGCAATGTCGGCAGCATGAAGAAGACCGACGCAGATGTCGGCACTGGACTCGTCGGTGCACCCGCATGCGGAGACGTCATGAAGCTGCAGATCAAGGTCGGCAAAGACAAAGACGGCAAGGACATGATCGAAGATGTCAAGTTCAAGACATTCGGCTGCGGGTCTGCGATTGCCAGTTCGAGTTATTTGACTGAGTTGGTGAGAGGAATGACGCTGGAGCAAGCCGGCCGGATCAAGAACACGGAGATCGCGAAGGAACTTTGCCTGCCGCCTGTGAAGTGTGAGTATCTGTTCAAGGACAATAGGATGAAATATCTGCTAATTCATGTCAGTGCACTGCTCCATGCTTGCAGAGGACGCCATCAAATCCGCCATCAGCAACTACTACACCAAGAATCCCAAGCAAAAGGCCACAGATCTTGGAGGTACTGGCGCCGCCATGCCTAAGATTGAAGTGGAGACTGTGACTGCCGGTGCGGCGGCGTAGAAGCCCGCAGAGAAAATGAAGATCCAAGACTTGAACCTTTACCGCCACGGCGGCAGTTGAGACGGTAGTTCTTCTTTGTGATGATTATTTAGCGACTTTTGAACATAATCGGCGTTGTTTTTCTCAACTGGGGACGGTCAAAGTCTTGTTATATGGCTGAGAGGCGGGCGACGGTCTGTATGATACCAGATTGCATGTGCTTGGGAGATGAAGACATACCATCCAGAATAGCATGGCAAAAGTAAAATCATAACACTCGTTCTACGAAAACGACGACCACGCAATGACGGGTGACGCTTTGTTCATATAGTCGGCTCTGCGTGAGCTGGTGGGACGATTGTGAGATGTATCACGCCACGAGCTGATGTGGTGATATTGTTGTTGCGGCATCCATCTGATATATGCGTATCTGATCTCAGAGGCATGGCTGCTGCTCTTCCTTGCCGCCGTGCCTTCTTCTCCTCTCTCCTACCGCAGCAACATCGAGTTCTTTCGTCGTGGACCACGCATTCCGCGGCAAACGCGTGCGCTCCTTCATTTCCTCTCGTGCTTTAAGACTTGGCTTCTGCCTCGAGACATTGGCACTGCTGCCTGCACTACATTAAGTCGCACCCCCTTGGAAAGCTTGGTCCTGCCTGAGGACGGGAACGGCGTTCGGTTTTGAACGCCGACCTGGCAATTCAAACCCCAAATGTTCAGGTTCAGGAGGCTTACATACACAACATTCTCGATCGGCACGGAGCGGCCGCATTGTAGTACGACTTCCATTCGCACGAAATCGACTGACTTTCCGATACTGCAGTAGCTGGTCCACCAACGGCGTTCTGTTCTTAACTCCGCGCATGCTATGCCCATATTCGCCAAAGTACGAACGCCACGACTTGCTGGTGTGCATGCTAGCTCGTATGGTGGTGAGATCCACCATCCATCAAGAACGATCTCTGTAAGGATGAGCCTCTCGGCGCCAGTCGGGAGACGGTACTTCCGGTAGGAACATGCAGCCAGGACCAAACACCGCGTGCGGCTGGCCTCTTAACTCAGTAATCACGGTGAGTCGTAACGACAGGCATTTTGATGACTTTACTACTGCATTTGCTTCAAAGTTGGGCGTGGACCATGTCGGGTATGAGGACAACTGACAAACAGCACTGAAGCGACGTTTGAAAGCCGAATTTCTCCCATCTATCTTACAATCCTACACAGTCGAAGGCCACCACGAAACATTGCCTGGCGATACTTTCGCGTTGCGCAATCAAGATGGGCATCTTAAAAGACCTTGAGACATTCATGGTCAACACTGGCCATCTTAGAGAGGCCGGCATTCCATCAGTGTCAGTGGCTTATCTCGATGATCCTCTAAGTCCGATACAGCACAACGTCACTTCGAGAGGCGAAGAGAATTGCGAAACGATATACCAAGCCTGCAGCATATCGAAGGCGATAACAGCGTTAGCTGTCGCCAAGCTTGTGGACCAAGGCAGATTGAAATACGAGACCAAGGCCATCGACCATATCCCAGCAAACATCATAAACGCTATTGTCGACGATAATACAAGACATTTGCTACGATATGTGACGATAGCCATGCTTCTCAGCCATCGGTCCGGCTTGTCCCAACATGGCTTTCCCGGATATATGGGCGAGCCTGCGAAGTACGCGGAGATTTTTACTGGCAAGCCGCCTTCCAACACACCGCGAATACGGTTTGACAGCTTTCCTGGGAGTTGCTTCAGCTACTCGGGAGGAGGCTTTACCCTTCTACAGTTAGTACTGGAGCAGATCACTTGGACACCGTTCGCCGACCTGATGCAGGAAATGGTATTGACGCCATTAAATATGCATCGAAGTCGCTATGGCGATCCCGCTCCTGGCGACAATAACTATGCCAGAGCACATGTGACTGCCTTCACACCCGGCACTCCCTCACCTCGGGGCTACCATCGATTTACGGAGCTTGCAGCAGCTGGACTTTGGACGACCCCTTCGGATCTACTCAAAGCGACTTCCGCAATACAGAAATCGCTCTATTCAAACGACGGCTTCCTGACTACCAAGACAGCACGCAAGATGCTCAGTCTCGCAGCTCCTCATGATGAAAACTCATCGATGGGTCTTGGATGGGCTCTGAACGAGACGTTCTTCGGGCATTCGGGAGACAACGATCCAGGATATACCTGCTACGTGCTTTCCACGCACAGAATCAAAGAAATACCTGAATGCATTAACAACCCTCGCCTCATGAGCCTCGCCATCATGACGAACTCCGCCCTCGGGTGGCCGGTAATCAAGAAATTGGTAGCGGCAATATTTGCGTTCCGAGGTTGGCCACAGTACGATAAACTGCCCGGTTGTGGAAAACTGACCGACATTGTGCCTTACCCTGTTCCCGAAGGTGTCAACTTTGGAGACTTGTGGACTGATTTTATTGGCACATGGACAGCGCGAAAGAAACCGCCACAGTCCAGGAACTCGCCACCGACACCAACGATCTCTGTGACACCGGCGAATGCGTTTCACTCTTTCCAGTCTCCACAAATTCAAAGTCCCGATGGTCGCGTTCAAACGCCCACTCTCCTTGTGAATTCACTGAATCTGGGAGGCGTTGGTACGGGAACAAAGACACCAACCAGCACAAACTCAAATGAAGTGACTGTAGGAGAGTGGGAACTCTTCTCGGATAATGGCATCCCCATGCTTGCCTTCGAAGGCGTTGGTGAATCAATGCGACTACACCCAGGTGCGGCTCCGTGGTACAGGTTAGGTGGCCGCGTCGTCCAGACTTTCAGTGTGATTGGACTTGAGCTGGCGATCAGATTGTGCTCGAACAAGAAGTACCTGGACTGGGGTGTCATGAATGGGGGTTCTCCTGGTGGTGGTGCTGGATGGCATGCTGTTCCGGTAGG
Source organism: Cercospora beticola (assembly GCF_033473495.1). NCBI lineage: Eukaryota > Fungi > Ascomycota > Dothideomycetes > Mycosphaerellales > Mycosphaerellaceae > Cercospora > Cercospora beticola. The sequence goes on from NC_088942.1 coordinate 149,167, forward strand.
CGGTGGTGGACAAGATGGTGGTGCGGAGGACGAATTGTGGATTGAATTGGTCCAAGGAAATGATGGGGATGTGGTAACATTGAGGAGAGTAGGGTGAGAATAAGAAGTGACACACGTTGTACGAGATTGCGAAAGCTTGTAAAAAAAACCGGGTGGTTGTGTAACCATCGCCTCCATCATCCAGAATTTAGCGTTCAGATTAAAATCACGAAAAGACAAAATCTCAACTCCTCCCCATCGTATCTTCTTCCAACGACACACAAATAAAGCGATATCCCCATTCTCATCTCACATCTGTCTTCTGACCCTGTTCCAAGCGACAGTAGCCGGCTGATGTGCGAAAATCTGTCCTGGGTCGTCAAGTCAGTAACCCTAACATTTAACCCCAAACCCTAAGGAGTGCTTCATAACGTCATTGGAACGAGTCTGAACGAGAGGGAAACACAAGACGAGCGCATCGAAGTCGGTCCACACTGCATCAATTCTCGTTATCCAAATAGTAAGTACGACTAAGCTACCTGACTGCCTGCCATCGTAAGACTCGCTCAAGAGGATATCATAAAATTGCAAGGATTGACAGAAATGAACTTCAGAAGGGTCGCGAGCAAATAACAACAGGTTCCTCTCTTCATGAATTCTCTTGCTTCGACGAAGCTCATTTGACGTGGGTCCTGCTTCCAGTCATTGGAGCTAGCTCCCTGCTCTCTCCCTTCCTTCTTTGTCGTCCCGAGCGTCGGCGACGACTACCACATAACATCCTTCAATCCTGATGCTTCCAAGTTTTTTTTTTTCAATCCTCCTCCAAGCCTTCCAAGAACGGCAACAACAACAATAACGCCCAGAGCGCCATCGCTCAAATTTTTCAAAAAGTCCCCTCCAATCCCCAAAAGGTTTCAAGTCATCTTTCCTCATTGTCTCAAACCAGAAGAATGAAAACCAATTAAGCTTCGATCGAGACCTCCGTAGCCAATTCCCGCGCCCTCGAGGCGGCCGCATCAGCAGCAGCAGTAGCATCTTGTTCTTGGCTAGCGATCTCTCCTCCAGATTGCATCTCTGCCCAGTCACCCCACAGTCCTCGCTTCCCTCGGACCTTGATAGGATTACCCAGACCCTTGCTATCTTGCTCAACGGCGATTGCATCCTTCGTGCCAAGGACAAGAAGCTCGAAGAACATCTTAGTTGCGTCTTGTCGCGTGGTCTGATTTTCAGGACATAGATCTGTGAATTTCGCCACGGTCTTCACGCGTTTGCTAGGGGTTGGAGGTTCATTAGCGTCTTTGGGGTGATCAGGCGCGAAATGTTCGCGGAGCATGTGGACCATCTTCTTTGTGCCGATGGCCACGGGGCCAGATTGTGAAGGGTGGAGGAGAGGAGCTTCGGTGATATCGAAATTGACGCCAGCGTCATAGGCGTCGTCTTCGTGAATGTCATCGTCCAGATTCAATGGAGCTTCTTCGTCATCGACAGTGGCATCGAAGTCTGCTCCGGCACCTCCCATTTGGACACCAGAGTCTTCGTCAACAGGAATTTCAAGTTGAGGAGTCTCCTGCCTGTCGCTACCCGTATCGACGTCTGCGATGCCAGAGTCTCGCTTGCGCTTCTTGTCGCCCGCGCTACGGACGACTTCGAGGGACAGTATGCCGCGGAGTTCTGGTGCCCAGCCTTGCATGCGACCATCACCCATGAGATTGCTGACAAAAGTGCCGTTGCGTTGCATTTCCATCAGTGACAGGAGAAGAGGATCACGAGGTAGATAAGTAGGTGCCTTGGTAATAGCGGATCGATCGTCTTGAAGTTTCTTGATGTCGGCGTTCTTCATGGTGGTCTCGTGGTCCATGCGCACGAGCTTTCGTCGCTTGACGCGCTGCGCGGCTTGGACCATCGTTTCGTCGTCCTCATTCATGGCTGCCTGGTCGAGTTGGAAAGTTCGCTCCAGATCGCGCTCGACACTGCTACGAACGGTCGATAGAGGCGATGCGGAATCTCGTTGGCGTTGCTCCGCAGCAGCTTGAGCGCGTTCAAGAGCAGCGGCATTGGCCCTCTCAACATCCTCGTCCATGCCCCCCATCGCCATGTCATCATCAGCGCCAGGGAGTAGATCATCAGGTTGCTCGGTAGTCTGCCGGAGAGTCGTGTCGTTATCGAAACCAAAATCGAGTCCAAGGTCGTCATTTTCAAGGAGAGTCGGTTGATCTGGTCGAGGAGTCGCTGCACGACGGCCCATTTCAATACTTGGGCCATCGCTTTCAGGTGTAGCAGCTGCACGCTCATCGTCGGGTTCAAGCCCGAGATCCAATCCGAGATCGTCGTCGTCCAGTGCCAAAGCTCGTTTCTGAGTACGCGTAGGAGTCTGGGAGTCCATGATCTGACTCATGCCATAGTCGAGAAGGGTTGGGTCCTGTCCTGGCGCACGCGCCTCAGGTTCACGGAGAAGTTCCTCAGGATCAGGCATAGGCGCGAAGAGATCTAGATCAGTGATTGTATCCGGGAGAGTCAAAGCAGCTGGGTTAGCTTTGTGGGATTGATCACTCGGCAGGTCGACGTTTCCAGGCCGGAATGCCTGTTCTGTAGTCAGTAATGTGTCGCTTTACGCGTTTCATACAGGGATCCGACGCACCATCTTGATTTTGAGCAATGCATCGCTGCAGTCGTCCATCAAGTATTTGGCCTTTCGGTTGTAAATCTTGACGACACCCAGTAGCAGTTGCCCGCTCAGACGAAGCGCGAGTGGGGCCTGATTCTCGCCGATAATGTCTTTCACATTGTTCTCCAGGTTCGCTTGCATCACATTCTGTTTGGTAAGCTTCCGGTCCAGATTGGAGGCGAGCCAGACGCGAGCCAGTGGCCCCGTCTTGGACAACAGCGATGCCTCGTAGAACATGATTGCGGTAGTGTAGAGGATATAGTCGCCCTACGCGACAATGGTGGTGGTGTTTGCAGTAGAGTGGAATGGGTGGTGTTGGGATTACAAGCAATGCGCTGCGTGGTGATGTTCGCGTTGTTATGATGCGGCGCTGGACGCGTCTGCCTGTGGTCGCAAATGGCCGGGCGCACGTCACTCGGCGCCGCGCATGTCGTGAATGTCGCAAATGGATCGCAGATACCGTCGTAACCCCGGGCGTGCGGTGTCGTCGGGTGGTGGCGGCGTGCGGGCGGTGTGGTGAGGTGTTGTGCGATGGTGGTGATGTGGGCGTGCGAGACAGCGAGAGCGCTGGCGTTCCTGGCTGTCTGCTCAATCCGGAAAGACGGGTGGCTGGGAAAGACCGACCGGTTATTGGCGCGTACCCGGACCTGCTGGCTGCACGCGGTCCGACAGGGATGTTTTCCCTGAGAGAACACCTTTGCGACTCGCCCACGTCTATTGCTGCACTCGATCGATATTGTGGCTCCAGCACACCAAGCGAGACCGACAGATAGCGGCGTTCCGACTCGATGCGATCACGACGACGACGAGAGAATTGAACGACAGCCTTCTTCATGGCGGGTTAGAGAATGTCGAGATCCACCAGTCCCAGCACCATCATCCCGCTACACCACCACAATGGATCCACGACTCCGTCCAAGCAACACTCTCCATCCCTGGCACCGCCGTCTACAGGAGCCAGCCATTTGCGGAATAGCAGTCGTATCAGATTGCCCGGCCAGCAGTCGGTGACATCGCAGCATGCCGTGCTGACCCTCAATCAAGTCGCCGAGCGGCATTCCACTTCGCTGTCGAATGGCTTGCACCCGGGAGAGGCTAGTACACGATTGCACGTTCAAGGACCGAATGAGCTGCCAGGGGAGGAGCCAGAGCCGTTGTGGCTGCGCTTCGTCAAGCAGTTCAAGGAGACGCTCATTTTGCTGTTATTGGCAAGTGCTGCCATCTCGGCCGTGATGGGCAACTACGACGATGCGCTGTCGATCGCCATTGCTGTGACGATTGTCGTGAGTGTAGCATTTGTGCAGGAGTATCGAAGTGAGAAGAGCTTGGAGGCTTTGAACCAGCTGGTTCCACATTACGCGCATGTGATCCGGGGCACGACCGCGCCGGCTTTGGACGACGGAGATTTTGACAGCGAAGAGAAGGCCACAAAAGCGAGCACCACCATCTCGGCCTCGCAGCTGGTGACTGGTGATCTGGTTTTGTTCCACACTGGGGACAGGATACCTGCAGACATTCGCATTACACACGCTGCGGACCTTAGCATTGATGAAAGTAATCTGACGGGTGAGAATGAGCCGGTGTCGAAGAACCCCGAAACTCTGGGGCCAGTCGCATATGCAAATGGCAGTACAGATCCGAGCACTCTGCTTCGAAGCGGGGAGATCAGGTTGACGGATCAACACAATATCGCTTTCCAAGGAACTCTGGTGAGATCAGGATACGGGCAAGGTGTTGTCATTAGTACCGGAGGCGACACAGAATTTGGTGCAATCAGCGCATCGTTGGCAGAAATTGAGTCTCCTCGAACACCTTTACAGGAGAGCATGGATCGCTTAGGCAAGGAGCTGAGCTACATGTCCTTCGGAGTTATCTCTCTCATCATGCTCGTGGGACTATGGCGAGGCAGAAAGTTCCTGGAGCTCTTTCAAATTGGTGTCTCCCTTGCTGTCGCGGCCATTCCCGAAGGTCTTCCGATCATTGTCACAGTGACACTCGCGCTGGGTGTGCTGCGTATGAGCAGGAGAAATGCCATTGTACGGAGACTACCCTCGGTCGAGACTCTGGGCTCAGTGAATGTTGTGTGCTCCGACAAGACAGGCACTTTGACGCAGAATCACATGACAGCAACACGAATGTGGAGTTTCGGTGACAACAAGCCACAGGAGGTCGACAAGGTCAGAGCGGAGGCGCCAAATGCTGCCACCACTCAAGCAGTTCTACGAAGTGCCAATATTGTCAACAACGGACGACTAAACACGCACACCCATGGCCAAATCACGGCGGCAAGCGCTGCTGTCCTTGCTAGCACCGGCGGTCAGGACGATCTTGCGAATGCTAAAAGTAGGTGGGCAGGGCAACCGACGGACGTTGCACTGCTCGACCTGCTCGATCACTTCCACGAGGATGATGTGCGTGGTCGTCTGGGAGATCGGAAACACGAAGTGCCATTCTCTAGTGAGCGAAAGTGGATGGGTGTGATATTGGAAGGCTCCGATGGTAACAATACAGCCTATGTGAAAGGCGCGCTTGAACGTGTTATCACCAGATGTGACACGTATATCTCCAGCCAAGGAGAAGTGGTGCTTGATGACAAGCGCAAGCAGGAAGTCGATACTGCAGCGCGAGAAATGGCCGAAGAAGGGCTGCGCGTTCTGGCGTTCGCTTCTGGTCCCGTGCGATTGCGCAATCTACCCAGCCGCAACGTCAGCAGAGACGTGAGTGTGAGCAGTCGGTCTTCGACTCCAGGTCTAGGAAAGCCAGCACAGAATGGAGAGGAAATGTACACCGGACTCTGTTTCGGTGGTTTGATCGGCATGTCAGATCCTCCTCGCAAGGGAGTGGACAGATCGATCCGCCGACTCATGGCTGGCGGCGTCAAAGTGATCATGATCACTGGAGATGCCGAGACGACTGCAGTCGCAATTGCCAAAAAGCTAGGCATGCCTGTCAACCTGAATTCAGCTATCGGCTCGCCAGTGTTGCGAGGTGATCAAATCGACCAGATGAGTGAAGCCGACCTTGCGGATGCGATGAGCAGGATTTCCATTTTCGCACGAACGTCGCCCGAGCACAAGCTCAAGATCATCAGCGCTTTGCAAAGTCGAGGGGACGTCGTAGCCATGACCGGCGACGGTGTCAACGATGCGCCAGCACTCAAGAAAGCAGACATTGGAATCTCAATGGGCAAATTAGGCACAGATGTGGCCAAAGAAGCAGCCGACATGATTCTCACCGACGACGATTTCAGCACGATTCTCAATGCCATTGAAGAAGGCAAGGGCATTTTCTACAACATTCAGAATTTCATTACGTTCCAACTGTCAACGAGTATTGCAGCACTCGGGTTGGTCATGCTAAGTTCTCTCGGGGGATGGAAGAACCCTCTTAATGCAATGCAAATTCTTTGGATCAGTGAGTACACACCGACCTCACCTGCATGCAGCACGTTTACTGACGATGTGACCCAGATATTATTATGGACGGCCCACCCGCGCAATCCCTCGGCGTCGAACCAGTCGACCCAGCGCTCCTGACACAACCTCCTCGACCTCGCGATGCCCGCGTCCTCACGCCTCGCCTCATTCGCAGAGTCCTCCAATCCGCAGTCGTCATCCTCATCGGCACTCTCTACACCTACGTCTCCAACCTCACAGCAGAAGACCTCGCCGCACATTCCGTCAGCGCGCGCGACACGACGCTGACCTTCACCCAATTCGTCCTCTTCGACATGTTCAACGCCCTATCCTGCCGGTCCGCCAACAGATCTGTCCTTCGTGGCGAAGTCCCCTTACTGCCTGCACATTGGATCGGAAAAAACGCTGCGCAAGGACAAGAAGGCAATGTCATGTTTACTTATGCTGTTCTGGGTTCTCTGATTGGACAGGCGATGGTGATCTATTTCCCGCCTTTGCAGTCGGTGTTCCAGACGGAAGCGTTGAGTTTGATGGATTTGGTGAGGTTGATTGCGTTGGCGAGTGTAGTTTTGTGGGTTGATGAGGGGAGGAAGTTTTATGAGAGGAGGAAGGCTGGGGCTATGACTGGGGTGGGGAGGTTGTCGAGGATGGTGTGATCTTCAATGTACTTATTTCGGGACGGTCGCATTGGTTTGTAAAGCAAAGGACAGGGAAGCAAAGCGTAGGCGTTGATGGCTAAGTGTAGGAAAGAGGCACAATGTGATGGGGCTAGTGAGGACGCTCTGACCGACTGGTATGTTGGTGGGCGCCAGCTGTTTCTGTTGTATGTATAGTGTATATTGCTCTCTTTCCTTTAACTTTGCAAACTTTCCCATATACTTTGTACTTAGTGATGCTTGCAAATGCAAGAAGCATAGAAATGTTGGAACCACCAGCAAATTCAATGCTGCGAAGAAGCCAGAGCTGATATGAGTCGCGAGAACCCAGGAGAAGTTGCGCTGCCCGTCGAAACCAAGTACACATCGTTGATAGATATAAGTCTTCCATTTGGACTACGGACTTGATCGTTTGGTAGACATTCAACATCAGATTTGCAAAATCGTTTTTTTTTTCCCATCATTCGATCACAATCATTTCTTCAACCCTCCAATATCCGCAATCTGCTCCACATCTCCCTCATTCTTTGAGTCATCGATGATGATACTCATTTGTCTTTGCGCAGCATCGGATTTCGCGAAGAGGCGATCGACGTCTTCGAGAGCGAGACCTTTGGTTTCGGGGAAGAAGAGGTAGATTATGGGGACCCAGGTTGCGTTGAGGACCTAGTATGAATACGTTAGAGAGATGAGTAAGTTGGGGTTTGTGCGCGGGGGAACTTACAGCGAAGATAATGTACGTCCTGTATCCAATGTTCCGAATTGCAGGAGGAGTGATGTATACGATCATGAAGTTGCAAATCCAATTACAAGCCGTCGAAACAGCTGATCCACGTTGACGGAGTTTAAGCGGAAGGATCTCAGAGGGGTACACCCAAACCGTAGCCTGGAAACCAATCGTAAACGCTCCTTGGAAAATAAACAACATCGCAGCAGCGCCTGCTCCGCATGCTGTGGCGATTGCGGTATCGTTTTGGACGTTCCAGATGAGGCCTGTTTGCACGACCATGACGGCTGCCATGAGGGAAATCATGCTGAGGAAGAGCGGGCGGCGGCCGATGCGGTCGATGAGGAACCAGGGGATGAAAGAGGCGAGGAAGAACCAGGTGTTGAGGATGCCGGACATGAGGGCGGAGAAGTTGGGGGAGAAGTTGAGGGAGTCTTGGAAGAGGGTGTTGGAGTAGTAGATGAGGGCGTTGATGCCGCCTGCGAAGAAGAACAGTCAGTCGTCACGGTCCATCAAGGAAGGGGATGTAATGGTGTGGACTCACCCAACTGCTGAAAAATCTGCACCGCGCAAGCGATCAAGAATCTCCGTCGGCTCTGGATATCGTCGTTCTTGAGTAGATCCCCCCAGGTCCCAGCTCCAATACTCGCCTCATAAGCCACCACATTCGAAATCTCCTGATACGTCCTCTCAATCGCCTCTTCACTCATCTTCCCCTTATTCAACCTCCTTATAACATCCAACCCTTCTTCTCCCCGATGATGCGAAATCAACCATCTCGGCGTCTCGGGAACGATCATAATAATCGCCAACATGGGGATCAAGAATACGCATTGCAGAATAACCGGTGTTCTCCAAACGAAACTCGAACCTCCTGGAATCCGGCCAAAAGCGTAATCGATCCAGTAGACTAACATAATTCCGAAGTTAAGACAGGAGAGCTGCGCACAAACGTAAATTCCTCGAGTTGCTTTGGGCGCAAATTCGGCCATCATGACTGGAGCGGTGGAATTGATTGCACCCATTCCTACTCCGCTTACGATTCGTGCGATGATCATGTGAGCTTTCGAATAGGCCGTAGCTTGTAAGAGAGCGCCTATGATCATAATGATCACGCCAATGAAGATGGATTTTCGGCGTCCGAGGGATTCGCCGATGAAAGATGTGATTACGGCGCCGATGAAACAGCCGATCTCGTAGATGGCGACGATGAGGGCGATCATGTTTGTGCCGTAGGAGGTTTTTGTTGTGATGTTGAAGGTTGCGTCGAAGGCGGGGGTGTTGACGAGGCCGCCCATGAGGCCGTTGTCTGTGAGGGAGTGTCAGTATCGAGTGTGGGTGTTGTGGAGAGGGGATGGTTTGATGGTACCATAGCCGATGAGGAAGAAACTGAGACAGGTGAGCGATGTCACCGTCAACATGAGGGCGCGGCCCTCGAGTTGGAGCATCTTGATGGAGGTTGCAGTCGAGCTGCTGGATTGTGGTCGAGTTCTTGGAAGACTGGAAGCTGTGGTCTGATGATATAATGAAGCTGATATCCTGGAGAAGCAGACGTCCAATAATAAAATTGCCTTCTGAAACTCCGAGGGCCCGATCTAGATCCTCGATGGTAGTGATAAACTTCCAGTCTACGCGACGTGGACCATGATGTTGGAAAGGTGTTTGGTACCGGCCTCCAGAAGAGCAAGTTGGACACTTGTAATAGGACTCTCCGCAAAATTCGCGATCTCCTGGCCCCCGGGGGGAGGTGGGCGCCTTTATCCTCTGTCAAAGGACCATCGTCGTGCCATGTGTTGATCCAGGTCTAGGCCGCTAGCAGGGTTAGCTCGAAACATCACCCGTGGGGATTAAGGTCTGGAGTCAAGCTTTGACGCCAGTGGGTATCGTGCATCGGTGTCGGCAACGACACATGGCCACTGCACGGCGGTATTTGACGGCTTTGGAGCACGACTGCTCTTTGCACGTCTGGTCACTATTTCTTGCCCTCTGCCACATATAGGTTTTCGGGCTATTGAACTTGTCAAAGTCAGCAAGATGAGTAGCCTGCCAGCCAATTGCAAGGTGAGTTTCATTCGCCGTTGTGCCTAAGGCATTTCTGACTTTTGACCACAGCGCATCAGTCGTGAACAGCGATGCATTCATGCTGAAGCTGTGGCTCAGCGAGAGTTCGATGAACCTCACTTTGCGGTGTATCATGACAAATTCCTGCAGATTCTTGGAGAGAAGCCCTCAATAGAACTCGCTGTCGAGAAGGACTGGCCATTCGCGCACGAAGCCGGAGTCTACATTCCCGATCAAGATGCAGTGTACATCACTAGTAATGGTCTAGACACGCCATCAGGCAAGACGATCAAAATCGGCAAATTGAGCAGAGATGCAAGCAGCGGCAAATGGCAGTACGAAGAACTCCAGACCGACATCTCGATGGGAAATGGCGGAATCATCTACCAAGGCGGAGTTCTCTTCTGCGACCAAGGACATGTGAACACTTCAGGTGGCTTGGTGCTCATGGAGCCGAGGCCGCCATATGCGACCAAGACGCTGTTGTCTTCGTACCACCATCGCCGCTTCACGAGCGTGAATGATGTCGTGATGCATACTGATGGGTCGATCTGGTTCACCGATCCCATCTATGGCCACGAGCAAGGTTTCCGTCCAGAGCCGCAGCTACCTTGTCAAGTGTACCGATTCGATCCTGAGTCGGGAGATATCCGAGTCGTGGCTGATGGGTTTGGGCGGCCGAATGGATTGTGCTTTTCCCCAGATGAGCAGACGTTTTATGTGACGGATACGGACTGGATCCATGGGGATGGCACGACAGATCTGACGCGTGCATCACACATGTGAGTCTTCCACGTGGGAAGATTAGTGTACAAGGATTTGTGAGAGACTAACAACATCCCGCAGATATGCATTTGATGTGATCGACAGGCATGGCTCGCATTTCTTGGCCAATAGGCGGGTATTCGCAATGGCGGACGAAGGTTAGTCTCTCGCATCTTGAGATGAATTCCCCGATATTCTCTCACAGGCTGACCACGAACTCAGGCATCCCGGACGGCATCAAGTGCGATTTGCAAGGCAATGTCTACTCAGGATGCGGGGATGGCGTCCACGTCTGGACCCCTGGAGGCAGTCTGATGGGAAAAATCAAGGTGCAAGGTGGTGTCGCGAACTTTTGCTTTGGGCGCAAAGGCGAGTTGTTTCTGCTGAACGAGAGCAAGTTCTGGGTCGTCAAGATCAGCGATGACGTGCAGGGAGCGTTATTGGCCAATATGAAGATTGCAGTGTAGACAGTCATCCCACCTCAATGGAAGCTGCCGTGTCGCTTGTTTCGTGTCGTGCCGCTGTGAACGTGCATGAACGACTTTGACGTGCGCGTCTTGGTGCACATGCAGCTGTTTGTACGCATCAAGCATACGACTTGCGATGAATGATGATGCGCTGCGATTGGTGATGGGCCAAAAATCGCGCAGGTGTGGTGTCTGTCGTTTGGAGCTGGAGAGTGGCGCGAAGATTTCTGGAGGGGGCCGGATTGAGTTTGGGTGCGGGCGATCACGCGTCGTTGCCTGATCCATGCTCGATGCCAGCCAGTCCTTGGGCGCTCGCGATCGCGCCTGTCTCTGCCTGGTCTTGCATCGTGCGCGTGTGGTGTGCGTAGGCAAGCGGGGAGGGCACGACTGTCACTCTGCCTGCGCATCTGCTCGTCCTCTTCTCCATTCCCCGTGAGCCGTCCAGTTCCGCGAGCACATACCAGTCAGTCAGTCAGCCAGCCAGGCGGTCGGCGATAGAACGACGCACCCACCACGGAGCAACTGTTCATCACTGCCCATCGCCGTCAGTCGGCTCCCGCTTGCGACAACGCAGACTCCACCCGGACATGGAGAACAACGAGCAGCACGAGGAGCACGATAGCGGAAGCGAAAGTGCCGATGCCGCCAACACCAGCACCGCCACGGCCTCTGTGACGAAGCCCAGGCGAGAAGGCGCCAAGTCGGAGCGCGAGAAGCGCACGTACAGGGCGTGTCTGCACTGTCGCCAGCGCAAGTCACGATGCGACCTGTAAGTCTGCCATTCCTGTCTCATGTTCAGCAAGGCCGGCGACTGGGCTTGCAACACTTCACCACTCAATGCCGTCAGCAGCCGACCGCCTCTGCACTTTCACATCCTCGACTCTACCGACCATGTGGGCTATTGCATTGCCCGCTGTTTGACGGCCTTCTATCCTGCGCCGCAACTGTCTGTCTGCGAGCTGTGGCTGACACGATGCGAACAGCTACAGTAGTGGAGAACCCGGGCGGCCACCCTGCGAACGATGCATTCGCGAGCAGCATGAATGCATCCTCGGAGGCTCACGACGTGGTGGCCGGCGTGTGAAACGAGGTACTGCTGATGTTGCAAATACCACTCCAGGACCCTCCCCACACACTCTCCCAGGACCACCAGGCAGCATAGAAAGCCTCGTCAGGCCACTGGCCTTACCGCCTCCGCCGAGGACGGATCAGCACCATGTCCTGGACCCAAATCTGCAGCAGCCACGCCAGCAACGGCTGCCGAGCTGGAGCTCCCTAAACCCAGATTCGAGGACACTGCCGCCCTTGCAAAATGATGGTGCCGTCACGCCGACGGCCAAGATGACCGTCGATGACACTGTCGCTTCCACAGACCTGCAAAACCCCGCCGATGCTCTGGAGTTTCTCGCCCACGTCGCCGAGCGTGATTCTGGGAGCAATCAACTGCCACCCATGCACGCCGGACCATACGGACGACCAACACAACCTCTTGTTGCACGTCACAGCAGCCAACCTCAAGATGGCTCCCGTTCGGGCCAACCGCTCACCCCCAGTAACCACATCGATTACCCACCACTCAATAAGGGCAAGCTCAGCTTGGACATGATCCAAGCGTTGCTGTACCGGTGTGTGATGAATATGGCAATTCGCTACTCCACCAGTACTGACTATCTTCTAGCTATGAAGACAAATATCACCCATTCTTTCCGCTGGCCAATCCAGCGGCCATGGACCCGAGTAATCTGCCAACCATCGCTGCCAAAGAGCCTCATCTACTTGCCGCCATATTGACTGTCGCTTCCAAGGACGAGAAGGATTGGTGGCAAGTGCACGATGACTGCTCGGCTCACATGCAATCACTTGTCGCGAATCTTGTATACAGTGGCTCCGGCTCAGTCGAGGCTGTTGAAGCTATGCTCATTTTAGCAGAGTGGGTTCCGAGACGGCCGCAGTCGACGCCTGCTATCGGGCGCGGCGAGGAAGACTGCGCTGCGTGGATGTATGTTGGCACCGCCATTCGTCTTGGATACCTCCTCGGCATCGACAGGACGGGCTTTCGAGCGGAAAGTGAATCTCAATCTGCCGACCTGAACCGAAAACGCCTTGCTTGGGCGAGTTGTTACATGAGTGATCGACAGGTCTCCGTGAGGATAGGAAAGGCATTTTGGTCAAGAGGACCAGGTCCAATGACGGCATTGCGAGCGCAAGATTTTCCCAGTCTGCAACCACGATTGCATCGACATGACGACTTCGCAGCCATCTACCAGGCGAATTTGGAACTAACACAGTTGTTCAGCAATGCCCATGATGTGCTGTATGCGACTAAGAGTCGTTCGAATCAGCTCAACTTTGGCGGTGAATATGTCAAGTACATCGACGATTTTCGAGTGGCGCTCAGACACTGGAATGCGTCGTGGGGGACGTTCACATGCTCACCGCCGCTGAAGGCCAGTCTCATCTTGTCGTATGAATATCTACGACTATACGTCAATGCTTTCGCATACCAGGTTAGTCATCCTGATCACCTCGTATGCATTCCATGCTGATCCCAAACAGGCTACACTCAACCGCCTGACACAGAAAATGAAGGACGCCATGGAGAATGGTCAGCCCAATCGACCTGTACCTTATCCATTCGCCGACGTTGCTGCCACGCCCGACGCACGATTCATCTACGATGCGATAGATGCTGCGAAGGCTTTGCTCAGCACATTCTGCAGCTTCGTCGATCCCCAGGAGACGTTCAGATATATGCCACTCCGCTATTACCTGTATGTGATCTACTCGGCCGTGTTCCTCTACAAGGCCCGATCGACAGGTGTCATGGCTGGCGATACGAGAGGGTCAGTCAAACGGCTGATCAGCGACACCATGGACTGCTTGCAAAAGTCGAGCGCCTGCCCGAACGACGTCGGCGATCGATACTCTCGACTCGTGCGCCTGCTCTGGAGAAAGCCACCCGCTGGACGGGGCAGCATAGCAGAGCCTAGCGATGGCCCAAAGTCTGTTCCTGCGCAGAACGGCATACCGGGACTGCCGCCTGTCCGCGGCGGAACTGAAGCCATGCCCATGGACACGGCACCTCCTTCGATCAACCAATTCAGCTGGCTGGATCTTGGAGCTGTGGGAGATTTTGCTGTGGAGAACAACAACTCGATAGCAGGAAGCAGTATGTTGGATCACATCGATGACATGTCTAATGATGGCTTCTCGCAATTCGATCCGAGCATGGCGTTCACACCTCAGCAGTTTGCGTGGAATGGCATGAGTCCTTCGGGTATTGTATTCTAGTGGATTGGGGTGAGATCTGGAGGACTGACGTGTATGTGTCTTCATGCCGCTTATGAGGGGAGAATCATGGAAGTGATGGAGCGCGATCTGTTCCGCAGCTCTTGCAGGTAGAAGCTAGGTCGATTTACTGGGGCTGCACATATTAGAGCCACCTCAGTATTGATTCATGGCTATCACGTGCGTGGTGATCAAAGATTGAATAAAGCTCATCAATACCCGTCAAATGCTCAACTCTCTCGGCAAAGGCGGACCGCGCTAAGAAGGAAGCAGCTGCCCTCCACCTCCACCTCTTTCCACTTCCACTTCTCTTCTTGCTCGTGCCTTGTTCCCCAATTCCAGACAACAAGATCAAGCTTCTCAGTCGCATCAATGCGCCGCATAAGAAGAAGTCATGAGAACGGGATGCAGACAATGCTCCAAACGTCGCATCACATGCGATTTGCATAGTCCGGTGTGTCAGAAGTGTGCAACGAAAGGGCTGGAGTGTAGTGGGATTGGGTTTCAGTGGAGGTTTGTTGATGGGGTGGCGAAGCGCGCGAAACGGACTATCCAAGAAGACGATGGGGAGGGGAGGGTGAGGAAGCGTGTGCGAAAAGGTGAGGTTGGGAGGGGTTTGGGGGAGCGAAGGGTTGGAGGTGAAGAAGACTGTGCTGCTCTTCGCGAAGAAACCGGTGAGAGGGGATGTGAAGTCGAGCATACACTGGTTCAGTCTTCCAGCTTACCAGCAGACGAGACCGAGGACGCGACTTTAGTATACCAGGGGACTCCGGCCAGCAGAAGCGTGGCCTTGCCAGTGTTTGACTTGTCCTCTGCTTTGCTGCTCGAGCCACTGAAGCCTGGAATTTCTATGCTATTCAATCATTGTATGCGAAACATGACCAGAATGCCTCTCTTGTCATTTGCGCTAATGCCAACCAGTCTCAACTCACATTGCTCCTGCGATGGTGGCATTCGAAACCGATTCCAACGGCTATCGCCACCTCGTACTTCCCATTGCGATGCAAGATGAACTCGTACAAAATGCTGTGTGCGTTGTTTCGGCATTTCATCTTGGCCTTTCTCGATCTCAGGCTTCTGCGAGTGCCGAAGCAGGACGGTCAGCCATCATTAGACGGCTGCGAGCAAATGTCGCAGAAGGTGACGACGCACGAGTCTTCAATTATTCGACTTTGATGACTTTGCTGGTTCTTCTTGTCGGCGAGACTGTCACTGGATCAAGTGAATTCGCTTACTTGTTCAATATGTTGGCAGCGACTGTCAAGGATGGCCGGGCAATTGCTCGAGCGCCGCCTGAGACTCGGGAGTTTCTTGTGCAGCAAACTAGGATGTGAGTACCCACTTTCATCTATGCGAGTATAGCGTTCGGAATCTCAATGACTGTCACAGGTTCGAGCTCTTCACTCCAGCATTCATCGACTCTGAAGCCGGCATGAACATCCTCGGCGGCAACTTGGACTCCTACTTAGGCTGGTTACTGACCTGTCAAACTTCCAACCCGGCATGGACGCATCTAATCGCCATTTACAAGCACGCGATCGAACTGGCAAGGGACATCTATCTACTGGAAAAGGCAGTACCATCCAGCCGAGATCAAATCCAATCGAAAGTGACATGCGTGCGATCTCTTACAGAGCAGATCGGGATCGACACGCCTGGCATGCATTGTCTTGTGTGGGCATATTTCATTGCTGCTGCGAGTAGTACAATTCTGACTGATCGACATTACTTTGAAGTGAAACTTCGCGAGATATATCGGAAGACGAGGATGAATAATATACTGGCCGCTTTGGAAAGTCTGGAGCGTATCTGGCAAGATTTTCCTAACGGAGGCTGGAATTTGGGACTTGGGACTTTGAGACCGGTATTACCAATGTGAAAACCTGAATCACCAGCTGGAGATGTGGCTATCATCATTCACGTCCCAAGACTGCCTTTTTATAAGACACTTTTAATGAGACCACCGGCCTTCTTCGCCTTCAGGTCTTGGATCACATTGAACGCTGCTCGTGTACCTTCTTCAATCGCACCGTCGATGAAGCTTCGCCAGCCTACAGCCCAGTCAGAGCTCGCGAAGAAGATGTTCCCTTGTCTTGCTCTCATGTCGTCGAGACTCTCTGTTACCAGGCCAGGAGGAGAGAAGAACCAGGCGCCTTTCGCGAACTCATCATCAGCCCAGTTGTGGAAGACCTGAAACAACGTCAGTCAACTTTGCAATTACGAAAAATGACCGTGAACGTGCCACTCGCTCCAACTCCATCTTGGTCAGATCTTGCAAGGCTTGCTTGGTGACTTCGATATCTTTCTCGGGTGTCAATCGATTATGATCGGCACCAAATGCCACAACGTGAGTATTGCCATTCGGAGTGGTTCCGTCTCCTAGAGCATACAGGAGCTGGCCGTTAGGATAGTTCACTCCAGTCCATGATCGCAACTCGGAACCCCGGCATTCAGCATGGACCTTGACACACTTATTCACATGTCCAGTGCTAGCAGCAGCCCTCTTGCCTTGAGCCAAAGGTGGCGAGAACGCAATATCATTCAGCACATTCAGCGGTACAGCTGAGATCAGTCGGGCGGCGTGGTAAACATCTCCAGCGCGCGTGCGAACTTCTACCCTCTGCTGGTTCTGAGTGATGCTGGCGACTGGCGAGTTGAAAGCATAAGAGAGCCTTCCAGTATCCACTGCTTCTTGGAAGAATTTGATCGCGAAGCTGGACTGCCCGCCACGGAATTTGTACTTGACGAGATACTCGATGCAGTACTCGTACGAGAAATTGCAAAGCGCCCACCAATGCAGGAACTCGTAGAAACTTGTCTTCTCTGGCGTGCTGGCGCTGCAAAGCATGACAAAGCTGAGGACTGCTGTGTACTCGTCTGGAGAGAGCTGGTGCTTGATCTGGGCCATGCGGTCGGCAACGGAAAGTTTGTCGAATCTCTTCACTTCGGGATTGTGGAATTCGTCATGCGGGAATGGCATTATTGTCTTGCCGATGTTGCCGTCCACGTTGACGAACTTCTCTAATGCGGATTGCATGAGTTTGTCCTATACTGGAATCAGCAAATCTCTCGCTTCCTTGGTTTCTCGCAGGACACAACGCACCTCCTCTTCGTGGCTCATATTCCGGCTGCCGTCGGCAGATGTCATAGTGAAATGATTCACACCCTTTGTAAAGTCATACGACAATTCCAGCTCTCGACGCATATTGTAGCGGGAAATCTCGCGCCAGACGTGTGGCTGTCCCCAAGATACCCATGTCCCGCCCATTTCGAATGGGTATCCTTCGATGTTCGATGACCAGGAACGTCCGCCGATTCGATCTCGGCCTTCGAGGAGGAGGACTTTGAGGCCTAGAGTTTCAAAAAAGAAAGTCAGACAGACAGCTCTGCATGTGTGCACACAGAATCAAAAGATCAGAATTACCACTCAATGCAGCATCTCTCGCTGCTGTTAGGCCGCAGTAGCCTGCTCCGACTACGATCACATCATATTGCTCTTGTTTCTGGCCGATATTGCTTGGTGGTTGGATTACTCCGATACTGGGAACGCCTTGGACAAGACCGGACTTTTCAGTCCACTGGTATCCATCGCGAGAGGTCATGCTGGACTAGAAGATGTGCGAAATGATTGCCGCTCGAGAGAAGAAGACGTGTGGAGGTGTGAAATCTTGAACAGACATCTCCAGCCTCTGGACAAGAAAAAAGATACGACGACAGCGGGCTCCGCCCATCTCACCAATATTGCTCTTTTGGGACAATGATACTCCATTCATGCTATCAGCCAATAGCACGACGCAAAGAGAGTCGATTATCAAGGTTGTGCACGGCTATCGTTCGGCAGACAAGGATCAGCAGCTTTCCGACAGGGACTTTAGTGCGAAGTCAGTTTAAGCACTCACTCTTTTTGCCTAATTAGGCTTAGCTGCAGACCAGATTCGCTTTGCCGGCGCAGGCCTCAATGCGGAGAACGTACCTATCGATGGCTTACGACTCTTGAGATAAACGATCAACAGGTTGGTAGCTTTGTTGGCGATGAGACGTGATAAGATGCCACGAGAGGAGAAGCTGGGTCGGAGCTATAAGCTCGAGGACACCCACCAGGAGGCAGGACTCGTCTTTGGCTTTTCGATCTTGAGGATTGGCATACTGGATTGAATCAATTATACTTACCTATCAAACACTACCTGTTGCCCCACCGAGCTATAGCACAGACCCAACAGCCCCGTCTGGCACGCGCACACGACACCATGACGACGGACGTGCTCAAGGGTAGGGCGACAGCCAGACTTCCTCTCTGTGAAATACATGAGGTAACACCGTACCAGAAAAGCCGCCGAGCGAAGGACACTCCACCGAAGACAAGAGCTGGCCTCAATTGGAAATAGCATACTCAATTCAAGATGGCCAGATGCAAGAAGTTCTCCAAGACGCCCACATCCAACGCAAAAACCTCGGTCCCCTAACAATGGTCGCCGTAGGCTTCAACATCTGCAACAGCTGGGTCGCCATCGCTTCTAGTCTCGCCATTGCAGTCTCAGCCGGAGGACCAGTCAATATCATCTACGGCACATTTTTCGCTTTGTTCTTCTACGCTTGTGTGGCAGTGTCTTTGGCTGAACTGGCTTCGGTTTATCCTACTGCTGGTGGTCAGTATCATTTTGCGTCCATTGTAGCGCCAAAGAAGTGGGCAAGAGGGATGTCGTATGTTTGCGGGATTGTGGCCACGGCTTCGTGGGTGGCGCTGACTGCTTCCGCGACGTTACTGGGGGCGCAGATGATTTTGGCGTTGCCGGCGTTTTATGTTGAGGGGTTTGCCCCGGAGGGGTGGCATTATTTTTTGGTGAGTTCTTTGGGTTTGAAGGATGTATAAGAGAAGAGTGGTTGGTCGAGATGATTGTTGTTGGAGTGACACCTGTCGTGGGCGGTCGAATATTCTGTTGCTAACAAATCCACAGGTCTATCAAGCCATCAACTTCATACTGCTTCTTTACAACATGTTCGTTATGCGGTTCACACCACGGGTTCATGATATCGGATGTAAGTGCAACGATCCCATGTTTCGACGTATGATCGCACTAATAAATTTTCCGTATACAGTCTACCTCACTCTGTCCGCCTTCGTCGCAGTCTCCATTGCCGTGCTCGCTGTCTCGGACAAGCAAAGCTCTGAATATGTATGGGCAACATTTGAGAACAACACCGGCTGGCCTTCTGCTATCGCCTTCCTCACCGGCTTATCTACGCCGTGCTTCATGTATGCTGGCATTGATGCCACGCTGCATTTGGCTGAGACGTGCACCAACCCACGGAGTGCCGTGCCTCGCGCGCTGATGGTCACGGTTACCATTGGCTTTATAACGGGATTCGTGTTCTCTGTGGCAATGTGTTACGGTATCAGTGATCTGGAAGACTTGGTCAATACTACGTACGTATTTGCTCCCTCACTTACACACATATTCCACTTTCGCTAGTTCCTGACCATGCTGAACGTTTGATTACAGAATGCCAATCTACACACTCTGGCGACAAGCCCTCCGCTCATCCGCCGCAGCGGCAATCTTCCTCGTCGCCTTGATTCTGATCCTCTTCTTCGTTGTCACCGCCATGCAACAAACCACATCCCGGCTCGTCCATGCCTTCGGTCGCGACAACGGTCTACTATTCTCCTCCCACCTCGGACAAATTTCACCCTCACTCCAAGTCCCCATCTACGCCCTCCTTTGCAACGCGGTCTGTGTCTTCGCCGCAGGATGCATCTACTTGGGCTCACCTACAGCTTTCACGTCGCTGATAAACACGAGTATTATCCTGCAAATGCTATCATTTGGGATACCTTGTGCTTTGCTAATGTGGAGAGGAAGGAGTGAAGAGGTCTTGCCGAGGAAGAGACAATTCTGGGTTCCTGGAGTGGTGGGTTGGATTGCGAATGCGGGGACTGTATTAGGGGCGGTGTTTGAATTGGTATTCTTCTGTTTTCCTGGTGCGGTGCCGGTCACGGGGACGACGATGAGTGAGTACTTCCCATGTGGCTCTGCTGCTTTGATCATGAGTGGATGCTGACTGTCGGGATTCTAGATTATGCGGCAGTTGTGCTTGCAGTTATTGCAGTCATCGCTACTGTGAACTGGTTTGCACATGCGAGGAAGCATTACAACGGGCCAAGAATTGTGATGGATTAGGTTGTGGTCATAAAACACAAGTTCAGAGTCTGGATCTGACATTGTAACAACGAGAATATAATGCTCGGTCTCCATCCGTCCAGCCGCAACAGCCCACTGCACAATTGACCTAAACTTGAACTCCAGCTTATGAAGAAACAAACATCCTGCCTTAACCGTCACAAGGAACAACGCACAAGCAAGCATCACCCTATCCCACATCGTTAGCAAGCCTGCCATACACAGAAATTTCCTCTGTTCTACTGGCAGGAGTAAACTTGGGATATTCCATCACTTACAAAATCTGGTGGAGGAAAAGGACCAGCAGCCCAAGATCCTGCTTTCTATTCACATCACATGCCACGTTAGCACGTCGTCCGTCTCGATGTAGAGAGTAAAATGGCTGGTAGATAATGTTGCAACGAGATCTGTGGATGGGAAGAGGGAGATACATACATCGCAGACCATGTATCCAGTGTCACACCAGTCGGATTCGCAGCAGCCGATAGGAGCGTCGAAGTGGACGCATTGCTAGGGGGAACAAAAATCAGTAGCTGCTTTTTATTCCCTTGAAAGCGAGGATGAAGTGATCAGGGGGTTTCGTTCCAAGGCGCTGGAGAGGAAAGGCGAGGGAGACAAAATTTACCGGCATCGGTCCCAGCAAGCCCTATTCACCACGTCAGTCAGAAAAGCAATCTTGTCAAAAGCTTCCGGTTAAGAAGAAGGAGGACTTAAAAAGAACCTACTTTGCATTCCGACTTGGTGTAGACGCAATCCCTCTCGTTCAGGATATTGCCCAGGCGTTCGTAAGCGTCTCCTCGCTCGATGATATGAGCATCGAATTTTGGGGAGGGAGAGGCAAACGCCATGCCCGCAAGGAGGGAAGTGATAGCCAAAAACTTCATTTTGGACGAGATACGGTGTCGGTGCTGTTGTGGAGAGGAAGTGAAAGGTGATTGTTGGATGATGTCTCTGCATTTGTGCCGTCGAACAACTAAATATTTATTGTCATGCAGCGCTGCACTGCTCGCTGTCGATGAGGGAGAGTCTCGCCACGTGCGAACGGTCTCGTGGCTCTGGTATCTGGTGCCATGGCCGCAATGAGCTGAGATCTCCCGGTGACATGTTCATTTCGCATCCAGTTGCCCGTATTGCTTCGTATGGCTTCGACGGTGCATTCAAACGAGATGTCAGTTCGTATTTCTTCGTTGGTATCTGCGTAATGTTGTTCTCAGTACACTCAGTATGGCACTATCGCGAGTGCTAAGAGATACGCCGTGAGTAGTAATGCATAGCAGCTGTGGCGGTTTCATGGACCACTATCGGCATCAAATCGATCACAAGACCTTCGTTAGTGTAAGTGCAATGCTTTGATGATACTTCATTTGGAGAGGAATGTACGTACCGATAAGTGGCGCGGAGTCCGCGCACTTCACGGCCGTGGCGTGGTTGGAAGTCCCTGCAAATCTGGGGAATATGTTCGTGAAGTTCTATCAAGCTTGCGTCTAGCGGATCAAGCTTCATTTAATCAACCACACGTGAGCTCCGTGGTTGGAATGCTCCCCCGGGAAACCACATGAGATTCCGGAGTTCTTGCAAAGCTAAGCAATCAACAGCTTGATGTGTTGGAGTGAGCAGAAGTCGGAAGGCCTAGAACTGGCGACCTCTCGCCATCACATCGGTTCCCGACTTCATTCTGTCTACCATGTCGAGACTTGGGCGATGCATTGTGTTATACTACCCAATCTGGGCCCATCTATCTGTAGGGGTCTCGTGAGTAACGTCTCATGCCACACAGCCCAATCCCCATGCGGAGAGAAAACTCACGCTGGGCTCGAAGCATCGATGCTGCAACGCCACAATAGCTGAGTGGACCGAAAGTGGACTCGTATAGCGCCCCGGTTCAATTCGCGGAACTTCAGCACCGGGCTCAACTTTGCACTATCGACCAAGATGCCGCCGCTGTCGATGCTACTCAAGCGAAATTGGAGTCAACCCAAGTCGTTGCTATTCTGGTTGCCGTATTATGGTGTCTGAGAACCCAGCACTGACTTTGCCGGCCGCACAGGATCAAGGGAAAACATCGTGATACGGCAGATACCCGTTAAACCAGGTAGCCGGAGCAAAGCAATCAGAACACTTCGTGAGCGAGAGCCCGAGGACCGTCATATATATCAGCTCAAAACCGCAGATGTACGAAATGCCATCCATCAGCTCCCTACAGATCCTTCGCATACTCGACATCTTGTTTCCTTCAACCCATCCGCACGATGAAATTTACCCTCGCGACAGCCACCTTCTTGGTGTCCCTCTTCGGGCAACAGTACGTGCAATCAGCCACTCCACCGACTCTCCGACAAAACTGACCCAACTTCTATCCCATCAGAGCCATAGCAGGCTACAACTGCAAATGTCAAGACCCCAGCGGAACAGGTCCCCAATGGTACCGGTATGCCAGAGATCAGGTTTGATCAAGTGCACAGAATCCCATGATCTAACTTGGAGTCAGAGCATCATTCTTCTGCTGTCTAGGCGACGCCGGGACAGTCAATTCCTGCTGGAACTCGCAGTTCCCTGGTCCAAACCATCAGGTACGTTTTGTGTTCCACTTTGCTAGACGGACTTGTGCTTCGGAAGAAGTGTCTAAGCTAATGCAATCGGAATGATTCTAGTGTACTGGAGGTGGCGACAATTGCATCGACTCTGGCGCTTTCAATCAATGCTGTATTGATCACGGCGCGCCTGGAGCTTTTTGCTGGGAGTAGACTTGGACGTTGTTGCTGGAAACAGAAGGTTCTCAGTGAGCCTGGCATGAGACGTGGTTCCTTGTTCTTCTTTCTTTTGATCATCTCTTCTGATGGGTCGTATGATGTTGGAAAGTTGTTGCAGGACGGTGTTGGTAGAAGTGTGAGTGTTCCGTACAGAGACTGCGTGTCATTCGGAAGAATGCCAGCTGCTCGTCCAATTTAAACCACTTCACAACACAGCATCCGATCCCGAAGTCAAAGAACTCTTTTCAGCATCCACAACTGCCCCTCTCTTCCTGAAAAACGCCATTCCAGCTTCATCACGATCCAGCTTCAGATGTATTTTGCGTGCCGCAGCATCCATATCATCCACATGTTGCGAGCTGGCATTGAACCATTCCTGTTGTCGAGATTCGTCTGTTCCACCTGGGCCGTAGAACATGAAGGGCAAGGGCGAAGTCTTCCATGTTCGAACATCTTCGGGGAGGGCGCGAGCGCTGCTTAGTACTCCTCCATAGAAGACGAGGGTGAAGATGGTGACGATTGCAGGAAGAATCAGCCAGAGCCAGCGTATGCGAGCGCAAGTTTTCGTAGCCCAGGCTTGTCCGAACGTTGGCAGGTAAAGACCGGCGGCATCGACATAATCATCATTCATTTCCTCCGTGGCATTGGGCTTGATTCCATTCAGACGAACATGCGTCGTTCTCCAAGGTGATCCAGGATTAGTCCTCATGTAGTTAGTTAAGGACAAAGTCATGTTGTCAAAAAGCATTCCTGTACGTTCCAAACTAAAATCGCCATGGTTCCAGATGGACTCCAGTAGCTGGGAGCCGTTCATAGCAATCATAGCTCTTTGGTCCCCGGAAGATTCCAAGCCTGAGAGGCTGCCCGAGTGCTGCCCTTGCAACCAGGCGTAGAGGTACCTTGTGAAGTCGTAATCGACGACATAAACACAACCCCGTTCTATGAAGCCTCGTTCTGGGGAAGCTTTATCCTTGAGGATATCCCAAGAGTTGCGCGTGTCACCCTGTCTCCTGGAGGTGAAGTTGTAAGGTAGCCACACACCCTCAATGTCCAGGTCGTAACTGCGATTGCGCAAAAGCACACGATCATCTTCGTTGATACACGACAAGTTCAAAGCCGCCTGCACATAAGCGTGTTCATCAAACCAACGACCGTCAGAGGACTTCAGTGCTTCGGTCTCTAGGCCAACTAGTTGCTCATGCAGTCGTCCGTTGATAACGGTCGAATTGTATGTTCTTAGACAGGGAGATATCGAGCACTTTGCAGCTCCGTACCCCTGGCAACGCCATGTATTATCATTTGTTGTATCCGTGCATTCTTCTGGAGCCTTGCCAGTGTTGCGATCCCAAGGTTTTTCAGCAAGACCGATCAGTACATAATACGAGTCATCTATAACGAAATTAGTGGCTACGTCCTTTCGCAAGAATGCTGAGTCGGGTCTTCCTGATCGATCGACTCTATCCAAGCTTGTGTAGTTCACCTGCAAAGTCATATTGATGTATGGAGTGGCGACACCGCCGACGTAAAAGTCGGTACCTTCGTGAACAATACCGAGAGAGGTAATTGTTTTGTTGGATGTTGCTCCATAAGGAGCATACTCCTCGATCGTTTCAGTCTGAACATTTGAGGAAAGATCCTCGCAAATGCTACAAAAGCCCACGGTAGTGTATGGTGCAAAAGTACAGTTGCCGGTACTGCAAGAACTGGGCACGGCACGTGGCGAGTAGAGCCCGGCGAGGAACGAAGCTTGCTCTTGGAAGGAAAGGAATCCATCATCGATCCAGACGCCCGGGTCGACCTGCTCTAAGACCACGATTTGCCCAACGTATGCTGAAGCCCGAGTGATAACGGCCTCGGCTTCAAGATCCAGCACAGCGCATGTCTCGTACTGCAGGACCTGTTGAGTGAATGGACCAACCAGCAAAGCTACTATAGCCAGCATGCAGCCCAGCCATTGCCATGTTACCGGAAGAGCGAGCCTGTACAACAGTCCAAATGCGCCCATTGGTCCGCGAGATGCATTGTCATGCAAAACCATATCGTGTAAAGGCTTTGGACTACCGTTGAACCAGTGCCATTTCGACTGCGCAATGCCTTGTGACAGCAGAAAGGTAGCAGCTAGTCTCAGAATGACCGAATACAACGATAAAAGGGCACCAATCGTGATCGAGTACCGCCATTCCGGTATCGGATTGTCTTGATAGGGATATAGTGTTGCGAACGAGGCGACCAACGAGGCCAGCAACAGTACTATGGCCAAGGCCTCTTGCCACCAGGTAGATATCGGTCGGAAGGATCGTCGACGCTTGTCAGTGTTGCCGGGTGACTGAGGGAATCCATGAAGTGTTCTGGGTGCTACGAGAGCCTCCTTGTCGGCAGTAACCAGGCGTTGTTCGTTACGGACGGCGTCTTCGCTGCCCTCATCGGAAAGTAGACTCGTCTGGGCCTCAGTCGGAGCAGGTTCCTCACTACTCGGAGATCCTATCGGCTTCCTGGGAACAGTGTGAGACGTAGACATGGCTACGGAGTGAGCAGCGTCCGTAATGAGGAGTTCGCAGAACGACGGGGACGAGGCTGAAGGCGATCTTTAACATTGGAGTGCTGGCCTCGGTGACCTGCAAGCCCGCTTGGCAGGCGGAGGCATGGTATCCGACTGCGACTGATTGAGCGAATGATCGCAGTATACACACATGCATGGCGACTTGCAATAAGGCTGAGGCGCCTTGGCATGATTGGCTGGACCTGTCTGATCGGTCGACGGAACTTCCAATGTGAAGCCCATCTTCGGTCGAGTGAATGGCATGCAGCTGCCAGCATGGTGCTTCCTCCATCAAGTGTCTCGTGAAATGCATCTGTAGTCATCAGCACCTGCAAAGCATGTCTGTTTGTGTTGTCAAAATGTTCTCCATCCCACCTCCTCGACCCTCAGCCTTGCGTGGCTTAAAGCCACCTGCACCTTCCAACCTATCAACCCCAACCTCAAAACCATCGTAACGCACCTTCTCATCTTCCCCAACTCAGCTAGTCAAATGCTGACATAACATATGATCACCAGCACGGCAACTTCCAAGCTTTAAAGTTAAAACTCTCGACACCAAGTACCGATTGGGACACTTAGCGCCGTGATGCTGTCGCTCGAAGCACAGAAGGATGAACTGAGTTGAGCAAGTACAGTAGCAGCAGTTAGCCCTACTGCGGTAGTCTGTAGATGAGATGTTAAAGTCTCCGAGCCGCCGCGGCTGAGAGTCCGGTGCTTCTTTTTGCTGTCTGGTTTCTGCTGAGGTCTTGTTGCTGGGAGGAGCATTGAAGGTGAAGCCGGAATTTGCGACTGCGACCGCGAGCGCCATATCGCGATCTTGAGAGCGGAAAGAAGGTGAAGAGCGGGGTCCAAACGCAGGAGACTGCCAGGAAAGAGCATTGGGAAAGAGCGCGCCGCGTCGACCTCGACCCTCACGATGCGCCAACCATGCGCATCCCACCTCCTCCTCCTCACCACAACCTTCACCCTCACAACCCCAACCCTCGCCCAACTCCTCTCCGGCGCCCCCGGAAACTCCCCCTCAGGCTCAAACGGCAACACCCTCTCCAACCAACTCTGCAACAAAACCTTCTCCCTCGCCAACAGCACCGGCTTCTACCCTTTCTCACCCTACGTAACAGACGCCAACATCCCTCTAACCTGGGCCGGCACAGTCTTCCAATCCAACACCAGCACCTCCCTCTCCTCCTCCCCCCGCGTCGAATTATCCCTCTGGTTCAACACCGGAAACCAAAACTATTCCGACTCCAACGCCTTGGGCTATGATGCATGCTACCTCTTCCCGGGTGGTTTAGCCCTCACAGCCGCTTTCAAAGGACAAAATGATACCGGGGATTGTATCGCGACGATGGATGAGACTTGTGTTGGGGAGATGATCGACTTGACGAATCTGTATTCCGCTCGAATTACAGGCCTGCCCACAGGATTAAATTCTTCTTCCTTGCCGAATGTATGCAATCAACTCGCTCGCGATCTGACACAGAATTTTCCCGAGAGTTGTAAACCATTCTTCAACTCAACTGGCGCGGCTCCATACACCATTTTTGGAGGGACACCTGCTCTGGGAGGACCATTAACAGGAGAAGATTCTCTCGTTCAAGAATCGAGTTGTACACTGGAAGATGATGTGAACGGGGCAAATGGAGGCAATTATAGCCTGATGTGGACGCAATTTGGAGAGAACACGCTGTTCAATTACTTTGCGGCGAATTATTTGGTGGTACCGTTGATCACGGCTTTCATGCCGATTGCGAATGAGGACCGGCCGGTGACGTTGGGGTCGTCCAAGGCATTCATGTCGTGCGGGAGAGCGAAGAATTTGACTGAGGGGAGCTTGCCTATACCAGATGCGGCGGAAGCAGCAGCCTCGATAGGTATACCTGTGGGAGGGAACACGACCGGGAATGGTGAAGCACCTGCGGCGGGCAATGCCACAGGAGCAGCGAGTGATGCAAGTGGGGATGATGAGGGCATCAGTGGAGGCGCGATTGCGGGCATCGTGATCGGTGTTGTCCTTGGTCTTGCTCTGATTGGGGCGGCATTGTGGTTCTTCGTGATCAGAAAGAAGCGGAGAAGCCATTCCGGTATGGCGGAACTGAACGGCCATGAAGAAAGCAAGAGCAAAGACGCGCGGCAGTATTCTGTCGAGGCGCCAAACGAACATGCGGTCTCAGAGATGGGAGGCGCGTATCCTGAACATGGGCAAACGGGATGGAACCAGTCGCAAGCGGTCGAGTTGCCAACGTATCGTAATCCTGCAGAGCTTGACGGCAAGTAGCTTACGTATAGCGCTACGCATTCTTGCATGTTTGTCGTACCGATCGTGGTAGTCAATGTCTGGAAGGGTATGACGTGCTGCGATATTCGATCTGTTGAACTGTGTAAGCGTCTCAGCAACATTAGTATACTCCTCACAAGCAGTATTGGAAGCATGTGTTGTTCTCTTGATACCAAGATATTACTGAGACACGATGTCATCGGTGCCGGTGTTGGGTTGTGCCTGAGGTTAATCGAAGGACTGGACGCCTGATCGGTGGCTGTGACTGGAAACATGCAGCGCGCAAACTTCCAAGTTTGCGACACCACAACATCGTCATTGTAAAATTTGTACAACGCATCACGATGGATCGTGTGGCGACGCGAAGCATGATTTGCGAGATCTGGTCTCACAGCCACGCGCCACCACTGCGCCCACCAGCCGCCCTGGCATTTGATTTGAGGCGAAACCCAAACCCTCCCAAACACATCCGAGATCGATATGACGGAAGATCCAGAAGATTGCGCGAGCGCTTGCTACACGAGGCCGTATTCACGGAGATGCTCGAGAGTGCCATCGAGGAGATATCACAGGCTGCTGAGAAATTGTGCTCTGAGTCCGATGTTCTAGCAGGCGGTGCTCAAGCTGTAGCGACAAGCAATATCCAAGTCACTAGTCATGCCATTTCGCATGCCGAGAGGAGGCTTTCGGGAGTTGTGCCTGCCGATTCATCGACAATCGGACGCACGACCGGGCCGGAGTGTTCTGACAGCGGCAGATTCGGAGTGCCTGAGCTGATGGACAGGAGAGGCTCACGCACCGAACACGCTTGCTGTTGTCAGCCCGATGTATTATGCAATGGAAACCATCAGTGCAAGGAAGATCCTCTGACGGAGTCTGGGGAAGATGAGCCAGAAGAGTCTTTCGCGAATGGGCCGAAGTCTGACCCAGTTCTGCGCATCAGCTGTTTTTGCGAACGCGGTCGGCACAGGTCCGTGGCTTTTGCGGAAGAAGTGGGCATGCGGCTCGCGAGGATGCATCAGGTAGGAGGGGTGGCAGCAGCAGGAAGCGGGAGAGTGCAAATGGAGGTGAGCGTCCAGCACAGAGACGTGGCCTTGACCGCCCGATCGCGAACATCGGGCCGTGTCGGGCGCGGTCAGAGTCGTGTTGTCGGTGCGTCGATGATTGCCGATCAGGAAGAGTCGTGAGATGTATAAGAGCGAGTCTGGGGTAGCAGAGTCGAACACAGCTGAAACCCAGCACCTGAGCCAATCTCGGTTCTGGAGCAGCCTATGGGCACTGTGAGACCCGACAGTTCTGAATGACCAAGGCACGCATGCCCGTTTGCGGCGGGAGAGGGAGTGTGCAATATAGTTGAGGGATTCTTTCTGGAGAAGGGTGTGTGATGCAAGTGCGGGAGTGAAGCCTGCTCCCCCTGCCGCTGGCTGCTCTGCTTGTTTGGCCCTGCAAACTGCCAGGCACGCAACGTTGCAGGCGCGGTTGGGCAGTTGGCAATATGCGATGGTTTGAATGCGATGCGTCGTGTCGCGCGGCGGAGTGGTGGCCGCAGATTAGCCTGGGTGATGCGGCCCAGCAGCGCGTCGTCCGGTCCTGTCGATCATCAAGTGCCATTCAGCCCATTTCGTGCGTGCCGGCACCGCGAGGAAGGCTCGCAGGCACCATCCCTTCGGTTGCGCGCTTCCCCGTGGCGGCGTCTAAGGAAGCAGAGTCGGGGAGCAAACAGCAGCGCAAAGCTAAACGCGGATGGCCCGAGATTGGGTTCGTCCCATGCGGCGGGCGGGCTGCGGAGGAGGGAGTGGGAGTGGAGAAGCTTCCGGGGTTTGGCTCGATTCCTCGGTTTCGTGCACACCTCATCTCCTCCGCCAGCAGTTTGGGGGCGACGATGAGATGAGACCAGCACGGAGAAGCTCGCCATGGCGATCGCGTCGCATTTGGCGGCTTGGCGGGAGACGTAGCAGCAATCAGGCCATGCGGCTGCGCCAAGGGGTGTGTTCTACAGTACGTGCGGAGCAGCGAGTGAAGGATGGAGTTGCACCACAAACCCAGCATCGCAGCATCGCAGCACCGCAGCACCGCAGCACCGCAGCGCAGTGTACGAGATACACAGACGGGGGAATGCGGGTGTGTTGCTAGCTGCAGGGGTGCGGTGTGCGCTATAGCGCTCCCATTTGTTCGAGAAGGGCGCGCATCGCGGATCAGCACAGGGCAGCATCTGGCGGTGAGATGCGCTGTCTCGTTGCCCAAAGCCGGCAGCCCACGGAAATTCTCACAGTCTGCCACTGCGACTCGTCTTTCGTAAACAGCCGGGGGAGGCGATCCTACTGGCCAGCGCCACCCACCGACACGCGACGTGGTCGACACTCGTCCCGTCTGCCGCGCTGTGAGCCCCAAACCTAACTAACGGCCGCGCCTCGCTCCACATTCTGCCCATCCCGGATGCACGTCTCTGTCAAACGCACGCGGCGGGTTTTGCGACGACCAGGTACTTAATCAAACGCCTTCCTCGCCCATCCCTTGGAACTGCTCTCCTTCCGTCCTCACTCTACCACATCCACTCCTGCTGCCAACCATTGCGCACTGTGCCCGTCGAGATACATATATCCAATCCTGCTGCCTACTGTCCATCCAGTCCAGCCCACTCTTCTCCAACATACCAAGTCTCGCAGCTTTCAAGACGTCTCCATCAACCATACCCTCCACCAAGAAAATGACCGACATGATGCCCGAACCAGCCTCGCGCACCACCATCCCACGCAACGACAGCTTCTCCGTCGAAGACTTCACCAACGCCTTCAAGGCCTCGGCCAGCAAATCCAAGACCGGTGACCGATCATTCCGCGTCGCCGACTCCAACGTACCCACTGTCCCACCACCATCAAGAAGCTCATCAAGACCTGCTTCAGTCTACGGCGACCGGCGGAGATGATCCAAGCATGCAACGTCGATATCATGCTCAAGCAGGTCTTGACATGACAAGACGACAATGCATCGCCTCTTCACACACCAACGACCCTCAACGACATTTGCCACACCAAAATCTTGTATTTACCTGGAAAAACTTATTCTTGCTTTCGCGAACCCCACCCAGCAGGCGATTTTCTTTTGGAAGCATTGGATTGCTCGATACCACCTTTTGTAAACGAAGCGGCGACTTCGCACTATTTTGTTTTATTGGACTTGAACTGTGGAAAACTGGCGAGAGTGGAAACACAGGCGTTAAGGAAAATGGAAAGCTCTACTACTACCAAGAGCCGCAGCGGCTGGGAGCTGTACATAATAATGATTGATTGAATCGAATACTGTATCTGGTATTGCGACACTCTTTACTATCGCATTTGGCATTACTGGGGACAACGCTTGCCGCACACGAAGCTGAAAAGCGACGCCATTGCGGACCCCAGTGTCGTCGCCGATGCATGCACGCGACACTGCTACTGCAAATACCTGGTAGACAGTACGTCAAAGAAACTCTTGCTCTTCAATGAGCGCCATCACACATATCGCGAAGTTCCTACCCCACATATGCACAGTTCTCACTCGGTCTTTCCCCAACTACAACTGGACCCCTCCAGCCTTCCTTCCGTTTTTCGATCTCTGACATCTCCCGCAAACCCCACAACGACATCACACCTACCAACCCACCATCCGCCATTTCAAGTTGACTTCACAAATGTCTCTCTCTTCAAACCATCTCCCTCACATCCCGCTCCTTATTCTCCCGAACACCGCTTCCCCAAAAACCAGTATACCCAATATCCCCAAACCCATGGTCCACAGCATCAAAGCGGTTCGCTTATCCTATGCACTGTCGATCAGTATCGATAACAACGGTCGTACGTACCAAAGAGTATTCTGAAACGCGCCAAAGGACAAAGGAAACTGTTTGAACCGATCGACTGCAAAACATAGACAAAAGAAAATGGCGCATATGGTTTTTGGGATACTGGTACCACGGACGTGCAAGTTCGGATGGCAGGTAAAACGGCTGTACATTGCAGACGACCGTGTTTGCGAGAATGCGATGCATGAGATGCCATGAGGGTGTTTTGTTGCGATTGGTGTCTACACACCGACTGATGATCGAAGATTGTAGGAGGAAGGTGAGGAAGTATGTGCATGCATGTAATCATGCAAGTCTCTCATCCGATGTTCTTTGCTGATATTGCGCAATCTTGCATGCTGACGAAGACTAATGCAGCAAAAAGATCTTACGCATACGCATACGCAGAAGCAGAGCAGAGCAGAATAGACGTCTCTTCGATTCTGATCGATCCAGATTGCCAACGTCTCACACCAAAGACAGAAACGGAAGAAGAAAAGATACAGGTATTCGGTCCATCGACTTCTACTTTCGACTCCGATCCCCAGACTTCAACGTTCAAACATCCATGTTTGGCACAAACAGCCAAACAGGCTCGGAGAGGAGACAAGACGTTATGGCTGTCTCAAATCCTGTCTCCCCAGAGCAACAAAATGCACGTCAACGTAGCAAGAAAACGCCAATCTACACCAAGACCAGAATCGTTCAAGCCGAGACGCCTCTGTCGCTACGTACATCCTAGGCTCTATCGAACAATAACCACCGGATTCCGGGGTCTAATATACAACTCTCTGATTTTTGCCGTTTCTTCTGCGTTCAGAGTATCTCTTGCCTTCTATAATTAGCAAACGGACCGTGCTTGCTACTAACAGCATAGCTCTTCCACATTACACCAGTACTAGAAAGTCATTAGTAATCGCAACTCGCAGGCTTATACTTATGCTTAAAACAGACCTAGAAGCGATGAATGCGAAGCCAATCCATGCAAGGACCACAGTCACAATTGCGGTGCCGCTTTCTCGATACTCCGAATTTGGCCAAGCTGCAAGCTGCTCGTCCACTGCTTGTTGATCCGGTCCCTTGATCTCGACCTCACCTGTAGCAACAATAATCGAAGCCGCGAGCGCTGCCGCGAATTGTGCTAAACTTCCTGCCAAGCTGCTGCACTTCCAGCCCAAAGACATGACTTTGGACTCTCTTCGCTCCGGCCACCACAGATCGAACAGCAAAGCCATACCGAACAAGAACCCCAAAATACCACCTAGCACGGTCAACATCACACGCACGGCGATGATTTGTCCCACATCCACGTCGAGAGTTGGATCTTGCTCGATGACATCGTCGCGTCGATCGATGTATTTGTTGGCGGCGGCGTTCGAGATTCCGGAGACTGCAGCGAGCAGTAAGGTGCTCGTTTGATATAGGACAAATTTCGTTCGTCGGAGGTAGTAGGTCTTGCCCCACATGTAAGAGGCTTTGAATTTGTTCCATTGGATTTCGGAGAGGTGAAGACCGGTTACCAAGGGAGCCATCGCGTGCTTCGAATGGAAATGCGCCAAGGTCGACAGGTAAGGAAAACAACAAAAAAAGTTTGAGATAGAAGGTGGTTTGGCTTACGAGACTTTGCTGCTGAAAGACCATGTTGCGATTTTATAACATAAGCGTAGCGGCAGCGGCAGTACATGGAAAAGCTCGCTCCCATCAACCGTGACGCTCGTGTTGTTATGCTGCACTGCCGGCACATATTGCGTCCGTTAGTCCAGGGCGATGCATCGCAATGCGAATGGCCCTCTGATACCTTCGAGGCGGAAGTCCGCAGGTAGGTAGGAAGTCGCAGGGATCTGAATGCTAATAACATATCCGACTAGCTATACGAGGTAATACGAGGTAGGAGAAGTCCGGACTGTTCGCAGCCTCTATGACCAATCGAATCGGACTATGCATTTTTTTTTTGACCGGTTCATGCGAGTAGAGCGATGAGTGAAAGGGCTTCCGGCTCCGCCGACTGTCGTGCATAAATTCCCTAAGCATACTGTAGCCTTGTCCTCGAATTCACAAATTTGTAAGCGCTGCTTGGTTTATACTCCGGGGAACGCAAAGTCGCTTTTGAAGCCTCCTTCACGTAAGCAGAACAATTAGTAAGATGGAAACTGCTACATATAGGCTGGTACTCGACGACGAGACCAACTCTACAATCATCAGCTACAATCAACAGTTACAATCAAACTGCAACCAGCTACTCAAGTCACCAACATGTCTTCACCCCAAATCATTTTCGGTTCCCACCAGGTCGGCGAGGCTTCCAACGAGGAACTCCAGCGATATGTCGACATCCTCAAGAAGAACAACATCAAGACCATCGACACCGCCAAAACCTACGGGGACAGCGAGAAGCGTCTGGGAGACATCGAAGCCTCCAAGTCATTTGTGATCGACACCAAATCACCTTCCATCATTCCAAAAGCGCTATCCCGAGACAACCTCGCCGCCGGCATCGATGAATCTCTCGCTCTCCTCAAAACGAAAAAAGTAGACGTCTACTATCTACACACACCGGATGACCAGACACCGATCGAAGAAACAGTAGACACGATTCAAGAACTATACCGTCAAGGCAAATTCGAGCGTTTCGGCCTATCCAACTACCTCCCCTCCGACGTCCGCAAAATCCACGCCTACGCCAAATCTACAGGCGGCATCGTTCCCACCGTCTACCAAGGCAACTACAACGCATTCGCTCGTTCAATCGAGCAAGATCTCTTCCCCGTCCTCCGCGAGCTCGGATTTTCCTTCCACGCATACTCTCCCATCGCCGGTGGGCTCTTTGCCAAAGACCCCGAAAAACTCGCGACGTCCACCGAAGCCGGGCGCTTCGATGTCTCGAACATGAGTGGACATGTATACAATGCATTGTATAACAAACCGTCCGTAGTGGAAGCTCTCAGGCAAGTGGCAGGCTATCGCGAAAGATATCGGGGACACGAGCATCGGGCTGGCGTATCGTTGGATTCTCTTCCACTCTAAGCTGGATGCGCAGAAGGGCGATGCTGTGATTGTTGGCGCGAGTCGACCAGCTCAACTTGAGCAGACGCTGGAGCTTTTGAACGGGAGTAAACCATTGGAGCAGGGAGTGGTGGAGAAAATTGACGTGTTGTGGAAATTAGTTGCGGCGGATGCGCCGGTCGATAATTATAATTCGTGGGCGAAGGAGAATCTTACCCCGGAAGCTCTCGCTGCAGTGTTTAATAAGTAGTTTTTTCGAACGATCTCTCACTTTGGTGTTAGAGGTACATAGCAGATAGAATCTTGGTTAATGATATAGCTGGAATAGCGACTGTGCCAATCTACGAGCTCAATTCCGTCGTCGGAGAAGGCATGGCACCTTCCGCGAGTACCCCACGCCCTCTGGTAGGATCAGTAAGTAGCAGCGAGCCATTCGATCATAGCGTATAGATACCTATTATCGGCGCTTATGTATTCAATGGCTGTGAAAGAGTTGGAGGTCGTTCTAAATCTATCGAATGCGTTCAAGCTTCGGTGCGTTGATAGCATAAAACTCACTCAGCTGCTATGACCGCCCGTCGCTGCGTTCTACAGCCGCACTTCCCCGTCCCATGATGGGGACCTTCATTGCTGTCTCAACCTTCCTTCCTTTCCTAATAGATGTCAACTCAAACGCCGCAAGAGAAGCGACGATCTATTCCAAAAGCGTTCAGGAAGAAAAAAGCCGTTTCGGTGTGTCTTGAACTCTGTATACATAGATCGGAGAAAAAGCTGTAATCAACTAGGAAGCGGGAGAGAAAAGGCGGGTGACGTTGTCGGTCTGAGGAAACAGCGTGCTGGTTGATGTCTTGAACCTTCATCTATGTTATGCAAAGAAAACTTTGCATGAAAAGAATATATATATCTCAGAATAAAAAGTGGCTGCGGGTTGTCTTGAACGCTATGCACAGACGATAGACTTTTCTGTGGTCGGGGAGGAAGGGCGATAAGCATTCTTGTTGCATGTTTATATGCTGGGTGGCGTGAATTTTTGTTTCTGTATATGCAAGGCGAAAAGATTCATGCACTTGTAGAGAAGGAAAAAAATTGGGCACAGATCAAAGAAGATGGCAATCTCGCCAAATTATGATCGATGGAGAGAAATCACTTCTGGCGACTCCTTCTTCAGGATCGATCATGCTTGACTCGATTCTCTTCTTCTCGATCCGACTCTCACTTCCTTAATCCACTTCTCTCTTACCTCATTCCTCCTTCTATCCTGATCCTCCCTATCTTATCCCATCTCCCTCCACATCATCCTCTTTCTCTACTTCCCCGCACTCGTCCCCCCACCACTCATATTCCCACTATTAATCCCGTCGCTTGGCCCCACCGGCACACCACTAATACCCTTCTCGCCCTTCGTGTCCGTCCCAGCTTCAACTCCCACATTCGTCGAACCCGAATCCGAAGCTACAGGAGCGTAGCCCGGGTTCTCTGCGATTCCGGTGCCAGAGGATTTTCCTGGAGCGGAGGGTGCGCCGAGACCTTCTTCTGTGGAAGAGGGTAAGTGTTAGAAAGAGGAGAATTATTGGTGTGGAGGTGGGGAAGGAGGATTAGAGGAACGAACTCTCAGCTTGCTGTTTTTGGAATTTCTCGCCGGCTGCTTGGCCGCCTCTGTCGTGGTTGGAGGTTAGCAAACTCCTCACTGTCTCATGCTAATCCGGTCTCATCGTCCAGAGCGTTATTTAGTTGACCGGACATACGGTGTCTTTGATCCAACCATGATTGCGGATTTCTCTCGAATATCTTGGCAGTCTTTTGATCTTGCTGAGAAGCTGTGCTGATTTTATCGAGTTTCCAAAATCAAGAGAAGGAAGTTCGAAGCTCAATGGCAGCTCTTGTCATGCTAGAATAGCTCCGAATGACGTTGCCCGTCAATATCTGGTACTTCTTAGCAGTTTGAACGTCACCATAACACGGCGCCTCTGTCGTGACGTCAACGATATCGACATTGACTCGCCGATTGTGCTACAGATGCAGCATTTTGGCAGTGTTAGTAGGCAAAACCTGAAGAGAGGACATTGGACGCGTGAATTCAACATATTCTGTGTACGTTGAGGAGTGGCCGAGACGCATATCAGGTTGCCTCGATATGTCCAAGCTTGGTGGCTGTAGAACTATCTGCTTCAGGCACGCTAGCTGCAAACACCAAAACAGAAATTCGGAAACATACACACTTACTGTGATCTCGTCGTAACCTGTACTCTGTGCCTTGCTTGCTGATTGAGACAAAATGCCTTAGGTGTGCTACATAAGTCAGAGACCCGTGTAGCAATTTGCGCCATTGTCCTCACGGACGGCTCTTCCTTTTGCTAATCCCCACGATTTCCATGCCAGAAGAATCATGGACTGCCTTGGCCATATGGCATTTCACGTCTCGGATCTGCCGCGCCCGGTACGTGCACTGGGGCCACGGGCAAGCAAATGGTTTCTGGTCCAAATGCAGCAACCAGTGTTTTCGGAGGTCCCGAAAGTTGCCTTTAGGATGTAGATGCCGCCATTGTCCGCAATTGTCAAATGGGCATTGCGAACCCAATTTATCCTCTGTCATCGGAAGCAGCTGCCCGAGATCAGAATGTGAGAGGCTATTGAGCCACTGCAGCAACGCGATGCTGCTAATCCTCCAGCTGATGCTCGCTGCTGGTTGACCAGTCGCTGGAGTCGAGTTTGCGTGTGATTGCTCGACCAGCCAGCTCGGCAATTTCCCATATGTCAGTATGCTGTCGAGTGAGGGTTGTGGGAGGATATTCAGCCATTGCAGTACTTCTGCGTCAAGGGTCCAAGGAATGTTGGCCGCCGCCCAACCAGAATTTGAAGGCAAAGCTGTGCTCGGTCTACCAGCGGACTAGCCTGGCACAGAACCATTTGGGTTGATATCAGCAGCCGCTTGAAGCATCGCACTCTCGTCCGCATCGTTCATGTCAAAGTCATCATCAAGTTCCCGGACTTGCCCCTCAGCTTCGGCCATGACAGTGTCACCATGAACACGGTGATCGCCATTATACTCCCCGTTTTGATAATCATCGCGCATCGTATCCGCTTCCATTTTCGCCTGATGAGCCTGAAGATCTTCGTAACTCCACGTACTGATTCCATCCTGCATTTTACCAGGGAAGGGTTTGCTCATCTGCTTGAGGAATTTCCTCGCTGCCGCAACAGCTTGATCCACAGACATGTTTGCATCGCTCTCCATGAGTTCATTGGCGATCCATTTGGGCAACTGAGTACGCTTCTTGCCGAATCGCTTGTCAGCCATGACCATGATACCGTAATCGTCCTTGCCTCGCAAGACGCGCCCCAGGCATTGTGCGCAATGTCGCATGGCATCGAAGGACAAGAAGTCATTCTCGCGAATGCGATAGGTTTCTCGCAGAAACTCCAATCGTGCTTTCAGGATACGCGACTCAGTGTACTGGAACGGAACACCGATGCAAAGCACAGTCCGGCCGTAGTGGTGGTCGAAATCGATACCCTCGGATACCTTTCCTCGCGCGACACAAAGTAACACTGCACCTCTACCATTACTGCAGGCAGTTCGGTAAGTCTCGAGTGCCAAAGATGTCTCCTGGCTGTCAGGTGTCTCGACCAGAATGAGCTTGCTCTTCCAGACCTGATCCAGGATGCCCATGGTCTGCCACGCGGATATGACATTCTCCATATACAAGTATGATGGGAAGAAGACAACGAGACCATCTGGGGTGAGTTTGGAAAACTCGATCAGCAGATTGCCGTAATTTCGAATATTTGCGGGATCGCTTCGTGTCTGAAAGCCAGATGATATCTGGTTCTGATCAGAGCCTCTGGTCACGATCATTGGCAGGAATGATCTTCGAGCCAGTGTCATCGGATAGGACTCTTGCACAACTGCCGTGAATCCGAGCATTTTTGGGTACATTTCGAGAGGAGATATCGTTCCAGAAGTAATGATGACTGAGCTGAAACGTTCAAAGACCGGCTTGATGGCGATTGCAGCATCAAGACACGTAAAGTGGAGTACTGGATTGGCGACTGTCGCGGTATCGGATTCGAAAGGCTCCAATATTAGCAGGAAACCTGTGTCGTATGTAGCCGCGAGAGTTGCAAAAGTTGCAACCTCTTGAAGAGGCTGGTAGTCCTCGATATTGGTAAGTTCCAAAGTACGCACAAGTGAAGTGAGACGTTCCGCACAGAAGCGCAGAGGCTTCTTCTCGATGAATGTGAGTTCCTTCAGATGTTGCAAGAAAGAGGGCGGCGTTTCCGAAATTACGTGCAATGCCCTCATTCGCGTTTTCAGGTACTCAATGAAGCGCTTCAAAAACGCAGTGAAGTGCTCCGCTCTGCGAATATTGCCAGGTACTGCTTCCTTCAGCAAGTCGTCTGGCAAAGCAGGATTTGACATGAATGCGCCTTCATCGCGAGCAGTGTCTGCTTCTCGGAGGCCTTCCACCAATTTTGCATACTCATTCTGCAGCTTCTCGGCATCTGTGTCTTTCATCTCTTTGATCTTGCGGTCCAGATTCTCAGCACCCCGCGCTGCCTTTCGTATTGAATCTTCAGTCAGGTCAATGCTCAGAGACTCAATGCAAACGTTGTCGATATTGTGGGCCTCATCGAACACTACGATGCAGTCTTTTGAAAGTTCTCTGGATACTCGCTCTGCGATTTTCGGGTCGAGCAAATAATGGTATGAGTAGATGATGACATTGCAGAACGGCATCATGCGACGCGCGGTGAAGTATGGGCATTGCTTTTGCTGCTCTCCGTAGCGCAGCATACCGTCCAGTGTCCAGACGCCGGGCGGAATGAGGTTGTGGGGCTCGAGAAGGTCGAGATTGTCATGATAGATGCAGAGATCGACATCTTCGCCACGTTCCTTCTTCTCCTTCACGAATCCAGCAGTCAGACTTCGACAACGGGCATCGACTACGGAACCACTCTTCTCACGCTTGACAGATGGATGAAGACACAGGTTCTTTCGACTTGTCAACCCGAGGCCTCGGAAGTCCTCTTCGTGGCCTAGCTGATCTGTCCGGTATTTCATCAAAGCCTTCAGTTCCGCGAGCGCTTTCTCGATCTCGGACATGGTACGAGAGCAGTAAATTAATTTCCTGTGCTCGGGATAGTGCTGCTGATACGCCACGATGAGAGACAGCAGCGAGACGGTTTTCCCAGTGCCCGAAGGCATCTCCAAGACGCAATGTCCTCCAGCGTCCAGCGTGTGCTTGAGATCACACATATATTTGTACTGCTCCGGATAGATCCTCGGGTACGGAAAAAGGACCGGTAGGTCCCCGATGAAGAACTTCATGACGGGCAACTGCGCGCGATAATTGCTGAAGTCTGTCGCGCCGCCACTTCCAGCCCTCCAGGCCGAAGGCCGTTGCCTTCCACGACGTCCTGTTCAGCGCGATTGATGCTGTGGAATGCGACTGTCGTGCAAAGTTTCGATATTAGCATGCTGCTGGTGTGATGTCTCGTCGAGTGTATGTGGATGTGGATGGAGAAGATATGTAAGGTGCACATTCACCAAAATGCAAGGCAACCGCGCTAAGGCTGCCGGAGCGGCGCGGCACGGGCCCGACGGGCCGAAGTCCGCCGTGCGCAGCGCGGAGGTTGGAGGTAGAGGTAGATCGCGTACACAGTTGCTTTCCTTGCATCTTCACATCTGCCACGGACATCGTCGGAGCCTTTTGTGCATTTTGATATGCAGACTCGTCAAATGTCCCATTCGCTCGGCATGCTATCTCTTCTGTGATCAAACAGATGGTGATCCCGGTAGCAGGAAGATAGAGCAGGACAAAACAGCTGACAAGATAGGCCTCTCATCTGGAAGGGACCAGATATAGACATTGCTCGTCGAAGTTCGTTCAAGTAACAGACTTGATAGCTCATGGTATCATATAAAGTGAAAGGGAGAAACTAAGGCCAAAACTGAGCCACGAATTCGCACCCCTCGCGGACCCAGTCTTCCTCAACTGTGCATCCCAAGTCAACCCCATGATCACCAGTTCGTAGAGTGAGCTTGACGGGTACGCTGGGCATCTTCCTCTGGACCTTATGCACGAAGTTTGTGGAGGATGCTGACGGTACCTGGTAGCGCTCATGAGCAATTCTCGATGTCAAGCGGGGTCATGATGTGTGGAACAGAGCTTACCAGCGTGTCTTGCGCCCCGTGTATGATCCATATCGGCGGTAGCGAATCAACCTCATCTAAAATCTGCATAATATCGATTCGCTTGTCTCGCTGTGCCTGCAGGAAATGTTTGTAGTAAGGCTGGTAAACAATGGCCAAAGCTGATCCGGATCAGAGCTAGTTCGAACAACGCCTGCCTTGACGGAGCGCAAATAGTCCGCAATGATCTTTTCTGCCACTCGTGGCTGTTGAGTGGGCTGGCCGAAGATGCGTCTTGGACCCGGTATCCTGAAAAAAGGGTGATTGAGATCAATGCACGCCGAACTGGCGATAACGCACTTGATTCCGCCGCCAGCGGAAACGAGCGAAGACTGTACAGCAAGCCAACCACCTATGATAGTCAACTCGTGGAATGCTTTATTCAGATATCAAGCGGCAAGACCAACCGGAGCTTTCGCCATGGACCGCAATCCGCTCATAGTCCAAGGTCAGTCGGACATGAGAAATAACCTGGTGAATTTGCTGACTTGAGTTGCAGTGTAACCACTCCCAGAAGTCGACAATGTCTTGTATGATGTCTGTTCCGGTCGCCTCTGGTAGCAAGCTGTAATCTGGACTGAAGATGACAGCATTTTTGGTCAATGCGAACTGTAGCAGCCTGTTCCACCGGACCGCCATCATCCATCAGATTGAATACGAAAGCTCGATGGGTCTCTTTGGCTCATCACTCACCAGGTGGCATACCACGGTTGGTACAATCGATGGCCGACGACGAAACCACCCCCATGCCAATGCACCAGGATCGGGCACTTCGAGCTCAGTGTAAGAGATCTGGGCACGAAGACTGTCACTTCATACTTTGCCCTGTCCGATGTCTTGTATGCGAAGTTGTAGGAGAAGAAAGGTTCGAATTTGGTGCAAGGAGACTTGTTGACACTCTCAGGCGAGTGAAGAGTCCCCATAGTCTGTGGGCAGTACAAGTAGTGCATGAGCAAGCCAAAATGGTTTATGATAGCCTGAGAGAGTGCGCTCAAGGGCAGTGACTGGCGTTGCGATACGTTCCATTGCCCAAGCTAGGAACAGGTTTGCTTTCAAAAGTCTGTTCCCCATGCACATCATTTGATTTCTGATCATTGACATCCACGAAGACAAAAAGTAAGACCAGGAACTGATCGGAGCTAAAACAGGTGAGCCAACACGTCAAGCGCGACAGCAGTACTCGACGTCAAGACTGCGCACTGTCAACGGGACAGAGATTCAAGGCGATAGAAGGGAGGCTTACATCAGGAGGAGCACAAGTGGATAGAGATAGGGCGAAACCATTTCATCTCAACTCGATCCGTTGGAGTCCGGCATGGTTCCTGATTACTTATATTACTGCCCTACTCACGACTCAATTGCTACCTGGAACGAACAAACTGCAGCCGTAGTACAAGTTCCGGCTCATCCAAACCGCTCTTCTACAACTTCACGAAGCTTACCCGATCGTTCCGAGTACGAGAGATCTTCCTCTTTGACCCACTCAGTCCTCAATGGCTGAATGTAGCCAACTTCCAAGTACTCTTGCCACTTTGGGGCCTCGGTGATCAGACGTTGCTCCAGCTTCCGAGTAATCAGTTCCTGATCAGCTGTCGAGCCAGGATCTGCAACAAGCCTGAATGTCACTTCACTTTTTCCATCCATGCGTCGGACCACCAGTTGGAAGCTGTTGATTTTGCTCTCTCCAAACGTGTCTCTGACGATGCTGCGAAGTGTTGGCATGCTCAAAAATAAAGATCCGACCTTCAGCGCGATTGACTCGCGACCCAGTAAGCGGAACGTCATCCGGCCATGGTCAACCCATTCTGCATTGTCTCCAATAGGATAGCGTATAGTGGGCTGAAGACGTCGCTTGCAATCCGTGAGCATCAGCCGACCCCGACGGTTTGGTTCGGTGATCACCTTGCCGTCCTCGTCCAGGATCTCTACCAACACCATTGGCGAGGAGACTTGATACACAGGGTCTCCTGGGTCATCGTCGCCAGATGATGAGATCACAGGCAATCCTATGATCCCGCCGTCTACCGCTGCGTACATCATCGGTCGTACACGCATGTTCGGAAAGGCCTCGAGCCAGGATGGAAGAATGTCGTTGTAGAAGCTTTCTCCCATGTATAGTATCAGATGTACGGAGTCGATGGTTTCACCCTGCTCTCGAAGATACGCTGCCACGCGAGAGACAGTGAATACGTTGCTCAGAATCACTGTCGCATCAAACATCTTGAGAAAATGCGCCATGTCCGGAATCGACTCATTGCCGGTGATCGGGAGGTGTACGTGCTGCATGTGCATGTCCTGCATTGCTGTTGTCACGCCGACAAATCCTGCATACATTCCCCCAATGTGGAAGAGGTTGGCCAGGCGATCACCAGGGCGGATACCAGAGCAGGACGACAGATAGTGCGCCAGCGGGAGCAGCGTCTGCTTCACCTCCTCCCGTGTCATGTAAACTACCTTAGGCTCTGCCGTTGTGCCGCCCGTCCGCACAATGATCCCATCATTAATCGGGCCAGTCAGGAGTTGATCATCGCGAGCCGCAGTCCAATAGTCGTCGGAGTCTGTGAGAGGAAGATCCTCAATCGACGAGATGCCTTCCGGAACTTGTGCCCAAAGAGAGCGGTAGTAGGGCGATTTTGTGCGCACGAACTGCAATAGTTCTTGGATGTATCTTTGCGAAATTCCTTCCATCGTGGCCTTTCTTTTGTTGGAGTGGGACCGGAGATTACTTTCGAAGTTGTGGGAGTGCCAAAGTGTGTATAAATGTCCGCGAAGTCATTATGTTAGTGCAAAGTCACGATCGCCATTGCCACTATATACTTGCTGGCTCACTGTCTGTCATATCCTAGACTCCTAGATTCGATTCTTAGCAGTTGGCTTGGCGATATGCTCAGTACAGTATCGTTCTCCGGCCCATGGAATCTCCTTGAGCTGACATGAGTTGGGCTCAGATCCTGCCCTAGCCTTAACGAATGTGTTTTGC
The DNA here is from genome assembly GCF_033473495.1 of Cercospora beticola. Classification (NCBI taxonomy): domain Eukaryota; kingdom Fungi; phylum Ascomycota; class Dothideomycetes; order Mycosphaerellales; family Mycosphaerellaceae; genus Cercospora; species Cercospora beticola. Next base: position 192,933 of record NC_088942.1, read on the forward strand.
AAAGTTCAGTAAGGCTCGTGCACATCCTTGAACTCACCTTGCCAGCTCCGTTCGCAAACGATATCTTGTAGCGTGTTGGAGATGACCACATCGTGAAAGGTATTGCTCACTAATGAATCCGTGTTGATAACCTTCTCAAAGAAGAACTTGACTCGTGAGGTGGTCGCATTCGTCTCGTCCATATTCGCAAGTCCCGTGGCGTCTGTCACACTCTCTGATCTACTTAGCAGTCGCCTGGTTCCTTCGTCACTGTGTACTTGTAGCCGCGATGCTTTTAACTTTGTCCCTCTCTTACCATGCTCTTGTAAAGTTAGCTAGGTCGTTGTGATGGCACGAGTTCCATAATCCATATTTGGCTCTTGTGTGAGAGCAAAGGAAAAGAGCGGATTATTTATCAATCGAACGAGTGTCCCAGTCCGGGATTGGTCGGCAGCAAGGCAAACCATAAACAGTGTAATCATCAGGGGACAGCATGCTCAGACGCCCCTGCCTCCAACCCCAACCTCCAAGACAAGCATGTTCTGGTCGCGAGGGAGGGAAAAATCATGAAACAGACTCGATCTATTCGCACGGAAGCAATCAACCTGGTCGAGCAAGCGACGTCGAATGGAGCAGTTCGACAAACGGTTATGGATTTAGTGAGAAAGTTGCCCCTCGAGATTATGATTATCATTCGAAAGATGAAGCAGAGTCATGTGCTGTCGACCCGCCGTCACTATGTTCATCAGTCACGGACCCAAATTTCAAACTTCTCCAGTATTAAATTATCATGAGGCTTTGGATGCATCGGCCGAGACGATTTGATGGAATGTTTCTCACGTTCGAATTCTCTCCTTTTGCTTCTTCAGCGGTGGACGATCAGCATAGTACATGCCTCTAGTCCATTGCCACCATAGATCAGCTAATTCTCCCGATTGACCTTCGTTTCCGATGAACTCGTTGAGCTCGATGTGTACTTTTCCCTGAGTCGTCGAGCGACCAAGCTGCCCAATTGTTCGAGACTTCCACCAGCCATGAGTTCCAATACGCTCACGTCCACGCTCAGATTATGTTTAACCCAGTTGCGGATTTCAATTGCTACTAAAGAATCAACGCCTATACTTTCAAGAGTAAGCGTGTGATCGATCTCCTCTGTATCAGCTTTCATCAGAAAGCCGAAGACAGATCGAGCGATCGCTTCTGTAAGGATCCGCGCAATATGAGAATCGTCTAATTTGCTCTGATTCGCTCTCAAAGTACTGATCAACTTCTGTAAAGGACCACGGCTGGTGTGAGTGGTCACCGAGTCAGCTTGCTCGATATTCCGGTAGATGGCGAAACGGGGATCACGCTTCCAGATCACAGTGTTGTTTGGATCCGCAATGGGTAGCGAGCACTCGAGACCGATGCTGACTTGTCCTGGGTACATGTGTCCCTCAGTGACAGTCTTGAGCTGTGGCGCTGGCCTCTTGTTGGAACGGGACATGGCGAGTTGAAGACCGTCCAAGAAAGCTTGTTCCGAAAGCATACTGGTGCTTGTAGACCTCATCTGTTCCAGAATCGTTGGGTTTTGACTGATGAAGCCAACGTCCTCGACGGCTCCGATATCAATCACTGCCGCTGGCGAACCTTGTGATGTGCGGTATTGAGCGAAGCTATCCTGAAAGGTGTTCCCGGCGGCATAGTTAGCCTGGCCCCAGTAACCACAGATGCCGGAAGCCGAGCTGAACATAACAAAATGGTCCATGTCTCGCGGCAACGCTGTGTGCAGGTTCCACGTTCCCTGGACCTTGGGCCCTATGGCAGCTCTCCAGATCTCAACATCCAGGTCCAGAATACTGATGTCGCTCAAAACCATACCCATGTGCAAGACGCCGGCGATAGGCTTGTCGAGCTTAGAGACAGCATCCCGAACCGAACTTAGCTCGCACACATCGCAAGTGATAGCCTGAGCTTGACAAGACATTTCTGCAAGCTCCTGGAAGAAAGCCCGATGCTTCCCGTGATTGGCGGACCGTGACAAGAATGCCAAATTCCTGGCGCCATGCATTACCATCCACTTGGCAACGGTCATACCCAAGCCTCCCAGGCCACCTACAAGAAGGTAGTTGGCATCTGGCCTCAGCCAGACTTCCGGGAGACAAGGTGAAAGAGGAAGGATGTCGGCGGCAGGAAAGGTAACCACAATCTTCCCAATATGCAGACCTTTCTGCATATGGCTAAAGGCTTCAGCGACGTTCTCCGCACCGAACCGGGTACTGGGTGAGATCGGATGAATCTTGCCTTGAGTGTAAAGGTCTACCACTTGTTTCAACAGCCGAGAAGTGGTTGATACATCATCGATTGCCAAGGCGCCTACGTCGATGCCAATGAATGAGCGATTCTCCTCGAAGGCGTCCATAGCCAACTGGCCCCGGCCAATTAAATCACGTTTTCCGAGTTCGAGCATGCATCCGCCCCTGGCTACGCACTTCCAGGATGCATGGAGAAGTTCGCCCGATAAAGAATTGAGCACGACATCCACACCACGGCCGTCAGTCGCTCTGCTTACGCCATCGACGAAGCTTATGTCGCGTGAGGAGAAGATGTGGTGTCGTGGAATGCCGTATGCTTGGGCAAGATGATCCGCTTTCTCTTTGGTGCCCACGGTCACGAGGATGCGCGCGCCAACCCATCTTGCAATGTTTATGGCAGCGAGGCCTACGCCGCCAGCTGCGCTGTGGATCAGCACAGATTGTCCTTCCCGGAGATTGCCCTTGTCGATGAGTGCCCGAAGCACCGTTATGTAGACGCAGGGCATGGTGGCGGCCTCGTCCCAGGCTAGCTGATCTGGGATTTTGCAGCACAAACGGCCCAAAGTCTGTAGCTCTGTCGTGAATGTACCAACATGACCACCCAGCACCATCACACGATCTCCTGGCTGGACATGCTCGACTGCAGATCCAGTCTTGGTGATGATGCCGGAGCCTTCGCAGCCAAGGATGTTGCCTGCAGCATCTCCGCCGTCGATGATACCCATGGCGATCACGATGTCCTTGAAGTTCATGCCCACGGCATACATCTTGATTTGTACTTCCTCAGGCATCAGCTCTGTCAGGCGTCGTTGCGTCCACTTCAATGTCTGCAACGATCCTCGCTGGCCGATCACAAGTGCTCTCGCAGAGGTCCCGTCCAACATCTCATCCGGAGTCACTGCCATCGAAGCCCAATGGAAGCGGCTAATATTTATGACACCATTAGCCCAAGCAAATTCCATGTCCGGGTCAACATCTGAATGATTATCTGCAGTAGTTTGCCTGAGTTTGTGGAAAACGTGACAGATAGCCGAGGCGGAAAGGTCCGTAGTGCTCTCAAGCTCAAGAGTCGCAAAGTACATTCCTAACTCTGATCGAATGGTCCTAGCAAGACCAGTCACTAGGGCGAAGTCCGGGTCTATAGGGTTGATGTGAATCGCCCGCGTCAGCCATACCACGATGGTATGCTGCAGTGTTCGAACCATATCCAAGAACTGAGTCATCTTCACCGAGTCGAAATCCTTGAAGAACGGGCAATCTACATCGAGAAACGAGATCAGAGCTTGCCCTGGCGGAAGTGGCTCACCGAAAAGGCAGTGCTGAGCTACGATGTCCTGATCATGTAGCATCTCTTCAACTCTGTAGGCGAGATGATGGATTTCATAACCAGATAGCAGAGTGACCCGGTCACTGTGCCTCGTGTCGTAACATGGCCGCGCGAGGATAGTTGCGTTGATATGATAGGGTGGAGCGCCGTCCAATGCACTTGCTTCCACACCAGCAAAGCCCGCAGCCCGCAACTCTGTATCCCACAGCTCGGGTGAGATATATGGCTGTCCAGTTCGTTCAGATTGCTCGCTCAACCACCAGCCTGGAAACAGACCCATGATATAGTTGGCCCATTTGGTCTCCGTGCAGATTTCTTGCATTAAAAGCTGACCTTCTGGACGAAGGAGCGACAGAATGTTTGCCAATGTCTTCTGAAGCACGGGAGTAGCATGTATGACATTCGAGGCGATGATAAGGTCGTATTGGCCGGCTTTAAATCCTTGGGCAAGCGGATCTTTGCTAATATCGAGCACTTTGTACTCAATGTTTTGCCAGCCCTTGAACCTTTCTTGTGCTTGCACGAAGAAACCAGCGGAGATGTCAGTGAATGTGTAATTGAGGTACATCCGCTCTCCAAAGTCAGACCTCAAGCCTTCTAGGACCTTAGCTGTAAGCCCGCCAGTTCCGGCCCCTACTTCGAGAATTTCTATCTGGGGTCTAGTGTTACCCAACAGCTTGAAGAAGTCGCTGTATTCCCACATAGAATTCATGTAATCGTACAGTTGGTGAAGGAGTCCATCTTTGATCAGAACGTCGAGCGTCTCAGCTTTGCCCTCGAATATATCCCGACAATTCTCATAGCAGCGGAAAAGCAAAGCGCACACAGGCGCATTTCGCATCTGTTTGCTCTGCTCGTGCATTTGATTGATAAGTGTCCGACGTTGGGAAGAAGACAAGCAGAAGAGCTCTTGCGAGTCTGGTACAAGAGGATAGTCTGGTGACATTGCCCTTTGAAGATGCGCACCGAGCCAATCTCGATACCGGCTCAGATATTCATACACGGGTCCCACATCGGTGAGTGCTTTTTGACCCTCTATCGCACAGAGCAGGAACATCCTTTCCATAAGGCAGTGATCGGATTCGCAGCTGTTGATAGGCTTCAGCAGACTGTTGATCTCGAGCAAGTCCCAATCCGGCTTCCACTGTAGATAAGCAGCTTTATGCATTTGTAGTGCTTCGTCTGTTTCCAGTAAGGTGAAACGAATTCCTTCGAAGTGGAAGGCTCTAGCGTCGTTCACGATGCCCTGGGAATAGCCTCGCGTTGCCCCATATTTGCCACTCACTGCTCGTGTGTTCACACGTATGGTCTGATGACGAGCATCCCCGACGTACAACTCCTCGATGTACGTAGGCAAGTAAACTCTCCGGAACAGACGAGGTTCACCCAAGTGTACAGCCACCCTGATTGTCTGAAATGCAATGTCGAGTGTAGTCGGGTGTAGTGGGTAGTGAGGCTCGTTGGGGTTCTGTTTGTCAGAGATTACTGCAGAGGCCTTGGCTTCCTGAATTCCAGCTGTGATGCCCTCCATACCCACGAACCTCGGACCATATTTCAGTCCCGCACGGGCCATACTTCGATACCATGCGGAAGTAGAGACCTGTCTAGGGTACGTCTCAGCTTGGAACGACGGTCCCCTCGATTCTTGCCCTCCTTTGATCAGTCCTGTGCAGTGCTTGTTCCACACCGATCCACTGAACGAAATGATGGTGAACTCGAACCAGGCGGAATCCAATGAGGAGGTAACACGCTGGGGTCGCAACGTGGTCAATATTTCTGTGCATTCACTGGTTCTAAGGACCATTGCTGTGTTGAAAGACACTTCTTTGACAGTATAATCAACAGTGCCGGTCATTTGCAAAGATGCCTCGCCGGCCATACATATATATGCTGCTGCTGGGAAGACGATGTCGTCGCCGATCCTATGGTCTTTCAGCCACTCAACATCTTTCAAACGCAACAAATTTCGCCAGCAGGGTTGCAAATCACCGCTTTCCAGTGTTCTGACTCCTAACAGCTCATGTGGGGCATGTTTGCGCATTCTCCAGTCTCGCATAAGCCTGGTCTCGTACCAGTACCTTTCGTGTTTCCAGGGATATGGATCCAGGTCCGTGAGTACCTGACCATGATAGGGAAAGCTGACCTGGTGGCCGATGCAGTGAAGTTGGCCCATTGCCTTGAGAAAGCAGTAATTGTCGTCTTGGCGCCTGGTGAGCACTGCCAGATATTGATTCGCCGATGATAGCTCGTTCGCAATCTGTTTCAAGGGCCCAGCAAGGGCTGCATGAGGGCCCACCTCCAATACGGTAGTATCGCGAGGGAAAGAGCACAGCATCTGCTTCGTAGCTGCATGAAATTCCACTGGTTGCTCGAGGTTGCTGCGCCAGTAAGTGGCATCTAGCTTCACAGCCGATGCAAGGCGTGCTCCGTGCACGCTGGAAAAGAAGGGCACAGTCGGCTCGCAGGGCGTCAGATGTTCTGTAATGTATTCGCAATACGCACCACCGATGTCTTTCATATGATCTGTCGAAGTCAGTATCTCACTCCTTAGCTGTCTTGCGGGTCGGATCCTCACACGAATGATACGCTTCCTGAACCGGCAGCCGTCGGATGAAGACATCTGGCTCCGCCTTCGCGATGCTCGCCAGAACTACATCCAATTGTTCCATGTCTCCGGACAACGTCACGTTCTTGCCGCTGTTTTTGCATGCGATTTCAACTCCCGGAGAGCAAAATAGACGGGCGTGATCTTGGCTCATGCCAACGACAGCCATTCCACCATTCCGTTTCTGTTGACTGGCAACGTAGCCTCTGTAGTAGGCCGTGACCATAGCTTCGCGCATCGTCAAAGATCCTGCCGCATATGCAGCGGCAATCTCGCCGCTGGAGTGACCGATTACGGCAGCAGGTCGTACACCCCAGTGCAACAACAATTGAACAAGGGCGATCTGCAAACTCGTGCAAATTGGTTGACAAATTTCGGGTTCATCCAAGCGAGAAAGGTTTTCGTCCTTTCCAATTTCCCCTATGCCTAAACGTTAGCATGACTGGCATTTGAGGCGGAGAACGAAACCGGCTTTGCACCTTCGATGGTCCATTTGGGTGAATGATCAAGACTCTGCAAAATGAGGTCCATGTCTCTCAGAGACTGCAAGAATCTTGGTTGCTTGTCCATTAGGGATTGTCCCATTCTCGCCCATTGCGCACCTTGGCCTGTGAATACAAAGAGTGTCTGTCTTGCAGCTTGACATTTTATGGGTGGCGATATGGTAAGATCTGGCACGTGGCGTACGCCGTTCTTATCGAATTTGCAATTTTGGGTCGTCTGGTGACAAGCGGCATTCTCGGTGCGGGCCTGCATGGTAGTTGCTGAGGCAGCCACGTCTTCTCCAGCATTGCGGCACTCTACAACGGTGAAAGAACGGAACTGGAGATGTTCGCGTCGGAGGGCCAAAGTATAGGCAAGGTGAGCGAATCGATCGGGATGGGCTCTCAGATAGGCTTGGCAATTATCCGCCACCGCTTTCAACGACTCTTTGCTTGCCGCTGAGAAGACCAGAAGCATCGTGGTGTCTACGGCGGCCAATGAGGTGTGAAGATGCTTCACTGACTTCTCCAGTGCGAAGCTAGCTGCTGATTGTAGAACGATCTGCGTGATCGGCGCTGTCAACTCCCTGGCCTACGTTGATCAAGCAGGAGAAAACTTACGTGAACATTTGTGCCGCCAACTCCGAAGCTATTGACACTGATGACTTCAGCGCGATCATCTGGCCATGCGGTGGGCTTAACGGGAACCATGAGCTTGGCATCATTGAAGGGAACTGATGAGGCTTTAGAGACGAATTGCTTCCAGCTGCAGCATTGTCTACTCACTCTTCGGGTTTGGATTCGTGAATTTGATATTAGGGAACATGATCTTGTTCTCTAGTGCAAGAACCGATTTCAGGATGCTGGTGAGGGTCGCGGCCGCTTCTCCGTGACCGAAATTAGGCTTGACCTTGAGGTTCTGTTAACTTATAAGACTTCCAAAGATCGTCCGTCATGTTCTTACAGATCCGATGAAGACACCTTTTCTGCCAAAGACGTTGGCAACAGCTTCTAACTCCAGCGGATCTCCCACGGCCGTACCTGTGCCATGGCACTCCACCATCGCCGTTCTTGCAGGGTCAAGACCAGCCCTCCCATATGCTTGTCTGATCAGTGCTTCTTGTGCTTCGGCACTTGGATTCGTGATACCCTGTGTTTTGCCATCAAAATTGCTAGCTGTGTTTCGGATGACAGCCCGAATAGGATCGCCGTCTCGCATGGCTGCATCCCACTTCTTGATGTAGATTGCACTGGCCGCTTCTGCCCGCGCGTACCCATTGGCCGAGGCGTCGAAGGTTTTGCAGGACGCATCTGCTGACAAGCCGCCTTGGTCTGTCATTGCCAGCGAGAGTGTTGGTGTCAAGATCAAGTTGACGCCAGCAACGATTGCTGCAGTGCACTCGTTCTGTGCAATCGCCTGGCACGCTAGGTGTAATGCCGTTCCAGTAGACGAGCATGCTGTCTTGATAGTCATGCTGTAGAAATGTCAACTTATCATCGACCCTCGGCCGTACAGCCATCACTCTTACCTCGGGCCCCTCAAGTCGAACTCATACGAGAGTCGGTTACTCAGGGCGAAGTCCAGATAGCCCGTGATGCGGTAGATACCACTATCAAGCGGGTCTTTGCTGTGAAGCTCTTGCCAATCTTCGCCAAAGGCACCGACATAACATCCAATGCTTTTGCCACGCCAGCCTGTCTCTCCTGCGCTTTCCAAGGCCTCACGCGCAACTTCCAATAACAATCGTTGCCGCGGGTCGAGCCTTTCAGCTTCAGAAGCCGTCATATTGAACATGGCGGTATCGAACTGCCTCAGGTCAAGATCGTCGAGCCAGTAGCCATGATTCATCGGCATAGTGCCGATACCAGAGCTTTTGTTGTAGTAGCCATTGATGTTGAAACGTTTGTCATCAGTTGGCGTGCGGGCATCTTTCCCATTCATCAGGAAATTGAACATCGACGTTGGGTCATGAATCGAGCCTGGCAACCGCAAACCCATGCCGCAGATGGCAACGGGAGTAGTATCAGTAGCTGTTCCGAGGCCAACAGTCACATCAGATGGCAACCGGGACGCATTCCGTGTATTGTGTGTAACCCCATTTGCTCCTGCATCGTGAGCATGCGTCATGTGCACACAGTCACTTATGCTGTCCGAACGCGCTTGGCTGGAAGGTGTGGAGAATTCCATCGCAGGTAGGAAAGTAGTTACGCAGCAATCGTGAGCGAAGAATGTGGGCTATTGCTTCGAGACCAGCAGTTGAACTGGCTAAGACTTGCGGCTCGCCACGCATACAGTCGAAATGTCCATGTTGACAGAATGAAAGACCACTAATCAAAGGCGCCCTGTAGAGCACAATCAGAGGTGGGGATCATAATCGCACAGATCGATAGTTCGGACTAAAGCCCTAACCCATCACTGAATGATACATCCATGTTGATCAATTTCCACAAGCCAGCAGTCTGATGTTGGAAGGTCATCTGGTATGCGCACCAACACCGATGAAGGTTCGACTGGTGATGTTGTCAGGCTTTGTAAACACCACGCTGCGCCTGACAGCATTGCATCCATGTGGAGAGTGGAAGAAAGGATGAGTTTCGATCTCTGAGCAGTCCGGCCCTGGGTTGACGAAAGGCCCGGAGTGCCTCTGATCGTTTCGACCACCTTGACAGAGTTCGCAACAGACACCTGCTGTAGCGCTACGGCCGGAATTGTGCGAAGCTCACTAATCCACAGCCTGCGAAGCTTCGGACTTGTATATTTGTACCAGAGGGATGGCTGTCGCCAAGCAAGTAGAAAAAGATGCCATAGGTTTAATCAACAGAACGACTCTCCATCCTGGTCTGACCACGGCTGCCTATGTTTAATGCTGTTATCGCAAACAGGGAATGGTGGTATTATTGGAGTGATCCATGACCAGTTCATGCGGATCTTCCAGTCCCTGTTGATCGCCTCTCGCAGAGTCCCAGTGATCGTGTTGTCGCCGTCGATGCACAGCTTGGAGTGTTGTTGTCCCTATTCATAGTGCGTGCCAACAGTGACTGCTCTGCTCCCCATGCAACAACATGCTCGTCACAGAAGAGTGGATCACGCCGGCTCTCACGCCCCAGCTCTTGTTAGCCCTCGCTGCGGTTTGCGTGTGAAGCTGAACATAAAGAGGTCGCTTTGTACATCCTGATAGCAGATAGGGCAGTCGGCGATCAATATCCGCAGCCGGAAGAAACACACAAAGCTCTCTGTAGACCACGCAAACTCGAAATCCCAGAGAATTTTGAGGAGTCCACCAGCGATAGCGATGCCCACAAGCGAGATCAAAGCTGAACAGGGCTTGAGCCAAGTAGAAATTCACGAAACGCGACTTGTAAGAGGCTACCACTCCGTCCCGCTCCTCTCTGCGCTAGAAACCTTTCGCTATAGAAACAGGCTGGGCTGATCCGTTGGCAGGTAGACTGGGATGGCATTCATGATCCAGAAAATCCTCTCAACTGGCCTTTGAAGCGGAAGTGGCTCACCTGCATCCCTATGTCTCTATTCAACTTCATAGGTGCATTCATCTCAGCAGAAGTCGCCCCCGCTTTGAGCACCATTCAAAAGGACCTTGGCGTTCGCTCGGACACTGTGCTCATCTTGTGTCTCTCCATATACTACCTGCCATATGCCATTGGACCCATGATAGCAGCACCCTTGTCAGAGACGTTTGGCAGAGTGCGAGTGCTGCAGTTGGCCAATGTGCTCTTCATCATCACACTACTCGCGTGTGCTCTTGCGCATACTCCAGCACAGCTCATTGTTTTCCGATTCTTCTCAGGTCTGGCCGGTTCTGTTCCTCAAGTGGTGAGCGAGCATATCGGGCTCTACTGCTCTGCAAGCATGCATAGCGGTGGCGTCGAGTCGGAGACCGGAGGCTGACAGCACTCACAGATTTGTAGCGGCGTTATCGGCGACATATTCACCAGAGAACAACGCGGGAAAGGTGTCGCCCTCTACACCATAATACCGATGATCGCACCGGCAATCGGCCCAATTGTAGGCGGCTTTATCGTGACGAGATGGTCCTGGCGTGTTTGCTTTTACTCTGCCGCCATCGGCAGCGGTCTGGTACAACTCTTCGGCCTATTCTTCCTGCGAGAAACATTCGGTCCAGCGATCCTGAAGCTCAAGCGCGATGCATTGCGTACGAGCACCGGCAACAACTGCTATCGTACGAAGCATGACTCTCAAAGTCTTGCGCAGAAGCTCCGAGAGAGCCACACCCGACCTTTCCGTATGCTGGCACGCCCTCTTGTGCTATGGCTCAGCATCCACGTGGCGTACATCTACGGCATAGCCATGCTTATGTTGGCCACGTTTCCTATGACGTGGAATGGCCTATACGGCCAGCCGATCTTCCTGGGCTCACTCAACTACATCTCCATAGGCGTCGGACTACTCGTGGGGATCCAGATGGGACAACCGGTGAATGCCCTCCTGTATCGCAAGCTCACGGCTAGGAATCAAGGCATCGCTCAACCGGAGTTCCGGCTCCCTCTGCTGTTCATCAGCTGCGCGTTCGTACCCATTGGCCTCTTCTGGTACGGATGGTCGGCGCAGGAGAGAGTGCACTGGATTGTGCCCAACATCGGTGCTGCCATATTCGTTGCGGGCACCGCGGGCACCTTGCAGAGCATCCAGACATACGTCATTGACGTCTACCTCAGTTACTCTTCAAGCGCGATGGCAGCGATTACGATACTGAGAAGTATTGCTGCCTGCGCGCTGCCTCTGGTCGCACCGGCTATGTAAGTGAACTAGTGCGGGCGTGTATGAACCAACAAGCCGGACTATCCAGCTGATCGCTGCCGCAGGTTTCGCAACCTTGAATGGGGATGGGGCAACAGTCTCCTGGGCTTCATAGCGCTTGGATTCGGAGTCGCCGCCGCAGTCGGCTTGTTGAGATTCGGAAAGGTTCTTAGAGAAAAGAGTATGCTCTGTGAATGCAATGCATAGCCGGAACGCGATCTGGACCCCATGAGGCTTGGTGTTCGCACAATGGTGACGTTTGGTGTGCTGAATGTGGGCTCCATACTAGAGTCCGATCGCTTCAGGCCTCAGCTCCTCGAGCAGCGTTGCTGTAGGCGTAGGTGGTTTGGCAGTACTGCTTGCGTTCGACGCCCCGCTCCGTACGTCGAGGCCAGCTGGCAGCAGAGTAGACTCTCAATAGAAGTCGTCGTCGCTCAAAGACTGGTATCGAGCCACTGCCAGGGCGCTCGCCGTCGAACGTGACTAGTTGTCTGCTCGTACGCGAAACACATTGTAGAGGATGCATCGGAAAACAACAGAAGCTGGCTTTCGTGTCGAACTACCTCCATGTTCCAGAATATCATAGCCGCGCATCGGGCCGTCGCGCGCATTCGGCACGACGGCGGCCGCGATCGCCACGATCTAATCTTATCAGCCATCAAACCCGCGTCATCGGTGGACAAATTCAACAAACAGTGCCTGCACATTGAGACACCGGAGTTGACCTCTTCACTTCTTCGCAACTCCGCGTCCTCACAGACCAAGACACTTCGTGACAGGGCGCGCATGTCGTTATTTGCCCTGTGTAATTTTTCCACTCTTCCGCGCTCCTTGCGACCATGAGCAAGCGAGGTTTCAAGTCGCAAGCCAGCAGTGGTCGGGTTGGTGGCGGCTTTGGAGGATTTGGCAGCTCTGCTTTCGCCTCTAGCCAGTCGTCGGTCCTCTCATACGTTCAAGAACCAACAGACTACTCGGCAGTATCAAACTCGAGCGTGGTGGTGGCTTACAAGAATCTGTCCAAAAAGGACAGCACGACCAAAGCAAAGGCTCTCGAAGATCTCCAGGCATCCCTGTCTGCCACGGAAGATGTCGAAGACGCGATCATTGAAGTCTGGGTCAAGCAATACCCAAGGCTCTCCATCGACGCCGCACGCCGAGTACGCCAGCTCGCTCATCAGTACACTGGCCAGCTGTCAGTGAAATGTGGCAAGCGTATAGCGAAGCAGCTGTCAACAATCACTGGACCTTGGTTAGCAGGCACTTTCGACAATGACCGATCTGTGGCAAAAACCGCAGAAGAGGCATTGGCTACTGTATTTCCAACGCCAGAAAAGATCAATGGTCTGCGCAAAACATTTCAAGAATCTATCTTGCAGTACTGTCAGGATGCTGCGCTCAACGAAACTGTCTGGACGCTGAGCGACGAGCGCTCCATCAGCGTAGATGATGCAAAAGCTACTCACGCTCGTGTGGTATCCACCGCTCTGCTGGTGATCTCAAGCCTGCTGCACAATCTTCCCTCCGAGGAGCTGGACAAGCAGAAGCATGTGTACGAAGCTTTGTTCAGCGATAAGAAGTTTTGGGAGTTTGTCAGTCATACGGATTCGAATGTACGAAGAGCTGCAAATCAACTGGTTCAACTGAGTTTGCAGAAGGAGCCAGATCTGATCGAGACGAACTTGGGTGCTGTTTCTAGCGCGTACATTTACGAGGGTCTTGCCTCCGACCAGACGGGATCATCACTAAGTTTTGTCGAGACTCTGGATGCGCTGACAACCAAGTTCCCTTCCGTGTGGACAACGGCTTACTGTAAGAAGAAGCCGGCACTCGGGCGATTGCGACAATGCCTCAAACACGGTTCATATGCTGGTCCAGCTCGGTATTGGGACAGACTGGCCGAAGTCTTGCGGAAACTACCAGAAGAAATCGTGCCACAAACGTACGATGATATTTCAGACCTGCTGCTGTCTGCGCGCGATGGTATCTGCAAGAGAGAGGAGCGCTTCAATTCTTCTTCATCGTGGCCGGTCTATTTCACTCTCGTCGACATTGTCACCCGCACAGCATCGGATGAGGATGCCACGAAGCTACTTGAAGCTTTTGCCATCCCTCCTGTCCAGCAGTACCTGCAGCCAGCTTCTTCGACTGACAAGTGGACAATCTCAGGCCCGAAGCCTGCTTCCATTGTATCCAAAGTTGGCATCATCAACAAGCTTCCACCTGTCCTGGAACAGAAATGGCTGCAACTGGCCGCAAGTCTAGTAGAGACCGCCAAATTGTCACAGCCAGAGCAATCGAAAGATTTTGAGAAAAGTCAAAAGCATGTCGCGACAACTGGGGAGCGCTGGGCAGATCTCCAGAGAGAGCTTTTCACTAATGATTATGACTTTCCCGAGTCGTTGATTGCCCGCTTCATCCAAGCCAACACGGACATATTACGCGAATGCGTGGCTCTCCTCGACAGTAGAAATGGCAAACCATGGGGAGCTGCTGCGGTCGTCGAACAGCAGCTGCGTTCTTGTGCATCTCACTTGCTTCGCGACCCGACATATCACAAGACCCTAGTCCGTTTCGTGGAGGAGACACTTCCGCGAATCATCCTAAGTCCATCGCAACGCCATCTTGTGCGCTGCCTATTTGCGCTGCAGAATGACTCCAAGTTCGCCGCACTTTTCGAGGCAGCACTGCAGAGCATTGTAGAGCGAGAGCAGAGTGGCGCAACCCCCCAGGAGAGAATGAACGCATTGCATGCGCTGTTCCCTGCAAACACTCCGTCGGCGGCGGTGACAGCAGCACATGGGAGCGGTCCTCTACAAATCTTCCTGCGAGAGCAGGCTGCTACCAATAATGCGGCCTACAGCACTATCGCAGACCTGCTTCGGCTGGATGTAGTTTCACAAGACACTTCGGAAAGCATATTGGTTGAACTCACCAAGCTACTATCTCTTGAAGATTCACAAGCACAATCTGGGCTAACAGGCATTGAGCATTTGTCGAAGACCAATGAATCTGTCGTCCGGAACTTCATGTCAACGTCCAGTGGTGAACAGTTGTTACCAGCTGTCATTCAGCTGAAGGACTCTGCCTCGGAATCTGTTGCTGAGACTGCTTCGAAGTTAGCCAATCTGCTCACCTCGTCCTTCGCAGAGGCTACGACCGAATCGAAGTATGCATTGATTACGCAGAGTCTGGAAAAGACTACGTCGTCCTCTTTGCCGATCGAGACGGTGCTGGAACTGTCGAAGAAGATTTCAGGCGGCGAGACGAATTTGCAAAATCTCAAAGAAATGCTTCCCAGCACTGAGATCTGGAAAGAGTCTATCCTTGCTGTCGCATCCACACCAAAGGCCTCCCTCGCACTGCTTAGCGCACTTGGTGGAGCAGTGCATTTGCCGTCGGCCAGACAAATCGACACGATACCTTCATACGACAGCGAAGGCCTATCGCAAGCGCTCAGAATTGCAATTTTCTTCGCTGGCATACTGAAATCCGTCTCGATTTCCACGCTTCCGGAACAGGACGCAGCGAATGTGCTAGCGCTATTGAACATTTGCGTGCTACTCGCAGAAGATGCTACGAGTATTGTGGGGGCGAATTCGCTCTGGCGAGAGGAGAACTCGCACGATCTCGAGCACGAAGTCATGACTTTCGTTGTTGATGCCAATGAGGTGCTTCGTACATACTGGACTTCCGGGAGTGACCACGCAAAGAGCAGGCATGAGGCGGAGCTGTTTGCCACCTTCGATACCTTGGTGTCGGCGCACAAGGGCTCGCCATTGGCGTACTATGCTGCACTAGCTGCAGCAAAAGCGCACGATAATGCTTTTGAACTTCACGGCTCCACGAGCGGGCAATCCAAAGCTAGCGAAGAGGAGCTTAGGTCTCAACGTGCCGGCAAAGACTCGATGTCACTGATCTCTTACCTTGTTGGCTTCGCTCAGGCGTTGACGGGGAGCCAGTTGCTGACGAGAATGTGCAATGAACTGGTTGCCGATCTCACCCAGAGTCAGCTTGATTCCCAAGAGGAGAAAGCGCTCGAGCAGCTTGTGTTCCTGAACGTGATCCTGCATACACAATCGGACATCGTTGATACAATCGCGAAGCCGAGACTGATCTTTCTCGTCAAACACATCATCCCATGGCTATCCTCTGACTCGTCACTGAGGGTCAAGGCTGAAACATGCAAGATGCTTGGCTCATTGCTGCCCGCTATGGCTGACATGTATGGCGAGCACTGGTCTCAAATTGTTGGCGTGCTGGTGTCATTCTGGCAGTCCGCGAACGCTCCGCGGGATCGGACCAGTCTAGAAGAAGTGATCCTAGTCTCCCATGGCACATTGAGATTATATGCCGCCTTGAACAAGCTGAGCAGAGAAGATGAACCCAATGACGACCTTCTTGAAGCCCTCAAAGAGAACGAGGGAGCACTTCGCACAGGATTGATCTCACTGCTCAAGGCGGGCACTGAAGTACCTGATGCACAGCACCAGCCTCTGATGATCACAAATGAACTGCTGGCCCGTCAGCTCGTACAATTGCCAGCTAAGCCGCTCGAAGACACCGAAGAGCTCTTTCCGTTGCTTTGTGCACCATCCCAAGCACTCCAAGAAGCTGCCTTTGACCTGCTTCACAACCATATCCCAACGGCACAAGAGCAAATCTCTTTGGATGCTGCGTTGGAAGACCGCAAAGCTGTCCTGCCTGACGAGCTACTATCACTAATCATGCAAGCTCCTGATCTGGATGCATTGGATGAGGATGCCTTCGAGCTGGTAGTTCCGCTTACGCTACAGGGGTATCTCTATGGGTGGCGACTGGTCTTTGACCACTTTCGCGGCTCCAGTTTCCGCGTCAAAGGCGACTATGTGGAACAGCTGAAAGAGAATGGGTACCTCAATGGACTTCTGGAGATGAGCTTCGATGTGCTACGACTAAGCAGCGGCCGACCTGTAGATGCATCAAACTTCGAACTCCAAAGCTACTCACCAGGACTGGAAGCAAACCCAGAGAAAGAGACGCAGTCACTCTTGACCCATCTCTACTACCTCTCACTGCTCCACCTCCCAAGTCTAGTGAAGAACTACCTCAACAACGAAATCAAATCCCGCCAAGCACCCAAGACAATCGAAGCCTGGACAGCCAAATACATCAGTCCCTTGATCATCGAGGAAAGCCTATCAGAAGTCTCCCAATGGAACGACAAAACCGTCAAATCCGACCCAGACTACGAAGCCATGACCGTAAAAGTCAACCCCCGAGCCAAAGAAGTCGTCGTCTCCTACCAAATCGACGAACAAACAATGGCAATGAAAATCGCTCTTCCAGAAGCCTACCCTCTCCAAGGCGCAAAACCAGAAGGCATCAACCGCGTCGCTGTCTCAGAACAAAAATGGCGAGCATGGCTTATCAACTGCCAAGGAACAATAACTTTCAGCGTAAGTCCCTCCTCCACCCTCCACACTCTCCCCAACCCCACACAGCCCACTAACATCTTTTCTTCTCCAACGCAGAACGGAAGCATAATCGACGCCCTCTCTTCCTGGCGCAAAAACGTCGCCGGCGCACTCAAAGGCCACGACGAATGTGCAATTTGCTACTCCATGGTCAACGAGCACAAAGAATTACCCAAGAAACGCTGTCCGACTTGCAAGCATACGTTCCATAATGCTTGTTTGTTCAAGTGGTTCCGGAGTAGTAATTCGAGTGCGTGTCCGTTGTGCAGACAGCCGTATCATTACAACTGAGGTTTCGGATTGCTGTCTGCTTTTTCAAAATGGGGAGGGTTGCGATGTGCGAGCAGAGCTGGGAGATGTCACTTCCTTATTAGATATATATACATGTACTGGTAACAACAGTGATTGAACATATACACTTGACATCATGATATCCGAACAGTCTTCACCAGTATCATAATATATCGGAGAAGGAATATTTGCTCACGAGTTGACAGCAGCGAACGACTTTGTTCCATAAAGCTGCTATCTCAACAACAACGACAATTTACTATTGTCTCATCACTCCTCGCTGATGCAGCCTCTCCATGCTACTTCCAAGCTCAAAAGCTTCTTCCCTCGCTTTGCAGCTCCTAATCCATTCTTCTCAATGAACAGCACCGAGAACAACTCACACCCCGAATGAACCTCATCAAAAGGTGAACAAAAATGCACAACGATATGGTATCTTCAGATCAGCAACCAACCACCCCACCAGGTACCCCAGGATGCGTTCCCGCCGCCGCCGTCGGAGGCGGAAACTGCAACTCCAATTCATTCATGAAACCAAAATTGGGATCCGTTGCTTGCCCCAGATATGACCACTCGGCATAAGTCTGGGGAATGGGACCATAAGCATAATCTTGCCATTCATCAGGTTGATCCTGGGCATCTCGATCTTCATCCGGCACGCCTTTGAGGCGGATATCATGCACTGATTCCGGGCAAGTGAGAATCGAGGGATCGAGGCCGGCCATCTCCCACGCTCTGGATTGAAGTGGAAAAGTCAGCTGTGTCATGTGTGAGGGAGGAAGGGTAAGCTTGAAGGTACGTACCTGTCTCTAGCTCGTCGGAGAAACCGCCAGGCTTGCGTTCCGCCCGGATGAAGCGGACGTGGATCGGGATTGCCGTCTTCGTGTGATACGATGCCACAGTCATCAGAGCCGATGCATTTGTAGATGGCAAGGTCGACAAGTTTCCTTGTCTCGACAGCTTCCGGGTCGTTGGGGTGGTCTTCCAAGTCGGTGATCAAAGCCATAATGCTGTGGAGAGGTTGATGTTGGCCAGGCCAACACCAGTGCCATGGTTGGAAATCGCGCCGTTCGGCCAGTCGAAGGAAACGATGAACATATTCCCTGCAATAGACAATGACGCTGTCGACAAGAGTCAGTTGAGTGGCCCGCAGGTGAAACGTGTTTGGGACAGCTTACCCAGGCTGCTTCTTTCTCAGTGCAGGTAACAAGCCCTGCCTCCGCATGGGACCATACATGACAGAATACGGCTTTGCTGCCCATAAGGCGAACAACATCTTGGCGAACTGCGCAAGTGCTGCATTGGACTCTGTCTGACGGAGTGCGCCAATGTCGCTCCCGTCGCAAGGCTCGCTAGTCGTAGTCATCTTCTCGATCAGGTGGATTTGCTCCGTTCTTGAATCCATGTCTTCCTTGATGGCTCGTGTGATCTCCAGAATGCGGTCGAGGTCCTTCTCTGACAACAAACTACTGTGCAGCAAATGCAGAATCTCGTTGCCTCTCTTGTAGAAAGCAAAGCGCCCTCCAATGAAAATACCAAGGACCGACTTGTTCGCATTGCCGTGCGACTCGAAGTCCTCTCGGATGGCAGCAGCACTGATCTCGCTCACAGGTAGTACGTTGTATAACCTGCAGTCGAGAATCGGAGGCAGACCGGAAGCGAACGCCACCTGAGCGTCAATAGACACTATGGACCACCATATTTGCCGCCTGATGTGGACATCGACGTTTGAGAAGTGGCCAAATGTGGTAGGCTCTCGATGCAAGCCTGTCAACGTCAGTCTGGGGACACATCCCGGAAATGCAAGGCAACGCACCCAACATCTGGGCCACTCGAGTCGCAACTCCGATGAATGAACAACATGTTAGCGGCTGTTCTTCTCGCAGCCATGTGGAGTCAACTATAATAAAAGCTGATAGTGACTGCAGCGAGGGCGACTGAGGAAATTCTGACAATCTGATGGCGCGCACAGCTCTTCGATATAGTCTTGATGTCAGTGTCTCACGACTGATGTTACCAAACACGGTTTGGAGGCGGAAGCGAGGGCACACTACTGATCCAGCGAAGAGCACGGCAGTGAGCAATGAAAGGAAGTGCACGCTTAGTTGGTAGTTCGGATCTCGCGTGTCGTACCTGCAAATGTGTCAACACACGAGCAAAGATTTGGCATCCAGCTGCGACAGACCAGTGTTGAAATTTCCTGACTTGGACGAGGAATGATGGGCCGTGGAATAATGATCTCTTGGCATGATAGCCACCCATATATGACCATATTAGCACTTCGCTCTGTTCCTTCGTGGGCAAGCCTGCCAAGATCTCGTCGATGGACGGAGTCTGCGATTGTAGCAGCGTGTTGTCTTGCGGGTTCCAGGCGGGGATATTCGGAAACAGGTCCCCATACAATTCTCGTTCGGGCAATTCGTGCGGGGTGCTAGCAACGGAAGAGCCATTTGAGTCAAGCTTTGTTGCAGTGAGGGGAGGCGAGGCCGGAAAGGTCTGGCCAAGATGTCCACGCATGGAATCTGGAGGGCCGCCACGAGTGTAGCCTTTTTGGTCTCGAAGGAGGTCGTTGATCGCAGCAACCTGTGGCAGAGTCAGAACTGCCCAGCTGTGAAAAATTCTGCAATGCTGATGGTGTGCCTACTTCCTGGCTGATCAAGGCAAAATGTGCACTGGATATGTAATGGCCCTTCGTGTGTGGTCCTACGTACAGATGTCCAGTGTCTCTGGTCGGCGTGGTGCCATCTCGGCATGGCGAGGGTGGCGTCGGGGCGCAGACGGGGCCGGTTTCGGTGGGCGTGCTCCGGTCGCTGCGTGTTGCTGTCCCATTCTCAGCGGCTGTCGCTCACATAGTTGTCACACTCGTCTTACTGCTGCTGGGCGGGAGGATGGGGACGTCGGCGACGGGTGCGGCGTGGGTGAGTTCGTACAGGCGGCTGGCGCGGGAGGCGAGCGATGGCGTCTCATCTGGGCGGTGTCAGGTCGTGTCGCGGGCGTGTGCATGCGTTAAGTAGACGTCGGCGCACCGATCATGGTGAGAGCGGCCGGCGGCGAGCGCGCGGCGGCGTAGGTGCAGGCGATGCCCGCGCGGACACATCGTCCACAGCTCGGTCGTTCCTGTGAGCCGAATGAGCGGACGTTCACGGCAGCTGCTGCAGGTGCGTGCTTGCCTTGTCACAGCCGACCTTCCTCTTGCCACACGGGATGCAGGAGCGCGGTGCGCGCGGGCGCGACGTCTTGGTGACTTTGGCCGGCGACGACATGGAGAGGGCGCGGAGGACTGCAGGATGTGCAGAGTCGGCGGACACGACGACATCCACGCATCGTTCTAGAAAACGCCTAACGATGCCGGCCCGAGCGCGTCTTTATCTTCACACCGCGCGAAGGGACCACACAGCAGCTGCGTGCGTGCCAGCGTGGTGCGCAAGTCGCGACCATGCCAACCTTCTGGGGTACGGCGACCGGGGTCATCCATGCTGGTAGGGAGCTTGGGACTCGTGCGGAGCCACCATCTCTCCGCGTGCCTCGATAGCCTCTGGGCTCAATACTCGCGGATCGTAATGACTGTTGCTCGTAGGTCCCGCATGCATTGCTGCTGCTGCTTCCCACGCCCAGGGTTGCGAGAGGTGCTGATGCGCGTACGGTTGCATGTACATGCCCTCGTGCTGACCCTCGGCAAACATGCCTGGTGTGCTGGCAAGTGGTGTCGGGTTGTGAGACCGGTTGTCCAGCGGAGTGTTTGTGCTTGGTGTCAGCGACGACGGCGACGGCTGCCAAGAATCCGTCATTCGCATCGCGCTATTCTCTCCGCTCGGAAGGAAATCGTGTCGTATTGTATGCGACGGCAAGTAGTGTGGGCCGAGCACGTGTGCCGGCAGCGGATGAGGCGCGTCAAATGGCCGGTATGGGGGAGCGTATTGTGCTGGTGTAGGTTTCGAAGCATGTGATGTAATGTTCGACGACATGCCTGGTGGTCCCAATTGCGGCATGAAGATGGGGGCAGGTTGGAGCGGTGATGTTGCAGGGTGATGATGGAGTGCGACAGGTGCTGATCCCTGGCGATAGTCAGGTTGCCCTGCCATGGACATCTCATTCATCTGCATGTGGGTCCCGTCCTGCCGTTGACTGCTGCTCACGGATTGGGACCTGGTGTCAAGCTTCAGCCCTTTCAAGGCTGCCAAGAGGTCCTGCGCCTCAGGTTTGTCGGGTAGGGCGGGTACAGTCTGGATATTCGACTCCTTGAGAATCGAGTACAGTGTCATGAGGCCATTGGAAAGCTGCTCCTGTTGCTCTTCCAAGTACTCGACATACTCGCGAGGGTAGGGAACGGTGTAGTGCCAGTCACTGCGTCGCTATGGTCAGCGGTTTTCCGAAGGTGGGTGCGGAGCCATGACGTGAGGCAGATATGGGACTCACCTGAAATAGCAAGCGCTGTGGCTTTCTTTGCACCGTAGACACGGATTGCCGCCATCACAAGTGCGCTTCTTCGCTCGACACCGTACGCAGGCTTTCTCAGCTCGCCCTATGTCAATCAGTAAGCATGATCGTTTCTCCAGCGAGGCGCAAAGACACAGTACCACGCAGTGTCTTCTTCACCTTCTCAGACTGCCCGTCCTTGTCCAGGCCGTCCCGCTTCATCATTTGGCCCCAGCTCAAGAACTTTTACTGAGCTGTATGTGAAGATGCAGCATACGACAGAGATCGTGCAGAATGAATTTCGAGGAAAATCACGTCGTGACCTACAATCTTCATCGCCGGAGCATAGTCCATCACCTACCCGGACCCACACTCCGCTTTTGAGGAATGCCAGCAACAGCGCGTTGTAACACGCGTGTTCCCAAGGAGTGTCTCGCATGTATCTGAGATCTCAAGGCGGCCCCGAGGTGCGGCTCCGGTTTGTAGAATGCGACCAGTTGAAGGCCACCGATTCTCAGAACATCTCGGGTTGGTATAGAGATCTGAGCTCGGGTTGCTTGGCATTGCTTACCAAGATCCCTACCTCGGGCCCGTTTCGTCGCAAGTTGCCAACAAAATATGGAATGGCTTGCTGGAATTTGTGCTGCAAGGCTTCTTGCCCTGCGTGAACCCTTTCTCGAAGGCGCAAACGCACGTGTCCGCGGGTTTTCCTCCCCGCTAGAGTCTGGTTGATTGGAACTTTCTAGAATAGCGATCGTATTGGTCGACATGTTCGACCCCAGCACAACTTGTCCACATTGCATTGCGCAAGTACCGCGGACGATGCGGTACTGTATAGGTCTCCATTCGAGCAGCTGGTGCTGCGAGGCTCGATTTCGAGGCGGCGATTTCCTCATGCGGTCAACGCGCGAGTCGTCTCTCGCGCCCGCTCCAAGAAGTGATTTTTGGTCTTCGATCCGCGTTAACTCCAGAAGACCGACAATCGAGAGCGCTTGAGCATATTAGTACTGAGCTTTCGGGTCCGGCGCAGTCACGACAAAGACAGAGCCTTGCACAAAATGTCGGAAATCGCCAATAGCTGCCTGACCTGGGTACAGTAATATCCGTGCAGCGACGTCTTCCGATGTGGTTCCCAGTCATCTCCGGCCATGGAAAGCGTTCTCGTCGCCAACACCAACCTGATGCTGGTTTGAGTGACGAGAATCACTATACGTGATGTCTATTGATTGCGATGCACAGTACGAAGATGTCTCGACGTCTCCGGACATGGGCCCGGGCGAGTTCGGGGCCGAGTCTGCCAATGTACGACATTTCCCACCGGTGCGCCGGCGGCGCACCGGTACGGCCGCCGGCGAATTCTTCCACAGACACATCTCGAGTTACCTCTAAACACAGTCAACACTGCCATGTAAAAGAATAAATGGTGTCAAGTGCAATCGAGGGCAAGGTTCGCACAAAGCCCGGCTTTGATCCCGGCGCCCGCAATTGGGAATGTGTACGCGACCATGCATGAAACGTTGCAGCGCGGCAGCGAGGCCTGACCCTTAGTCGACTGGGCTTGGTGCTAGCCTGGGGACACAGGGTGTGCGTGAGGGCCTTGGTGAAGCCCATGACCGTTTGAGCACGTCCGAAGGAAACTTTGAGTGGTGCGAATATTCCCTATCCGTTCTGGCAACGGTCGAACCAAGCGGTGTCGTTTCGAGAGCCGGGTCGAAATGCCCACTGTCGTCACTGGAATAAGGGAAGCGTTTGTACGCTCACACAGTTGACGTGTTGGAACGGCCACGCCATGCACTTGGAACATCCACATGCCTTGCTGTATGCGACTGTTGAATGTACGTGCATTCTGCTGAGTAGTAGAGCATCCTTCCGACCCGTTCCTCAAGCTCTGACGTGGTCATGCTGGTGCTGCGTGCTTGCGTGACTCGGAGCTCGCCGAGACGTCGCCAGCTTCAGACTCTGTGGCGGAGGCATTGCATTCTGGCGTGCAATCTTCATGGTGATGGTCCAAGTTGAGAGCGTCAGGCTCGCTCAGCCTCTGTGATACGGCATTCGGCTTGTTGGGCTTGCGGTCGATTGCAGGCGTGTTCCGGTCGGTTGTATGTGCCGAGAGTCATGTGAAGCTTGAGGCCTTTTTGATTCCTCCATTTACTCCTGAAGTTGAATAGATTCCGAAAGCTATGCTTCGCAACAATCATGTGGCCTTCCTCGGATATGTGTCATTTGGTGGCCGCTGGCTTTATGAGGATGCAAGAACGTCAGTCAGGATGCCATGGTAGTCGGCGAGTTGCCGTCTTAGCGCGATGATATGTTTTGCGCATGTCGAAGAGAAATCAAAGACCTCGTGAAGCGATGGAGTTCGTCGAGCTGGACCAAGGTCGACGGACGTGGGATGCCAGCACATGAAGTAGAAGTTGGGAAGGTGCCAAGAAAACGATCGTCGATCTGTTTCGGCCGCGAAACCAGGATAGGGAGGAAGAGAACTGCCATTCCTAGGGTCCTGCGCGAGCGCAAACATGGTCAAGATGAACGTCAGTCCCCAGACGGTGGCCGAATGCAGATGCGTCTCGCGCCCGAACGTGCAAGAGCGCGAAAGAAGTCGCTCGTCCGACGAAACCACTAACTTCCAACAGGCGGAGCCCTCCAGCACGGTACGAGAAGAGAAGCCACCCCTCCACCCTCGCTGCGTTGAGAAGCGGTCCGGTCCAATGTAGCAGAAGTGAAGAAATAGCGACAGAAGCCGAGCTAAAGTTGTTTTGCCACCGACCTTCTCAACATTGCCATCGTGTTGGTGCTCTTGCCGGTCTGGGTGCGCTTGCCGAATGGTTGGGTGCTCCTGCGATGTTCAGTTTCGCATCACTCGCGGGCAGTTCCAGTTCTCACTATAAGCGGCATAAGAAGAACGCGAATGCCGGCAGTTGGGTGTCGCAGTATGGCTGATTGTGCGACGGATTCGGAATGGATGAAGTCTGGTGATCGTGCAGGGGTCGCTCTATCCTTCGGGTCCGCATGGTGGAACTGAAGTGGATCAACGCGCGCGGTCGATCTACGCGCGAACTCGCACGGCCTCAACGCCTCGGATGGAAGATCAAACACTCGGGCGAGAAGCATCTTGCCCGAGGCTTCGCGGATCCGGACAACGACGACGACAGAAGCGATGAACACCTCGTCACTATGGCTTGCAGACTATATATGGCTGCAGCTGGCGGTCACCAAAGCGCCTGGCCACCTTTGTGCTATCTATACCCTGAGCGATGGCTAGCAAAATATCGAGGCGCAGCTTCCACGCCCAGTGCCACTGCGGAGCATCGATGTGTATTTCTTCGTCGATTCCGGGTAAGAGGCATGGGCACAGCAATCGCACGGCTACTTGTGATGGGCCGTCTTTCTCAACGCTCCGTTTCCAATTGCCGGCCACCGAGGTCAGTCGTTCGACGTGGCAGTTGTCGCCAACGATGTGGCAGGCTGTCCGGTAGCGTGCTACCACAGCACCCAAAGGTCTTACAGGGCAGCGAATACGCACCGCCATGAGGAGCAACTCGACCGATGCGTAGCACCAAGTACTATCGGACTTGTAACGCTTGCCTTGAACAGAAAGGGTAAGATGGCTTGTTCGACTATCTCCTTACAGCCGATAACCGTTGCGTGCATGCATCGGCTCCAGCTTCCTTGAACACACTCGCTGCTTTGATTCCAATGACAGTGACACCATCGGCGCTCAACAAGTCAAGTACGAGCACCCTTGGACACAGTGGGCATGAAGGCAATGCAGTTGCGTGGCACTGACGGTTGCAGCTCTCCTCTGCTCACGGGCGAGAAACGCCTGTGAACCAATGAAGCATGGTGAGGAACGTGGTCGCTGTGAATGACCGTCGCCGTCGACCCCGAGATGAGTTCCGGAGGCCACGTCAATGCTATGCTCACCGCGCTGCCATTGAATTTTGCTTGATCAGTCCACACGACCAGACGCAGCCGGTGACTCTTCGACCAAATCGCAAGCGGTTCCAGGATAAGCTGTGAAGGTGGACCACGCGCTGAGACGTCCCTGCGAATTGGTGCACGGCGATCAAGATTTATCAGCGGGCTCTGCGGCGGCGACACACAGCGGTGGGGGTGGGGGCGGAGGGCTAAGCTAACATCTGGAGGAGATAGGAGTGTTCTGCAGTCGGTGTCATTGGCAAAGTCTTCTGCCAGTCACAAATCATGGACTGATCACAGCCGGGGTGGCAATTCCGAGAATCAGGAGCAACGTGAAGTACTAGTTTGTATGCAATGGTCACGTATGGCCTCCTTGATACGAGATGTTGTTTCAGGTGCGAACGGCTGTGGTGCCAAGCCTCAATGGCCCTGAGAAAGTGGGCTGCGCGGATTGGGAAGGTGTTCCGATATGACTCGAGATATGACTTTCTGCACCACTCTCAATCTGTGTCGCATGCACCATTTCGCTGAGACTTAGACAGTAACAGCCACTCATTCCAGGCAGTCACCGTCATCATGGCGGACTCCGCGAAGAAGACCATCTACATCGACGAGGAGATCGGCGAAGACGCCGCACAAACAGAGGGCACCGAGGCGAAGCCGTACAAGTCGCTACAATATGCCTACGTCCAGCACACCGACTCTGCTGAGTACTTGGTGAAGAAGGCGGAAAAGGATGAGGTTGCATCATACAAGCCGGCGGCAAAGGCTGCAATGAAGAAGGCAGTCAACTATGCAGAAACACAAAAGAAGAAGGCAGCGAAAGAGCAAGAGCTAGCGATAAGGGAAAAAAAGCTCGAGGAAGAGCGGCAAAAGGTGTTGGAGGAGTCCAAGAAGATCGTCATCACTGAGGACAAGAACCTTCCAAAGGCCACCAAGATCCACTTGGGCGAAACTCGGCCAGAGGTTGTCAAGCTGGGAAGTGGAGAGCGCCCGAAGGAGGTGGACTACAGGGCACCAAACAGAGGGACACGAGTACGAGTGATGGGTCGCGTGCATCGCGTGCGTGATCAAAAACAGGTCTTGTTCATCACACTGCGGGACGGCCATGGATATCTGCAATGTGTGCTCACAGGAGATCTTGTCAAGACGTACGACGCGCTCACGTTGACTCGCGAATCCAGCGTAGAGATCACCGGTGAGATGTGGGAGGTACCGCCTGGAGCACATGCTCCGGACAACCGCGAGCTTCATGCCGATTACTGGAGAGTCATTGGCAAGGCGCCTGGTGGCGAGGATGCCATTACGAACGTGGTGCAAGCCAAAGGCGACCCACAGACATTGCTTGACAGACGGCATTTGGTACTCCGTGGAGAGCAGTCATCTGCGGTCATGTTCATTCGCGACGCCGTCGAGCACGCTTTCAACCTCAAATACCACGAACTCGGCTACGTCAAGGTGTCTCCTCCTGCATTGGTCCAGACACAGGTCGAAGGAGGCAGCACCTTGTTTGGCTTTGATTATTACCAGGAAAAGGCCTATCTGACGCAATCCTCGCAGCTGTACCTCGAGACAGCCATTCCATTCGCCGGCAACGTCTACTGCATCGAGAAATCGTTCCGTGCCGAGAAGTCGTTGACCCGCCGACACTTGTCCGAGTACACCCATGTTGAGGCTGAGCTTGACTTTATCACCTTCGATGATCTCCTGGAGCATCTTGAGGATGTCATTTGCGGCGTCATCGACATTGTATTGGACAACCCACGCTATGCCAAGATGATCAAGGAGCTCAACCCAGAATTCACCAAGCCCGAGCGCCCATTCAAGCGAATGAAGTACTCAGACGCCATTCAGTGGCTCATCGAACACGAGATTCCAAACGAGGACGGAGAGCCTCACAAATTCGGTGACGACATTGCCGAAGCCGCGGAACGCAGGATGACGGATATCATCAACAAGCCCATCTTCCTTACGCACTTCCCGGTTGAGATCAAAGCGTTCTACATGCAAAAGGATCCCGAAGACAAGCGGGTTACCGAATCTGTCGACTGCTTGATGCCAGGCGTCGGAGAGATCGTCGGAGGGTAAGCACATCTCCACACTAATCTTTACCTCTTCCGCTAACATCTTCTCTTCTAGTTCCATGCGCATGTGGGACTACGACGAGCTCATGGACGCCTACAAGCGCGAAGGCATCTCCCCAGACGCATACTACTGGTACACCGACCAGCGCCGCTACGGCACTTCTCCTCACGGCGGCTACGGTCTAGGACTCGAACGTTTCCTCGCCTGGCTTTGCAAACAGCACACCGTCCGCGACACATGCTTGTACCCGCGTTACATGGGCCGTTGCAAGCCCTAGACAACGCATGCTGCTACAAATTAAGGTTCTTCGAGCCATCTTTCTCATTCCAGGGATGGACGGTGAAGCTTTCTTGGCTGATACTTGAGTCCTGATGCCTGGTCTGGTCTGGTCTGGCCTCCAAACTCTATACCCCTGACGATCAGTGCGCTTTGAGAATGTTCGTGATCATGGGATTTAAGCTTGTTTTGTGGAACAAGCAAGTCGAAGAGAACATCATACTAATCAGCTTATGGGACCGTTCGACTTCACCCGATGTCTATGTTCGGCAGTTCACCCTTTCCGGATCAGGATGAGCTTCGGATCTCTCTTGAGAATGTACTGAACTTTTTCGATAAGCTGATTCTGATGTGATTCTGACGCAACGCAAAGATTCTGTGTCCGGTGACAGTGATGGCGCAGACGAGGATATTCGAGCCGGATACAATCAGAGCGAGCTAGCAACGATACATGCAGCAGCACATACTGTAGAACAAATTAACTTGAAGCAAGACAATTCACACGTCGAGACGATTCGTAGAGAAGTGATGAAAACCCATTGTTGTTTGTTCTTCACACCATGATCCCATTCGCAATGCTTCATATATCAGACACTTACACAGATACAGAGAGACACAAGCAGAAAACTTCTCACGCTGGAGGCCTCAAGCCAGCTTTCCTCTCCGGCCTCAGGGTTCCATCTCGAAACTCCTTGCCGCTTCTCCCATAGCCAATACTTGCTGGAAAGACCAGACACAAATGCAAAACGAGGACCCATCAACCGTCTCATGTGACTGGGGACAGCGATATAATTTCGTCTAGTAGTGCACAGCCTTTCCATGTGTCGCCATCGCAGCCTCCTTGAACGCCTCCGCAAGCGTAGGGTGAGCGTGACATGTTCGGGCAACGTCCTCTGAGCTGGCACCATACTCCAACGCCAATGTCCCCTCGGCGATCATCTCTCCCGCATTCGGCCCGACAATGTGAATACCCAAGATGCGGTCCGTCTCGGCGTCTGCCAAGAATTTTACGAGGCCATCAGTGTCGAGGTTTGTCTTCGCGCGAGAGTTGGCGCTGAAGGGGAAAGTGCCGACTTTGTAGTTGACTTTGGCCTCTTTGAGCTCGGCTTCGTTTTGTCCGACCCAGGCGACTTCGGGGTGAGTGTACATGACAGATGGGATGGCGTTGTAGTTGACGTGGCCGTAGTTTTTGGTGATGAATTCGATGGCTGCGACGGCTTCCTCCTCAGCCTTGTGGGCAAGCATGGGTCCGAATGTGCAGTCGCCGATGACGCGGATATGTGGGATCTTGGTGCGGTACTCGCTGTCGATGACCAGGCGGCCACGGTTGTCGGTCTCGAGGCCAATGCTTTCGAGGTTCAGGCCAGAAGTGTATGGGCGACGGCCGATGGCCACGAGGACCACGTCGGCGTCAAGTGTCTCCTCCTTTCCACCCTTGGCAGCCTCTGTCTTGATCTTGATGATGTCCGAGCTGTCGTCTCCCTCAACGACCTTGGTGTTGAGCTTGAACTTCAGGCCCTGCTTGGCGAGAGTCTTCTGAATGTTCTTGCTGATCTCGGTGTCCATACCTGGGCCACCAATCTGGCCCAAGAATTCCACCACAGTAACCTCCGAGCCCAATCTTGACCAGACAGATGCCATTTCCAGACCAATGATACCACCACCGATCACGACCATCTTCTTTGGCACCTCCTGCAGCGCAATAGCGCCTGTCGATGTAATGACGCGCTTCTCATCAATGGTCAAGCCAGGGAAAGGTGTGCTCTCAGATCCAGTCGCAATGATGATGTTCTTCGCCCGCACGCTTGTCTCGCCACCGTCGACCAGGTTGACAGCCACAGTGTGCTCGTCCGCGAAGGCGCCAGTTCCCTTGATGTACTCCACTCCATTCTTCTTGAACAGGTATTCGATACCCTTTGTCAAGCCGGACACGGAAGTCTCCTTCGCCTTCATCATCTGCGCCAAGTTGAGCTTGACATCGCCGACCTCGATACCGCGGTTCTTCGTGTCGTGGAGGATCTGGTGGTAGAGATGCGAGTTGTTGAGGAGAGATTTTGAGGGAATGCAGCCCACGTTGAGACATGTCCCGCCGAGAGCTCCGCGCTTTTCTATGCATGCAACCTGTACAATCCGAGTTGTCAGAGGATGACACTCCGCATCCAGTCGGTGCTATATGCTTACCTTCAGACCTTCTTGGCCGGCCTTGATGGCGGCAACATATCCCGCAACGCCACCACCGATGATGACGAGGTCCTTCTCCTCTGTATAGTGTCAGCTCCCATGGCCACAGCGCTCTTGATGCCAAGATCTCTCGTACCAGCAGGTGTGGCATATCCTCTCCGTTGTAATAATTGTGACTGCAGCAAGGATGTGCTTTGCGGCGATACTCGTAGGGCTGAGCTTTGGGTGGCAGTTCGGAGGGCAGCGCGCATGGGCGCACGGGGCAGCACGGCCTTGAACATGATTGCGCCGGAGACAACAGAAGACGGCGGCGGAGAGAGGCGGCGGAGGGGTGGTGTGAGGTGGTGTGGTGGTGATGTTGTCGTTGAGTCTTGAAAGTGTTTGGATGTCGAGAGCTTCTCGCCAACCGGAGCAAAGCGAAAGCGATTGGGGAAGGACATGCCGGTCGGCGGCTCTCCTCCGAAAGCCTCCGTCCTCACTGCCTTCCTCCAAGGCCGCTCCTATCCGATAGCTACATACACATCGCCTCACCATCAAAGACATCACCATTTCATTTCGACCCGTGCATTACTTCACCGCGTTCAGTCGTACACTATCTCAGCGTGGCCGGTTACAATGCCATCACAGAGCGCCCGCACCTCCAACGATCCGCTCTTGGCTCCGAAATCGACCTGGATCTCGAACGCCAGATTGTAATACCGGCTGCCAAAGAACCCAAATTCGCGCTTCGTGGGCAGCTTAAAGACGTTGATGCTGCTGAAATCGATGTGAATGTTGCCGACCGACTCAAGGACTACTGGCGCGTCAGCAGGTATTTCGACTTGGACACGCGTCAAACACACCTGAATAGTCGAATCGATGCGGTGCGGTATCTTTGCTGCAGCTGTAAAGTTGCCAGTCTGCCGTCATATTTGTCTCTTTGACCCTATTCGCGAGATTGACAAAATGCGAGCGAGAGGTTGATTCGGTGATCACATCTCCCTGATCTTCGTCAGCCTGGGCCTATGTGCCTCCTCCATTACTGACCTTTGCCGCAAGCCAAAGCATTTGGTTTTTACACATTTTAATGCCATCGTACGGATCGATGAAGGCGTCTTCAGCGGGATCTATTCCTGCCTGGAAAGGTCGGCTGATCAAGAAGCCATAGTGGCGTCGGCATCGTCTTTTGCGAGGTGCTATGCCAACCAGACCGCGCAATGCGGCCCCTCTCACAATAGCGGCTTGCCTTGTACGTCGCAAGTAAGTCAAACTGAGCTCTGATACGAACACGAACATTACTCACGGGTGTTCAGGACAGAACGCGCGTATCTTGAAGCCTTCGCACCAAGACTTCAGCCGCGAAAAGAGATAATTCGAATCTCCGAAGCCTCCTACCAACACGACTCGCTGCGGATGAGGTGAGCTGAGTGCTTGAAAATCATAATCCTTGGGCCCACTTACGTCTAGCTTGTTTCCATTCTTCTCAATATCTCGTTTTTGCGCCTCAACGAGCTTGATGACCTCTCCGACCGTAGGCTCGAACACAGTTCTCAGGTCGTCTCTGCCGAAATGTCAGCACAAGTGGCTTTATGTTCAGGGGATGTTGCAGACTTCGTCAACCGGACCATGCCCTCCTCCTCATCATACCACTTCGACTCGGCGACGCCTTTCAGATTCAGTGGGCCCAAGGTATGCGTTCGGTCGTCTCCGACATCACCAAATTGGCGCTTGACAATTTCCCACTTGTTCATAAAGTTACTCCCGGGTCCCTTGCGATGAACGCCGATGCTGTCCCATGCGTCGCCAAAGCGATTACTCATGAGTCGTTGCAGGCTACGGTCGATAGAGGTGGCGCCACATTTACCACCAATACCAACACAGACCTCAGAAAACATGGGAGTCGGCTCTACTTGGTCAATCGTATAGCTGGTTATGTCCACCGTTCCACCTGCAGAAATGACGAGTCAGCTTGCACCAGAATCGCAGTGAGCCTCATACGCACCTCCACAGTCGCAGATTAAAATGGTTTCGCCTATCTAAAATATGTCAACTCAAACAAAGTAGCTTCGCATGCGCTACAACATACCTGGGGCTTGTTCAGGGCGTCTGGTCGCACAATGTTCTTGAGAACAGCCACAGCCGCTGCTTCTGGCTCCGGAATCAGGCTAATCGAGTCGCCCGGTCGAGAACCAAACCCAGCCTCCTTCGCAGCAGCCTTTGTAGCATTCTGGGCTTGGTCGGACCATACCGCGGGGACAGTCAGCCAGCAATCCATTGGAGTTGAATCGAAAATTCCCTTCCCAAACTCTCGGATCAATTTGTTCTCCATGTGCGCATACAAGCCCTTTAGGAAATCCGCTGCTACGCCTTGCGCATCTCGATTGTCCGGCAGGCGCAGACGGCCCTCGTCGATCGCGGCACGAATGCTGGGATCATCATACTGCGAACTCTTCGTCTCAGAGTCCAGCAGAAGCTTTGTCCAAGAACATGAGATCATGCCCGGCTCCACCTGGTATCCCCACAGATTGTGATTCAGAGCGGCTTTGCGATTCTCGGAAGCATATGCAATTCGAGTCGGAGTCTTCCACTCTCCATCCTTGCCAGGCCACGTCCTGATAACGTGGATGTCTTCCAGGCTTGCTTTATCCGTTGTTACGAAGCTCACACCTGTCTGCCGTCAGTCTCAGCTTGCAATGCCAACCCCTGAGTGCCGTGCACTTGCCGGAATAAGTCGTTCCATAGTCGACCCCGACGATAAGTCTATGGCGTGTCATGTTGTCTAGGGCGTTATTTGGGCATTCGGCGTGGTAAAGGTGGGACTAAGAAATTCGAGAGGATACCGATACCGCGATGTTACAGAACTTCGATTGAGTGCTTGCAGATCGTCAAACTGGGTCACGCTACTCACACGCAGCGTCGCCTCGAGTTGGTGGCTTCTAAGCTCGAAGGGCTGAACAACCACAATTAGCGCACTTCCCAGCGCAGGCTTGTTGCTATGCTTTGCAGGTGCCACAACAGATTTCGGGTCCGCTTGCGAGCTTGCTCGATTCCTGCGGATTGCAGGAAGGATGCATGGCCACGCAAGCCATGCGAACTGCTGCATCTGCGCTGCCAAATTGTGTGGCTCGCGTATTAGCACGCCTTCAATCTTGAGGCTGCACGATTCTATCAGCAACATCACGCACTCTGTACAGCAATCGATCAAGATGTTCTTCTCTGGTACGAAAGAGAAGATTAAGAAGGCAACGGGAAACCTGAATCCTCCACACGATGAGCAATATGATGGAAGACGGCATCAGTCTAAAAGCCATCACAATGTTAGTCTGCTGCAACGATGGATGGGCACTTCATGACGTTCGGAATAGAAGTATTCAGCATCCACCAATTCGCAAGATCTATCTACGAGCCCGGGAGGGTACTCACAACCGGGCGCTGATGCAGACTGTGCTCTTCCGACATGGCCGCCAACTTCGAGAAAAGACGCCAGTGGACCAAACAAGCTCCAGCGACACCCTCAATCCTATCAACAACATGGCATGTCATCTTCAGGCTACGGTCGCTCTATCAATATGCAACACCAATTGTCGTGCTACCAGGTCAGTCAGATCAACTGCTATGCAACCTTATAATGACAGATGGGAATCCTAGGATCACGAGTACCATCAAGCCGACCCTCGCGAAGTGATCGAAAACTTACAGGAGATATTGAGAGGTAGACACCAGGAGATTGATGCCCTCAACACCAAGACTGCCGCGCTTGTACGCGAGAATGAGAAACTTGGAGAGGAGCTTCTGCTGCTGCAGGAGAAATCTTTCAGCTCCATGACTGATGCAAGGTTGATGCCACCTGATATCAATTCTATCAACGCCGAGATCACGAATGTTCGCGAGATGATAGGGAACTTCGCAAAAACATATGCTGCAGAATCGCTTGCAAGCATTGCGGGCGAAAGTGGAGATGCTCAGCTGGCCTTCAGATCCTCACTTCAGCATGTGGTACGCTTCGGCGGAGATGGACCCAAAGCTGTCATCGAACTTTCGAAGATCAAACACGCACCTCGACTGCTTCTGGCTGCCTTCATCTCGCACCGCATACACAAGGACATCTTGACCAAGCCCTTCTTCTTCCTTGACGACGGGCTCGACCAAAGGTTTGAGGCGCTACGTCCGAAGCCGAAGTATGATATTCTGAAGCAACGACCAAACTCTTCTGTGTCGCTGAACAAGATCTTCGAAGAGATCATGACTTGTTCGTCTTCTTCGATCTCTGAGTTTGCAGCTTGGTGCTAATTTCGCCTAGATGACGTTCAGCAAGCGCACAAATGGCGTTCTGACACTTTACGTCTCCTGCATCCGAAACATCTCGATACTGAAAGCGCAAAGGCGCGCTTCCAAAGGTCCCATGCTGCAATAGACACAGTGGCCAAGCATTACGCTCAAATTCTTGATGAAGATATGATCATCAATCTTTTACGCCCTATGGAAACCCCCGTTCACTCACAGTTCCTGCTCGAACTCACGCAAATCTACATTACCACTGGCCGGCTCTCCGTCCGACTCTGGTCACAACGCCCTGCAATTGCATGTCGTTTCCTACCACAACTCGCTCATACACCATTCGACATTTCGTCTAGTATCCTACAGGCTCACGCGTTGTACAAGCTCGACGATCCTGAGGATCACAGTTTGGATGGAAAATTGACAAAGATCTTGGTGCATCCTGCAATGTTGACATGTGGGACCCATGAGGCTGAGCATTACGATAGGCAGCAGGTCTTGGCGAGGGCGGTGGTGTGGTTGGAGGGATGATGTTCGATACTGCAGACAATGAGGCTATACTGACGTTATGTTTATGTGTTGTGACTAGAGCGTTGATGGTGGTCAGATCATACAAGGCTACAATGCGTTGTCTGCGGAATCGCTTGCATGATAACCTCACAGCCTTACAGGATCGAGCTTTCAGCTCGCTTACGATGCGTTGAACTCCAACCGACACAAGCTGGCGATTGCTTTGGGTAGGTATCACAGCATAACGAGGGGCGATACGGCCGTATTACTTGCGCTCAGGCAGAATCCAACTCATCTTGGAAATTGCAATAGACGCATGAACATCCTTGCTGCACGCCACGAACCGTAACCGAAGAAGCTTTTCGGAAGCTCAGCGACAAGAATGGCATCACGGAACACATAGACTTACGCCTCGATCTGCAGCCTTTGCATGCCATGGTCCGGTGATGATTCTACGCGATATTGCAACCAGGTGTAGACCGCAGCACGCTGAGGAAATGCTCAGCTTACTCCTGAAGGACGTGCTCGGAACACATGCAAGAAGCTATGCGGTGCGACAGCTACGTACATGTTGGTATCTCAGAGGGCGCCATGACTGCACACAGGAATCGACACAAATCTTTGTTCATGCAAAGCATCTCCGCTGAAATGTGAACAGGGAACACGACAGGCTCGCATCGCAATCACCAGATTTGGGAGTACTGAGCCGCCTTTAGGCAGCGCCCTGGAGGTTATATATCGAGATCGAAACAGTCTTGGACAGATAGTCTTCCATCTCCGTCGCGATCGGACAACAGTAATCATGGTATCTGGATCAAAGGCCCCAATCCGCATTGCGGTCATGGGCGTCACAGGCTCTGGGAAGAGCACATTTATCCAGCGAGCAAGCCAAGCAGATGTTGGGATCGGGCACAGTCTCTCTTC
Source organism: Cercospora beticola (assembly GCF_033473495.1). NCBI lineage: Eukaryota > Fungi > Ascomycota > Dothideomycetes > Mycosphaerellales > Mycosphaerellaceae > Cercospora > Cercospora beticola. The sequence goes on from NC_088942.1 coordinate 228,708, forward strand.
CTGTACGTTCCCTTCATTGTCACTGGCTATTTCTGCCATTGTCAACTGATAACGAATACAGACACTGCCGACGTTGCACCATACGACTTCGAGCTTGACGGACATCAAGTGACATTGATCGACACACCTGGGTTCAATGATACAGTCCGCAGTGAGGCAGAAGTTCTGACGGCAATCGCGAACTATATGGACTTCACCTATCGCAACCCACCACATCTCAAACTCAACGGTATCATCTATTTGCAGTCGATCCAGGATCCACGAATGTATGGCTCTTCACTCCGCAACTTGAAGATGTTCAAGGATCTGTGCGGAGAATCGCCAATGAAGAATGTGGTGCTTGTCACAAACCGATGGGAAGATGCCCGCGTCACCGGACAAGAACAACAAGCCCGCGACAAAGAAGTCGAGCTTCGTACCAGGACCGAGTTCTGGCAGCCTCTTCTCAAACGTGGCGCTCAGATGATGCGATGCGAAGACTCGCACGAATCTGCCCTCACCATCGTCCGTCGCTTCATCAACAACCGTCCCGAAGTCCTCCAGATCCAAACCGAACTGGTCGAGCAATCCAAACCCCTCATCGAAACCAAAGCCGGCACGACCGTGAACGAAGAAGCTCTCCGCGTGGAAAAGAAATACCAAGCCGAACTCGACCAGATCCGCAAAGAAATGGACGAAGCCCGCGCAGCCGCAGACCTCGAAGTCCAAGAAGCACTCGAACTCTCCAAGAAAGAATACGAACGCAAATTAGACAAAGTTCGCGACGAGCAAGAGCTTCTTCGCTACGAACGAAGGAATGAGAGCAGGAGAATGCAAAGTGAAATGGACGATTTGAAAGCTGCGTATGAACGCGAACTAGGTAAACATAAATTGGATTTTGAGGATACGGTCAGGACGTTGCTGGCTAATCAGGATCGTCTTAGAGAGGAGCAGAGGAGGGTTGTGACGGCGGAGATTGAGGCGATGAAGAAGAAGCCGAAGGATAAGAGGAGTGGGACGGCGTTGGTGGTGGGGTTGGTTAAGACTGTGGGAAGCGTGGCACTGAGCTCGATGGGGATTCCGATGGGGTTGATTGCGCCGGTTTTCGCATTCTTGACTGGTGGTGGGTCGGGTGGTGAATACTGAGAGTGATATCACTGTAGAACGTGGACTATACGCGAGGACTTCCAAGGATATGAAAGCCGGCTTCCGTGAACAAACGGCTGGTGGGACTTCATTTCAGTAGAATCGTGTGTACTGTTGACCCTTGGAGATGGTGAAGTGAAGATCCGTACGGCGTCTGACACAAAGGTCCATGGACCATTTTCTGTCGGCGGACATGTACTATCTGAAGAGCCTGGCATACTACGCTTATGAAGATATGCATGGTGGATACGGAAGTGAAATGACCGCACCTCCTTCTCTCATGCCAACTCGTGAGAGGTCCCAAATTTCCCTCGCAGGCCATACCTTCTGCTGGACGTATTAGCTGCGGATGCTTTCGCACTTTCGTAGCAATTGCCTCTTAAACTTTGTCGGGTCCCCGAATTGTTGCATGCGTTTCTTGAGGCGTGTCGTCTGGTTTCACATCTAGTAGATATAATGCGTAGGTTGACAACGTATTCGGGAAGGACTATTCGAGCGACCTAAAGCTTCGGGCTAGCTAAAAATCGCCTTAAACAAGAAACACGACAAGAAACTGTACTTTTAAGTATAACAAACTGCGCGATTTTAAGACTAAATTTGCGCGATTCTTAGCAAGTTTCGAAGTAACGAACTATCTTCGACTATTAGCTATGCCTCTATTTACGTAGGATACGGTATAGGTATATGTCGCTATCGCTATTCCGATACTAGTTCTCGAGGTCGACGACGAAAAGGCAGCCTAAGGCCGATGCCTCGGCGTTACGTAACAGAGTTAGTATTTACAAAAGTAACTTTGTCGACCTATACTACGTTGCAAAGGACGACAAGAAAGGCAGGGTTACGACGAGGATTCGAGCGACAAAGAGGTTAGTTTGTCGTTGCGTTTCGTTATTAGAGGCTTTTCAGGCTGGCCCGAAGCTTTAGGTCGCTCGAACAGATGCAAACTCTTTCTTTTCTTCGGGCCCTGTCTCGTCTCCTTCGTTCAAGATGGCGGATCAGGGTCTTTCGGACAGAGTTCACATTCTGCCACCTGCTGCCTCTTGTGCAGAGCGGTCATAGCGGTTATTGTTTCCACTCGACAGTGCGGGCTCTGATTGCGCCGTGTTCGCCTCAGAGCTGAAACAGAGTCGAGCTCCAGATACAAAATGTTTTCCAACGAGAAGCGAGACCAGTGAAGCAGAAGCTTATGAAGCAAGCGCCAGAGCCGCATTACGACCGAGGCTATGAACTATGGATCAAGTTGACGGTTATTAGGGGAAAGCGGACCGACTCCAATGTCACCAGAAAAGGAACGCATCTGGAAAGCTCCAAAGATTAGCTTTGAAGATCGTCTTGGTGCCATGGAGTTGCAAATCCTGCCTGAGCACCGATCATACTACGTCGACGTGGCCACTGCGCACCATTAACACGACTGCCTCGGACTCAGATGAACTCAGACAATCTGCAAGGACTCGAACACCAACTCGGTCTCCTTAATGGCATCTCCTCCCATTAGACCATGCACATATGCCTCGCCAATAATCGTGAATGTCGCTTCAGCGCCAGCGACTGGTCTGATCAAGAACGGCACATCAGCGCCTGCGATCAAGTAGACTAAATCGCCGGCTTGGGCACCCTCTGAGCTAATGCCCAAGAACCCGTTCGTGGAAGTGAAGATCCGTCGTCCTTCGTAGACTATCTTGAACAAATCTCCGAAGACGCTGATCGGTTCGTAAATGTCGTCGCTTCGACCGACTGCGCCAAACACTTCATTCCACACATTCGCGTCTTTTGCGTTATCGGCGCCCCAGATGCTCTGGGAAAGGGAGGATATGATGCGCTTCAATGACATATACTGGACATCTTCAACTTCGAGCAATACGTCGTTCGCGTCATTGACGTCGAGGAAATGCGTGACTCGTTCTTCCATGTGTGGCAAGTCTTGGATCTGCGACACTATCCAGGGCTTTTGGGCTGAACTGGAGCTATCTCGCTTCCACGCCAGGTAAGATTTCATCATGAGATATATAAACGCAAAGTAATGGAAGAATCGAGATTGCCATATCGCATCGCTTTCTTTGCTTGCCGCGTGGGCGCCGCCGAGAAGGGTTTTCCAAAATGCAGTCATAGTTCGTTCGCCGGTGGGTTTGTAGGTGGTGCCCAGGTCATCGAGCAATGCGAACATCATTCCAAAGCGCTCTTGTGCAGCTGTCATCGAGGTAACCATCTTGGATGCCGGTACCGAGTTGTACGCCATTTCCTCAACGCTATTCCAATTAATCCAGCTCCAAATTGACTCTCCAATCTTGTCCACGCTGTCCCATTTCGCACCTTTCAGGCGGACTGTCTTGCCCTCGATAGTGTAGTCATTTGCTGCGGAATGAAATGGCGCAGAGAATTGCGAGCATCGACAAATTCGCAATGCTCTTGGCCGTAGCTCTGTACTGAGATCGGGGACCCAAGATCGCAAGCCTTCAACGTTCGAATACGCGCCGCCCACCAGTGAAAGTCCATCTATGCCTATCTCGGGCCACAATCGTTCGGCCGCGAATGCGTAGTAGATTTCCGAGGTCGGCGACGAGTATGACACTGACTCCGGTGCGCCGCCACGCAAGAGCGCGGCCCCTGCAAAGACTTTGTCTTTGGGCACTGTGGCAGCCCTTGTCCTAGCCCTGATGAGATACTGCTCGGCCGTATCGCGTTTGCCGTTCTGGAAATGAACACGCTCTTCGAATAGACCCACCCTCTGCTCGATGACGCTCTTCAAGTGTTCGAATGCTTGATTCCAGCCAGCATGAACTGCGAGAGTATTTGTTTCAAAGAATGTTATACATTGGCCAGCGGCCCGCACGAGCATTGCAGGGCTCACTTCTCGATTCCCCATCATGATGCGAAATTGCTTCGAGAGAAGGAATTCTTGCAGTGTCCAAATCCTCTTGAACCACTCTTTTTGGAAAACGCGCATTGTTGCCATCCAGCGAGCATTCTGCAACGAAGAGCCCGAGATGAAAGCTAGGAGCTCGAAAGAGGTGTTGATCTTGTTCAGCAGCGAGGCTGAGGCAGCGGGGACCGACGATCGCGTTTTCTCTGCTGTGGCGTGAGCAGTGGGATCGTCGGTCAGCGTTTCCATAAAATCGAGTGCAAAGCTCCTCGTCCGATTCAGCGCTCCGAGCCATATGACCACGGCAGAAGCAGACGTGTAAATCTGGGTCATGATTTTGAGTTGGGAGATTTTCTCTGCAGCATCTTGCTGATTGATGCAGATCTGGTCAGCCCAGATGGGCAACTCCAGGTTCATGCCTCGGAATTCCAATAGTGCTTGATATAAATTCATGGTAATGTGCACTGATGGTGAGCGGTCAGCGACATCTCCGACAGCCATCGGTTGAGTAAATCAAAGATGAGCTCACAGGTCTTTTCATTGCACAGGATGGGCCGCTCTTCATGCTTCTGGTCGTCGACATATGCTAGCTTTGTCAGGCTGTACGTGGGGTTGAGGTTCCACGAGTACGAAAGCGCTTCATATATTGGCCGATCATCGAGATTGGCCTCGAACAAGTCGACCGCGAGTACGTCGGCGAGGGAGGCAGGGCGTATGCGCAGTAATCGAAAGCATCTTTGTCCACTGAGAGGGTTGTATGGAAACGCTTCGGAGAACTTGATCTGGAGAAGTATGCGATCAGAGACCCTCTCGCCCTGCAATATCGTAACCTTAGCTCACGTTGCGCTCGGCGCGCCCCAGCAGATAGTCCCTGCCGCCGATACTCAGTGTCTTCGCGCTGATCCGGTTGAACTTGTTCTTCAGCAGATCCGATGTCAACATCTTCGTTCGCAGCGCAGACCCCCACCGAGCCCGAAGTCGCATCCATCGGGCGTCCACAGCTGAATATGTAGTAGCCACCCCGCTGCCCCACCAGCAGCTGCATGGTGAATCCTGCCGTCTCTGAGACGTAAACTTTCCGTCGAAGCTTGATCAGCGTGTGCTCTGGGCGCTTGAAGCGACGAGGACGTAAGCATAGAACGCTAGCAAAAATAGTTGTCCTGCTGCTGCTTGCGAGAGTGGGGCTGAGTCTGGTGGCAGTGCTGTTGGGTATTTCGCGAAGTGATGAGGTGGAAGGTTCTTTGACTTGGAGCAAGGATTTTGAGGTCCTTTCATTTTGATATGATGAGCTTGCGCGATTGGAGGCTATCATTGCAGCAGGGCTTGAATTGCTCGGTCGTTGTTGGGATGATCATGATGGAGGATTCAGGATTGTGGACGAGTATGATTGAATGTATGTCTTTTGGATGAGATGAAAGTGCGTTCTGAGCGGTCTGTTTTTATGCGACGTATTATTTATGGTGTGTAGTGGAGTGGGAGAGTGACAGAGATTGTAATGAATATTGGGTTTACCGAGAGTTTTTCTATGTTTCCTATCCCATCTATGCTTCCGTTCATGTTCGTGAATGTTCGGCCTTGGCAACGTCTGTCATTGCGAGTGATGCTGTATGTGCTCCATGTCATGTAGCTATGCGTGGTATGCGTAAGTCTGTAGTGTTCGTAGAACATAGCTGGAACCAATCGGACTATGCCGCTGTTTCCTATGTTCCCAATCATGATCGGGTGTTCTATGTCACGAAGGGAGGGAGCCTTCTCGAAGGCGCGGACTCAACTGCCGCTTCTAAACTGAATCTGGCCATGACTGACGCCAACTTGCATGCCTCTGTCGTTCGTACCGAACGTGATGGTGGTCGTAGTGCCGCTCTTTTGGGCATTTCGTTCAACTTCAGCAGGGTCTGATCGTGAGAGCAGCTCCCGTAAGAGTGGTTGTGATAATTTGAGTGCTTCCAGGAGATCTTCTAAACTTGTTGCAATTGCATCCCGGTCGTACTCGGTGGCGTCCTCGTTACTGGTAGTGGATTCGGGTGTTGAACGGAGTTGTACTTCTTCCAGTTTGCGCTGGACTACTGCGACTTCTGTTTGAGTGCGGTCGCTAGCGGCTGTTACGAGGTCTCTGATTTCGTTGTTCGTTTGGGAATTGCGAATTGAGGAGTATCTAGCACACATCGTGTCAGTATGGTCTTTCTCGCTGTTTGAGTCTGGACATACAAGGTAGCAACGCCAACGACCGATTGCAGACTGAGTCTATGAGTTCGGAGCCTGTCGAAATATGCTTGGAGCTGCTGATCGCGAAAGAATCCAACTTTCACTCGGTCAATCCAGGAAAGTTTGCCACTTGCAGGCCGCTTGGTCCAACGTAGGATGTCACTACGAATTGTGCTGCAAGCCTCCTCACAACTTTGGATGGTCGCCTTTGATTGATCGCCAATGTTCATTCCTAGGGATGACCACACTGGTGCTCCGATGCCTTTGAGCAAGCTGAGGTATTTGCTGATCGATTTAGCTTCCCCTGTCAACTGTGCAACAGTTTCCGGCGCATTTGTGATCTTCTCAAGATCGTCCAGAAGAAGTCGTGCACCATGTAAGGTGGGGACCACCAGGCTGACGACCGCGGCTGAAACACTCAGAGGGTCTGCCATGTCGACAGTGTTTGGAAATACTGCAACAGAGTCAGCACAAACATTCAGAGGAGGAACGTGAGAAGGAGCATCTGCAAAAATGCTGTCTACGATGCACTGCGATCATGCTGTCGCTCAGCCTCAAGCCACAGTTACACAACATTGATCATGCTGCGTCCACACCGTGTCATGTTCCGCGCTCTGCTTCTGGCAGTGGATGTGGCATCTCTGGACCAGTACACGACCATGACATCTGTAGAAGCGTCTTTTGCTTTCGGTGATGCGAACAGTGGGCTCCAGGTGGGCCAGAGCTTCGCTTCAATCTCGGCCGAGTTTCACCTTCCCCCTGGTCAGCGGCGTGCACTTCACCTCACGGCACGCGCAGAAACTGACACCGTCTGGCATTGTAGAACGAGCAGAAACTCCGCCGCTCCCATGCTCCACTGTCCCTCTCCTCCGCGATCCGAATTATGTATCACGATTGGCACTCCTGAATGATGTCGACTCAAGGGCCTCAGTACCAAGAGCACGAGTAGCAGTGGTCGGACTTGGAGGAACAGGGTGGGCAGGCCAGTGTCTACCACACGCAAGGAAAGCTGACACGTTGCAGAAAGACGCAGCTTGCAGTCGAGTACGCGGACTCAGTACATACGCGATCGCCGTCCACATGGATAATATGGATATCTGCCCACAACGCGGCGCGCGTGCAGCAGAGTGTGAAAGATGTTGCAGACCGACTAAAGATTCGCGGGCGAAATGACTCGAAAGAAGATTTGCTAGAACTGCTCAAACGATGGCTCGGGGATAAGAGCAAAGGAAAGTGGCTTGCAATACTGGACAATTTCGACGATGTTGACGTTTTCGCATCTTCTCACAATGACACAGTGGACCGACGCCGGTTGAGTGACTACTTTCCGGTGTGCGATCATGGCTCAGTGGTGATCACAACAAGATCAAAGACAGTTGCGCATCAGCTGGTCTACGAGCAGTCCATCATTGTTGTAGAACCAATGGATGCTCAGCACGCGAGTGTGCTCCTAGAAAAGAAATTGGGATCGCACGGGCGAGATGGGTACGACCGACTGGCCGCTGCTTTGGACTACTTGCCCCTAGCCATGTCGCAGGCGTCAGCATACATCCGCGAGAGAGGAGAACGCAGCTCGCTCCAGCATTATCTGCATCAGATCGAGAAGAACCATCAATCACGGATAAAACTCCTGCCACGCGGCGAAAAGCTGCCGAATTGCGACTGGGAGGCGATCAAATCGGTCATCACGACTTGGCAGATCTCGTTCGAATACATATCTCAATAGAGGAGTTCGGCAGCCGAACTGTTATCACTGATGAGCTTATGTGATTGACAAGCGATTCCAGAGTGCCTTCTTCGTGCTGTCGAGCCGGATGGAGGGCCGACCGACGACAAAGATGATAGCAATGGCACGAGTGAGCTTGATAACCGCTTTGAGGACGACATCGCGATGTTGCTCGGATTTTCGTTCATCTCGACAACAACCAGCGCCACCGAGTGGACAATGCATCGCCTGGTACAGGACGCGACTCGCGTGTGGATAGAAAATAACAATCGAATGGATTCAGTTCAAAAGAGCTTTATCAGCAAGCTCGATGCGGTTTTCCCGGAGGGCCGATACGAGAATTGGCAGATTTGCCGAAGCCTCTTGCCGCATGTGCAGTACGCGGCAGAGCAGGACTCCAAGATCAGAAGCGTTCTCCTTACGTTGGCAGAGGTAATGTATCGAGCTGCGATATACAGCTTGAGCACGTACGGCCGAGATCAGGCTGCGCATATGGCTGGCGGATCACTACGCCTTCGCACAGAGTGCCTTGGGAAGGATGCTGAGGCGACACTGGGCTCGCAACTCCTGATGGCGCTGGTGTTAAGAGAACAAGGGTCGTTGGAAGAGGGACAGAAGGCAATGCTGGAAGTGCTAGAGGGGAGCAAGGCCAGCTTCGGTGAGGACCACTCTCTCACCATCACGTCTAAGGACATGCTCGCTATCATATACGCCGGTAAGGGACACTTGAAGGAGGCGGAGGGCTTAGCGGAAGAAGTACTGAAGTCGAAGAGAGCGGTCCCGGGGACAGACGCATCTGACCTATTGAGTATCTGGATCACTCTTGCCGACGCGTACGGACGGCAAGGACGCTTCAAGAAGGCAGAGGAGCTGTTGCTAAACGCACTTGATGACCCAAGGGCGAAGCTAGCTGCTAGCCACCATGAATTAGAACTTGCAAAGACTGGACTGGCCTCCCTATATTACAAGCAAGATCGATTTGAAGAAGCAGAGTCATTATACAAGGAGGCAATGAAGGACGCGATGGCGAGGCGAGGGACAGATCATCCAGATACGTTAATCATTGTACGCGCGCTCGCTGACATGTATTTCGATGATGAACGATGGGCAGAAGGCGAGGAGCTCCAAGCGAAAGTAGTGGAAGGCTACAAGAGGATACATGGCTCGAAGAAAGAGATCACCCTGGTCCAAATGTCCGGCCTTGCGCGCAGCAAAGTGCATCGCGCAGGGAAGGTGGATGCTTACGATTTGGCTGTGCATCTTTCGAACGAAGCCCTGGAGCTGGTGGAACAAGTGGTAGAGGGCTACAAGGCAATCTATGGCCCACGTCATCCCCAAACTGTCGAGCACATCAAGGTGCGTGCCCAATGTCAATGGCGTTGCGCGATAATATGCTTCGATCAACGCCGATGGGGAGACGCCGTGGAGCTGCAAAAAAAGACAGCAGAGAACTATAAGGAAATTTTGGGCACGCAGCACCCCGACACACTGGCGCAAGTCTCCTGGGTCGCTTGCTATCTGAGAGAGCACGCGTGGGCACATCACAAGCAGCAACGATGGGAGGACGCTGAGAAACTGCTGGAGGAAGCGGTGGAGGCTTTTACGGAGGCACATGGCTCACAGCATCCAGACACACTCTATTCAGTATCCACGTGATGATCTGGAATCGCAGTCGTGCCGAGAGTCGATCGGAGGCCAAGCTATCATCATCATGCAAGCAGTGAAAGTGCTATCGTCAGCGCCACAACCACGAAGTCGCTGGCGCCCAACAGCAGAACGATTGCCAGTGTCGCAGAGATCGGATGGGCAACTGCTGGTAAGACTGTGCAGGCAGCCTCCTCCTCTGTCTCTTTCAAGGCCGGACAAACAAGGAAAAGAGTACTGTAGTGTTGCGCCGTTCGTACGCGGATAGCAAGCACCCTCTTTACTTGCATGCTGCAAGTCGTCGCGAAGAGAGTGGTCCGAGAAGTCTGCATCATTCATGTCCCGGCCAGCGACGTTCCGAGCTTCACGTCGATGCATTCTACTGCGAAGTAGTCTGTAGTCTAAACGTTCCTGCACGCCAATCACTCTCGACTCCCAAAGTCCGAGGCAAGAGGCAAGAGGCAAGTCCCGGACAAGAAACACGCTAGAACGCGCGCCACGCGGCACCTCATCTACCTCATCATCACATACACCAAGATAATCATCACCATGTCTCTACCAGTTGTTTTTGATCGCAAAGAATGCAACCATGTGTTTCTGCATCTGCATTCGTCCCAACGACCGCAAGGCACTCCGCAAACAGTTCCGCCAAGACCGCCCCAAATTTCCTCGTCCCATCGTCACAGAAATCACAACCACAGCATCATCAAAGAGCATCCCCAGATTCTACCACATAATATTCACGATTTTCGATCCTATCTTATCGATTCTTGGATTCATCGGTACGTCTTTGCTTCTCCACAAATTCCTGCAAAACATACTCTGCTCTACTATTCCCATTTTCTCTTTCACTTCAATCATTCTCACACACCACCAGTTCACCTCTCCCCATCCACTGCTCTCCCACTCTACTTTCAACATCCAGCTTTACCGCCGCGAACAGAAACACGCGCCTTGCTCGATACCACAGCAAGTTTCTTCCTCTTTCTGGCTGTACTTCAAATCTTCCTTCTCCGAGCACGGCCGAACGATCTGGGAGTATGGAAGATTTTGCAAGGTGCGATTCTTGGGTTGGATGTGGGGAGAGCCTTGGGGTTTGCAAGGTCGTTTTCACGTGCGGGTAAGCTGGGATTGAGGACAGAGGACTGGGTGGTTTTGGGCGCGATGTTGGCTATGGCGATTGTGAGGATTGTGTTCTTGTCAGGTGCTGGAACGGCGTGGGGAGGGAAGAGGGGAGGTTGGAGGAAGGTGAAGTGATGTGGTGTGGTTGGTGAAGGTTGTGAGAGACGCAGTATGTGCAGGTATGTCTTGCAAGAAATTGGTCCAAGATGCGAGAAGCTTACTGATATGCAAAGCGCAGCGTTGTTCTATTCTCTATATCTGTCAATCTATATTCCAATCCAAGCGAGTGTGCGTGCGAGCAAATATGCAAAAATCCTCAAATGCTGATCCAACTCCAGAATCGACTCCTTCAATGCTGCTCCTGCACTCTCAAGTCTCAAGAAACGGAGACCAGAATGGGCTCAAAGACCGGACAATCCCTATACTCGGTCCTCTCTTTCTTACCCACCAACCATTCATCCCTCCTCCTTCCCTCCTCACCGAAACATCCCGCCCAACTCTGACTCCCTCCATCGAAAGGATTCGTGCACTCCAACTTGCAAGTCTGATTCGGGCCACCAATGGCGCGGCAAGTAATCTTATCCGGATTCCAGCATTTGCCCCAGCATCCGAAGTGCACCTGTGGAGCGCCACCGTTGCCGTACAAGCCACCCCAGGGGTCACCGCCTGCCGCTGGAGGCAGGTCCTCAAGGACTTGGATGCTGTTGCCAACGAAACCCATGACGGTTCCGTCACGGAAGGCACTGCCGTTGAAGACGGCGAACGAGGCTTGAAATTCGTCGAAGTCGTCGTTGTCGAAGACATCTTTGTGGTTGTTGGCTGGGGAGATCATCCATTTTCCTGCAATGGCGGAGCCGGCTTCTGGTGGGGCGAGAACGCGGAAGCCGTAGGTTTGGACGGGGTTGGAAGAGGCGATGGGGTAGAAGGTTGTGGTAATGGTGCGCTGAGCGGTTGCAGTCGAGGTGACGAGGGAAGTCTGGGTTCGAGTGATAGTGGTCGTCTTGCCGGTGTAGATGGTGGCACCTTTGTTGACTGTAGAGGTGGCGGTGCGGGTGGAGGTCACGGTAGCCTTGGGGATGTTATAGCAGCTGCAGGCGGAGGAGATTTGAGCTGAGGCGGTGTAGCGGGAGAGACAGCTTGGTTTGGCAATGGCACGCTTGGCCTTGACAGCAGTCTCGAGAGGATTGTTGCAGAACGACACAGCTGTGCCAGTGCTTGTCACAGTGATCGTGCTACCACTGTAGACGGTTGTAGTTGTAACACTAGTGGTAGATCTACCTTTGTCAGTAAGTACCGGGCGAGGTAGGACGAGAATGCGTACCTGGTGGATGTTACAGTGGCTGAAGTGGTGATTGTCGTAGCGGAAGAAATAGTAGTTGTAAGAGTCCTGGTCGTCGTGGCAGTCGCAGCAGGGACCTTGAGATACTCCGAGCAGTATGCGGCGACTGAGGTTGTTTGGGCGGCAGAATTGCATGGCCTACTGACAGTAGAGCAGAACGGAGAATTGACCTGGCGCTCAAAGATATTCTCGCCGAGAGGAGTGGCAGCTGCGAAATCCGCCAGTGCAGCAATGATCAGGGACTGCATGTTGTCGATCGTTGTGGGTGATTATGCTGGTCGATGCTCTGTCAAGGATATCCATCGACATTGTTATATACCATCGACATGCTGCTCACTCAGTCAGTATACTGTCCAAATGCGGTAGGAGCCCCAAAAGTCTAAATGCTGGTGGCTTGCTGTGCACGTGTTACGTGAGCGTTCTGCTGATGCGAGTCCAACGCCAAGCCATCGCGGACTCCGAGCAATAAGTGGACTCTGTTCGAAGCACGTTCGATGCGTCCTTCTCGAAAGGTGGCGGAGCGTAGGAAGATCTCCGCCCGTGTTTGCCTTACTGCGTTGAATATACTGTGGCGCTATACTGTGGCGCCGAAGAGCCTAGACTCGCCACGAGGCGACAGCTTGTCCTTTTGTGCAATCGATGAAAAAGCCAAAGCAGTGTCAGCAGTATGCTTGTGCTGTTGCAGCGAATGATGCTTTCTGATGTGAGCCATTCTCGCTTTTCCCCGCCCATGCTCAGTCGTTTCTAGAGAATATTGGGCTGTGTCTATAGAGAGCTCTGTAGTTGGCAGCAGTAACACCATGCTTCATAGCCCCGAATGGGCCCCGCCCTATGTACATCACGAGCAAGACAACGGTCTAAGGCTCGAAGCGTTTTTAGTAGCGCGGAACATGCCCCGTAGCACAATCTCGCGACACTCCCCCTCCCTACCAGATTTTGATTCGGCAGAGCAAGCATTCTTCTGCACCTCGCGCTTTGCGACGACTGCTGATTCCTCCCTCACCGACCCGTCGCACGGTCCCGCTCACGCATTCTTGCGATGGACCTGCGGACGCAGTTCCATATTTATCGCATACTTTTCGTCCGAGTTGTTGCACGAGCAGACCAAGCAAAGACCCTGCAACGATCTCCATCTATCATCCGCGGTCGAGTCGCTACTCGAGCTCCCCAAGTCTCATCACCTCTCTCACCTTGAGAGTACTCTGCATGTACTTGGCATTGCCGTGCCACATTTCGAACGTTTTGTCGTTGCACAGGATACGTGGAACCAGCTTCGCGGTAGCTTGTAGCGCATCGAAGCGAGAAGGTTTGAAAAGGTCGCATGGTTCGTCGAAAAGGCGGCAGCCGATACGTACGACGATGTCTGCTTTGCGCAACTCTGCTGCACGGAACAAGAAAGTTGACAGCGTCTTCTCGATAGTGGCAGCCATGGAGTCGATACCGTACTAAGAGAGTTCATAGTCAGTAGCCGTTTCGGGATATGATTGGAATTGTCATACCTTATCGATGGCTATGCGCAGGCGAATCAAGTGTTGTCCGTTGTCGATAGTGACTGCCTCATCCCACTGGTAGAGATCTGGGGTCGTGAATGTAGCTGAGAGTGAGTAGAAATGCTTTAGGATTGCCATAACGATGCAATCACACTCCGCAAGGTCTACAATGGTCGCATGCGTTTCGCGGAAGCCGGGTGCGGATATGCAAGCCTCGCGGAAGAAGGTCGAGGCAGCGCAAACTACGCTTTTGTGGACCTTGAATAGCGTATTGTCACTAGACCTAACTGTTAAGTCGGACCATTCTCCCGTTTCGTACATGCTGCGCTTCTATTAGCGATGGATTAGCATTTAGATGTGAAGCTCGTACTGCTCGAGTACGGATTGATGACATTTGCCGCCGTCAGGGCTGTGTAGTGTCTCCTTCGGCGACATATTCGAGTGCCGAGTACAGTGTGTGAAAGGTTCAGTCGAGTTTCGTCTAGTAGAGGGAGATGTGATTAGGCGGTAGTGAAGTTCTTCTATAGTATCGGTAACGCTAGCAGTCAACCGTGGCCATCAAAGGTGAATCGCTATCGTATAGGCAACCGCTAGCAGTGAACGATGATGGTTCATGGTGAATGGCGGATTGAGTTGCCAAAAGATTGTACGTGACATTCGGTTGCCATGAGCTCCAATTGCTTGCCGGTCTTAGTACAGCATCCAGTAAATGTAAGTCTTATGCAGTAGAAAGTACGTTGTCAGCCTATTATGCATGATGGGAGGGGAAGTGAGCCTGAGCCAGTGTAAAGAGTTTCGCGTAGCTACTTTCGACGCATTAGAAGTATACACAACGGCGCTTGGGCGGGTTTAAAGAGCTTTCGTGTGGTCTCAGAAACAAACTTCGACGGGGACTGACTTCCATCTCGCATATATCCGCCTTGAGCCTCCTTCCATCAACTTCTGCGAGCGATCCCAGCTCGGGTATGACTCGAAATGAGAGAGTAAAGGCCCTGGGCTGGTGCTGAAAGAGCGCGTTCGATCGAGACCTGATGGACGTTGATGGACTAGTGAGCGGAGGTAGGAGTTACCCATCCGGGAACCCTGAATGGACTGAAAATCCCTTCCGAACTCCATGCAGCAAAGCTCATGTCCTTTCACAGCGCTATGCCGTGCGCTCTAATTTCGTCTCGACCGCTGACCTTTGCTTTACATTGTCAGCTCTCGCCCTTGTTGCCTTTGTCTTCAACATTCGGCCCTGTCAGAAACCATCGTTTCCCAATCAGCTGCTCATAAGGCGAGCTGGAAGCTAGTATTGCTCATCCGCCAAACGCATGATCCTCCCCGCAAAGCCCTCAAGTCCCACCCTGAGTCAAATCCTTCTTGCGAAGGGGGGTTCGACGTAGGTACTTAGGATGTGAGCGTAGGCAGTCGAACAAGTCATCATCCTTGAGGACATCCCATAGCACCTCTGCGGTAACTCCTACGACGGTTCTTCGCATCTCCTTCAGGACGGGGCCTTTTTGGTCGAAGACTATGCGACCGACCTGCATAACGTTGCTAAGACGATCTTGACGCACGAACAACTGCAAGAACGCGGAGAATGCCTCTTCGATCGAACGAATCATGGATCGGAGCTGGTACTGCATGATCATTATCAGCAGTGTCGACAGAGCATTCGATACTCGCGAATTACCTTGCTGGCCGCCGTGCGAAGCTGAATTAGTTCTCGCACATCAGCCCAGCCATTAGGCCCAGAAGCTTCGTAAGAGGCTGCCTGAGTCCAAGGCGCTGGAATCCCGTAGCAGTGTCGCAGTATTGCTTCAACGATGCGATCACTTTCGCTCATTTTGAGGTGATTTCCGGTGCTTTTGAGATAGCCTGTGTTGCAGATATTTTCAAAATACAGCGACGCGAAACCGATCACGCTCTTGTGCACCTTGAAAAGCTCGGGGTCGCCGGCTTCGACTGTGATATCCGACCATGCCCCAGACTCGTACATCCTGCCGAGCTGTTAGCACTCAATCGTGCGCTAACATGAAAGGGACATAGCGTTGAAGCACAGGTTTGAGGCTCTCGGGGTTGTCATCTTGATCGCTTGCTTCGCTTCCCTCGCTGTCGCCTTGATCGCTTGCTTCGCTGTCTTCACTTTTGTCCCACTTCCTCTTCGACGCCATGGTCAGGCACTGATTGGGCTGGAGTGGTAGTTGCAATGATGAAGGTCTGTTTGCGAAAGGTGAGAAGAGGTTGTGTGGTCACCGTGCAAGGATAGTCACCAGAGGTATAATCGAGGTTCGCATGTGAGCCGCAGAGCGATGTCATGTGAAGACCGGCGCGCACATAATTCAACGCAACTCACATGAATAAACCCTGCGTGCCATTAAGTGAGCTGCGGATAATGACACAGCAACTCCATTGAATCTACACATACGGAGATGAGAGCACCGTTATTAAAAGCAGGTCGAGTGTCTCTATCAGCACACTAGAAGTCTCTGCGATAGATCTAAGGATGTCCTGAAAACTTCTGTGTGATACGGGACCAATGACGGCGACTGACTATCGTCTTCCATTGTCAGCCTTAAATTCCGTCCACGGTCTTCTTCGAGTGATACCACCTGTATCATGCGGTCTCTGCATCTGCTGGTCATGTACGAGCCGTGTCGATGGTATCGCACGCTGCCACCAGCTTTACGTAGCGTACATGTACCACAACTCTCTTTGAGCTAATGATCGATGCTTTCTAGGCTCAAGCCATGCTTGTGCAAGATCGTCTTGCGTAGGTAGGTCGCATTACCATGCAACGTCTGGAACGAGTAGTTGCTCTGGAAGATCTTCGGAATGATCATGGCTGTGAATGCAACCACTTGCTGACGCATCTTGTCTAGAAAGTCGCCATCTTCCTCGAAAAGCCGACGACCGATCGTGACGAGAGCATCGGCTGCATAGCGGCGCTGAAGCGACTGTACGAGAACGCCGAACGCGCCCTCGACAGATGCGACAAGCGAAGGTATGCCATACTGAACAAACATCAGTACTTGAAATGAGCGGAGCAGGATTGGAAGCAACCTTGTCGATCGCGATCCGGAGTTCAATCAAGTTGTACCCCTCTGAGGCGGGCAGCGTAGTCCCTGGTTGGCCGTTGGGCGCCGGCAGAGTCCACGGAGCTGGAATCTCATAGAAATGCCGCAGTATAGCGTCCACAACCTTTCCGCCCTCAGGAAGCTTCACGCGATTGGTGTGGGTTTCGCGAAAGCCTGCGGTGCAAGCAGCGTTGAAGTACGGCGAAGCGAGACAGACGACGCTTTTGTGCACTTTGAATAACCTGCCATTTGCAGCTTCGATGGTCAGGTCCGACCACTCTCCAGACTCATACATGCTATGTACTACTCTCAGCATCAGATTTTCAAGCGAGTTGGGGCATCATCATACCGACGGAGCATGGACTTATTAGGCTCAGTCTGATCAACTTGATCGTGTTTCCTCTTCGACGGTGTGGACATCGCTTCGCGCTGGTGCTTCTTAGTCGAAGGAGTAACTGTTCGCCCAAAAAGTCCGTCGAATCGGCGATGCCACTGTGCGGATGGAGGTGTTGTCATCGTTATGAGGGTGGACGGAAATGTGAAGACGCAGAAGTGTCTGTGGAACGTGCGCAAAATCAGCAGTCAAATGAACGTGTTTGAATGCAGCTGCAAGGCTGCCATGAGCTTGCATGTTTGCATGCGAAGATCAGCGCTCATGCAGCTCGCATGCGCGATCCCTGCATGAGCTGAAGTGAAGTGAAGCGAACGATGCAGCAACACCATTGGATTTATACATACGGAGATGAGAGCATTTCTTCTGCCTCAGGGCAACGCCTCTCGGGTATCTAAGCCTGCTTCTCCGCCTTCTCAGGCGTCTTGATATCGTCAAATTTGACAGTCCCTGAAGTGACATTCGCGTAGCTCAAGGTAGTAGGTGAGGCTTTCGCATTCGGCGCCGTCACTGCAGCACCAGCTTCAGCAGCAGATTTCGCGTGAATGGCCAACGGCACTGCGCCTGCTGGACTGTCTGCGACTTCATTGACGTCCTGTGTCGTCATTGTATCGCTCAGTCGCGCGCCTCGTGATGATACGAGGATTGTTGTGGGTCCGTGGAAGTGAAGGAAGAGCTGTGGATGTCAGTTTTGTGGTGGATGAAGTGGGGAGTCTTGACTTACTCGATCACCCCATATCGTTCTCCTCGTCCATGTCCGAACTCTGAACGAAGCTTCGCTGATGAATCTCCACACTGCGCTCTCCCTCATTGTCCTCCAGAATCTGCTATCCGGAAGCAGCGTCAACGGGTTGGGTATTTGCAGCCTGAAGTTATTCGACTTGAATCGGTACGGCTGCGGCGCATGCTGCATGATGCTGTATGCAATCACATTGTTCGGGTGCACGACATACTCCTCACCAGTCTTCAGCGTGATCTGGTGTATGAGACCTTTGCCAGAAAGCGCGAGAAGTCCTCTCCCAGTGACCGTCGTGTTGCCCCAATGTGCCATACTCATCCTCGTATTCCATTTCGGCTTCAAACTCAGGGTATGCCCGGTCCATGCCAACAATGCATTCCTCCTCGCGATCATCCAGTCGAGTCTGCCGTCCAGGTGTACGACGACAAGCGAAGTGATGGGCGTTTTCGTGCCGATCAAGGCTGTATATGGTGTTGTCGAAGATATCTTTTGGTACACGAACGGAATCCCCAGTATCGCTCTTCGGAAGGGCTCGAGGAGGGAGAGCGATGAGACAGCATTCTCGGGCTTGCCATTGAAGCCCACCAATGTTCCTTGGCGCGTGTACAGGTTCTGCGATGCTGAGATGGATGCGGAGAGGAGAGAGAAGGGCGTGCCGAGGACTTCGAATCGCGCATCTTTACAGAGTCAGTACGCATTGCGGGCGAGAACAGGATGACAGTCTTACCAGCAGAAGGGGAGGAGCTGGGCGATGCTGTTGGCTCTAAGCTCTGGGTGGGTTGTGTGCTGGAAGGAGTGGCGCTGATCTGGACATATCGCTTGCTGGTCTTGCCGGTCAGACTGCTGGCATGTCTGACCTGTCGACAGGCCAGACATACAGAGTCTTGGGCGCGCCGGCGCATATTTGCCGATGTGCGGACAAGTCGAGAGCAGTTGGGCGTTCAATGCGAGCTTTCCCAGCTCGACGCGAAGTGTGGCGCTCACCAGCCACAATCGATGATGTTGAATGAGCCGACAAAGTTGAGCCGATGTCTCTGAGCACGCGATCCGCCGAGCGAAGCACCACTCACCCGACCTCTCCTTTGCGACATTGATGTCCTTGTCGTCCATATACTCGTAAAGACACGTTGTACAGCATTCCGGACCGACAAGAGCAGCGACTGTATACATCAAAGCCGGGCGTGGGATGTGCTAGCCCGGGGCTCATGGTGGGCTGCTGAGAAGCAGCATCCAGGGACATCATGTTAGCCAGTAGAGTATGCCTTCGCGCATCTACTGCAGCGAAAGCACGACGTCCGGCTCTCCCGATCCATATACAAGCATCATGGCACGCGAAGCGAATATTCGCAAGCACACCTCGGCACAGGAAAGACGATGCCCGGGCACGAGTCGCTCAGACCGAGCCAGCTACAAAGCAGCCTGGTGAAGAGAAGGTTGGGCCTGAGGGCGTGGTAAAGACCCAGAAGTCGACCAAGCCAGAAGTAAAGACAGATCCTCTGCTGGCAGAGCAGACTGTCTCGAACAAGGAGCAGCGGAAAGCGGACTGGGCTATCATCAAGGACATGTCTAAGTATCTGTGGCCCAAGAACGACTTCGGCACCAAGTTCAGAGTAGGGTTGAGTGTAGGACTCCTGGTCTCAGCCAAGGTGGGCAGCATCACCACCTCTTCAAGCTCATTCACACCCATTGATAGCGTATGTAGGTCCTCAATGTACAAGTACCCTTCTACTTCAAAAGCATCATAGATTCCATGAACATTGATTTCGCAGCTGTGGGTGGGACAGCAATGACAGTGGCTGGAGCATCAATCTTTGCCTATGGCGCGACAAGGATTGGCGCAGCAGTCTTCCAGGAATTTCGGAACGCCATATTTGCGACAGTCTCACAGAAGGCCATCCGAAAGGTCGCTGGCAACGTGTTTGAGCATTTACTGAAGCTGGATCTCAACTTCCACCTGGCGAGGCAGACTGGTGGCCTTACTCGCGCAATCGACAGAGGTACTAAGGGTATCAGCTTCCTCCTCACGAGCATGGTCTTTCACATCATTCCCACAGCACTTGAGATCAGCTTGGTATCTGGCATCCTGACATACAACTATGGCTGGAAATTCGCGGCTCTTACTGTGGGCACGATGGCTGCATACTCCTGGTTCACGATTGCGACCACTGCCTGGCGAACCAAATTCCGCAAGCAAGCAAATGCTGCAGACAACATGGGCGCAACCGTCGCAGTGGACAGTTTGATCAACTACGAGGCAGTGAAGTACTTCAACAACGAAGCATACGAGGCCAAGCGCTACGATGGAGCCTTGAAGAACTATCAAGATGCCAGCATCAAGGTTGCAACTTCTCTCGCGTACCTCAATAGCGGCCAGAACCTGATCTTCTCTACTGCCCTCACAGGCATGATGTACATGGGAGCTCAAGGCGTGGCATCTGGAAGCCTCACAATTGGCGATCTCGTCATGATCAATCAGCTTGTCTTCCAGCTCTCCGTCCCTCTCAACTTCCTTGGCAGCGTCTATCGCGAGCTCCGCCAATCCCTCCTGGACATGGAAACTCTCTTCAACCTCCAAAAGGTCAACGTAGCCATCAAAGAGCCCGCCAACGCTCCACCTCTCCTTCTTAACAAAGGCGGCGAAATCAAATTCGAAAATGTCTCATTCGGCTACCGCCCAGACCGACCCATCCTCCAAAATCTCAACCTCACCATCCCGGCAGGCAAGAAAGTCGCTATCGTCGGCCCCTCCGGCTGCGGAAAATCTACCATCCTCCGCCTCCTCTTCCGCTTCTACGACGTCCAATCCGGCCGCATCACAATCGACGGCCAAGACATCCGCGACGTCCAACTCGAATCCCTCCGCAAGAGCATTGGAGTCGTACCCCAAGACACCCCACTCTTCAACGACACGATCGAACACAACATCCGCTACGGAAACATCAACGCCTCCTCCACTGAGGTCATCTCCGCCGCCAAACGCGCTCGGATTCACCAAATCATCGAATCTTTACCAGAAGGCTACTCCACTAAAGTCGGAGAGCGAGGAATGATGATCTCCGGAGGTGAGAAACAACGTCTTGCAATTTCTCGTCTCATTCTCAAAGACCCTCCTCTTCTCTTCTTCGACGAAGCGACTTCGGCGCTTGATACACATACAGAAGCGGAACTGTTGAGGAATATTCGAGATGTGATTGTGGAGAAGAAGAGGACGAGCGTGTTTATTGCGCATCGGTTGAGGACGATTTATGATAGTGATTTGATTATTGTGTTGAAGGAGGGAAGGGTGGCGGAGCAGGGGACGCATGAGAGGTTGGTGGATAGTGATGGAATTTATGCGGAGTTGTGGAGTGCGCAGGAGATGGCTTTTATGGAGGGGGATGAGCAAGTGGAGAAGAAGGAGGGTGAGGAGCTTGTTTCGAATGGCGAGAGTGGGAAGAAGATCTAGGGCTTGAAGTAGAAGAATAGAGTAACCGCTCTTGGTTCAATCTGTTCATGACTTGACTTTGTTACGTTGAGCCTTCTGGTCGTGGTAAAGCGACAGAGTGACAAGCTGGAATTGAGAGGACTTCAGACCTGAAGTGGTTTCCAGAGCGTCTGGTGATGGCTTGGGTATCGAGAAATTGATTATGCATAAATATATCGAGATTCGGCTGGCTCAGCTCTCCGTCTCACTTGAGATCTCCTCACCATGCTCGGCCTTCTTCTCCTCCATGCTCGATTCTTGCTCAGCCCTTCCGCTTTGCATTGCTTCTAGTCTCTCCTTCATCTGTTCAATAGGCCCATGACAATCGCCCCTTCTCTTCACGAATTCTCTCACCCTCTTCTCAACCCATCCACTCGTCCACTTCTCCTCTTTCCCTTCATCATCATGTTGATCCTCTTTCGTCTTTGCCTCACCCAATCTGATTCTCCTGTCCAAATGGCACTTCCCTTGCGAACTCCATCTCCACTGCACACACTCGCCAAGATAAGGATCATTTGGCCAAGCAAACGGCTCTCCCCTTCTCTCACAAGCCCACTGACAATTCTGCGCCGAGAAGACACTTTGCGCAGTAAAATACTCCAACGCCTCTTGATCCGTATCATTTTCCAGTCTCGGAACCGGAGCCCCTACAACCGAGACTCCACCACCTTCCGACTGATCCTTAAGTTCGATCTTCCACCATTCCGACATATTATCCCAATCATTCCTCGCAACCCTCGTCCCTATCTGTAAATCCTCCTCTTTCACCCCATCATTCTTCGGATCCGTCACCCTCGGCCAAACAAACTCCATAAAAACATCCCTATACGTAAAACTCTCATTCCACAACCCCCCATTCTCCCTCTCCACGTATTCCTCCTGAAACCTCCAAAACTCATCAACCTCCACAGGCTTCACATGATGAAAAGTAATCGGCCTCTTACACCACAAATCATCCCCCACTTCCTGGAACTCAATTCCTCCAGTATGTAATATATCACTCTTCAACTTCTCCTCCAACCGCCTCAAATACTCTTTCCCTCCACTCACCGTATCAAACGGCAAACTCAACCTCGTATCCCCCTGGATCTCCGGCCTCGCAGAAGCAACATTAACCCCCACAGCCGCAAAAGCATGACTCAAAACCGCATCTCCGCAACAAATCTCACTCGTATGATCTTCCCATTTTTGATCATATGCTTCTTCACTTGATGGCCCATCGACTTCTCCTTCTAAGAAATTCTCTCGCATATGTTCGACCTTCTCAATCGCTTTGCGAGACATTATCACACCGGAACCGCCGTGTGCGAAAGAAGAACCGTCTGCTACGAGCGCTGCGGGGGAGCCGATGTATTGTGGTTCAGAGGGATCGAGAGGTAAAAGGAAGTGAATGAGGTTTAACCAGGAGAGTGCTGTGTCGGCTTCGATCATTACAAACCAGTCTATGGTGCTGTTGTGTTCGGTTTTGGAGATGTCCCAGGCTTTGTGGATCATCGGAAGAAATTTCCATTTGTCGAGGTTCCAGCCTGCGGGGGAGGAGAGGGTTTGGATGTCTTGGCCTGTGGCGTGGTAGTTTTGAATCGAGTGGTAGAGTTGGAAATCGGGGTGGTGGGTGCGGGTTTGTGGGGTGACGAGTTTGAGGGCGTCGTGGACGGTTATGTTGGCGCCGATTGTTTGGTCGAGGTCGGAGAGGATGAGGTAGTTGGGGACGCAGGTTAGGGTTGTTTCGATGTGCATGGGGAAGCGTTTGTAGATTTCTGTGGCGCCGGTTTTGATGATGAGGAGGATGCGGTCTGCGCCTGGGAGTTGGCGGCAGTCGTCCCAGATGGCATCGTCTAGGTCGGTTGTTTCTGATGAAGGCGATTGCGGTCCAAGGCTATGGTCGTAGAGCAGTTCTTCGACTTTTTGTTGTTCTTCTGTGGCCTCGGAGCCTGATAGGTTGAGGTAGTCATTTCTGTATGTGTCAAATGCTGATGTTCTCGTTCGCGCATACCAGGTGCCACTGAAAAGGAATATCGCAAAGAATGTGGTAAGCAGTAGAATGTACCCTCTGCTCAAAGAAGAGAAAGGTATCCTGCGAGAGAATACAGGCATAGTAGAAACTTTCTCCATTGCCTACCACTTCATCAAAAGAACGACAGAAAAGGGAATGTGATCATACAAACATGATAGTTCCATGCTGGAGGGAAAAGCTGTGAGACCTGGACCTTGCCATAGATCCAACACCTCTCCAAGTTGTCGGTTTGGCCATAGCAGCCACCTCGCATGAACCGGAATCAGCCCTGACTGCCGGTTCTTCCGTTCCGGCAGTGGTATATAGAGCCAGCTCGTTCGCTACCTTCTATAGAATCAGACATCCTTATTATACCGACTTTGACACTTGATCGAATACCCTCTGCAGAGGAGCCTACCCACACAAGTCGCTGCTATTCAGAGTGCCCGCGCGGAAGAGTGCAAGCTGCGCAATACGACAACCTGGTGATTGACGGGACGTGGATACGTCGACATTTTGCCCGAGATCTGCCGGTTTCTGCCCTAGTATAGTGCTGATTCTAAACATGGGGGAGTGTTGCTATAGCCTATTGCAGAAGCCCTAGGGCTTCCGACGTCATGGGTGAGGGCTCTCCTATACCGGGATCCGAAGTGGCACTTGCGTAGTCCGTATGGATGGCGATCAATCGGCCCTGTGCACCCCTATGTATGTCTCGCTTTGTTGCAAACTTGAACTTCAGGTTGTGTTTGGCGCGAAGGTCGATGTCAAGTTATAGCTTTGCTGGATACGGCGAACACGAGACTGACCAGGGTTTTCAGGAGGGTTTTGCGATTGAACTTTGCGTATTGGCAGAAGTGTCGGACTGTGGTCCGCAGTCTGTTTTGGTGGTTGTATTGCGGCCCCGCCATGACCGCGATAGAAGTTGTGCTTCCCCACGACGCGTAACGCGCTCCTCTTGATTCGCAAGCATTGGAATCATGCACTGCCTGCATAGTCCCTCTTCCATATCTCATCAAACTTCTCTTTATCCATGGCAAAGTCGCGCATATATTCCCACTCCATCTCGTGCATCTTCTTTCCACATAACACCAGACTGTGTAAGGGCTTGCCGAGATCAGCTTGTGTCAACTCCTCCAACGTGCCAGCAACGATTTGCTCTCCTTCACTGCCCAATCTGGCCACGCCAACTGCGAGCTTGTAGCCTCCGCACACGCCTTGACTTCTCTTCTCCTCGACTTCGATCATTTGCTCGGCGCACTGAGCGACAGTCATGAAGCGTGGAGGCTCATACACGATCTTGCCTCGTGCCAGTGCTTCCAGATTCGGCTCTTTGACCTTAATGTCCAGCAGAACGAGTGTATGCAACCCGAGGTTGACATTCTCCGCTACACGATCGTAGAAGCTGTCTGGCCGCCAGTTGTCTGTGAAGAAGACCATGGATACGGTCTGCCCAAAGTTGTACAAGCTGAGTCCTGTCGCGCCCACGGCGGTCAAGATGCTGGCATTGGGTAGCGTGCGGTAGGGTATCGGCGGGTCACTCTGTCTACAGCGGAGCGCAAAGTCGGTATGCGTAGTCGCACTGAAGGGATCGCCGACCACCAAGAATGCCACATCCTTTTCAGCGGCTCCCTCTAGAATCTGCTCCGACTGAGACTCGACCATTTCGCGGTCGGCGATAACGACTTCGCGGCCATAGAAGCTTTCCTACCTTGGTGTATCAGCCGGTGCAATGGCTGTGGTCGTGCATATTGTGCTGTGTTCATACGAGTTGCTCTTTGTCGACAAGCAGCACGGCCGTGTACGCTTCGAGGTAGACTCTTTCGGCGCGGCGCACGATTTCGAGACCCCGCGTGCTGATGTCGCGCTCATCGGCGAGCCCAAGCCCGATAATGTACAGCATCGTGAATGTAGTCGCTGTGCGGGGTCTTCAGGTGAACTTTTTCGAGATGCAGCTCGTCAATCTTCGCTTGTTTTTAAGCTTTCGGCTGCCGGCATAAGCCCTAGAACGGCAGACGCACGACCACGGATGCGCTCGACGCTTTGGAGACTTCATCTGAGGCCACTCACATTACCAACGCATATGCTCAGATCCAATCTGGTAGCCACGAGAAACTCTGCACTTGAGGACGGGAAGCTCGCTCTGAGCGTGACGAGCGCGCCACAACGCCGCCATGGCGGACACAAAGGCGAAGTATCGGACGGAGATCCAGCAGGTATGTGGTCATCTATTCTTCTAGCATTTCATAGTCTGTCCCCAACTGCCTGACTGGATACCCTTGAGCGCTGAATTTCCATGGAATCCGGAGACAAGATGTCGCGCGACAGTTCTGGCGACCTTGTATGCGGACTCATCTGTCCTCGGCGCATTCCGGTGGATCGATGCGCGACTATGGCTCTCATCGCACCTCCTTCTGGTTGGGTCACTGGCATCCGCGCAGCGACAGCCATGGAACTATCGCTAAGGACAGAGAGCTTCTTTCTTGAGACACGGGTGGGCTTGGGATGTCAACAATATATTCTACCCGCCCTCTCACCTTCTCCTCCCCATCGAAAGAATCGGATCACTTCTTTCACGACTTGAAGTCCATCGAGTTCACCAGAAAAATTCTGCTCAAAATCTCCTCTCCATCAATCGAAAAATGGACTACGCCATAGCAGGGCCCTCTCGGAGCAACGCCTCCTATCAGCCAGCCATGGAGACTGCCAGAAGTGCTACAGCAGCGCCTGTGCAAGCCGGCCCCACATTCGGCCCATACCAAGCACCATTTTTGCCAGAACGCACGGTACGTCCGTCGTGGGAATATGTCGCTCGAGAATATTCACCTCCGCCATTTGACTCTGTCGACCCGAGATGGACCATGCACCACTATGTGGACACCTATGTGCCCGGCAAATGGCCTCCAATCAGAGGGATCCATGAGCGGGCTCCACCAGTAGGCTCTGAACAAGACGTTCCGGCACAAGCTGCCCCGGCACAAGATGACGATCCTGAAGGAGATGACCTGGGTACGGAGATGGGTGGCACCGAGGAAGTTGACGAAGATCTCGCTGGAAATGCACCCCGCGATGATGTTGCTGTGGCAAGGGCTCGCTCGCATTCCGCCGCATCGACAGAAACGCTGGAATCCGCAGGCTCGAGGGGTGCTTCCAGAGAACCGACGACAGCTCCGCCCGCCGATGACAACAAAGCTCCGACGACAGGTTTCATCAACAACCAGAGTCGTATCGAGCAGGGTCGCCTCCCACGAGGCCGTCCAAGGAAGACTCCCGAGCAGAAGCGCGCCGATGCCCTGATGACGCCGCAGCAAAAGGCTCAGAAAAAGGAAGAGAGCAGGAAGCGTAGAGAGGAGAAGAAAGCCGAGAAAGAGCGTAAACGCGGTCAACTTGCGTCGTCTTCCACTTCTCCGGATCACCAGGCCTGAGTCCAGCCAACCGACCAGCAATAGTGGCCAAGCGAATTGCCGTTCGTTTCTTGGAGAAGGAGTTATCTGATTAATTTGCATCGTTTGTTTTAATTTTGGAGTACGATAGACCACGATAGCTAACGTAATGTTGTTTTGCTACAGATGATGTTCGTCTCCGGTGAAACTGGGGACATTTCAGTCGAAACCACATCAATGATTGAATCTATTGTTCAACAGCAGGTCATGGAAATGCTTCGCCGCGCCACAGAACTCGCCGGACGTCGAGGTGTTAGAACTATCTCTACGGACGACCTCATCTTCCTCATTCGCCATGACAAAGCCAAAGTCTCTCGCCTTCGCACCTTTCTTAGTTGGAAAGATGTTCGTAAAAGCGCCAAAGACAGTGACGACAAAGGTGGTGATGCAGGAGCCGGCGCAGATGACTTCGACCTCGCGGCGAATGACCCAACATTGGGCGGTGGACCGAGCGTTGCCACCAGAACAAATAAGAACAAGAAAGCGAAAGTCGGTCTTCCTTGGGACGTCAGCAGTTTCTACTCGGAGCAAGTCCCCGAACGTGAAGACGAAGAAGACGAGGAAGAAGAAGAAATGAACGCAGCCACACTGCAACGTCTCAAACAAGCCGACGAGCGAACCAAAGGCATGAACGCAGAAGAATACCTCCATTTCTCCGAATGTCGCCAAGCATCTTTCACGTTCCGCAAAGGCAAACGTTTTCGCGAATGGGCTGGATTCGGCGTCGTGACAGATTCGAAACCTAATGACGACATTGTCGATATTCTCGGCTTCTTGACTTATGAGATTGTGACGTTGCTGACGGAAGAGGCTTTGAAGGTCAAGGCTGCCGAGGATGCTTTGAAGAGGGAGAGTGGAGGGGACGAGGAGAAGAGAGGGCGGAAGAGGCGACGTGAGCCGGGGTTGTTTGATCCTCCTGAAGAAGCAAGGACGCCGGTGGGCATGAAGCATATCCAAGAAGCGTTTCGTAGGCTGCAGAGACCGGACGTGAAGTCTAGGTATATGTGCCACGTGCCGAAGGGCAACTGGCAGAGGCCGCTCAAGTTGATTTGAGAAGGTGCTTTCTGGTGCGATTACGTGGATTGGATGGGAATGTGTTCTTTTTAGCGTTGGCGCTGGGTGCATGAATGGCTAAGGCACAGGATATCAGGTGCAGATATTCTTTTTCCATGCGTGCGAGGCTACTTTGGGAAAGTGTTAGCTCGAATAGAGGATATGGCACCCACATAGCTTCTCACAATCTTGCTTTGGAATTTGCATTGTCTAGTCTTCTCATAAAGTCATCACCCAAGTACATTGCACACGTCGAATTGCAATGAACCTACTGGCTTCCAAGAGTGCGGCCCAGTTCCTCGCCTCTGTCAGTCGCGGCCTTGACAGCCTTGTCCACAATAGCAGCAAATCCAGATGCCTCGAAGCTTTCCAGTGCGGCCTGTGTTGTGCCATTTGGGCTCGTGACGTTCTTGCGGAGCTGTGAAGGAGGATCTGAAGACTCGACGAGCATCTTGCCTGCGCCAAAGCAAGTCTGGGTGGCAAGTCTGGTGGCTTGCTCTTCCGAAAGACCAAGCTTGGTTGCGCTCGCCACGAGGTGCTCCACCATGGCGAAGAAGTATGCCTATGATCGTCGTTAGCTTGAACAAATTCGCGCAGGAATTCCAGGAGAAAGACACATACTGGACCAGAACCACTCAACCCAGTAACAACATCCAACAACTCCTCCCGATCAACCCACTCAAGCGCCCGACTAACACTCTTCAACAGCGCAGTAACCTGCTCCTTCTGCTCCCCACTAACATCCTCCCCAGCATAAAGCCCACTAGCCCCCTCCCCAAGCAAAGCAGGCGTATTCGGCATAACCCTCACAACAGGCAACGACTTTCCATCCTTCGACTTCGTCCAACCCCGAATACTCTCCGCCGTAATCCCCGCCGCAATCGAAACCAGCACCGGCAGAGCATTTTCTGACTGGAAAGCTGCAGAAGCGAGTTCTTGACAAACGGTCTTGGCGACTTGAGGTTTGACGGCCAGGATGATAAAGTTTGCGCCTTGGGCGGCTTCGACGTTGTTGGTTGTTGTGTTGACACCGAGGTCTGCCATTTTCTGACGGTTGACTTCCCAGGGTTCGGAGACGGTGATTTGGGACTTGGGAAAGGATTTGGAGACTAGGCCGGAGATGATTGCTGCGGCCATGTTGCCGCCTCCTTTGGGGATGTGTTAGTCATTTCATTCTGAGAAGTGCACGTGGGAGGGCGAAATTTCCGTACCAATGAAGGAGATTTTCTTGGATTGGAGATCAGATGCCATTCTGCTTGTTGCTGTGAAGTTTCGCGTGTTGTGTTCGAGAAATGTGAAATGATGACCAGATAGCAGTCAGGTTTGATGGGAGTGGCTGGCATTGGGTTCAATGAACTCGGATTCGGTCCGCTATCGGATGCCGACGACATCCGCGTTCTTGGCATCGACGAAAGGCTGTTGAGGTGGGCTCGCTCATCACAACAACGGAGACTACTGACACAAGTTCATCGACACGCGAATGGATGCCGTAGCCGAATATCAGGTTCGAGGCGCGCCCAGCCTGAAACTTCACCTGAGGCCAACATGAGAGAG
This sequence comes from Cercospora beticola, assembly GCF_033473495.1. Taxonomy (NCBI): domain Eukaryota; kingdom Fungi; phylum Ascomycota; class Dothideomycetes; order Mycosphaerellales; family Mycosphaerellaceae; genus Cercospora; species Cercospora beticola. The sequence goes on from NC_088942.1 coordinate 257,911, forward strand.
GTGGAGTCGTTCAGCTACCCCTCTTTCGGATGATCGAAGTACGTGGAGACAGTACTTCTAGAGCACGATCATGGCGACGTGATGTAGAAGGTAGGTCACACAAGGACTCGTCTATTCTTCGCGCCCATACCTCTCCGTACAGCCTTTAACAACAGCTCTCGCGATGACTTCTCAAGGACGACCAACGCAGAATCGTGGCATCTTCCACAGTCTGCCAACATTCGATGAATCTATCAAAGGCAAGACGGCCATCGTCACAGGCGCAAATGGAATCTCAGGCTTTCATACCATGCGAGCGTTGCTCGATAGTCCCGAACGCTGGACCAAAGTCTGGGCAGCAAGCCGTCGACCGCCTCCACCTGAGATGATGGAACTGCTACCGAAAGAGGCTCGCTCCCGAGTCGAGCATGTGGCCTGTGACTTCTTGTCAAGTCCAGAGGACATCGCTCAGCAGCTGCAAGATAAAGGTGTCACAGCAGACTATGTGTTCTTCTACTCTTACGCACAGCCAACGCCGAAAGAGGGTGCTCCAGTTTGGAGTAATGCTGAGGAGCTCGTTGAGATCAACGGCATGTTTCGCGTAGGCGTGATCGTTCAGTCTCGTGCTAACAAGTAACAGCATCTTTGCTTCGAAACTTCCTTGGTGCTCTTGAGATCAGCAAGATCACGCCAAAGCGATTTCTGCTGCAGACTGGTGCCAAGAATTACAACGTTCATCAAGGACCTGCCCGCACTCCGCATGTGGAATCTGACCCAAGGAGCAATGTAGCGCCAAATGTCAGTAACATAATTGGAGAAGTTTCAGTTGGTGCTCGGTACTGATTGATGCAGTTCTACTATCCTCAAGAAGATCTCTTATTCGAGTACTGTAAGAACAACAGCACCCAATGGAATATTATCTGCCCAGCTTGGGTCATCGGTGCAGTCAATAATGCTGCAATGAACGCCTTGCACCCCATCGCTATCTATGCAGCAGTGCAAGCTCACAAAGGCGAGAAGATGGAATATCCAGGCGCACTGGTCAACTGGCTTGCGCCTGTCGAGCACAGTACCGCGTATCTGACTGGCTACCTGTCAGAATGGGCCGTCCTGGAAGAAAGATGTGCCAATCAGAAATTCAACGCTAGTGACACCTGCCCAATCCCGAACAATCGCTTGTGGCCCGAAGTCGCCCGCTGGTACGGCACAACGTCCGTCGATCGACCAGAACTTGATGAGAGCAAAGTCACGACACTTGACCTTGGACAAACAGAAGTACCACTCGGCTATGGGCCCGGGGCTAAGGTGTCTTTCGCCTGGACGCTTCAAGAATGGGCGACAAGACCCGAGAACCAACAAGCTTGGAAGGAAATCATGGAGAAACACAACGTTAAGCACAATCCTTTCGAGGACGTCAAAGCCCATTTTGAGTGTGGTGAGATGGTAGTCTGGTCCATTGCGGGTTTCTTGAGCATGAACAAGGCAAGGTACTTTGGCTGGACTGGACATGTGGATACTTTGGAGAGCTTGTTCATGGCCTACAGCGAGCTGAACAAGATCGGAATGCTACCGCCACCAGTTGTTGAGAAGGCAAATCCGCTGATCTAGAAACAAAAAAAATCCCGCGACAGACAGCAGATATGCCATCTCATTTCCTATCAGCCCGAGGTCCAATTTCTCCGCCCTCTGCCATCACAAGCTCTTTCGAAAATACTGGGCAGTGCGTGAACTTCATCATCTTCTTCAGTAGCTCGACGAAGTGATGTGAGCTCGGATCTCAGGCGCTGCAGCTCGAGGTTATGGCGCTGTTCGAGAAGCACGATTTTGCCGCTCATCGCCGCCATTTCACGCTTGTGTCGCCCAATGAAATCTTGCAATTCCATTCTGATATCGTGCAACTTTAGGTCGATTCCGTTGACGCGAGTGGTAAGGACATCTTCTCATTACGCAGGTCAGCAGAAATCCTGGAGAAGCACGATACGACATTGCTCTACCTTCGCCCGCCATTGCAGGATTGGGAATAGGTGGAAGCAGAGCAATCGTCGTTGACGTTGGGCCGGGTGTCTTGATCACTTGTCTCGCTGCTGAAAAATCTTGACCGAGTGGACGTAGCTTCACATTGGCCTCCTGATGAGCATTGTAGTCTACACCTTGTACGTGGCTTCCGACTCACGATGATCGCACCATCGCCACGTACCATGATCGCAGCAGTAGTGAAGATCTTGTTTGCCCGATCAGATTCAGCTGACTTTACACAAGATTGCGGCAGAATCACACTTGACCACGACATCACGCCCCATAGATGCCAGCTGACCACAGTGGCACGAAGCAGCATTGAATGATGCTAACAGAGTAGCATATAGGGCGGCTTTTCCATCAGGGATTTCTTCTTTCCTACACAACCACACCCTAGCACAATCCTCCAACAAGGCATTCGACTCAACGACAATCGTGAACCAGTCAACCAAGCTCCTACACACACGTTTCTTCTCCCGACTTCCGCCGTTTTCACACAACAGCAGCAATGGCTCCTCACCGCAGACGGTACGTACGTGGCCGGTTCAATCACTTCCACAGGCTAACTTCAATCAGCCACTCTGTCAGCTCCACTGAGAGCAATGCCTCCGACAGCTCCTCTTCTACCTCCACCTCTACGAAGGAAGTAGCAGCTGCTCAAAGAGTCTTCGCCAGTCGTCAAGCATTGATCAAAACTCTTGGTGAGACCATGAAGGGCTTTACTGAGGAGATAGGCGACGACTTCGACAAGCAAGATTGGGAGCTTTACAAGGCTCTCGAGAAGTATATTGGCCGCTCCTTCCGGGCAGCTGGTGAAGCAGGCTCCGAAATCTATGCAGCAGTCGGAAGATACTTCAAGATCCGCTCTAAGCTGCTCATCGCCGAGGTTGAACACCTTCCGGGACGCCTGAGTGCTAGAGACAGCGCATCGCACAAGCTGTGGACACAAAAGTGCCGTGCTGAACAACTCCTCCTGCAGATCTTGATGGAGAAAGGCGACGAGGAAGATTTCGATGTAGCGCTTTGGATGTTTGATGAGACCGACTCCGCACTCTATGAAGTTATACAGAAGGCCCAAAGTGTGGAGAAAGGTCATGCCAGCGCGGGTCCATCGAGACAGACCAATCGCCAGCGCTCTTCGCGCAATTATGCGACCCGTCACCGTCCGGCACAGGAGCGCCTCGAACATCTGACGGGCTACTTCGACTCACGCTGGCCGCCTATGGATCAAGACGCCATACTTGAAACACCAGATCTTGTTGGGCGTGAAAGCGCAGCGCCCTACCCATGGCACAACCTGTACCAACCTGCAACTCCAAGTCAGTACTTGTTCGGCACTCAGCATCGCCCTGAGCAGCAAAAGAACACCCGCAAGCCCCGCAAGAACTCTGCGAAGTCAAAGCGGACCGCTCGTCCATCGACTTGTGTCCCAGAAGAAGTCCATGCAGGCCCATCGTCAACTTCCCCAAATTTGCCATCGACCCCGTCTTACTGTGAGTCCGACGGCGGTGTGCCGCTCACCGACGAAACCGATCTTGCATACGGCAGCGATGGCGACAGTGACTACTTCCCGCGTGCTACCAAGAAGCAAGAGACACGCCGAGAGCCTCGCAATAAGCAAACCGGCAAGGGCAAAGGCAAGGCGTCAGATGGCCTGGAGCGACTCGCGCAAGCACTATCTGGCAGACCTCCCAAGAGATCAGAAGGCAAGGAGAGACTGACTGAAGCGATCTCTGGCAGACCTCGTAAGACGCCCAAAGACAAGTTCTCGCGACAGAAGGCAGCCATGGCGTACCGATTTGGCGAAGAGATCGGTCGTGCACTGGTCCGTGACGCGGGGTTGACTTCGGGAGAGGATGTCTGATGTGCGGCATGATGATTGCGACGTCGGAAAGGTTGGTAGTTGGAGAGAGGTCGAAGAGACCTGTGTTCGGCATCATGTGAATTGGATTTCACAAGCAGCTTGCACTTTGTTGACGTGAGATATTTTGGGTGGATACGGAAACTTCTCAACTCAATCATGACTTATTTGTATGTGCAATTCAGCCCAGTCGACACGACTGCAGCCAGATACAACATATGAACGGAGTACAAAAAGGTCATCCCTCTCACGACCCTCTGCCTCCCCAATGTTCTTGCAACCAACTCTCATCTCCAAAGCACTTCACTTCGGCTCCATCCCCACAATCCACCCCTTAACCTCCTCATAATCCTTACAAACATGCTTCGCATTCCACCCATCACTCCCCTTAATCCCATCCGGAAACGTCGTCGCCGCGCCCTCCAACGCCGTATCCCCGCAACACATAATCCCCTGTCGGATATAATCGAAACAATGTCCCAAATGCCACGAATGATCGTGATGTTTCCCTTCTTTCATCTCCATCTGCGACCCACTAGTCCCATTGTTTGCGACTTTCTCAGCCAAATCGTTGTATGCGTCCATGATGCTGCGGAGACAGTGAAGTTGATGCGCCATGGAAGTGTCAACGAGGTTGTACCCGCCGGGCTCGAATGTGGGAGGAGCGAGGTCTGGGTAGCGTTTGGGGGTGTAGTCTGCTATGTTGAGGAGGCCGAAGCCATCGGGGGCGAAAGTGCGCCAGAAAGCGTCGGTGGCGGCTTTTTGGTCTGGGTGGCCGATGCTGGCGGTGGCTTCTTTTGATGGGTGGAAGAGTTGGACTCGTTGCTTGAAGCGTGGTGCGAGGCCGTTGACGTCGCCGGTGTGTTGGTATTTGTCGCCTCGAAGGAGCTGTGTAACGAGAACGATGACTGTGATGCTGAGGATGAGGTTCAAGATCCAAGGAAAGCCTTTCTTCCAAGGACGTTCGCTCGAGTGTTTCTGTCCGCGGTAAGGCTGTTCAGATCCTGCTTCAGTCTCTTGAAGCAGTCGCTCTGAATCTTGCGGTTTGTGCGCCGCCATTGTGTGCGGCGAGCGCTGTCCTGGTGATTCAAGAGAATGTCATACAGAAATGACGTTGGCAGATCGAGTTGGTGCGATCAAGCATCAACCAGAAGTAACTTACCTGTTTCGTCAGCTCTTGTGCGCTGTGCCTACAAAATGGAGTTCTTTGATGAGATTTTGACGATCTCGACTTGGAATTGAAAGAAGTTGAATTTGCTTCGAATGAAGCCTATTGACATCCACTTTCGGCAACGTCGCGTCTCAGGCGCGTTTGCGCCGCACAAGCGCGGACCTGATTGATTTCTGCGCAGCGCTGCTTCTTAGTCCTGTTTTGCCGCAGCGTACAGACGCCACTATTCATCGTCTTCCGTGTACTTCGTGGAAAACTTGACCAACGAGCTAAAATCTTCCCATCCAAGCACTCGGCTCTTGCCCTTAACCTTCTCGACCTCTCCGGCATCCATACCGGCTTCGTAGTCGATGAGCCAACTTTGTGGCCGCAGACTGAAGTGTCCTTTTTCACGAACCAACTGAGTTCGTTCAGGCTTCTTCTTTGACAGCGTGTTAAGCTCTTTCGATCTTGTAGGCGGCTCGATCTTCTTCTGACCTTGTTCAACCAATGCATCCGCCCGGTTTTCACGATGCTCAAGTACGTCAACATCGATCGTGTCCAACGCGACGATGCGGTACACATGAATGGGGCGCTCCTGGCCAAATCTTCGAACACGACCAATTGCCTGCGCCATCGTCGAATCGTACTTGTACTGGGTACGCTGCAAAAGTGGACTCAAGAATATGACATGATTCGCGTTCTGTAAATTTGAACCCGCTGCCGTCTCGTCTGCTGCATTCAGCACAATCACAGTCTTCTTGTCTTTGGTATTTGCGCAGTCCCTGAAAGCTTTGAGCTGGCTGCCAGCGTCATTGGCACTGTGAACAACAATACGAGAAATGCCGCAGTGCTTCAGCGCAGTATCGACTTGCTGAAGTTGCTGCTCGAATTGTACGAACAAGATGGCTTGCTCGGCCTTGCCTTGGATCTCTTTTAGGAGCACGATAGCTGCCTCGAGCTTTGCCCCATATGCAGAAGGCTTCGTGCGCTTGAGGTTGCCGATTTTGCTTGTCCAAAGCAAATGATGCGCCTGCACTGGATTGGAGCATCCTACAGCAAGACAATTTGTTGCAGCATGATGCTTGTTCCGCTCGTGACAGGCTTCGCAAATCAGATGGCCGCACACCGCGGAGAGAGCATATTGTGATGGCTGTCTCTTTTCGCATGCCGAGTTCTCGCATCGATTAGCACTAACTTGCTCTCGAGCATCGTCCTGGAGCTGCTTTGCCGCCGCCAGGTAACGTAATGATCGACGTTCCATTAGCAGTCTTGTGCATAACGTCGAAAGCTTGTGCGTAACTGCATCTTCTTCAGCCCCTTTGCCATCCTTCTTCTTGTGTGCTCTGACTGAAGCAGCGTTGATCAGCTCAACGACTTCAGACACTGTCGAGCTATCCGGCAGACCCCCTTCATCAAGCATCTGAGTGTACCATTTCTGGTACCGCTCAGCTTCCTTATCGCGAGCGTGGTGGGCAACAGTCTGTATCTCATCGCGAAGTGTGGCGATGTGCCTGCTGCATGAGTCCATCAGATCGTCCAGTATGGAACAGTCTCCAGGCTCAGATGTCTGATCGACGAATGCTGCTGCTTTCGACAATGCTTCCTCGGCTGTGATTGATGTAGAAACAGCCTCGTTCAATCGCCTGTTCCGGTCGGTCGCTTTTGACTTTCCAGTCGCCTTAATACGCATTTGAAGCGTATTCAGATGCTGCGAGAGCTCAGTATACAGCAAGCGGTGTTCTACATCCAATTCTACAGGCACAAGATGGTCGCCATACTCCATCTTGCCGAAGTCGCCAATGTTTTGGCGGGCGAAGGTAGCCAGGAAGCGTTGGTGTAAAGCATGAATGCTCCGGTACTTCGTCGATGACGGTAGCTGTCGCCACATCGAGTCAAACTGCTCGAAACTGGACATGTCCTTCTGCAGTGCTTGACGGCTGGAATTTTTCATTACGGCGGCGTCCATTGAACCCATAGGGAGATCCAGTCCAAGCAGCTGCGCCATCTGCGCGACCTGGTAGAAGTCCTCAATGGCCGGCGTTCCCGAAAGGCCCCAGCGTTTGTCCGCCTTCAATGCGGAGGTCGCTGCATAAACCTTCGGTGTGTAGTCGTGGAATTCGTCCACGATCAATCTGTTGAAAAAGAACATCTCGAAGAGTGGCTGATCAACACTGCTGACGTCGATAGTCCTAGGAGCGGCTTGCTGTGTGACTTGAGTAGCTGTGAGTTTCTTCTTCTTGTTGTCCACATAGTCTTGGCCCCGATGTCTCCTCGAGGGGACCGCGGCTTGGAACTCGTCACTCGACACGTTCTCGTCATACCTGCATTTGATGTGGGTCCTCAACCGCGAAAGACCACCGCGCGCGAGGATGGCCAAATGCTCTGGAATCTGACGAAGAGCATGTGCTCGCCATTCGGTAAGGGCACGGCCCTTGGTTGCCACAGGCCCAGGGACAGCCGCAAACGATGCTATGCGGTCTATGTAAGCTTCATGTGTGAGCACATCACGATTGACCACAATGATCTTCGCCTCCTGGAACTTTTGGATAGTGTATCTCGCAAGCTGCGCAGCTGCCGGAATGGCAATAACTCCCGTCAAGCTTCCGATCTTGTCGCGAATCTCGTCCACCCATTGTTGCACTAAGGAAGCTGGGTATACAATCAGTGTCGCCGCTGTGGTTTTCAGACCTTTCGGTGCCCGTGTCTCAAGATCAGCGATGGTCTCCTTTCGCATCTTCGACTGCGATTGGATAAGAGCAAGGCTCGTAATCGTCTTGCCAAACCCAGGGTGATCCGCACATATGCCGCCACGGACAGTGACGTCTCCACGTGCTTGCACTTGGGCAAGCCATCCAGTCTCCGAACGAAACTCCTCCGATTCTTCCACTGCGAAGGGTATCCCGTGCTCTTGCCGGATCATCCAAGCCAGTGACTGCTGCTGTTGATGGAATAAGTCAATCGAAAGCTCGGCATTGCCATCAAAAGCTGTGGTATCCTCGTTCGAGCTGAGATGAAACTTCTTGAACACAAAAGGAGTGCAGTCAGGGCGATGAATGAGACGCCACGAGAGTTGGACGTTCTCAGCGTCGACAGGCAGGCGGGCCGCAGCTCGGTGTGCCAGAGTCATCATGTTGACGCTGAGACTGAGCTTGAAGCCTGTCTCGCCGTTGTAGGTAACAGCAAGCATTACTGGGTCAGGTCGCGTTTTCATAGCTTGCTCATATTCAGCAGCACTTGGCACGTCCTCGTACGGGCTCACCTCCCCTCCACTTTGCATTGCCCACCTCACCTTCGGCCGACTTGGTGCACATCGCTCACATTGACGAGTGGAGGCGAAGATTGGTCGCCACGAGTCGCTTGGAAAGCATCGGCCCATCGCTTCCAGGACCCACTGGTGCTGAGAGAGGAATTGCGATCGAGCTGCAGCCGAAGCAAGGTCTGTGTCGCTGATCGATGAGTTTGCTTGAATTGCACGAAGTAGCTGCACAGCTTGTGTACAGTCTGCGTGCCCTATGCTTGTCTCAGGGTTTTTCAAACGGAATATCTCAAGGCTGCTGCCTGTCGCCGAAAGATGACATTGTGGTTTGACCTCAAAAGAGTCACGTACGACGAGCGTCGGAGCACTGCGTTTCCTGTCTGGCCGGCTCCATGGTCTCCAAGTGGCAGCGATGCGTGCGACAATCAGTCGCTGCTCGTGGTAGTCAATGTGCTCAATGTTCCGTGCGAAAACGAAGCTGTCCTGGTCTGTATTGCCTGTACGAGTGGGGTCAAGAAAAAGAAACAGCGGCTCCTGTGGGTTATAGTTGTCGGACCCCTCGATCTGCTTGAACAGACTGTCGGAAGCTTTTCCACAACGGGGAAGTTACTGGTATTTGCCGTTCACGACAGATAGACTGTCATCTTGGACGCGGATTTCCAGGTATTCCGGAACAGTATGACCAGCAAAGTCCAACATGCCGTTGCGAGCCCACCAAGAAGCTTTCCTGCTGCCCGACTCCTTGATGTCCAGATCGACGTGCCTCACTTCGGGAATGCGTATCGACCACTCGTCGCCGAAGAAGTTGGTCACAATCTTACCAATAGCGATTGGAGCTTCCAGTTCAGTGCGCCGTGGACTATCGTAGCTCAAGTCCTTTGGGATATCCGCAAACAGCCGCCATTCTGCCAGGTCGCCGTTGAGCACGAGATCAAGATGCCCGCAGTTGCCCGTATAGGTCGCAGTCCAGCAGTGAGTTTGTCTGAAAGATTGAAAATGGAATTGATGGCCGATAGCGTCAACCTTCTCTCTGTAATGGGCTTCCGGTACGATATGATGCCATGCATCCTCGAACGAGAAGTTCAAGCTCAGGGGCAGTGTCTGATTGAGGAAGGCTTCGAAGTCGCTCGCAGTAATCCTGTTTTTGGACAGCATAGGATCTTGCCTGTACTGATGCTCGGGATTTCCGGCACAAGTTAAGCATGCCGTGTGACCACAGCAGATGCATTTTTGTATGGGTTTGGCGGAGAGCTTTCCAGCAGCTTCGCAGATGCAGCGTCGCGTAGCCTGCTTTGACTTTAGCAGAAGCTGCGTAACGTCTATGCTAGCAGTTGCGTTGCTTCGCGGCACGCTTTCCATCTTCGCCGTGAGCACAGCCACGTTTGTCTTCTGCAGCTGCAAAGTCGCGTCTTTGATCAATTTTTCAGGTCTCTGGATCGCGCGATGGCCAGCGATCAGCGCGGCCAAGATAGCAGGTCCAACTACAGTCGTTGACATTGCATTGCCTGCGAGGTCTTGGATGTTCGCAGGAAGCTCGGTAGTAAAAGAGATCTTGTCCAGTGGTAAGCCCTGCAGCCTGAGCATCTCTTCAGGAGTGAGCACACGACCAGCATCCGAAAGGAAAGGGATCATCGTCGGCGTAATACAGCCAATGATGCCGAATGCGCCGCTATCTTTCTGGAAATCCACATTTTGCGAGACGTCCCAGATTCTTGTCTTGTATCGCGCATCGTAGAACCCATGTGAGGGCAGTGCTTTCCGCAACACAGAAATATCTAGCAGATCCCACACTCGCTCTACCATGCGAGCGTACCAAGCAGGATCGCCACCTTCTGGCACGATTAGAGAGCCACTTTCGGACCAATGTGTAATCGGTCGCTCGTTGCCAAGGCGCAGGTCGTGGCGTAGCTGGGTATGCCGTAATTCGCATCTCGTCCAGTCGACTTCGCGTGTTCGCTGCTCATCCTCTTTGGCTTGTCGTTGCTTTGCAGCTAAGCTAGTGGGCAGCAGAAATGAGGATGCGGGCGAACTTGCGGGGCGGCGAAAGTCTGCCATCAGATCGGTCCACCGCTTTCCAGCGCCGGAAAGGGAGGCTCCTTCGTGTTTATCAAAGCAGACCATGTACCCTCGTTGTCGTGTCTGTGGCAGATAGTACCCTTTGGTATCGACTAGTACTCCACCGGTTTCGTACCCGATCTTTTGATAATCTTCTAGCATTCTATCCCACGGCGCAGTCAGGACATTCTCTAGAAGGACGATCGACGGCCGGAATGCCGTACAATAGGCCAGCACGGCTGTGTATGTGTCACCGGACTCGCCGCCCTGGTCAACGGACTTCTGGTGACTATTCAGACGAGAATAGTCCACACAAGAAGTACCTGCGATAAGAAGATCGACATTTCTCGGAATAGGCACCTTGCTGCCATAGGCGGTCGTCGCGCTGGGGATCTCGTCGTTGACAGCGCTAGTCATTTCGGTAATGTCTCGAAATATAATAGGCGGGCGAAAGTTGCGCTCGATGTACGCTTGCTTGAACGGTACTATTTCCGCTGAGAAGAGGTGTTCGATCTCCAGCTTTGATGACCCTAGGCACTGTTGGAAAAGCTCGAGGGCTAGCAAAGGGCTTTCTGTGCCAGAGCACATGGTAGCAACTCTCAGTGAGCCAGGCAGGTCGTCCAGAGCTTGTGACAACCCCAGAGGAAGAGCCTTGCCAACAATGTCATCGAATATTTCGCGTGTGTCTGAAAGAGGTGGCAGACTGGGCAACAGACCAGTACCCTGTCCATGCTGAGGACGTGAGAGGTTCACCATATTCTGAGCTCTTTTGCGGCCTTGACCACCAGCTTTCGCCTTGCCTTTCGCTGCATTAGACGCGGCGCGTGGGACGCTCTGCTTCGCCTTCTTTGGGACCTTCTTGACTTGAGGCTCGTCCTCCGCGGTATGCTCTGAGTCGCTGCTCTCCGCAGGCAGCCCATCATCCTCGCTTACAACTTCGCTGCCACTTGAGCTATTCGCTTCGAAGTCTGAATCGTCCGCTTTCTCCACCGGTGCCTTGCGTTTTTGCTTCGCTCTTCGGATCCCAGGCGTAGAACCCGTAGTCTGCGAGATATTGAGTTCATCCTCGCTGTGACTATCGTGCTGCTGCATGATCAGACTGAATGCATTTCGCGCAGAGTGCCGCGCAGGTTTATCCTTCGAACGTGGCAGATCAGGGGCAGAATGATGCGAGACACCCGATCGAGGTGCGGATGCAGACGTGGTGGCCGAGGTCTTCTTCACCTCGACGTGATGCGCAGACTCATTGGAAAGTTTCGAGAGATAGTCGCGAATGCTTCCAGACTCTGCGATAGGTGTCTTGGTCTTGATCTGCTTCTTGGACGGTGCTGAAGCCGGCTCTTGCTTCAGAGGTTTGTTTGCAGGTCGCCAGGCAACTCCGCCTTTCACCCAGGCTTTTGGTTGCTTGAGCTTCTCTTGGTATTCCTTTGAGCTCAGCTCTCGAAATACTTCACGCGGCGCCGCAGAAGACGTCTTCGATTTCGGCGGTGATGGATAAGCATTCTCATCATCACTGGTGAGGTACATCACCCTCTTCGAGTGGGAGCGCTTTTGCTTCTTGCGCGGAGCCACGTGGATGGTGTCGCCATCGTCATCACTGCCAGTGAGGTCAATGACCGCTGCGGTCTTCCTCTTGAATCGGCTCATTGTAAGTGATGTTATGAGCTGTTGTCGCGTGGATGTCGAAGTTCAACAAGATCAGCTATCGGTCCCTCATATTGTATGTCGTGAAGAACGCTGGATTCCAATGTTGTACCGCCAAAGTTGTTGTAAAGTTGCATGTCGTTCGCATTGGAAGACGCGACACGCGACGCGGACCCTTGTCGCGCCTGCCAATCTTGCCCCTGCAACTTCATGGCCGGAGAGTGCATCCGGCGAACTCAAAATCAGCCACAACAACATCTGCAGACGTGGCAGCAACACTTCAATCCCATAGCACGGTATGCGGCCAGAAAGGCCTCATGGCGCCGTCGAATATGCAAAGTAGGTTGTCGTGTGTTCTCAGGAGAGGTTTCAAGCTGAGGCGGAACCTTACATCCTTGCTCAATACATCTAGGCCAAGCACCTGCCGGCGAAAGGAACATTCGTCGCAGCCTCAGGTCTTCAGGTTGTCTCAACTGAGCGATGCGAGGTCAGTAGGTATCAAGATACTGGCTGGACAGTGAGCGAGATCATTTATCATGTCAGCGAAAGAAAGAACAAAAATTCTGGCTCTTCAGAAGCACCTCAAATTGATTGATCTAGACAAACGCGGCTGGACCCTATGCACAGTCAAAATGCATTTGGATCTCTGGAGACAAATTGAAGACTGCTGGAAGCCACAGCTGGAACGCAAAGTCGAAAATACCTTCGAAGTCGTCCGTACATCTTCCAAGGCAGAGCGACATCGCATTCGGCACGAGGAATTCCTCAAGCTCTGCTGATCGGATGAGAGCACTCCCGAGCCATATAGCATTTCATCTGGTGAATGGACTCAGCATATGCACTCCGTCAGCAGTCGTAACCTTGCTCGTTGTCCTGGGTTTCGCTGCCAGCGGATCAACAGTGAGTAGGACTGTAGGAGAAGGTCACAAGATTGAACGCGAGTTGTTTCCAGCAGGAACTGCTACGATGTCCCATTCTCGATTTTTGCTCACTTTTGGCATACTATCTCGCAACGCATACCGCATGGCTCGTATTTTGCCATGGGGTCTATGAAGCAAACTCGCTCCAGCTTTCACAGTTAGTCAAAGATAGCACTCTCCGCGCAGGCCTCTGCTTTCCACAGATACGGACTCTTGGATAGAAAACAAGAATGAATGGTGAGAAGAGTTGAGAGTTTCAATCATATGTAGTAGGGCGTAAGAAAAGCAGGGGCTGACTTGAGAGTTTGCCTTTTGTGGAGTAGGGCAAGAAAGAACGCGAAGCAGGATCATCACTCTTGACGTGCGACGAGCATTTCGAGCCAGGCAAGTGACCTCAAAAGCGAACATGGCTTAGCTGTGCTTTCCTGGTATCCAAGTGTGCTCAGGCGTCTGCAGAGGCTGCACAGGTCTCCCGACTTTCACCGTCATTGAGTTGACTGCCCACTCCCTCCTCATTCAGAGACCTTGTTTCCCTTGTAACACGAGGCCTTGCTGCAAGCTCGAATGTGCTTGTCAAGCTTGCCACGCGAGAGCACTATATATAGAGAGAGAGCATGGGGCCATGCCTAACCCCTGCTCTGCAGTTTGCCGTGTGCATACAGGTTGTCCCTCATAAGATTTGTGGAAGTAATAAATGTCTGTACTCCTCACCTTCATCTACGACCTCTAGTCCACATATTAACTGCTACTTACCTAAGATCATTTATTACTTTTGGTGTTCCAAGCACTTACTCGCTGAACTAACGGATTGTGGAAAATGCTGCTCTACATCTGGTCTACTATTGCTGTGTACTTTATAGCATAGTATGCTACAACGCTCCCTTCCTCCAGCCATTTTCTAATATCTTGCTAGTGTCCACTGCAACACTTGGGGCGAATGCGTTACACTTAACGCAAACACGGGTAGCGCTGATACTTGTGCGACCAAACTTGCTTGCACTTGCTACAAGAAACATCAACAATTCTTCCCTTCTGGACAGCCACCGCCTAACGTAAAGTTCACAACTCGATTCCTTCCAAGCTATAATTCATTCACTAGAGGCGTATGTATTTCAAGTTTTACACCCCCAACCACTAGAGTTGTAGCTAAACATCCTCATAACAGGCCTGCCAATCGGGATACTGGGCGGATCCTGAGACTAGACAGAACTGGGTACGTTGGAGAGCGATTGGTGGGAATGAATGGAAAGCATGCGCTTTAAGCGACTATGTGCGCCAAGCTTGCAACCTTGCGAGAGTCGGAGAAGCGTGTCCAGAGTAAAGGCTGATGTTCCCCATCGAGTTGCGAAGCCTGGAACCACCGAATCGAGGCTTTGCTAGGAAGCGCGCGAGACCGCTGCAAAGCGCTCTGCAGTTCCATCTTATTTACAGCGATGCCTCGCTGCTACTATAACATCTCGTTATGATGGAGTTGTCGTCATAGAGGGTTTCAATGCGGACTGATGTTTAGCTTCGTGCTACTAGTGGATGTTGACCTTCTTGACAGAGCGTCTCTCCAGATTCATTGTCTAGTTGGCCCAGCAGCGCTTTGCCTCTACAAGCTGCAGGGCCTAGCTTAATGTATCGAACGGGGGTAGGTGTGCTCAGATGCCTCAGACTTGCATCTGTATAGGGGTTGGTGAAGGCCTTCAAGACCTTGGTCCCAAAGGCGGCCGGGCTCTCGAAGGCGTCGCCGGCTGGCTGCCCGCTCGCATACTGTTACGTCTCTGTGCTGACTCTCCTCGTGCGGACGTTAGTAGCGTTACAATTTTGCCTTGCGCAGCGTCAATGGGAGTCCTCGTCGCGATCGAGGAGACGTCATATTTACGTCTGCTTGGACCGGAGGCGAAGCCAAAGATGCGGAAGTACCAGAGGCAGACCGAAGCTTCAACTCCGAATATATCACGGATCTATCTCCTTATCCTGATCCAGCTCATTCAGCTCATCTTCCTTCTTATTCAGACTTCGGAACCAGAGCCAAAAGATCCAACATGCATCACCGCAAACCCCGGACAAAGTGAGATACACCCACACTAGAGTCGGGTCCTTCGCCCAAGGACTAATGAATGCTCCCAACGCAGCACCACCTGCATTCGTAAGCAAGAACAAGCTCATAATGAAAGATTTCATGTTTGGTGGAGCTTTGGTGTAAGCATATTCCAGTCCAGTGACAGCTGCAAAGATCTCGCTCATTCCAATAAGAATATATGAAGGCGTTTGCCAGAGCACATTCACCTTGTTAGGTGCGTACGTTCCGTCCTCTCTGAGGCCAGCTTCGCAGTTCATCGGCTTGTCGTAGCATGGACCGCTCATGTAGATGCCCTTTTGAAGAGCTGCAGCCCAGAGGATACCAGCGGCTGCAAACATAAAGCCGAAAGTGATGCGAGTGATCGGTTTGAATTTGATGCCCATCCGCCTGAGTCCAGGATACAGGATCTTGTCGCAGAACGGGATGAAAATGATGATCGTGATAGGATCAATGTTCTGCATGATGTCGTTCGGGATTCCGTGTAGTTCCATCTTCCCTGCCATTGAGACGAAATTGTTGAGCATTTGTCCGTAGGCGAGCCAGTAGACCGGGAAGAAGAGGAAGACTTTGCACGCCACGAGTGCTCTCTTCACCTCCTCTACAAACACGCCGTCCCAGTCGACACTTCCTTTGGGCTGAAATTGAGGCTTCGCGGCGTCAAGATCCCGCTTTCTCAGCCCGATCAAGCAGACCTTGATCGCTTTTGGTATTATTGATCCGGCTGGCGGAGTGTGCACATACTTGTCATTGCCTGAGACCAAGATTCCGAAGCCGACCACAAACATGCACAGGCACAGAAGATAAGCTGACCAGAATCCAAGTCGGGCTTCCATGAGAGTGGTCGCGATCGGCGAAAGAGAGCCGATGTTGATGCAGAGGTAGAAAATCATGTAGATCCTCTGAATCGTTGCAGCCGGATCCACGATAACTCGCTCCCCAGACTTTGTCGTTCGTACGAAGAGTTTGGTATTCCTATATTGTTCCGCAATCATGGGGGAGACATTACTCTTAATGCCGCCTGTAGCCAGACCAATGATAGCCTAATTACCATCACATATCAGCAAGCTCCTCTGTCAGATTAACTTACCACTTCTCAAGTCCTCGCCCCATCAGGCTTCGGGCGTGAAGACAGAAATAAAAGAGATGCGCACGACTCACCATAGCGGCAATCAACCCCGGCATCGCCAACCCCATCTCAATACTCATCGGCAAACTCGTCACAAACAACACCGCCACCCCAACAAGATACACAACTGCACTCCAAAAAATCGTGCGATACTTCCCCCAAACCTGATCCGCCACGACAGCTCCAATGACCGGCGTGACATAACACCAAAACTGAAACAAATTCGTCAAAGCCGTCGCACCGCCTTGGCCAAGTCCAAGTGCGCCGGGTAAACCATTAGGATCATGATACTTGTTTGAAATGTAATTCTGAAAAGGTCCGGAAAGGCCGTAATAGGTGAAACGTTCGCACAACTCGACTATGGCGACGAGGAAAGCGGCCCAGGGGAGATTGTCGGGTACGCGGCGGAGAGTGAGTTTTTCGTGGGGAGTGGGTTCTTCTTCTTGGATTTCGTCGGATTCGGCGATCGAGCGGAGGCGGATGTGAGAGGAAGATGAAGTTGCTGTTGGGT
Organism: Cercospora beticola; assembly: GCF_033473495.1. Taxonomy (NCBI): domain Eukaryota; kingdom Fungi; phylum Ascomycota; class Dothideomycetes; order Mycosphaerellales; family Mycosphaerellaceae; genus Cercospora; species Cercospora beticola. The sequence goes on from NC_088942.1 coordinate 274,500, forward strand.
CGCGGTTTTCTACGAGTTCGTATGCGCCGCGAGATGTTGGATCTGCGACATCGTTTCTTGCGGAGGAGCTGAAGAGGCCCATTGTGGAGGTGGGGAGGAAGTCGTGTACGTAAGCTGCTTCTTGGAGCGCCGGATTGCGAGGGCGTTCTTCTACCACCACTCGTCCATGTCCAGCGTGAAGCAGAGGAGAGGTCAAGAGAAGACTCTAAAGCTCATGTTGGACGTGAAGTCCAGTGGTTGCTGACTACTTGTATGTTCAAGGTTCAAGGTTGAGTTGTCAAGGTTCCAGGGCTCTCGGCGGTTCGCCAAGGATCCGCTGAACAAAGGATACGAGGATGCGCATTGGCTGTTCGGGGTTCGAAGCTTATTGTTAGTCAATACCGGAGAGACACGCCGGTCGGCATATTCGACTACAATAGTTTCCTACATCATCGTCAGCCATGTGGCATGATCGAAGAAGTTCACAGTGGATCACCATGGAGAATGAAGTGCCGCAACCGAAGCTCGTGTTACGGGAAGGCGAATATTTTCATAGCATAATAAGATGCTGGCTCAGTGCATAATGCTATGTATCGAAACCTCCACTGCCTCCATCGCATCACCTCTTCTTGATGACCAAACCTCTCACGAAACCCTCTGCCCTCTCTTGCAGGCTCGGCACTTTACCCTTCTTGATATCCACTTGCATGTCATCTACAGCCTTACTCGATTGCGTCTCCACTTCTCTCTCGACGATCGATACAGTGGGCACAGCATTCGCACTTGAAGATCTCTGCAACGGGTCAAGACCCTCAATGTACTCCACTGTCATTTCTGCCCCGGTAGGACTAGGAGGATTTGCGCCAAGTGGTGAAGGAATTTGGCCAGAACTGCGTCGCTTGCGGCGTTTGACGCTGTCCAGGAGATCGTCCATAGAGACAATGGTGATCTCGCCTTCGGTGATAGACTTCTGTCGTTGGGTACGTGTAGGACTCAAAGCTTCGAGATATTCAGGTTCTTTGGCGCTCCGGGCTTCCTCTTCTGGCTCTTCTTTGACGATTGAAAGGTCTGTGATGTCGACAGAGGTGGAGGTTGTTCCCATTGCAGACTGTGCGAGCTCGATAAGTATATCTTCGAACGAAGTTTTGGGCTCAGTCTTCTTCGCATTGGCATTGGTGTTTCTCTCAGCTTCAGGTGAGGTCTTCGGCGAGACGGACACAACAGTAGGAGTCTTGACACCGTACTGCTTTCCCCAGCGACATTCACTTGGGTAATCGCATCGCTCCCAACAGTCTTTCTTGAGATCAGCCTGCGACTTCTCCCAGTAATTCTTGCTAGCTTTCAGACTGCCGCTCAAAGTTCTTGCGTGGGCAGCCTTTTGCATCCAGGTACCATTGATCCATTTCGATTCTGTTGGGATCAAGGGCGAGGCGCTTGCTGGACCAAAGACGCTCTCGAACGCCTCCTCGGCGTTCAAGAGGGCTTCAGCTGCTTCAATCTGCTCGCCAACGGATCTTCGCCAGACACCCCACTGCTTCCAGCCTTGGTAGTCGAACTCCGAAGCACAAGCCGCGTGCCTTCGGACCACACGGCCGTTTTTGCCTCGGCATTTCTTGACCACAGTCGTGCCGGCGCAGAAGAGGTGTCCATCGTCGAGACAGCGTCGCGTGACACCTAGCTGGTAGACGCGGTTGCACTTGTGACATTGCCAAAGCCAATGAAGAGGATCGGAAGGTGGTGGCAGGAGTTCAGTCGTCGATTTGACATGTGCTTTGCGACGCTCAAGATGGACAAGATTCTTGGAGGACTGCTTTGTCGGTGGAGATGCAGGAGGACTGATCGGGAGGCGGGGAGAGAAGGGGCTTGGTGGTATGGCCAGATGAGAAGACTTGTAAGGGGCCGGGCTGATAGTGAGCTGGCGAGGCATGTTGAGAGTTCAATTCGATGATGCTGGTATAGTCCGATTGCCAGTACTTCTTGGTCTCTTGTTGTGGGGAACGAAGACCGGCTTCGTGATGCGAGATGCGTGTAGTGTATGCGATAGTCTGGGCTAAAGATCGTAATGATGGACACAGTCCGTCAGTGAGGCAGGGCCTGACACAAGAGTTTGACGTATGGGACGAGACTGATGATATGGGGCAGCCCAAGTGGTCATGTAGGATGCTCCTGCATTGCAGTGCTCATTTCACAATACAAAGCGTTTTCGGGTGTGCAATGTGGGTACTTAGGCGAGCCTCTTTGTCTCGGCTGAATGACCATGTGTCTTTGTCTGAGCGGTAGTCTGGCCACCATCGACTGATGCAATGTGCGTGACTGACTTCTTTGTCTCGGCCGACTCTGGTGCACGCTGATGGACTGCTATCGTGGCAGGTCAGACACTGCCGAGTCGCAGGGCCCGGCAATGTCGGCGGCATTGACTGCCATTCTGTCTTGAATACCTGCTAGTAGCAGTCCATTGTGTGCTCCGTGTATGCTCTTGGTGGGAGATCTGTCTCAGGAAGCCGCCACGAGTCTCAAGCCTGTCCGCTACCTCGACATGTCGCATGTCGCAAGAAAACAAACGGGCATGCGACACCAGGATCGAAGAAGTTCTACGCTGCATTCATGTGACATTCGTGATGCGTGGGAGTATTGTGTTTCGATTGCATCGTATTGCAGAGCTCAGTGCGTGATAATTCGGAGCGCTTGAAGGAGTAGCCCAAATATCATCGCTCTGCTCACACCAGGCAGTTGCAGGCAATCGAAGACCTTGCCAAGCGCCTCACCACTGGCTGCTGCGCCCATGACACTCGTCAAGGCCTGCGGCATACCTTTTGTAACAAGTAGCTTTCGCGCCTTGATCCTAAGCTCTTCTTTCTGCTCCACAGTTTTCTCAGGATAGTCGCGCGCCCAGATCTCGAGTTCTTCTGGAGTTGGCAGTGTGTTTTCTCGCAGTTTGCAGATCTGGTGTGCTAGACCAGAGTCGCTCAGATTGGCATCGAGAAGTGAAGACTGCAGCAAATCGCGGATCGTGCCGAGCTGCGGGTTGCCTGGTCGAAGTAGATATGTCTTTGCTGCTGTGAGAAGTGTCTTGCGGATCTGCCACGCACCAGACAATGTGTAGAGTTCCGAAATGACAGCAAACATAAGCTCCACAGCGACAGCTGTTTCGCGATCTGTCAGAGGGGTCTTTTGGCGATCCTCTTTCTTGGCGGGAGATGCTGCGGTAGAGCCACCTATCTGGACTCTTTGTGGTGTCGCAGGTGGCTGCAAAGTGTCTGAATCAATTACTTGGGACATCTTGAGTGAGCGCGCTGGAGAACGTGTGCCGGTGTTCGTCCTACTCCTGTTGTGCGCAATTGGTGAACCATAGTCAGCAGGCATCTCAGACGGAGGAGGCGGCAGATCAATGGTCTTCAAGCTATTCTCAGTCTCCTCCAGTGTTGTAGGCAGGTGTGAAGTCGATGCTGCAGGCGAGAGTGTTGTTGCCGAGACGAATTCATCGGGGCTGAGAAGGCTGGCTGGGCGGCTTGAGGAAGCACTTGGTGCTGGTCGTGGTTCGTCAGTGCTTTGTTGTCTGTCGGACACAGGTTCTGATGGTGCGCGGAACGAGTCCTGACTTTCCCTAGCCACATCCATAGTGCCGAGATAGCTGTCAGTCATGAAGCCTTGCCCGGCAAGTTGCATGCTGGAGCGGTTGTTGCTAGCTGCTCGGGATGTGTTGTCAAGGCTGTTACTCGTCGCAGACCTACTTAGGCTAGTCGTCGACTGCCCTGCTTTCTTGCCCACATTGCCAACGGCACCAACCAGTCCTGAAACACCACCGAAAACGGCTTTGCCACCTCCCGCAACTCCTCCAGCGACTTGTTTCGGCGCCTTTGTGAGAACGTTCATCATATCGCCTCCGAACTTGCCAAATGCATCAGGAGTTGGCCAGCCAAATCCCTTATTGCCGCTCGGAGACTTGTTCATCCCTTGGTCCTTGTCGAGGAAGCGCCTCATGCCCTCGCTCTCAGCTAAGCTCTGGAAGCGCACAGCGTCCGCGAGGTAATTCTCAAGCTCAGCTCGCAGCGAGGCTTTGGTGTGTACCTTCCACTTCGGAAGCTCGTTGTGCTTCTCGGTGAAATGTGATCCGGTAATGACAGAGATGCGTCTCAGTACTTCATGAAGTGTTTCAAAATCAGCGTATCTGCGTACGATCATCCAACCCGGGAATGCGGAATTGGCGGGCTCGATCTGGACGAGAAGATCATTGTTTGGTTTGGCTTTGATCGATGCTCGTTCGCCTGGAACACTGTCATCGAAGATACTGATCTTGGCGTTGTGCAGTGTCAAAACCGGTGCTTTCTTGATAGGCGTCTCTGTGGTAGGACTATCGCTCAGCGCAGTGGGTTGAACCTTGGGTACAATCTGATCGAAGTTGGTGAACTGGGTGCTAGGTGTGCTCGCGTGGCTGTGCTTGCTTTCTGCGGTGACAGAGCTGTCAGCTATCGACCTAGTATCCTCTGACTGACGATCGCGCTCGCTTTCACTGGATGTTGGCGTGGGCACGCCTTGTGTTGAGCCCTCTGCACTGTCCGCAATGTTGGACACAGATGCGCTGGTACTCGTGTCCTTCTCCTTCTCTTGCTGCGCTCTTCGATTGTCTTCCTCGATCATGAGCTCCGTCAATCTTTTAGCTTCGCGCATCGCCTCATCCATTGCTTCTTCCGCGCGACTCATCTTTCGCCTGTGTGCTGCAGCACTCGCGCTTTCCCGCCTGCTCTGATCTTCAGGCTCTTGCTTCAGCTTCTCGGCGACTTTGGGCGTCTCGACACTTGCTCGTCCCTCGACACCAGCATCCACGATGTCCATCACCTCTTTCGCTGTTTCCGACTCTTCCAAACCATAGACTATCCAATCGTTGATCCAGGCTGGGTCGGAGCATTTCGTGATTGTGTATCCAAGGACCAATTGGGCGAGAACCTCTTTCAAGAAGCTATGAACGGGCGGGCAGTTGTAGGATTTCGGATCGAGATATGCCTGCAGGATGTCTTCAGCTGCTTCAGCCAGTTTGATCTTCTGGGAGCCTTGGTCGATCATGTATGCCAGACTGCTGTCCGGCTTCATTTGTAAATATGTGCTGATCGCTTCTTCCGGAGTGGATGTGGGCGAAGCGTTGAGGGCCGTGGCCAGCTCGTTCAAGAGAACAATAATGATGGAACTCGCATTGGTGACGAAATCTAGGAAGGCATCGGCGGCTCGTTTGCGTTGGAGATGGCCAGAAAGTGACAAGATGAAGGCAGTAAATGTTCGCCGACAGGACATCGGAAAGCTTTCCTCGCCTGGTAGAGTGGCATCGTACCAGTAATGAACATAGTCTTTGATCACAGCGGTGGTGAAGGCGTCCAGCGCAGCCGCCGCTTCTGGGCCAAAAGATGAATAGTCGAGCGCCTGGCTCGCATACACCCTGCTACCGTCTTCTGTCTCCTGGGAGGACTGTTCTCTGCTATTCGTCCGCCACTCGAGCACTCTCTTGACCACATCTACGCCGGCCTCTCGTCTCCGGTCTGCCTCTGCACGCTTTGTTTCGTCTCCTCTGTCCCCTCTCGACCCGTCCCACGTCGCATGCAGAACCACGCCGCCAGCGACGCCAATAATTACTAGTCCGACTCTTCCGAGCACAACGTACGTTGTTGCGCCCAATCCCACCAAGCATGCTCCCAATGTCTCGTTACTGGCCGTGGATAAGAAGTGCAGTCCTTTGTCAATGAAGGACTGCAACGGGTTTGCTGCAGACTGCGCGTCTGAAGATGGCTTCGTCGGCGTTTTGGTGGGTCCCGTTTCGACTGCATCGTCGTCGGTCAATGCCACGGGGCCACCGCTCTCCGGCAGCGTGGTCGAGCTGATCTTCGTTTCGTCCATGGTCGCGTGAGGGGAAGTCGTTCAGTCATTGCCCAGAAGTACGAAACATGCCTACGCCGTGCTGTGGACCATTTCGTGTATATTATGCGCTATCAAGATGCGAACATGTTGCTTACTTGTGCGGTCCTCATCTGTTGTCCCGCTGGGATAATGTGGAGGACGATCGGACTGCTAGCGCGCCAAGAGATTAGAAACGAACAGGGGTCCAAAGTGACTCCAACGACAAAAACATCCATTGTTCTTGCACATCCCATTTTCGGATCGACAGGAAACACTCTGCAGATACAATCACAATGGCGACTCCTGCACCAGAACCGCTGACAGGCAAAGCTGCCGAGCAATTCGACCTCATCAAGAGCAATTTGCAAGAAGTTCTGAACCCAGAAATCATTGAAGATGTTCTGCGGAAGGGCGAGCGGCCACTTAGCATCTACTGGGGCACAGCAACGACCGGAAAGCCTCACTGCGGCTACTTCGTGCCTATGCTGAAGATTGCTGAATTTCTGGCTGCTGGATGCGAAGTCAAGGTTTTGTTGGCAGATGTTCACGGCTTCCTCGACAACCTCAAAGCACCCATTGACTTGGTCGTGCTTCGGGCAGAGTACTACAAGTATTGCGTGACGGCAGCTCTCAAGGCTGTCAATGTCGATGTATCGAAGCTGAAGTTCGTACTTGGTTCGACTTATCAAACCACAGGCGAGTCGGGCGCCAAGTACTTTATGGATCTCCTGCGACTGAGCACATCGGTATCTGGTCACGATGCATCGAAAGCTGGTTCAGAAGTGGTCAAGCAAGTTGAAAGCCCACCTCTCTCTTCACAAATATACCCACTCATGCAAGCACTCGATGAGGAGTATCTGGGCGTGGACGCGCAATTCGGAGGCGTCGATCAGCGCAAGATCTTCACTCTCGCCGTCGAGGCACTCCCACGTATTGGCTTCCGGAAACGCGCACATCTGATGAACCCTCTGATTCCTGGTCTCCAAGAAGGCGGAAAGATGAGCTCCTCAGATCCAGACTCGAAAATCGATTTCATCGACCCACCAGAAGTTGTGAAGAAGAAGGTCAAAAAGGCATTCTGTCCTCCAAAGCAGGTCGAAGGCAACGGTGTTCTCAGCTTTGTGGAGTTCGTGCTGCTACCCGCTTCTGCATTGAAGAACAATGGCGAGCCCAAGTTTGTTGTGGAGCGACGAGATGCAGAGCCATTGGTCTACTCCAACATCCAAAAAATGCAGGAGGACTACGCAGCAGATATTCTGCAGCCACAAACACTCAAGCCTGCTTTCACTAACGCTCTCCTTGAACTCCTGGCACCTATTCAAGAGACTTTCCAGAAGAGCGCAGAATGGAAGGAGGTCGAGCAGAAAGCATACCCACCACCACCTGCGCCGGAGAAGAAAGCGAAGAAGGTAAAGAATCTTGGAACAAGATTTCCGGGCGCCAAACCAGCTGCAAATGGTGAAGTTAGCACAAAGCCAGATGGCTCACTCGAGGGTCCAGGTGCTCAGGAGGCCAGCGTGGGAAAGACAACAGAAGACGCCATGAATGCACTCAGCGTGAGCGATGAGCAGAAATAGCAACCAGTGCTGGAAATTGTGGTGGCAGATACGAGACAGATGAGTGATATGCGCGTGTACGACAGCAGGGACATGTCTACTTCTCAACATAGGTATGAAATGACGAGCTGTTTCTACAGATCTTTTGTGTACCTCAGTATGCTGATACCTGGAGCTTCCTCTCCGATCTCGGACGTCTACGCCATTGAGGCAGTCTCGCACACGGCATGCTGCACTCAAATACACCTGCTCGTGCTCCCCGATGCGCTCACATATGCAAGATCAAGGCACCGGCCAAGACAAAACACTGCTCACGACACACGTGTGGCGAGGTCGCACGCGGAAAGCCTTTTCCAGAGGCCGCCCCCTCGCATTCCAGCAAACACCCCGGCTGCCTATGAACAACTCAGATATGACTCGAAGACGGCTATGCAGTGAAACAGAGAATCCCCTCACTCATGCGAACAGCTTCAGATTTTCACCTCTTCATTCGAGTTACACGGCATCGGCACCAGCACTTGCTCGCCAAATCTATGCCGAGATGCCATCTTTAACGCTTCATTGACCTCATTCACTGTCTAAGACCTCACTTCACGAGCTGTTTCAGCCAAGCCTTACCTGCATGTGCAGTATTTCAAGGCAACCATGGAGATGAGCGAAACACTTCCACTTCATGCTGGCACGACACCGCCAACTTCAACCATAGACGCAGGACGGACTGCACTTCAGGACTATCAACACCAGCTGATGATACTAGAAGAGCAGAACCGCCAACTCAGACAGTCAAATATGGCCAACAACAACTTCAATCCAAACACCGAGTCCCAGCGTCGGCCACCGTCTAACGGATCACTTTTCACTGCTGGTCCAATACGCCGTCCATACCCGCCAGCACCACCACCTGCGTCGACACGATGCACCGCATGCGGAGATACCCTCGAACCCAAGAAAATGCTGCACCTCAACTGCCGCTGCGCCTACTGCAGCTCCTGCCTCACGCACCTCTTTACCCGCGCCATGACAGACGAAACTCTCTACCCTCCATCGTGCCACCTCTTGCCCATCGACTTCGCCAAAGCTCGGCCATTCCTTCCTCACACTCTCCTTCGAACCTACCGCCACAAAACCATCGAGCTCAACACGAAGAACAAAACATACTGCTCCAACATCGCGAAGTGCAACGCTTTTATCGCTCCGCATAGCATTCACAACGGGCAAGCGTTTTGCCAGAAGTGCGGACAGGCGACTTGTGTTAAATGCAAAGAGAAGGAACACTTTGGTCCTTGTGATGAGACCAAAGGACTTCTGGCTGTAATGCAGATGGCAGGGCAGAGGAAGTGGAAGGCTTGTCCTGAGTGCAAGAGGGTAGTGGAGAAGGCAGATGGATGTAATCACATCGTGTAAGTGGCAGACCAAACGATGACAAGCAAACCGAGACCCATCACTGACATATCTCGTGCGAAAATTTAGATGCCGCTGCGGAACGGACTTTTGCTATGCATGTGGTTCGATCTACGGGGGGTGTGACTGCGAGGAGGCAGATGAGGAGGACGAAGATGACTACGTCATGGATGAGGCACTGCTCGAAAACTTACGAGCTCAGATGCCACCGCACCGACCGAGAACTCCAGTGCTCAGAGACTTGCAGGAGGATATCATCGAGGATACGATGGTGGCGCCTTTTGGTTGGGACCAGGACGAGTTCACTGATCGTTAGGGCCGGTACAAGCTGTTTCATTTTGGGCATCTGCGATCGGTAAGCGTAGCCATCCATTCCGCGAAGATTCGAGTCAGTAGCGTGATCATGTAACATATCGAATCAATGGCCAAAAGTAGAGACATCTCGAATGCACAGACCAAGTGAGGACTTGTACCGACTTGGTCCAAGCTCGGCCGGCATTTGAAGCTCAAGTTCCTGCATATCGTCTGAAGCTTCCACTTGCAATGCCCAAACATGAGCAATCGCCTTGCGCGTACAGCAAGCTCGCTGTCCCTTCACACAACATCATGCAATGCCATCCGTTCTCCTCGACCCTGCATCGTCGCCAAATGGCTCCAATCCCGCCGAAACTTGACGACATCACCTCTCGCTGCCAACCAGCAGGATACGGCTGCCGTTCCGCTTCGCAAACACCTCAAAGATGAAGCGAAACGCAAAAAGGCGGAAGCCAAATTGTCCAGCACCAAAATAGCCAAATCAGATCCGAGGTTGGACAAATGGGAGCTCACAGTGGGAATTGAGATCCACGCCGAGTTGAACACCGCTTGCAAGCTGTTCTCCAATGCGCCGGCACTGTCAGGCGAGGAAAATGGAGGAGCAGCCAACACCAAAGTTGCGCTATTTGATGCTGCTTTGCCAGGTACACAGCCACAGTTCCAAGTAGCGACATTGCTGCCTGCGTTGCGTGCTGCAATTGCATTGGATTGCGATGTGCAGAGGAAGAGTGGGTGGGATCGAAAGCACTACTTTCACTGGGATCAGCCAAACGGATATCAGATCACACAGTACTACGGTATGATGGAGTACATAAGTGCAAGAGCGAGAGTCGGCGACTGACATGACTTGTGTAGAACCGTTTGCGAGAAATGGCCAGCTCGTCCTCACTGCGGATGATGGTGTTCCACAATCTGACTTGAATGGCGCGGAGAGCTTAGAAATTGGTATCAAGCAGATTCAGATGGAACAGGACACCGCGAAAACCACCTCACATGGCGTATCCACGTACCATATCGATCTGAACCGAGCTGGGCACCCACTGATTGAGATCATCACCTTACCGCACATCCATTCCCCGCAGACCGCCGCAGCTGTTGTGCGAAAAATCCAGTCTACTCTCAAGAGCGTGGACGCCTGCACGACAGGCATGGAACTTGGCGGTCTGAGAGCAGACGTCAATGTCTCGATTCGAGAGCGCGGAACTAGCGGAACATCTTCATACAGTGGTGTCAGTGGATTGGGACAAAGAACTGAGATCAAGAATTTGTCTTCGTTCAAGGCAGTCGAAGATGCCATCATCGCAGAAAGAGACAGACAGATCTCCGTTTTGGAGGCAGGCGGCGTCGTCGAGGGTGAGACCAGGGGCTGGACTCTGGGCGCGACGGAGACTACGAGGTTGAGAGGCAAAGAGGGCGAAGTAGACTATCGCTATATGCCTGATGCGGATCTCCCACCATTACTGGTCGGCGAGGATCTCGTGGAATATCTGAAAAGCACGCTGCCAGAACTCCCAGACGATACGATGAAGAGAGTGATTGGAAGCTATGGACTGAGCTTGAAAGATGCAAAAACAATAGTGGCACTGGACGATGGAGATCGTTTGGAGTTCATGGAGGAGACGGTCGAGTTGTTGAAGGAGAAGTTGGCTGGCACTGAACATGGTGCTCAGCACAAGCTCGGCAAAGCTGTAGGCAATTGGGTATTGCACGAATTGGGAGGTCTTTTGGATGCTTCTGTCATTTGGGACGAAGTGTCCGTTACGCCGCAAGAGCTGGCCGACATCATCAGCAATTTGTTTCGAAAGCAGATCACAGCGCGGACCGCGAAGCAATTGCTCGCCACTTTGTACGAAACTCCCACTTCGGACGTCCGGCCCTCCGTGGAACAGCTCATCGAGGCTGGCAACCTGCGCCTGCGGCCATTGTCCGAGGAAGAATACTCCTCTCTGATACAGGCCATCATGGACGAGAACCCGGACAAGGTCACTGCGGTAAGAGATAAAGGTCAAAAGGGCAAGATCATGTGGTTCGTCGGTCAGATGGTACGAAGAGGCGAGGAAGGGACCGTGGAGCCCGAGATGGCGAAACAAATCGCGGAGAGAATGCTTGGGTGATAGCCAACAGAGGTTTTGTGGAGGCTGTGAAGAGATTTACTTTGTGCGAAACGCCGGCCTCACGCACGCAGCTGCAACAGCTTTGGAAGCATCACCATTGCGCCAACAATGCGTCTGATCCGAAGGCCAAGCATTACGATCGAATATGGCTCTACAGCCGATGATGAAGCTACGAGATGCGAAATCTCCTTCCTCCATACACGAGAGTCTAAAGAGGCTTGCAGCACGAAGGACAACCCAGCCAGGAACATTTGTCAAAGTCGTACCCGACCTCGTTTGCAACCCTCGCCTTACTCCGCCACCCCTCTCTACCACCGTTGCGGCTCAGCACGGAGAGTAGCCAAGCAAACCAAGCCAGGAACTAAGATCAATCGCTGACGAATTTATCTTAATGGTTGGATGCTTCTAGCGCCCGCTGAAACCTGAGTTTGAAGGTGCAATAACCTTAAAGCATACTACGATGGAAAGAGTAAGACGCAAACTCTTAAAGTCTCGATCGCCACTCGAGGATACCTTTCGGAGAGGAATCCTCCGACCTCACTCGGGCTACGCGTCTGTCACGTCCGCAAGGTGCATCCGAGGATCCTTCTAGGTTCAACATATCCGTCTCTTCCTGCATCGACCTTTCCATCCTACGAACAGCTAGTCTCTCAGCCCTGCCTATCTCGATTTTCCTAAGTCTATCCTGTGGCGTATCCTGCGGCGTATCCCAACCCGAAGGTAGGTAAGCGCATTTCGTACACGGAATCTCCCAAAGCATAAATCGTGCAGAGCGCTTAGTCCGTCCGACAATCAAGGAGGGCTGTGTAACTGCCACCACTGGGCACTTGGCGAGGCATATACGATTTCCAGAGATCTATTGAGGTTCCATTCTTCTAGACTCCTTGGCCGGCGGACTGTTACGGCCGTCCTTGCATCACTCATTCTTCTTGTATCACGGTGTCGTGCGAATCATGGCCTTCTGTATAACAAGGCTGTGACCTTGGCGAGCGTGGCAGTTGGCATCACATTGAGTAAACATGCGGTCCACGTGGGCAGGCGATGCAAGTCAGGTTGTAGTTGCATACGAGATGAGCGAGGTGGGAAGACGATATAAATACGTGATTCTGTTGCGCGAATAATGGAGAGGATTGATCAGAGCAGCGCAGCTACTTCACGGCAACAGAAACGACCCCTTTCAATCTACGAAGCGCATTGGACTGCTACATCAGTCAGAGCTGACCATTCGTCGCCACTCATATTCACAATCTCAGGTTCGACAAGAAGTCCTATCATCTCCAGCAGTGCCAGTACGACAATGTCGTTCACAAGATCACTTCCCCTGCTGGCCCTCGCTGCCACCGTGGCCAACGCCTGTCCCAAATTGCAAAAACGACAAGGCGTAAATGCCACTCTCCCCGAAGACCCTCGCTTCTGGGCCTACGAAGCAAGTTACGATTGGGGAAGACTAGACCCAGGTATAGCCTCCCATCCCATCTTCAACCCTCCCTCCGTTCATCACCACTAACCCTCAACCCTCCCTCCAGAGTGGGTCCTCTGCCAAGCCGGCACCCAACAATCCCCCATCCCCCTCCGCCTCGACCAAGGCCTCTCCCGCGCCCACATCCCAACCTTCTCCTACCCCTCCAATGTCACCGGAAACTTCTCCAACTGGGGCTACGGCCCCTCTTATACCCTCTCCCTCGGCCCCAACGACTCTTACACCACCCTCCCCTCACTGACCTTCCCGGAGGAGGCGAACGATCACTCCACGAACGAAACTGTTTATCTCGCGAGTTGGCACATTCACGCTCCGGCGGATCATACTGTACAAGGGGATCGCTCGAAAGCGGAGTTACATTTGGTCCATGCGGATGCTGAAGGACATGAACGTGCGGTTTTTGCGATTAGGATTGATCCGGGGAATGCTGAAAGCAGATTTTTTGCGCAGTTGCCGGGGATGGTGGGGTTTAATAATACGGATGTGAGGGAGACGGAGGTTACGATGGATTTGAATTTGGCGTTGGATGAGGTTTTGCGGTTTGCGGAGTTTTGGACTTGTGAGTATTTGCCCCTTTTCCTAAGGATCCGAGGTTGGGTTTGGGGTGTGATGTGATGAGGAGAGATGTGAGCTGACTTGGAATAGATAAGGGTTCTCTGACGAGCCCGCCTTGCACGGAGGGATTGAGGTGGTTTGTTGCGAGGAATGTGTTGTTTGTGTCTGATGAGCAGATGCAGGATATTTTGAGGGTTAGTACTTTCTCTGCGCGGACGGAGCAGGAGGTTTGGAGGCATGATATCAATATTTGAGAGGTTTGAACTCCTGCTGCGGACTCTGTGGTAGCATGTCTGGGGGCTTGTTTTCGTTGGGAACAGGATGCATGGTATACAGTACGAGTACAGTAGCGCGATGAGTATAGAGAATATACATGCACACAAGCAATGCTGGTTTCTGAACAGATGTGTTGCTGTTACCTATGTTGCCAAGCATTTTCATATCTGGGTGATATTTGCTTGGAATTTGAGGAAACATACTTGCCTTCATTGTGCTCGCGATTTATGACAACTAATCGCGCCATTGACTGCTTAGCCGCCATCATGCATATCACCTGCAGCTTGTCGCCACTGCCTGGTAGCTTGACTTCCATAGTGCAGAATTTTGAAAGCGGTCTGCGAGAACCGATTTTTTGCCATCCGCTTACGACCTGTGCCGCGGGCGGTGATGATAGCTAAACGAGACAGCCAGCCTATTTTCATGGATATGCTGGGGGAACTTTGAGCGATGAGATGAAAGGTCGAGTTGTCGCGACGCAAAGCTGCACTTCGAGCTCGACGTGTCGTCTTGGTGGTCATAGCAGAGGAACGGTATCGATACAGGGGATGTGACGTCTCGAACACGTTCATGCAAACATAGACCTCGGTAATGATGTCGTGAAGGTGTTGGAAGATGCGATGATGGTGAAAGACAGGACACTGTAAGAGGTAGGCATTCCGTCAGAAAGAAGAACGTGTTTGGCGTTGGAATGGAAGTGAAGTTGTGTTCAGACAAGAACGACAAGAGCGTCATTGTTTGGCAGCCGCGTTGGGTTAGTAAGGCAGGCGCAGGCGGGGGGGAAGGTAAGGGCAAGCGGCGTCTCGGGATTTCCCGCCAGAGCAGTATTTAGGTCTGAGAGCTGCACCTCTCGAAGCTCTTGGCGTCAAGAGCTCGAACTTCATCACAGCAGACGCGTTTGGCAGCATCGCAACACATTCCCCTCTTGGACAACACCTTCACCCAACTTCTTTCATCGTCGCGCAGCTCCAGCAATCCTCTTCACACCACCAACACCTTCACCGGCACCACAATCGCATCGCATTGGCGCGACCAAGCTTCGGAGACCCTACATATCTGGCAACAGTGAGCAGTGCAGTCATGCGATCCATTTCGTAGACGAATCTCTGCCTTTACTTGCGTGACTTGTAGCGTGACCTTTGAGCTTCGCTGAACGCCATTGTCATTGTCCCTTCACGTGCTGTCATTCATCAACTTCACCCTCAGGCAACGCCTATCAGTCGCGAGAATCGCAAAGCCACTCCGGCGCCCACACCTTGCCCGGATCCGCGGAAACAGCTGCCTGTCCCAGTCGCGTCCTTGCGACAGTACAATGTGATCCAGAAACACGCCGGCTATCATCGATCCAATGCGCCTGTATACCCCCGACTCGCTGCTGTATCCGATCACGGTTACCAAGCTTCTGCGCAAGCAAGGCGACAGTATCGAGGTCAATTCGCCTCTCTTCCTCTACAACTACAAGAGCGTTGTCACAGAGTTTGACGAGGATGCGAGAGAGGATGTTGAGAGGGAACGGACATGGCCCGCGACATTTGAGAGCGAGCTCGAGGGGACACTGGAGTCGCTGAATGTGAAGGTGGGCCAGGTCATTGAACGGAAGACACCGATTGCGGACGTGGAGGAAGCTTGCAAACATGAGATTCAGTTCGCAGGGCTGTGCGCGGCTTGCGGCCAGGACATGAAGGAGAAGAGTTCGTACAACGAGACGACGGCGCGTGCGGCACGTGCCACGGTCAATACAGTACACGGGCGACAGGATCTCCTCATCTCGGAGGAGGAAGCGTCCAAGAGCGATGAAGAGGCCAAGCGTAGACTGCTGGAGTCTCGGAGATTGAGCTTGGTGGTGGATCTGGACCAGACCATCATTCACGCGTCCGTCGAACCGACCATCGGAGAATGGCAGAACGATCCGTCAAATCCGAACTACGAGGCTCTCCGCGATGTTCAGGCTTTTCAGCTCCACGACGACAAGCCCAATACGTGGTACTACATCAAACCACGACCCGGACTCAAGGACTTCTTGGATCGGCTGTCGGAAATCTACGAGATGCACATCTACACCATGGGCACGCGATCGTACGCAGAGAATGTGGCCAAGATTATCGATCCTGACCGGAAGATATTTGGCGATCGCATCGTGACACGGAATGAGAGTGGGAGTCAAACAGCCAAGTATCTGAAGAGACTGTTTCCCATCGACACAAGGATGGTGGTGATCATCGACGATCGTGCAGACGTGTGGCACTGGATCTCAAATCTGGTCAAGGTCAACGTGTTCGAGTTCTTCGTCGGTATTGGCGACATCAACAGCAGTTTCCTACCGAAGCGACCCGAGCTCGAGGCCGCAAAGGCACATGCGCCCAAGATGGAGCGCATCCCGTCGAATAAGACCCCAACGGAGAATGGTGATAACGCTCAGCCAGACGCAAGCACCGAGCCCGTGACCACCACTCCCACGCCCGCCTCGCCTGTGCAAACCAACGGCGAGACATCAGTGAGCGAACAACTCCTCACCATGGCAGGTCCGCAAGATGCGAAGACCATTCAAGAGAAGACAGAAGAGCAGGAACAAATCATTCAGGAGCAGCTCGATGATCGACCTATGCTGAAGAAGCAGAAAGAGCTCGAAGACCTCGCGAAGGAGGAAGAAGCAAAGGCGTCTCCTGCTGTTGAAGCGACAGCTGAGCTGCTTGCAGAGAATGGCGATGATACGGAAACAAAAGAGCTTTCGCACGTGGACTCTATCCAGCACAAGTATCGGCAGAACCTTCTCGCCGATGACGACAATGAGCTGGTGTACCTCGAGCAGAGCTTGCGCAACGTCCATACCACATACTATGACGAGTACGACAAGCAATCTCGGGGTGCTAAGGGCGACCGGGTTGCTGAACTCCGGCCAGGACACAGCAAGAAGCGGTCGTTTGACGATCTTAACAATATTCCTGATGCAGCAGTGCTTATGGACGGCATCAAAGCAAAGGTCCTCGCAGGCTGCCATATTGTCTTCTCCGGTGTTGTTCCGCTCGGAGTCGACCCATTGACACACGATGCAGCGCTTTGGGCGAAGACGTTTGGAGCGACGGTGAGCGTCAACATCACCAAGAAGACAACTCATGTCATCGCCTCACCAGATCGAAGAACGGCGAAAGTACGACAAGCAGCAAAGAAGCCCCGCATCGCCATAGTGAGCCAGCATTGGCTGCATGCGTGCTTTGCACAGTGGAAGAATGTCGATGTCAATCCCTATCGCATCCACTCGGATGCTCCTGCGAATGGAGCTGGCGCGCTACCTGAAAGCTTTGACGAAACTGCATACAACGTATCATCTTCAGACGACGATTCAATTCTGACCGAGGATGAAACTGACGCGACCGAGACTCCGAATGGAGGTGACCGTCTCACACTGGAGATCGATACCGACGAGGAGGAGCTCATGAAATACGCCCCCTCATTGGATCGCAAAGACAGCAGTCCCATCGAGGGCGAGCAGCCTGACGACTTTCAAGCAATTGACGAAGAGCTCGAAGCCTTCATGGAAGAGAGTGGAGACGAGGACGATAGTGATACGGAAAGTGTGAAGAGCACGCAATCTGAGACTGAGCCCAGCAGTGCGAAGAAACGCACACGCGACGACAGGGATAGTGATGGAGAAAGTGAGAAGGGCAGTCGACTGCAGAAGAGAAAGAAGCAGGCTATGGAGAGGACTTCTAGTTTGACCAATCTTGTCGTGCAGGGCAATGGTGCTGCGCCTGCCGTGGAGGGACAGGATGAAATTGAGGGCACTGAAAGTGATGCGGATTTGGAGGCTCAGTTGGCTGCTGAGATGGAGAGACAGAGTGATGGTGAAGAGTAGAGATGAAGTGCATAGCATGGAAGAATTCTGATCCCTCACATTGAGAGCGGAGACTGCTTGGTCGCTCAGGCCCCCGGAGTGCTGCAGTGACACTGCAACTTGTATCTGGTTGGGCAGGTCCATGCGATGAGCACAGAGCGATATCGCTGCTCCGAGAGCTGGTGTTACCATCAAACAGCATCGACGGGCTAGTCAGACATCTATCAAAGTGACCATGAACAACTGATCAGTCTGAAAGTGAGCGTATTCTCCTAGTTGTTTCCCATATTCATCTCCTCATCGACGATCCTAGACGCTGCACTGTGATATGAGTACATAGTCGGCCAGCACCGGCTGTATGCTTCGCACATCCGAGCAATCAGCTCGGCCGATATGTCAGATCGCCGAGGTACGCTCTCGCACATCCATATTGCAAGCGGCGGAAAGAATGGTATGATTGGATAAGTGAGGAGTGACTTGGCACGGGTGAGCGAGGATGATGCCCCACCAGATTCACGGTCAGGGTCCAATCAAGCCACTCGCGCCATTCAGCGATTGACACTTGGGCCAGTCAAGCTCCAACAGCTGCACCTGTTTGTCTCTTCAGCCTCGTCGGGGGAGCCCGTGAACCGTATTACTCTGCTCACTGCTCGCCCGCATGAACAAGGCTGAACTTGAGCCGCCTCGCCAATACTGACAGGTGCGACTCGAGCTGTAGGAAGCAGAGCATTTACGGCGGATGCAGCGTTGTCACATCCGCGACATCCACCTGAATCACACCCACCGCAGCATTCAGCATTCACTCTCAACGCGGCTCGCTCACTTTAGAGCTGCTAGGCCTCCCATTCATTGATTCAGTGCACTTCTTCCGCAGGACACATCTTCACTTGGCTAGCAGGCAGACAGGCAGGCAAGACGGTGATACATACTTGACCACCAGCTCGCCTTGACCTTCACTCCTCCACACCTAACCGCGGTCTCCACTCGTCGACCGCCAGACAAAGCAAAGCAGATTGAAGCCAGCTCATCACACAAAGAAAGACAGCGACAGGCACAGAAATAACAGGCGCGGTGGGAGCTGCCGAGCACAACACTCCATCATGGCAGCCACCACGGCCACTCAGACCGACTCGCTCGTGGAGCTGCCCAAACCACGAACCAAGCACGCGACCACGCTCCACGACTTGTCCGATGAGCTTCTGGGTCTCATCATCGAGCGAGTATGCTCTCACCACTCCTCCCACGCTTCTCTCCATCCTGCCCACACGACCTGACCTACTGACTCTCCGCACCAGGTGCCTCGCCCATCAGACCTGAAGAATGCCTGCCTCGTCTCCAAGAAATTCCACTCCATCGCCGTCCGCTCCCTCTACCGCAATGTCGCCCTCGATCTCGGCAGCGACCACGACACCCGCCTCTCATCCTTCCTCAACCCACGCAACATCGGCCTCCAGCACATCCGCCAGCTCCGCCTCTACCTCGCCGAATCCGCCGACCGCTGCAATCAAGAACGACAAGCACAATTTGCAACGCGGATGATACTAGAGTTCCTTCCCGAGGACGTGCTGGAGGAGTTCAGGTGCGTATACTACAAGACAGGGAGCAGAGAGGACGCTGCCGCGGAACGCGCTTGGCGATCGGATGTCCTTGGTCTCACCACACCTGAGAGGGAGGATGCTGATGCTAACAGTTATTATCGGAATAGCTGGTGTCCCTGGAAGGCCTTCGCCGCGGATACGTTACTTTTGCTTTACAAGCGTCAGCGCAAGATGAAGTGGCTTGAGGTTATGGACCTTGATCGAGATGTCTTGCCGGAGTTGAAGAAGATGGCTAAGACGACGGGTGCGATGTTTCAACATACGAGGAAATTGGCACTTTATCCGGAGAATCGAGATACCCTAGCTTTGAGTGGGTTCTTTTTGGAGAAGTGTAGGGAGCAATTGGAGGAACTGATTGTGCATTGCAATTTCAGTGATCTGGGCCGGCCGAGTGTGCCTGATTCGAGGGAGCTGAACGATTCCGCGACGGAGCCTGGTCTACTGAGCAGGACGGTCTTCTCCAGTCTCATGCCTTTCGACACATGCGAGCCGTTGAAGAACTTGACGAGTCTCCGACTGCATCGCATTAGTTTGAGGTACTGCGCGGATACTTGGTGCAAGTTCATCAACTTTCAACAGCTGGAGAATCTAAGACTATACCATTGTGCTGGGGCCGACACATTGTTAGGGCAGTTGAGCAAGTCGAGGAATCTGCCAAAGACGCTGAAGGTACTGGAATTACAACATCGCGACAACACCGACAATGAGGCTCTACTCGCCCTTGACGGCTTCCTCTGTCTCGTGTCTGGCCTTCGAGATATGGTCATTGATCTGGATAACGTCAAGTCATTACCTGCGGCAGCTGGAATCGTGCGGCATAGCAAGACGCTTGAACTGCTCAGCGTACATTGCGCCACGGAGAACCACCCAGGCAACTCCATGACGTCGGACTGCGATAATGAAGAGCTGGTGTGGTCAACAGAAGACTTTGACAAGATTTGCCGAGCGTGCAAGGATCTCGAACAGCTTTCCTGCGCTTGGCCTTCGACAAGTCTGATTCGCAGCCCTGCACCGGACTGGAAGCGATTCGAATCGAGTGCGGCAGTGTTGAGGAAGATGGTTACATTGCACATTACGACGTGGCCGAATAACAAGCCTTCGACACAACTCTTGCCGAGGATGGTGTACGAAAGTCTGCTTCAGAGTCTGGCACAGCGGATGTTCGAGCTGGCGGCAGATGGGAGAGACAAGGGCATGCCGCCCGTCGTCGAAAGCATCGATTCAGATGACGAAGACGACCTCCCAATTGTGCCCTCTGGTAACACACCTTCGTCTCACTCCGACACCAACGCCACTCCCTCCTCACGCCTCCGCCTCATCGCCTTCGGCGTCTCAGATCGAATCTACGAACGAGAAGATTCAAAGAACCAGACCATTTTCCTCAAGTCTTTCGCTGCAGATGCGGAAGGCAAGCTTCGACCTCATGCGGTTCCTGTCGGGTGGTGTTTGAGACAGTATATTGAGCCGAGGAGTGAGGTGTTGGATTTTGTGCTGCATCGGAGTTCGGATCGCGATGCGCATCCGCCTGTGAGTGATTATCTGAGTGGAACGGGGAGGTTGAGACACACGACGGGGGGTTGGGGGGATGAGAGAGATGATGAGGATTAGCGATTCTATCCTCACGTGCATTGGTGAAGGGCGTGGAGGGGACGGGTTGGGAGGGATGTTACGATAAGATGGAAGGGATGGAGAGAAGGTTTCATTCATTCATGGGTGGGTTGATGCATGGTTGGAGGGGGCTTTAGATGGTAATGGGATTGAGATTGAGGGTCAGATTCATGGACAGGTTGTAGTCTAGGGGGAGAAGGTGCTGCGTAGATTGGAGCTTGGAAACTTCCTTTCACTATGTATCCTTCTTCTGATAGCAGGACTTTCACTGCAATAGTGGACGTCCGTCTTCGTTCCTTGACCTTTGGGCGAGCATCATTCGTTCAACTGTCCATTTTCTCAGTAGAAATGTGCTTCCAATAGCTGCAGAGTATTCTGCCGTGGGCCGTATTGCCCTTCCTATGGAAGAGAACCTGAGCACAACAGTACTGTGCAGTGACTCTCAAGTATTGCGCACAATCACGAGCCCATGAATGAAATTCCCATGATGTGCGCCTGCCCTGGGACAAGAGCGGATATGGTCGCGAGAGAAGCTCAGCGGTGTTCAGATTTGGCTTCGCAGTGAAACGCATGGCGAAAATTGTAGGTATGCGTAGACATGACGCTAGCTGAGCTGGCACCAGGTTCCCTAATTGTACTCGTTGATGCATAAGAATCCACGCACACTCGATAGAAACGCTAGAAGCTTCAATATAGCTTGGCCGTCAAAATTCTCCTCGCGCGTATTCGCTCTCATGCTTTGCATCGTGCCAATCATTACTTCGAATATTTGCTCCTTTTTCGTCTTGACTCTATGATGCCTTTTCTCCGCTTCAAATATTTGCTCCTTTCTCGTCCTGACTCTATGATGCCTTTTCTCAGCTTCAAATCTGCCGCTGCGCGTATCTCAGAGTCCGGGCGTGCTTCTAAATGGGGTTTGAGCGTTAGCGGTATCTTGCCATTGGAATAATGAGCCATTAGGTAGAGGTCGTTTGATGAAAGATTCGCTTACCCAGTGTAGGTGATAGTGAAGGCTCCGGCGCGTCAAATGATGCATACTGCATCTTATCACCATCCAACCGCGGTGGGGCTGGTCTGAATGGTAGTCCCTGGCTCTCAAGGCCATTTGCACGATCTCTCAGCCCTTCCATCACAGAAATTATGTCTCTCAGTTCTTCCGCGAACTGAGCGTCGATTGTTCTGGGGGCCGATCTCTGCTCGCTTGCCTCCCTCTTTTGAAGAGATTGAAACAGTTCTATCAGGTTGAGTTCTTGTGCCGTAGATCGTCTCTGCTCATTTGGAACGCTTCTGGCACTCTGAGGGTCTCCCGCGTTCTGTAGCATTATCGTTTGCGGAGCATCGGGCCCTCTGAGAGGCGGAATTATCACGTCTTTGTCATCGAACGAAGCTAGTCCTCGCTCGGTATTGTGAGTCTCATTCAGTCTCTTTTCGCTGGCAATTCGTTCTGCTTCCAGGATATGTGCACGGCGCACTCGATTGATGGCAGGTAGATAGTCGAACAAGATGTCAACCATTGACTGGAGATATGCGACATCTGGCTTCTCCTGATCGTGAGCACGATCTCCATCGACCTGATGGTTCCAATCGATGATCGGGTACGGAGCTCTTTCACCAAGCACTTGTGTCAATCTAGTCGTTACCAAGGACTGGCGGAGTGCGGACGCTGCATCGTACAGGACGCTACGGTTGACTTCTGTGGCGGCCGCATACCACGCCCTCATGATTCTTTCTATCATTTCTTCTTGTCAAAGCGCCGACAAGCCCGGATCCAATATTTGTACGTACCCTGCTCTATCCCGATGTGAATCAATTGTGCGGCCAACGGCTCCGCAAGCTTGCTCTGAAGTCCTTCCGTGCTTGCTGTCAATGTATCAAGATCAAATATGTCACCAAATAGTCCTCTGCCCCAGATTCTCAGGCGCTTTTGCAAGTCATGAAAAGAAGCGTCGTCAGACAGGGCAGAAAGTGCCATAGTGCTGGCAGCTGAGGAACAGGCTGTCCAAAGACCGCAAAGTTCCTGAGAAGAACGCCGAATATCGGTAGAAGCAGACAGTGAGGCATCAGGTGCGGTGGAAGACTCATTGTCAGCTGGAATATCAGAGACTGACACTGCCGTCTGTGGAGGTCCGCTCGCTACACTGCGAGAAGATTCTCTAGTCAGCAGGTTGTTCCAAGGGGCAGAATCATGATCATACTCATTTTGAGGCGCCATCGATGATGCGATGGATCGAAGCTCTTTGTTCAAGTCGGCCAGGAATTCTATCCTCTGATCGAGCTCTTCGCAAGTCTCCGGGTCAAGTTCAGGCTTGGTCGATGGGTATAATTTGAACGAGGCTTGACCTTCCTCGGGGGACAAGCAGTACCTGTCTTCAATTTTCGCGCTTTCGCGTTCGAATTCTTCGATTATCTTCGTGATCTGTTCGTGATGTTGGACTAATGGATGTATTACAGCGTCAGACTGTAGCAACCGTTTATGATCCGTCTTCTCAACCTGGTAGGAGAGAAGCCGTGGCTCGAGCCGCTTGTCTAAGGTTCCTGTACTAGTAGGCCTTGCGTTATCGATTCTCAGACTGCTGGTCTCCGAGCCTCCCAGTCCAACGGGTGAACTTAGAACGGCTTCCATCATTTCGACCAGGTGTTGCCAGCCACGTCTTTGCAGAAGCTGTTGGAGTTCCTTCGTTGCAGGTTCCATGGTGAATAGGTGCACAGGATTGGTTTCCTTCTGTTTCTCGAGAACTTCGCTTCGAATGACGTGGTAGTATTTGCGCGTCGGCCACGCTTACAATGTTGAGAGTCAAATTGAGCTTGACCGAGCTCCTGGACAGGACCGGCTTGACCGTCAGCTCAAACTTGATCTTGGATCAATGCTCACCCAAGTCCACGCACATATGTAAAAGTGCGGAGGAGCTGGTAGCTGGTGTCGGAATGTACTCGATACCTGCATCGCGGAAGTCTGATGGATCATCGATCTCTCATCAGTCATGTGGGGACCCAGTGCAGGTCAGCTCAAAAGACGCCACACAGGTAGCATGCAGCTATCAACAAGGCAGCTTTGAGATGGTGTACTGCTGTATCATGTGATTCGATGCGAAGCATTGCTGTACTCTTTTGAAAGAAAGGCTATATGCTGAGAGCTAGGATACGAGAGGTCTTCAGCTTGTTCTTCTTCTTCACCAATGATTGTGTGTGCTCTACAGACCTTTTGTCGATCGATAATGGCGATAGATCCACTTGGAGCCACGCTGGGCTCTGTCTCACTTTTCTTTGTGCTTTATGATACATGTTGTCGCCTCTATCAGGGCTGCCAGGTGATCCATAATTTCGGAAAGGATGTTAGGCTAGAGGTGATGAAAATCACGGGTCTAATGTCAAACCTGGATGTTATCATGGGAACGAAGATATCAGATTTGCAGACTCAACCAGACGTGAAGGATGCCGAGGATCGTGTCACCAGGGAAATAATTTGCCATCTGCGGATCATCACCACATATTTGGAGACTTGCCACGACATTATCTACAAGGCCTCAAGTCGGTTCACAATCCTTGAGAATGAACAAGGCTGATGTTTTACAGAGAGCTCTGGAAATGCCGTGCCGGCAATCGAAAGCACGAGCTCCTCGATTGCACACCCGATGCGTACTGCTGACAATGGAATCTTGACGGAAGGCAACCTACGATCATGGCAAGCCCAAACCATCTCCTACGACGAGAAGTCTAAGAAGCATCTCCGACTTCCATCCATACTCAATCGTCGATCATCGAGTAAAGAAAGAGAAGCACGTAAGGATTCTCACGATAATGAGCTCGGAAACCAAGACCCAAGCATTGCTTCAGCAGCCGCAGCAAACTATTCGCTTGATCTTACAACGTCAATATCAGATCTCAAAGGACAGTTCGCCTACCCCGTGTCGACACACGACCCCGAGAGCCAATGCGTCCGTGCTAAGGCAAGCACCTTAACTCTGCTTAAATGGTCAGACCACAATCATTTAGCGCTAAGAGCTGGTGTGGGGGATCTTCGAACAGCGATCAACGACCTGCGCGACTACGTGGAGCTTCGGAGGCCCATTAACCCTGGCGCAGTCCTCGCTCTGCAGTCAGAGAGCACTGGAATGAATTATGTCCCGAACCTTGAGCCAGCACTGGTGAAAGGAATTCACGAGGCTATCAATCGTGTCAACGCCTCTCCAATCTCAAGAGCTAAAATTTTAAGCCTTAGCATTGCAAACTATTGTCAAGACAATCGTCACGTTCTCGGAGAGTTCCCAGGCATGTCGAATAAACTGCGGCGAGATAGTTCAGTGACCTTTCTTCAGAGGCACGACGCTGATGCAGCATGCACGTTTCTGGCAATCGAGTCTGACACTGAGCCGTCCTTGCTAGCTCAGACTGCGGCCATCGATGATCTATCAGCTTTGAAACCTCCAATACCAGTGGACTTCGCGGATCAGGACCGGTATATCTGGTGTGGCAGTGTTACTGCACAGTCAGGGGAACTGTTCCACCATGAGATTTATATGGAAGTTGAACGATGGAAACACGCGAAAAGTTTCAGTGAGCTTCTTGACGATCCTGAATCCGCCGCTTCTCTGTCGCCCGAAATGATACCCAAGCTGTTCAGGGTCATACTGCTGGCGTATCTGGATTTCCAGGAACTCAGAAGCAGCTGCCGGTACCCTCGATTGGAGGACTATCACACCTATCAGTACCCTGTGTACACAAACGACCGCATCTCAACGCAAGTCCCGTCCGAACAACCATGGGAGAACCCCTATTGGGCCTGTGGGCTAGGATCCCCTAATCTTATTCGTATTCCTGGCGCATCTAGGCCAACCGTCGCAGCGGATGAGCCAGTGGTGAGGCTAGGCCTTGTGCTCTTCCAACTTGCAAGTCGCTCCAAGAAAATCATGGCGGCCACACCAACAGGGTCGGAGAAGAATTGGCTGCGGCTGCAAAGAGACGCTCTGAGAGCAATACAAAACGTGCAAGACGTATGTGGGGTTGCAATAGGAACGATCGTGGAAGCCTGTCTTCTCAGTAATGCCCAAACGGAGCACAAGACGCTCTGCGAATGTCTACTGAAGCTGAACAAGATCGAGGCGGAATCGTGATGGAACACAGAAGGCTGTGTATACATAGCAGGCTGTGGTGACAGAGATACAAAGTCTTCACGGCACAAAGCGAATCTTGATTACGTGGACAGTAGCCAACTTTAGACGGTTCACATGAAAGATTGACTGAAAATGTCTAACGCACGCCAGCCGGAGAGTACAGAGCTTGCTTCAGTACTGGAAACATTGTCAACATCTGCCCCGTATTAAGAACGATATATCAAGCGTCAGAAAAGCGGTTTATGTGTAAGGAAGTCTCAAAATTCTTGCTCCAGCAGGACTCAAGCTCGCGACTCCGACCAGCCCTGTTCCAGAAAGGGCTGGCATCTGCTGCACCGAACAACGATATGGTGGCAGTGGCGTGGTAGGCGATCCGAATGTTTTGATTCTGGCCGACAGACATCTTCTATGGAGCACCAAAGTCTGTCTAGCATCCAGAACGCCGATTTTTTTCTCAATGTCTTATCGACTCGAAAGACCATCTCTATCTCTCTCTACTCAGCGACACCCTTCGCTCTCTTTGCATGCCATGCCAATCATTCCCTTCGCGCCCACCGGTGTAACTTAACAGCCGAGTCACGACGTTGGGCTCAGGTTCCTCCAGCGCCTTCTGGACTTGGACTTGGCGTATCGTATAGTCCTAAGCAAGATATTGCCCGTAGAACTGCTCGAGTTCACGCACCGCCAAAGCCACCTCTTCTGGATCGTCGTATAGATCTATGTGACCTGCACCAGGGATAGTAAGCCTCTGCGTAGCACCACCAAGAACTTGATCCAGTCTATCAGTGTGCCACAGCGAGCCTGCCTCTGCGCCAGCAATGAGCAAGGTGGGCTGTGTCAGGAGTTCATCGGCGAGATGGTAAGCATCGAATGAAGCGATCAGAGGGAAGCTGGTCGTGAGCATTCGGTTTGGCGCGTTTGGGTGCTGAGCTCGTGGCGTGAGATAGTAGTCACTGGCTTGAAAGAGACTGGGAGAAGTCGACTCATCCTGTTACCATGACTGGGCAGGTGTTGTATTCGCATGAGAGACACAGTTGTGGGCGCCGAAGAGACAGTAAAGACGCCAAGCATCGCACATTGCGCCGAGATGGACGTTTCGGCCTGGTCGAAAGCAAATCCACTCCACCCTTTCCTCACCTCACCTTGTATACACGTCAGCATGTTCATCCTCCCGGCTATCACATACTTCGCACGCTCATTCATCCCATAGAATCAGACCTCTTAACTCGACACTCTGCCTGTCCTCCCCGAAGTCCTCGTCACACTGGAACGCCGTATGCGGCACCCGTCTCGCCACTTCCTCTTTCTCACAAGAATCGAAAATCTTGAACACGATTGCCTCCTCGGGCATCATTCCCTTACAATAATACCAGCGGTGCTCACCTTCTACCTTCTCCGGGGGCGCCACAGACCATGTCTCCACATCATTCCTCTCGAATGCTTTACGCGTGACTTCGGAAAGCTGTTCGTGGTTCTCAGGTCGGCGGAACTTGGCCACAACTGGGCGCAGAGATGTGTCTGGGATGCTACGGGCGTCGAGGAAGGCGAGGTTCTCGCGCGTGACTGGATATATAGGACGCCAGATGTTGATGATTGCCCAGCGTTTCTTGCGCGACAAGATCTCTGGCGCTTCGTGCGGTAGGTAGAAATGTAGGCGAGTCTCAGCGCCAGCGTATGAGTGGTCTATGAGGGGTTGGTATACTAGTCAGGTGATATCACGACAAGCGGGGAGATGTATGTGACTTACCAACGTGAACATATCGTGCAGAAGTTGGAATGGGAGTTCTTTCCATGTCCTCTTTATCCTTCGTCGCTTCGGCGAATTTGTCCCAATTTGATTTGCGACAAACATGACCCATAATATGCACACGAGAGCCTCCCGTTCTGGTTTTGGGTATCCCCTCGTCAGCTTCCAGCACAAAGTCTCTTCCGTTTGAAAGTGAGACGCAAGACTCACAGTCTCTTCAATAACTCCTCACACTCCCCATAGTACACTTGCTTGATTCTCTCATGACTGTCCGTATCTTCGGGTGTTAATTTACTCGACTCTTTCACATACTCAAAACCATGAACATCAAGCTGAAACTCTTCTTCCCGTCCGCGGATGTCAGTGATCGGGACTTCGACATATTCAAAAGGACGTCTCTTCTCGCCAACAGTGCCGAACCAAAAAGATTCGTACCCGCCTTTGGCGGGGTCGAGATAGTAATTCAGCGTAGCTTTGACGTGATGGCCTTCAGCGTGTGGCATGGTCGCGAATTACCAAATTCTGCGCCTCGTAAACAGAAGAAGCAAGGGTAAGTAGAAGCTTGTGTGTACTTGGCACGAAGATATGTGCAATGCTCGCCTTATCGAACGTTCGACCTTGCAATGCCATATATGCAGCGAATACTCCAATCACGATAAAGACTTATCGCAGGGTATACTCAGGCTTAGCTCTTCGAGCCATTGAACACGTGCTCGAAATTTGCAGCTGTTCTGGTCGAAGTCTCAGGGCGATTCGAAACTAAGCAGAAGCGAAGTATTGCCATGATTACGGATAGCTGAACGTGGAGATCCCGCGCGGTCTGTAGTTCGGTCAGTAGGTAGCTGTTGCTCAGATGATGTACCCATTCACAACGACTTGAGGATGCGTCCAAGAGTGTTGAATTCGAGCGAGGAAATGGGAGATGAGAAGAGAGGAAGTGAAGTGGAGGGTGGAGAAAGCCAAGAACGGATTTCGGAGAGAAGTCCACTTTCTGTTTGCGAGCTTCAGCGGCGGAAATGCGGGGCTTGATCCTGCGCACGAACATCGCTGTCTCCGTTTGCTTGTTCTAGGTACGCAACAGTAAAGCTGGAAATGTCCTCTGTCGGGAGTCGGGACAGCGATGGCGAAGCAGACAGCTGCGGTCTAGATTGTCTTCGAATCCCCAAAGAGCATGCGGAGAGCTATTCGAGCGACCCAAAGCTTTAGGCCCGCCAAAAATCGCCTTGTACAAGAAACACGACAAAAACCAGCACTTTCGAGCACTGCAAACTGCGCGATTTTAGCACAAACTTTGTGCGATTCCTAGTAAGTCTCGAAGTAACGAACTATCGTCGAATGTTGGCTATGCCTCTGTTTACGTACGATACGATATAGGTATACGTCGCTATCGCTATTTCGACGCTAGTTCTTAAGGTTAACGACGAAAAGGCAGCCTAAGGCCGATTCCTCGGCGGCACGTAACAGAGTTGGTGTTTACGAAAGTAACTTTGTCGACCTATGCTAGGACGACAAGAAAGACAGGGTTGCAACGAGGATTCGTGCGACAAAGACCTCGGTTTGTCGTTGCATTTCGTTATTGCAGGCGGTTCAGACTGGCCCGAAGCTTGCGGAATTCAGCTCAGTTGACACCAAAATGGCCACACCAGATACACAAGGC
Source organism: Cercospora beticola (assembly GCF_033473495.1). NCBI lineage: Eukaryota > Fungi > Ascomycota > Dothideomycetes > Mycosphaerellales > Mycosphaerellaceae > Cercospora > Cercospora beticola. Next base: position 303,612 of record NC_088942.1, read on the forward strand.
TGAGATGGCGGCTTTTACAACTTTCCTCCAAGGGACCGAATTCTGCTGTTCGAATATTTTCGAGGTTGCTATCACCCGGGAGTTGTGAGCAGCAAAGAATTGCCCTTTTGCCCCTTTTGTATTTGAGAGATCTACATCAATCCACCATTGCCATAGATTCAGTCGGGGCTACGCTGGGATCTGCCTCGCTCCTCTTCCTTCTCTACGACACGTGTGATCGCTTATACTGGGGCAGCCAGAAGATGCAATATTTTGGAAGGGATCACTGCAAGAGCGCATGATTATCAGTTGTCTGATGTCTAATATCAGTGTTATTATGGACACCAAAACGACCGACATGCGAGAGCCTCCGGACTTGAACAACCCCGATCATCACGGACAAAATCCGTACATGACAGGGGATCTCGAAATAGAGTGCAAAGGGCCGTTCTAGATCTTTCGGCACTGCGAGTACAATGAACTCAGCCCGAAAGACGCCTTGAACTATGAGATCTCCAAGCGACTACGGCGTGTCGACATGCGACTGAAGCAGGTTGGGCTACAATTTATTGAAGCCGACTAGCTCCTCTGACCTCTTTCTAAAGAGATCTGACGTTGAAGCTTCTCATTTGTAGAACAGCCGTGATCAAAAAGACTTCTGGATCACGGTCATCATGCCATGCACGCACGAATTTGTCCGAGAGGCTGTTGGCAAAGATTGGTCGAGAAACTCTAATCGTAACTCCGCTGCTGACTGCACAACGCCATAGTTGCTGCATACGCCTGAGCACTCTGGCGATCTGACTAACACGACATGGTTCAGGACAGCATCGCATTCGCTAGCCCCGATAGACCTGGTTCCGGTGTCGCTGTGGTGCGCCTGCAACATGTGTCTGAGACTGAGGACAGTCGGATTCCGGTCATTTGAGCGTCAGTGTTCCGCTGCCCGACATAGATGGGGTAAGGGTCGCTGCTGTGACGAAGTATAAGTGCACTGAAGACGGAGAGCAGCTAGTTGGGCTCAGCTTGGTCGTCAACAAATCGCCCGTACATATCTTTTGCGGCAGCGAACTCAACAATTATGAAGTTCGGTAATACTTATCAAAGTGCCGCTGTCCCGACTCAGCGCCGATGCTGACCTTCTTGACCAGATCCACCAGCCGTCCTCACCAAGAGCAGTTAATACCAACTCGTCGAAGGCTCAGATAAAGAACCATGCTTAGCCGAAGAAGATCGCTCAAACCTGCAGATATCTGTCGAAGCAAAACGGCGACAAGCACGAAACCTGTGGGCTGCGTTTGTGATCTCCCTTGCGGCCGTTCTCATGACCTCTGCAGTCGCTTCACTATATTATACCCGTCACAAAAACTCTTCCGAGCACATGCACTGTGGAAACTCACCCGAGGAAGCCGAAGCACTCGGCTGTAAATTCGACCTGATGACCTACGGCTGGATTCATCCGAATTGCTACAACGAATCGTTATCAGCAGAGTGGCAAGCAGAATGGGGGCCATGGGAGTGGAGAACCGAGAAGGATGGCACCAAAGAGACGGAGATTCCATATGAAGCACTTCCGTATCAGCGCGTCGTGTATGGTTCTCAAGGATATCATGAGATCCACTGCTTGTACTCTTTCAAGCTTGTACACTTGGCAGGATTCGAAAAGACAAGCTTGAAGCTTTCGACGAAACGATCAGTCAGGAATACGACATGTATGCAGCTCCTGACATGAGCGTTCATGGCGAGCACGGAGCACTTCAACTCTCAATCCCTAGGGTATGGGAGGATCCTGTTACGCTTCAGCTCGAGGCCGCCAGAGCGTCTAATCTGGGCCTCAATCTAGACATCAACAGTGGCAACCCATTAGGAATGGCCAGCGTGCCTTCGACAGCCAAAGCTGGGCTCAGGAGCACAGCCACGAAAGCTTATTTGGAGAACGCTCCCCACAACCTGACAATCATGACTGAGACCACTGTGGCTAGAGTCATTCTAGATGGCACGAAAGCGATCGGAGTCCGTACTGCAAACGGAGATGAATGTAATGTACCTTCTTTCATGCGAGAGTCAATACCGGCTGACGCAGAGCTTGACCACAGACCGCGCATCGAGAGAAGTCATCCTCTCAGCGGGAGCAGTGAGCACTCCGAAACTTCTGATGTTGTCAGGCATTGGCGATACGAATGAACTCGCCAAGCACAATATCGAGACATTGCATCACCTTCCTGGAGTGGGCAAGAACCTCCAAGACCATCTATCAGCTCCTTTCTGCTGGAAGCAAAAGAAGGGCGCAGTGGACTGGCCAAAGCACTTTTCAAATCCTGATACCATCGCAAAAGCACGAGAACAATTCATGAAGGATGGGACGGGTCCATTGAGCGTCTTCTTCCAGGGTCTAGTCATGGGATTCTTCAAAGCCGACGAAGTCCTGGATAGCGAAGAATTTGATGGCTTGGATCAGGACGTGAAGGATCACTTGCGTAATGAGACTATCCCTGTGTGGGAGCTGAGCAGCCGTAAGCAATAAGAATTGTTCGTTGACTCCACGGCACAATACTGACAAGTGTAGACATTCCACCCTGCACTCCAAACGCATTATCCGCTCCTGAGAACCACTACCTGACAATGTTCATCTTCCTTCACAACCCACAATCTCGAGGAACAGTCCGTCTTGCCTCTGCTGATCCCAATGCCCCACCGCTCATCGATCCCAACTTCTTCTCTCATCCCTTCGACACTCTGTGTGCTCTAGCAGCCACTAAGCGAGCACTAGCTTTTACTCGTTACCCTTCGATTGCGGCGGACATTGACTACCAAGCCGATGGACCTGAAAGTGAGAGCGATGAGCACATCCTGCAATACTGGAGAAAAGCTGCTTCTAGCACATGGCATCCTTCTTGTACTGCGAGCATGGGAAGGGAGGAAGATGAGACTACATGTGTACTGTCCGACTTCAAGGTAAAAGGCCTTCAAGGTCTGAGAGTCGTTGACTTGAGTGTGCTTCCTTTCCTGCTGAGTTGCCACCCAGTGAGCATTGCGTATCTGGTCGGCGAGATTGCAGCGGAGAAGATCATTGGGGGTTTTGAGTTGGACAAGTAGACAAGTATAGGCCAGTTATAGAATCTTGTCATGTAGACCATCAGAAATAGACTTGACTCCAATGCACTTCTGCTCTCACTGCCTGCAGATGACTCGGAACGATTTGCACCAAGTTGAGCAGCCCAAGATTGTTCCCAGGAATTCGGACTCTCGACCAAGAAAGAGAGAAGCCAAAAGAGGCGAGAGAACAAAATGCAGCCTGGCGAGTACAGACCTTGAGACGTGTGAGGAAGCAGAGAGTTCGTGGGAATAAATTTGATTGACTCACATGCTTTGGGCCCTGAGTTCCAAACAAACAGAGCTGCCGCACCCCTAAGGTGTCACCACCTTCTCCGGCGCAATACTAACAGTCCTCTGCGCCTCAGCCATGATAGCCATCTCCTCCTGCCCACTCGTATCCCCAAAAGCCTCATCCATCTGCTCCAAGGTCTTACCCTGCGTCTCTGGCACAAACAAAAAGGCCCAGACCCCAGCAAGCCCACACCAAGCGGCAAAGAAGATATAAGTCCCATATCCCAGACTAGCCAACATAGGCGGCGTTGCAACCCCAATAATAAAATTGCACAGCCAAATCGTCGCAACAGACAGAGCCACACCTTTCGATCGCATGCTGTTGGGAAAGACCTCCGGTGGAAGAGCCCAGCCCAAAGGCGAGTATGAGACTCCGTAGATGAGGATGAACATGAAAGCCATAGCTACGCAAGCCCAGCCCGCGGCGGAGTTTTGGCTCCAGTCATCTTCGTAGACGCTAGATAAGGCGGCGATAATGATGTAGCAGATGCAGCACCCGAAACCGCCCCAGATGGCTAAAGGCCTTCTGCCGACGTGGTCGATGACAACGAAACAGACGGCTACGGCGACGAGTTGGAGGTAGTTGAAGACGCCGGAGAGGATCAGGGCCATTTCGGGGGTTTGGCCGAGGGACTCGAATAGTGTGGGGGCGTAGTAGATGAAGGCGTTGATGCCGCTGAATCTGAGTTGAGAGATTATATATTAGCGGCATATTCCACCAAGGTATTTTGACGCGGTGGAACGTGGTCACTTACTGTTGGAAAAACGCGACACCGACACCGACCACCAGACGACGCCAAATCTTCTTGCGGAACAGATCCAGCCACGACCACATCTCGCGCTTGATGCCCGTGACACCAGGATGGCGGCGTTCCTGTACAATATTCTGGAATCGGACCTCAGTCATGATTCCAGTGAACTCCGCTTGCACTCGTGAATCTTCAGCCGGCAGACGTCTCAACTGAGATAGCGATTTGAGACAATCGTCCGACCTATCTCTCATCGCCAGCCATCGTGGCGAGAACGGGAAGAAGTTGATGAAAATAGCGAGCAGCGTCGCGGACACCATTTGGAGACCGAGTGGCAGTCGAAAGGAGATATCACCCGCGAGATCTTTGGTCCCGTATGTGATCCAGAAAGATATCACGACGCCAGAGACGATCGAAATAGACTCCAGTACTAGCAGCGAACCTCGAATGTTGGGCGGTGCGATTTCGGAGATGTATAATGGTGCACCCTATGACAAGTGATCAGGTTTTGGACTACATTGTGAATTATCATCTGCTGTCTACTTACCAGTGCCAGTGTCCCCACTCCAATTCCACCAATCGTGCGTCCGGCGACCAGTGTTCCATAATCTTGCGCAGCCGTCTGCATAATGGCGCCAATGTTGAAGATGACCGTCACAACTGAGAGAGCTCGTTTCCGAGAGATCCTGTCGGCGAGGTACGGGAAGGCCAATGCACCTATGAAGGCTCCAAATTCCAGCATGCCAGTCATGAAGCCTTTACCGAACGGTGTCGCGGCTCGGGGGAATTGCTCATGGAATTGCTCCATGGTATTGATGATGGAGATGACTCCTTGGTCATAGCCGAAGGAGAAACCACCCAGCGAGGCCAGGAATGCCGCAGCGACGACATACGGTGACTGCCATAATCCGCGCATGCCACCAGGGCCATAGCTGACATCGTCGTACGGTATCGGTTCATCGTCGAGATATTCTATGCGCTCGTCCTTGACTGCGTCCAGGTCTTTGTCCGCCATTGTGGCAGGATCCTTCTCAGCCATGGCGACGGCTTCAGATCGGTGAGAGAGTGGTCGTCTGGTTCGATGTCCTCGATAAATCGAGTGCTTCTTCTCCTGGCCACCAAGAAGGTGGGGAAGTAGTGTTATTTATGTCTCCTCACTCACGCACACTTCACCATGGAGGCACAAGTGACGATGCTTATCGTAGGGCCCCGAACGTATGTGGAGTTGGCATAGGGGAAGGAAGGCGGACGGAAATGCCCTAAACGGACGCCACAGAAGCCGAAAGCTTCCTGAAAAGGCTGCCGCACGAGGCTGAGCGGATAGGCCCGAGTGGAGTGATACACGAATGGTAGTTCTAGTCACTGTTCCAAGAGATTCGATACCTGTGTAAACATGTTACACGCCAATGGTCGAACCGCATTCAAAGTGGGACCGGCAAGGAACGCAACGTCAGCCTTCTCCGCAAGTCTGGGGTGAAGGTTGCAGAAGTGTCAAGCCTGAATATGGGGGACCCCGCATGTCGCACGGCCACACTTCGCCATCACAGATGCGGAAATTTCTGCCGTTCCGCAAGTCTGCTGGCAAGTGAATCCGGCTCAAACCGCCAGATGCCGCGGATGACGACTCCAGACAGCGCCAGTCTTAGCATCAGGCAATTCATCCCGAATATCTATGCTGTCGTCATATGAACATAGTTCATGCCTGTCTATCGAGAGAACATGAAAGTCTACGATCGCCCATTACGCAGCTCGATGGTCAACGATTCCTGGTCGCGGCTGCTGCTCGACACGTGGCGGGTTCCTGAGTCCACGTGGAGAAGCCTATTGTGACCTGTCCAGATAGAGTATTGCTGAGATCACGGCAGAGCCCTCGTCTTCTTCGACAATCGTGGAAAATCTCATCTTTCTTCTTCATTTTGGTCAAGGAAGAGGGCCAATCCCACTCTGCTACTGCCTCACAGCTGTAGAACGAGGGTTTGCGAGCGCGATGGGGTCCCAACCGAGTAGCATGCTGCAGCAAACACAATACTGATTTCTGTGATCGATTTACGATATCTGGTTGTTTCAGTGTCGGAGTCAAAAAAAGGGCAGCGGCAACTCGGGTTTTGAGAGCATCCGCGATTGCGTTTCGGCCCGATGGCTACTTTCTGTTCACTGTAGGTCTCGCGTCGAGGTGCATGCAGCAACGAATATCGCCGTATGCATCACCATGAATTTCATCATCCTTTCGTGTTCTGCAGCTCACGCTGATACTAGTCCATTCGCAGTCGACTTGCGCTGCAAGGCCAGCCTCGATGACAGAGTGTGCAAGAATCCACATTCGGACCCGCGATTGAACAGCCCCTTTTCGTTTCAGCAGACCCTAGGGCTGCCATCATCCCGTCTATTCCGCTCACCTTAAAACAAGGGCTCGACTCCCGCGGCAGCAATCGGGAGCCAGGTACGAAGACAGTTCTGTGTCTATGCGTATTTCCAAGATCCTCCTTCACCTGGCTAGCAGTTTCTCAACCGTACCTTCTAGCCCGCAACTACACCACTTCATCCCAAGTTCGCTTGTCGTCCATCAGCAGAATGTCGGCCTGTGCACTCGCACGACTTGCTTATCAAGCGAGATACGACCTCTCGCAACTCGAAAGCCTGGATTGTCTGAGAATCGAATGAGATCAGCTAGCATGGAGAAATCATCCAACTTGTTTCGTGAAGGTGAACCATCTGGCCCAGCATATATATTGGCGATTTTACTACACCACACAGCTCGAAAACCAAGACAAGCACGTCGTTTCCGATGGATCATCACAAGTTCTCAGTCATAAGAAATAAAATTGTATACGAACGGGCAAGCGTCGGCGGATCCAAGCACCTCAGCCCTACCATTGCCCTCACGACTGTCTCAAGTCCCAAGACAAGTGTAATCCGATGGTCGTCGAACGAATGAGCAGAAAATTATCTTTGCCATCATACAGTCCGACTCTAGGCCCGATGAAAAGTGCGCACAAAACCAGACCATCGGAGAGCAGTCCTTGATCGTCAGAACCAGCAGTTCACAAAGCCTTCATCAAATGGCAGTCAAAATCTCAAGGGTACTACACACTGACAGGGTGCGGCAGACTACCGATCGGGCCCTGTGAAGATGACAGTGTCCAATGTCTGTGCAATGGGTCTAGACAATCCATCCGCCTGCTGCAGACAGCCACAAAAGAGCGATCACGCGCAGCGACTCGCGGAGGCACTCATTCATAGTAACCCTCCTTCTCACAATGATCCAACTCAATCCTACAGTCTGAACCACTCCTTTTAACCCCAACCCGAGACGACCACCACTATGCACTTCACCGCACCCACCCTCCTCCTCCTCCTCACCTCCCTCAGCGCCCTCACAACAGCCTACGACGTCTCCGCCAGCTGCATCGGCAAAGCAGGCAACAAATACAACATAATGGTCCAATGCGCCTGCACAAACGGCTACCGCAGCTGTCTACCAGCAAAAAACAGTGGTGGACCGAATATGAATTGCTCCGACTACACTCGCACATGCGCGTTTACGAATTCAGCTGGAGGAGACGCAGATACCGTAAGTCAAAGGCACTTAGTTAGCCATGAGCAGTCGCAGTAAACTGACCTGGGGGAAACTTTGTGTTTCTGCAGTGTACGATTCCTCCCACTCCGCAATGTGCTTCTACATAAGGTCCGATAAGCGAACGCGGGACTTTTATCGTTTCAGTACGTCGTCGCCTCTATGGGATAGGCCGTTCAAATATGGAAATAAATATATATATATCGAGCCACGGTTGCTATATTACAGTAGGAACTGAATCTGTAACATTAAATTCCGGATACTAATACACGCGATTCTTCGACATTAGTCTGCAAGGTACATATGGATAACATGAGCTGCCGCTTACGCTACCGACAACCACTTCCTTACTTGTCTCGATCGGAACCTCGGCGTCCTGTTGCGTCTCGTCGCCACGATCCGCATCGTCCTCATCGAAACGTAAATGCTGCTGCTATTATTGCGGAACTACGTGGCTTTCAGGATGCATTAGATGTTGCTGAGAGACCTTGCTGGATGTTCCGCGAGATGTCATGAAACGCCTCCTGGTGGAGTATTGTACTGGCGCTGAATCTTGCATGCCAAACAATCGTGCTGGTTACGATTTGTGTCTAGGAGTTCATTCGCGGCGAGAGCATTGTAATTTGTGAATCTATCGACCGTGCCATCTCCTGCCATATCTCTCCTCTTCTCCGCTCCATTCCAGCGCTCCATTATGCACCCAAACCTACGACGTTCTTGCAGTCCGGTCCACCTTCAAATTCAGACCTCCACCTTCGCAATTCGATCCAGATCGATCTCCCAAATTCCGATGCTCTGTTCTAAAGTTACACAGAGTAATATGAATGGCAACTCTCGAAAACCCCGCCGACTCTGTTCGTCCTACAGCTTGCATGTACATCCCGCATCACTCCCTAATGATCCTTACAATTGAGAAAAGGAGTTCCCGCTATAGTACTCCATTGACCAAACTACTTAGGAAACTAGATACCGCCGCGTCCCATTCCGCGTGAGGTCTAATATGCTTGACTCCTAGCTGCGACCTTTTTTGCTGTCTGAGCCAGTCATGATAAGAAGCGTCGCTAATGCGGCAGACTCAAAAAAAAAAAAATCATCAGCTGCGCAAGCATTAGTACATCACTGACCTAAAAAATACATTAAGCTGAATCTCCGGCAGGTTGCTGTCAAGCTCATGAGGGCATTAGCATCATACGTATTAGATGAAATACCGAATCACATCGATGTCAGCCTCGAAGCTCAGTCGAGCATGCATCCCTAGAAATCACCGTCAACACATACAAGCAGAGACATAGTCATTCTTCTGTACACCTCTCCTTTATAATACGGAAAAAAAAACCTTGAAGCAATGCAATACCTCATCTCCCAAGAACTTTGAAAATTTGTAAAGCCATCACCCAACTCTCAAAAACGCAATCGACGACTTGAAAAGAATTCCGGGCTTATCTACTTCAGCAAGCGGCTGCCTTTGAATTTTGGTACATTTACAACTAGAAAGCATGAAGGTACACGTATGTGAAAAGTTCGCCATCGAAGAGCGTGAAAAGATTAGCTATCTAACCGGCCTGTGTAGCCCGACAATCAAGTCAAAAGGAAGGGAGCTCAGGCAGGATTCCACGAATGGGTGAAAATTTTTGTCATAAATCTCAAAGCCATGTCTCGTTACACGAGTGACATTGAGCGAAAGTGGTTGGGTTTCTTCAAGCGTTGTATACTAGTCTAGTAAGTACCTGATTCAAACGGCTTGTCGGGCGCAGCAATAGGTAACCTTCGTTGTTGTTGCTGCCGCGTGGCCCTCCGCCGCGTAGACACACCATCTATCACGAAAATGGTCGAGCCCGAACCTTGTCTGACGCCATGTCCCGTGTTCCTTGCAGCTGCGCACGCGTACCTGCGCCATGTTCCGCTGAGCTGAAGTTCGTATAGACTTCCGCGCGTACGTGTACTAGCGCCAGTGCTAGTGCAAAGCTCCTACAGAAAATCCCGCAATGGCTCGGCTCCTTGGATCCGTCAATCAGCATCGCGTGAGAAATGAATCAGTTGCGATAACCTGCGCTGATGTACGTGGCCGTTTACGGCGGGAATGCTGAAGCCGTTGGCTTTCGAATTCCCAGAGGCCTTGGATTTGCGTATGTTGTTTGTCAATGACTGGTGTCGAGTAGCTCTTGTGGGCTGATGAGATCTTGAACAGAAAACGTGCAAATTAGCTTCTGGTGATATGTGTAATGTCTATAAGGGTATCATGCTGCTGTGTGCTGGAATGAAAATGCTCAGAAATGAAGTCGCCTCCTCGCCATGCTGAAATGGGTATCGGGTATCGGGTATCGTGAGGTGTCGAAGAGTGCTGTGCAGGGGTCATATTGGGGGAAGGCCTACGGTGTCATTGGTCTGGATCCGTTGACAGACTTGAGTGTCGGAAGCGAAGGCTTCAGGCTGACCACATAAGTCAGGCGCTCGGTGAAGAAATGGCTCAATTCTGCTTGAATCGCAGGAATTGCGCCAAAGATAACGCCGCCAATTGGAAACAATGCCGCCTCAAACAGCCCAGCAACCTGGAAGATGTTTGGCGTGATCCCATCATTGTCCTCCATATCCTCGAGCAAGCCTGCCTGACGCATCTCTTCTTGGCGCAGGCCGACGCAGAGCTTATGATATCGGTCGTACAAGTAGAAGTAACAGAGCATTGTACACCAGCCAAATAATCTGCAGTGGCTGGAGAAGTCGAGCGCCATTTTGAAGACTGTCGGCACCAGAAAAGTCGGCGTGTAGAATGTGTAAATCCCAGACGTAATGAGGATCACGCAGAGATGAACTGGCAAGAAATGCGCCTCAAACATTCTGTGGTAGAGCACGAACAGATTATACCAGTTGATTGGTCGCGGCGGCGCTTGCTCAGTGGTCGTGGTGGTCGAAGTCATCGATTTGTGCAGGCCAGTGCTCGTGCAGAACGCGGTCCAGTTTGAACTATCATTGTCAGCTGAAACGGCATTTGCTGTCACTTCTGATACCGCGTACTTTGGTGCGCTGAGAGGTACGTTGGTCGATCCTTGTGAAGACTCCCGGTGTCTCCTAAGCATGCTGATAGTCTGGCGAATGGTATAGCCAGTGTCCAATGCACCCCACATATGCCTCGTGGCTTGCTTGTAACGTGCATCGAGACCAGCAAAGTAGCCCATAAAGCCTTGCTCGTCGCTGCTGACATTGCATTGACTCGCCGCTGCGTAGACAATTCGTACGTCGAGATTTCCAGAGAGGGCAAAGAAGCACTTCAGGTACATGTGCATGTCCTCGCCGATTGCTCCTGGATCAGTATCCCAGCCACCAACTTGTTCGACCAAGGTCATTGGCAGGGAATACACTGAGGTCGGAATGCAAATCGTTGATCCCTGGTACAAGCTAGAGATGCCAGCTCCGGCCCACATCAGATCTGCCGTTCGCACGGGAAGGGGCACGCGGTGGAGGTTGCGGTCAAAAACAAGCGGCGGCACATATACACAAGCATCGTTGTTCTCTACGCGGTCGGTGTGCATGTGAGCGATTTGAGTGAAGTACCGCGAGGAGAGATGGGTGTCAGCTGCAAGTGTGTTAGCAAAATCGGCCTGCGAGGAATGTCTAGCGTACCATCCATGACCGTGATCAGCACGTTGCGCTTGATCCAGTCCTCAGGATAATCTCGTGTTGCCTGCTTGGCCGCCCAAGATTCGTTGCTACTTTTTCCTTGAGCTTCACCTGGAAGCCCAGCCGGGTGAACAGTGTAGCTCATGCGGAAGAACGAAGCTTCGAACGACTTGATGAGACCCGCTGCTTTGAAGGCAGAGCCTTCCTCTTTCTCCTCCATGGCGAGATAAAGCTGCAACTTGTCAGCGTCGAGTATAATGTCATGGGTGTCGTCCAACATACGTGATAGCTCGCCCGTGCCTGCGTGTGTGAAGCCAACACTCGGATTGTCTCCTCCAGGGTCGCGACTTCTTCCTTATAGGCTGGCAAGATGATGACAAACAGAGGTACTGGTTGCTCAAATGTGCCGCTGTCCCTCTTGACCATGTGTGATCGATGCCTCGTTGTGTTTGGCACTTCCAGTGCAGATGTTCTCATGCTCTTCAACAGATCGCGAATCGCCCAGCATACGCGAATAGGGAACACAATCGACATGACATGGCAAAAGACTGTGTAGCCAGACAATATGAGTTGAGGGAGAGTGGCCTCGCCATTGTGCTTCCCGGGTTCTCCCTTGCCGTAGGGCGAAATGATGAAGGAGCACAACAGCAAAGCGAACACTGCGCAGATGCTGAAGCCCGGCAGGCACCTGGTCGTCCAGGTATAGGTGGTAGCCATGCCGATGAGGAGCGAGGGAACACACAAAGTTGGCGATTGTTTATGATCGAGGCATCGGAAAGTGGGAGGGCGCGAATTTAGGAGCTGAGCTACCTCATCGCAGCGCACGGAGTGACTGGTGGTGTGTAGCGCGCGTGGTGGTGTTGAGCTCTCGTCAAATTTGGTGTCCGGCTTAAGCTCTCCCGCCGAATGTTCGCATTGAAGCAGCTCCCTGCGCCAGAGACGCGCAAGCGTGCGGAATCCTTGAACGACGACTGGTCAGCGCCGATAGGTCAGGCACGTACGGTCGCTGGCTGGGGGATCCCGCACGGTAGTGTGATCGCCGTGGATGGGCGATGCGTATTCGTAGGAGCAGACCGGTAGAGCGACGGTGAAATTGTTCTGATGTTCATGCCCCAGCTTTTTCGCGTTCTCTTTCTTGCCCATCTCCGCGACCCCGCGACAACTTTGGAGGCGGGACTTGGCGAGCAGCGGAAGCCAAGCGCAATCGAGGACCATCTTGGAACAGCGGTTTTGCGAGAGGCACAGCCTCATCTGTGGCCGTTAGTACTGCTTGGTTAGCTCATGCTGTGACGCCGGCGCGAGTCGTCTGGAAACATGGTCGTGAAGCCATCGTCAGCAAACACGAGAGCTGATCTGGAGCCGTGGCAGGTTGAGTGTTGGCAGCCGCCTTGTCCACTGCGCTCACCGGCGGACGTCGGTTTGCAAAGAGTGTACCCGCGTCGCTTCAGCAATGTCGCATGTATCTCTTGAGCGATAGCGCACGGTGTGTCGCTTCGTTGCCTACCTTTCACGAGACCAAGTCGTGTCTGACTCGCCCTACCAAAGAGCTATCCTTGGCGGTGACATGTCGCATCTCTGGATCTCGTATTCGAACAGCAGAACTGAAATACGTCAAATTCCAGGCTGCAGAAATGGATGTCGCGTGAGATGGTTGTAGGGGAGTGGAGAGGTGAGCGAGCTGAGAGATGCGGGAAGAGAGCTGCGATCACAGCCTTGTGCCTGCCTGCGCATTGATCATCGCCGCTTTGAAGCTTCCACTGTCCCAATCGCGAGTAACTCTGTAGGAAAGGAACGTGAGGTGGAAGGTGAGAAGATGAAGAGGATCATATAATCATATTACACCATACGGCGGCCCTGCATTGTTGCATAATTACTGGTCGCCGGGCTCGGGATGTCAGCCAAAGAGCTCGCCGTGAAGGATCGGATCCTCGCAACATATGCCATCCGACGAGCCTTGGCAAGGCTGTCCTGGTAGGATGCGGTCCTGTCGTGTTCAGGTACGCAAGCAAGCAAACCATTCGGGAGGAATGGCCGGGAACGAGTGGGGGATGAGTGAGCAGCTGTATACTGTGAAGCACAGCTGCAGCAGAGAAGAATGCTGCCTCGTACCGCTGGAACGAAGCGCAGTGCTCAGGACTGGATGGCAACACTGCCATGTCTGGGAGTCGAGGTCAATGTTGGAACTGGCCAACACAAATACCATCGGCGATAGAGTCCAACGTGACCGCAGCCTTGAGATTCCATTTTGAGTGCCAACATCGAGTTGTTAAGCGCCGCAATCAGGTCATTGTGGCTGTTCTCGGATGTCTCAGCAGGCAGCTTGAGCGACGATGCCACAAAAGGCTCAGGTGCAGGTACAGAGGGCTTCGTACGGGTCGTCACCTGCGTTCAAGTCGTCTGCAAGCAGTCCTTTCATGATATGGAATTCGACTGCACACCTCCACAGACAGATGCCAAATGTCCAGAGGCACCGTGGCGTTGTTAGTTGTGTAGCGAGTGGCTGGTGAAGCACGTCACCACAACTTCTGCGGGTGAGTGTGCGTGGCTGCCAGTCAGATGACGACACGCCCGTTGCTAGGCAGTGGCAGTCGTCTCGTCCGCGCGAGCTCTCCTCCCTCACCTTGTCACGAACATCACACCCATCAATCCATCTCCTGCACACATCTACAATCATGAAGGGAGCACTCATGGCATCGGCCCTGGTGGCCGGCGCCCAGGCTGGCGTCCACAAGATGAAGTGAGCTCTCTCCGCCCGCGTGGGAAGCCCGGTTGATGCTGACGGTTGCGGTAGGCTCCAGAAGGTACCCTTGTCCGAGCAGCTGGTAAGCTCTCCTCTGAACCATTGTGAGCTGCATAGCAGTGCTAACATGCTACCAGGAGGGCATGGACATCGAGACGCAAGTCCAGCGCCTCGGACAGAAGTACATGGGCATTCGCCCCCAGAGCCGCCTCGATGAGATGTTCAAAGAGACATCCGTCCACGCCGAGAAGGGCCACCCCGTCGCCGTCGACAACTTCCTGAATGCGCAATACTTCAGCCAGATTGCCGTCGGAACGCCACCACAAGAGTTCAAGGTTGTTTTGGACACTGGCAGCTCCAACCTGTGGGTGCCTAGCCAAGAGTGCGGCAGCATTGCATGCTACTTGCACAGCAAGTATGACCACAGCGAGTCAAGCACATACAAGAAGAATGGCTCCAGCTTCGCCATTAGATACGGCTCAGGTAGCTTGGAGGGCTACGTCAGCCAGGACACCGTCCAGATTGGCGACTTGAAGATCAAGGACCAGCTCTTTGCTGAGGCTACTTCGGAGCCCGGCCTTGCATTTGCCTTCGGCCGCTTCGATGGTATCTTGGGTCTTGGTTACGACACCATCTCCGTCAACGGTATCCCACCGCCATTCTACAACATGATCGACCAAGGTCTGCTCGACGAGAAGGTCTTCGCCTTCTACTTGAGCTCCACCGACAAGGGCGACGAGTCTGAGGCCATCTTCGGCGGTGTCAACAAGGACCACTACACAGGTGACCTCACCAAGATCCCTCTCCGCCGCAAGGCATACTGGGAGGTTGATCTTGATGCCATCGCCTTCGGAGACCAGCTTGCTGAGATTGACTCCACTGGCGCTATCCTCGACACTGGCACCTCGCTCATCGCTCTCCCATCGACTCTTGCTGAGCTTTTGAACAAGGAGATTGGCGCAAAGAAGTCTTACAACGGCCAGTACACAGTGGACTGCAGCAAGCGTGACTCTCTTCCAGACCTCACCTTCACTCTCACCGGCCACAACTTCACCATCGATGCATTCGACTACATTCTCGAAGTGCAAGGCAGCTGTATCTCCGCCTTCATGGGCTTTGATATTCCAGAGCCAGCTGGTCCTCTTGCCATTCTTGGAGATGCCTTCCTCCGCAAGTGGTACTCCGTGTACGATCTCGAGAACAACGCTGTTGGTCTGGCCAAGGCCAAGTAAATGTCGCCTGGTCAAGAGTCCATTACGATGTATGATGAGCAACGCGTCAGCACACGGCTGAGGAGGAGGACGAGTGACAGCCGTCAGAAGAGCTGTGGTGAACATGGTATCTAGATTGTACCTAGTAATGCATTTCATAGTGTGCGGAACGTGTATGAAAAGCACTTGCACGCAGCCATCACTGTATTTTGACACTCTGGGAGCACTCACTTTCTATGCTTCGAACGAAGCTCCTGCCCTGGTACAAAGCTTTGCTTAGGTTGTGGCTCATGCCACGAGTACCTGCAGTACGCAAAATCCGACATCGCCGAAGATTTCGCAGAGCTTATGCGGAGATGCTGGTGGTTTTCTTTCTCTGCTGCTCTGGCACAACAAGCGTTGTTTTGGATGCTGTTTTCCAGAGTAACACTCTTCAAAGCAGACGCGCTGCGCGATACGCGACAGTGGCTAATATGCGGTGAATCCGATGGCGTGGCGGAGCTAGGACTTTATCGTAGCTATCACATGCACCTCACGGCTCGCGAGAGATCCCGGCTGGTGATGTACCCTTGAACCTGTGTGCCGTCACTCACTTTTGCACGTCTGTTGATCAATCATCTCACTTCACGCTGCACCTTCCATCAGAATAGTTTCATAGACGCTGTGGGAGTGCTTGATTCATCGGAAATCCGTCTGCTCGCAGAACGACCAACGCGGCGACTTCGATTGGACGGCGGATGCAACTGTCGGCGGCCGCGCCGGACCCACGATGCATCACAATATAGCCATGCTTCACCGGTAACGACAGATTCACCTGCTAGGCAATCGAGCGATCCAACCAGATCACGCAACGCGCGCCGAGCTTCAACTTCAACGTGCTTACCATCAGGCATCCGCGCCTTTCATTCAACATCGACAGCTGCTTGACGGCACCTCGCATGTGATCGCCTCGCATGTGAGACAACTCTTGCCGGGTGACTGCAACACCATCTGCTCGACTGCCATTTTCCACGCCGACTCGACTAGGCAGATCCTGCACAGCGTGCTTTGACCGCGATCGAGGCGCATTCACTGACGATGGCGTCTTCATCGGCCAACAGCAGCAAGCAACATGACATCGCTGCTTCACAACCCGCACTTTCATCACGCCGCAGAAGCAGTGACCGCGCGACGACTTCCATTAGGAACAGACTCGGCCGCATACGATCACCCATAGCGCTGCGGAGGACGAGTATGGATTTACCGGATCGCTTGAAGTTCAACGAAGAGGAGGAAGAGGGGATAGATGATGGCACTGGCACGGGGTTGAACGATGGATTCCCTGCGCAGAGCATGTACGGGATGCTTGCGGCGACACATAGCAAACCCGACTTTAAACCGCAGTTCATCGAGCAAGAGAGTGCGAGTGAGAGTGAGGGAGAGGACGGGGATGATCGGCGCAAGAGTGTGGATCAGAGGCGCTTCTCAAAAGAGGCATCGAGAGAGTCGGACAAGAGCAGAAAGTCGAGTGATGAGGCACGACAGTCACCGAAGCCGGAGGACAGCAGTAAGAGACACAGATCACGACTATCGGTCAACAAGATTGCAAGATCGTTGCTGGGCAGGAATGAACTCGGATCAATTCGAGCGAGGTCAGATTCGTCGGCACAGGACCCCATGACACAGAGCCAAATACTGCCGCCAAAGCAGAAGGAAGCGACATCAAAAGACCGGCCAGCATCTGTCCGCTCAGATGTGCCGATTCTCGACCGGAAACTGCAAGCCATGGCCAAAGCGGAGCTGGAGTCTTCCACCACAACCCTTGGAGGCAGAAAGAGCAGAGAAGGCAGAACTTCAGAAGACGTAGGTCGGAAGAGACCACTACCACATGTCATTGCCGAGATCTTTCAATTCGACGAGCCGGAAGAGGTGTTGTCAGAATATTCATGCTGGTATCTACAGAATGTGTTGCTGCAAGGCTTCATGTACATCACACAGAAGCACGTTTGCTTCTATGCCTACCTGCAAAAGAAGACGGCAACGACAGTCAAGACGGGCCATTTGGGCAAGCTCGGCAAGCACAGTTATCGGCATCGGCGGTACTGGTTCGTGCTCAAAGGCGACACCTTTTCATACTACAGGAGCTCTGCCGAGCCGTACTTTCCTCTCGGCGTGGTGGATTTGCGATACGCCATATCTGCAGAATTGGCGTCGGTGAAGGACAAGGAGGAAACCGCTGCCGACTTCACCGTCACCACTTCAACGAGAGTGTATCAGTACCGTGCAGATACTCTATCCTCTGCCAAGGAATGGGTCAAGCAACTTCAGAAGGTCATCTTTCGCAGTCATAACGATGGAGACTCTGTCAAGATCTCCCTTCCCATCGAGAGCATTCTTGACGTGGAGAGGACCGAAGTCGTTGACTTTGCCGAGACAATCAAGCTGCGAGTGGTGGATAGCGAGGAGACTTTCGCTATCGACGAATACTTCTTCACTTTCTTCCAGGCAGGAGAAGAAGTTCTCAACATGCTCAATGTCCTCACGGCTGAGAGCAGCGCCAAGAAGGTGCTTGTGGAAGAGCCCATGAGCCCGCTGTCTAGAGTTCAATCTCCGCCTCAGCGACCAGCGTTCAGGAGAAGCATGTCAGCAGAGCAGTCGCCTCGTCTTGACCCGGTGAGGGCGACTTTGTCACCTCTATCTGCAACCGATCGCGCAAGTCCTCGACCAAGTGGCGAACATCGCAGATCCAGCGCCGATTGGTCGCGCCGTGCCAGTGGTGAATTCGGGAGAGCCAGTTTTGACAGAGGACGGAGAAGCGCAAGCGGTCAGAGCCGGACTGCGTCGAAGTCGCCCATGTCGCCATCGATACAGGAGTCGAGCGAGAGCTTTGTGACTTCATCAGAGCAGCCAGACTCGTCGGTTGATGGTGAAATGGTGGAGGCAAACATGTCTGCGAGTCAAATGCTATCTGATGACCATGTGTTTCGAGCACCCACGCTTCGGATGCCTCAGCCTCGACGCAACGTCTCTGGCAATACAATCGAGCGGTTGCGCCAGGAATCACAGTCGTCCTCGCGGAACTCAAGTGCTGAGCGAGGCGTTCCGCTGCGTGTACAGCCTCCTTCACGCACGGCTACAGAGGACAAGTTCAATGGTGGACGGCCTGCAGCCCGACGAACAGACAGTGGCGACTCCGTACGCACTGCTGAAGCCAATGAGCTATCTCGACCAGAGGAAAGTGCTCCCAGATTGATTCGTGGCATCTCCACGCCTTTGCAGCACGCTATGAGCGTGGCAGGTGCAGTTCGCGCCGGAAGCAAGCGCGTGGGCTCGTACTTGAGCAGTAGTCCAAAGACATATATCAGTAATTGGACAGAAGCCATGGCAGGTGGAAAGCGACACTACACTGACGTCGAAGGCCTTGCTCCAGATGACAGCATTCGAGAACCGGAACAGGAGCTCGACGTCGCTGAGCATGAACGCCGCTTCCGGGAGCACTTTGGCTTGCCACCCACCGAGAAGCTCGTCTCTGTGTTCTATTGCTGGCTACACAAGACTGTGCCTCTGTGGGGCAAGATCTATATGGGAACGCGTCGACTATGCTTTCGCAGTCTCTACTATGGGACAAAGACGAAGCTCATCATCCCGTACAAGGATATTCTGAATGTGCAGAAGCAGAGGGGTTTTCGATGGGGCTATCCAGGCATGGTGCTGGTGATTCGTGGTTATGAGGAGCTCTTCTTCGACTTCCAGGACACCGGCCTCCGTGACGACTGCGTGGTTAGCACCCTTCGCACAGTCGAAGCGGTGGAAGCTGCCACTGAATCGATGATACTAACAGAAGAGGAACAACAGGATGCCAATGATGCCGCCGCCGAAAATGCCTTGCTACGCGCCGCTCGCACTGATGACACTGCTGACTATGACATAGAACTGCCCGAGGAAGTTGATGCTCCACCAATCCTGTTTGACGACCCTTCGTCTTCAGTACTGGAGTTCAAGCCTAAGCAGTCTTTGAACATCGTCTGCCTGACCATTGGATCGAGAGGAGACGTGCAGCCATATATTGCGCTGTGCAAAGGCTTTCTGGATGAAGGACACAAGCCGACAATCGCGACACATTCCGAATTCCGACCTTGGGTCGAGAAACACGGCATTGCCTTTAAAGACGTGGATGGAGATCCAGCTGAGCTGATGAGGATTTGTGTTGAGAACGGAATGTTTACGCCTTCTTTCTTCCTCGAAGCTAGTAGCAAGTTCCGAGGCTGGCTAGACTCGCTGCTCATTTCGTCTTGGAAAGCTTGCCAAGGAGCCGATATCCTCATCGAGAGTCCTTCGGCGATGAGTGGCATTCACATCGCAGAGGCGCTGGAGATTCCATACTTTCGTGCCTTCACCATGCCTTGGACCCGGACTAGAGCATATCCGCATGCTTTTGCTGTGCCGAGACAGAAGCGTGGCGGTAGCTACAACTACATGACCTACACGTTCTTCGACAACATGTTCTGGCAAGCTATCGCGGGTCAGATCAACCGGTGGCGTGGAAAGACTCTGAAGCTAGGTCCTACCAGCTTGGACAGGCTGCAGACGAACAAGGTGCCCTTCCTATACAACTTCTCGCCAAGCGTCGTACCACAACCACTCGACTTCAGCGATTGGATCAAGGTCACGGGATACTGGTTTCTCGACGAGGGTGACGACTATACTCCTCCAGACGACCTTGCCGCCTTTATCAAGAAGGCACGAGACGATGACCAGAAGCTCGTCTACATCGGCTTCGGTTCAGTCACAGTATCCGATTCTCGCCAACTAATGCAGCAGATCATGGAAGCAGTCGTCAAAGCAGATGTCCGGTGTATCCTGTCGAAGGGCTGGTCCGATAGATTCGATAAAGCCGACGCCAGCCGTCCACCGTTGGAACTTCCGTCTTGCATTCATCAGATTCGAGCTGCGCCCCACGACTGGCTCTTCAAGCAGGTCGACGCTGTCGTCCATCATGGCGGTGCAGGCACGACCGGTGCTTCTCTCCGTGTGGGTGTTCCGACCATCATCAAGCCTTTCTTTGGCGATCAATTCTTCTTCGCTACGCGCGTTGAAGACCTGGGCGTTGGGATGCATCTTAAGAAGGTGACGGCCAATCAGCTCGGTAAAGCACTCTGGATCGCTACACATGATGCGAGGATGCGCACGAAAGCTAGACTGCTGGGTGAGGCTATTCGCAGTGAGAATGGAGTTCAGACTGCCATCAACGCTGTCTATCGCGATCTGGAGTACGCCAAGAGTTTGATCAAGAAGAAGACTGTTCCTGGTCCTGCATCTCCTGGAGTCGATGACGGACTCACGGAGAACGAGAGGGATGGTGTCGATGAGGACACGGAAGAGAACTGGACGTTTATTGAGAAGGACGGAGATTCTGCTGCTGCGGAGAACACTGCCTGGGGCACTCTGGCGATGGGACTTACTGGTGGTAATGCCGCCGGGCCTTCTTCGAGCAGACGTTCGAGCTCAAATTTGTTGAGTCCGCAGAGGAGTCCGCAACAAATTTCGCCGCAGCATTCGAGGAAGACGAGTTTGGGGAGTATGGTACTAAGAGGCGGTAGTGGTAGCGGCGCCGGTCGCTCGTAGTATGAGCGGCTCGGACTTCCTGCTATTGGTGCTGCTGCTGCCGCTGCTGCATCTAAGGCTGGGGCATTTGATGGAGGGGAGGAAGATGAGGAGGACGGGGATACGCTGGAAGATTGTGTTATTGTTGAAGATTGAGAGGGCTGTGATTATTGGCTTGATGGGGAGGCACGAATGGTTTAATGAGCGATGGTTATAGCGACATTGCATTCATTGCATTGCGTCGCGTTGGGTTTTCCTCTCTTGCATGAGTGAGAGCACGCAAACGGCGAGGTTCTTTCTTGAGCTGGTTTTCTTCCGCTTAGCGTGGCGTTTACAGGAGCTTCGCTGCTGGCATAGATGAGGTAGTACTGTATTACGATTGGTATGCATACGCATTGAGTATGAGATCAAGATTCCGTTTCGTGATCTTAGTTCACGTCAATTGATATTGCACTCTGCTTCCCCTATCGAGGTCCTCTCCGCTGCAACAACTCAATACCAATTCGGCCATATCATCGCCTTCTCCAATTCCTCCTTCCCATCATCTCCCCTCCTCAACTTTGCTTCTGAACCCTTTTGATTTTGCTTTCGATCATCAGAAATCGAAACAAGCCAATCAGGATCACAGTGAGGACAATAGGGGTAAGTTATTTCGTACTCCCAGCCGATTTGGGCGGAGGTCGCTGATGTTTTGGGCGAAGATCTGGACTCGTTGCTTGTGTTCTCAGGCTCTTTTGTTGTGTCATGCTCGATGGGATCGGAGGACATTGCGGCTTTTGGGAGAGAGGAGTATTAAAGGCGGAGGGGAGTTTGGGGTGAAGCGGGGTTTGTGTTCTTCGATTTTGAGAGAGAATGGGGGGAGAGCTTCGATTTATGTATTGCTGGAAAGATGTGTTGAATGTTGTGAGGGAGGGGTGCGGAATTGCCACAGGTCTGCTTCACGACGACCGAACACTTCTTGGGTTGTATGCGACAGCATATTTTGCGGTCGTAAGTGAATGTTGTTAACTTGACTGCTTAATAATAAGAATGAGGGCATTTTAAACTTCTTCTTTTTGATATCTGCCTTCGAAGGAATCGGTACACCGCGAATATGGACTACGAAGTTCAGTCTCAGATTCCGCTCGAACAACGGGAAGCTCTTCGAACGCAAGACGGCATCAACATCCCATCCGCTTGCACTGAACAGTCATCCACAATCCCAGACTCCATCTCACCCGCTCCTCCTGCACCCGCTGACGGACAGTCGTACACAACCGCCGAACTTACCTCACTTTTCACGTCCCTCGAAACTCGTCTCACAGGATACGCTGAAGCTTTGCTAGGAGTAGGCGAGTGTCTGGATTCTTTGCAATTGCAGATCAAGGAGCTCCGTGAGAGCATTCATGGGAACAACAGGGTTGAGGAAAGTGACTCTGAATCCGAGGCGGAAGTGAAACCTAAGCAGCAAGCGAATGAAGGTGTTGGCGCCGATGAGCATGGCATCGGGGCTGGGGGCGATGGAAACGTAGGAGTGGAGGGCGTGGAAGAGGAGAGAAGGGTGATCGATGGATCGAGAACAGTAAATACGGAGACCGATGCTGATGAGAACGGGCTTGGAAACATGATCAGCGGATTTGTGTTCGGTGACGATGAGCCAAAAGAGTCTGCGTTTTGATCGTGGACTGCTCAGTATTTTAGCTACGCGTCGATGTGGTACAGTCTGCCAAAACCATGTAAATGATTCGAGATGATGTGCCAGAGAACAGGGAAGAGAGATATTTCGTAGGAGGAATTGGTTCACGTCTTGAGTCCGCCCCTAAGCCACAATGCGAAAGGGTATCGATGCATTTTGCACATATACATGGTCGCTGAAGAATTGATTAAATCGCTTTGTCGTAGCCGTCCTGATTATCCTGTGGAGAGTCGACTGACCTCCTTCAAGTATCGGCCTCCTCAACTGCTTCCGCAAATTTCACCTTCTTTCCATTGCCGTTCGTAGCTGCAGAGGCGTCCCCGTCGTCAGCTTTTCGCTTGCCCTTGCCTTCAACCACCGGTGCTGGTTGTGTCGCCGCCGCCTTCGGCTTCTTCTTCTTCACCATGCCCGTCAGATCATTGGCTGTTGCTGTCGCTTCTTGTATCCGCTTCTGCTGCTCTCCCTTGCTCTCGCCCAGCAGAGAGCCCAGAATGCCTCGCATGGCCTCTTCTTCCCCTCCAGGCGCGCCGGCTGGTCCTAGGTTCTGCATTGCGGAAAGCGATGTTGCGGGTTTGCGAAGATCCTCTAGACGAGTCTCCATTTCGCCGACCATCTCTTTCACATCTGCGAGCGACTTCTTCATATCTGCGGCTTTTGCATCGTCTAGCGACGGGAGCGAAGCCTCCTCTTTGGCGATCCGCGCTCGACACGATGCGATGGCGAGCTCCATCTCCTTGGCCGCGTCTTCGCGCATCGCTTCATCAACTTGTGCAACCTTGTTCTCTCCATTGGCATCTTCTTGCGTAGATGTTACTGATGCAAACTCCAACGCGAGTGAGAGCTTGAAGTGTGCTTCTGCGATGAGAGAATTCTCTTCGGGATACAGTTGTAGCTTCAACGCCAACGAATCTCGCGTGTCGTTGATGGCATCTGCAAAGCGTTCGTTCTCCAGCGCGATCTCGGCCTGCAAATCGTGTGTGTCTGCCAATCGTTCTTTGATCTGCCGCACTTCGGGCTTCTCTTCGGTCGACTTGTCCTTCGTGTCCTGTAGGGATTCCAACTTTCGTGTCAACAATATGCGCGCCATATCGAGCACTTCGAAGGCGATCGCAAAGTCATCCTCCTCTTCCTCTCCCTCCTCCCCACCCTCCCCATCTTCATCGTCATCCTCGCTGTCGGTAAAGTTGTCATCGCCGGAGATCTGAAAGAAAGGGTTGCTGCTGTTGCCTGGTTTCGTTGTCTCTTTTGTGCCCTCTGCGCTGCTCTCTGCCACGATACCATCCTTGCTCTCCACTGCAGCCTCCATGACGTCCTCAGCCAGCTTCTGCTCGCCGCTCTTGATAGCATCACCGATCAGGCTGCTGCTGCTGCCCTCACCATTCTCCTCTTTCTTGGCGACCTTGCGCTTCTTTTTCTTGGGCTCCTCACTGCTTGCGACCTTTCCTCCGAGCACGTCTGAGTTTGCGACGGCAACATGGTAGAGGCAGCGACCATATTGATACAACAGATCGGCGTTTTCGATCGACATCTCCCCATTGACTTCATCCTGCACCTCGCAAGCATCGGCGTATCGCTCGGCGGCGGCGTTGTAGTTCTTCAGCGCATACTCTCTCGTAGCCTCTGCTTTGAGCTGTTCCAGGTTGGCGGGCAGATCTTGGGCTGTTTCGGCGTCTGCTTGTTGCGCCACTTCGATTTCTGGATCGGTAGACATGTTGGCAGTGGTTTGTGCAGTAGAGTAAATGCTGTCGTGGATGCGTAAGAAGCAGCTGCGAAGTTGCGAATCCAACAAGAAGCTGGAAGCTGCAAGATGCGACGAGACAAACGCGACTTCCTGATGTGACGCGAAACGCACGGGCCACCCGCGAAAGTGGCAGGCGCGTCCCACTACGCGTGTCGTGTCGAGACGTCGAGACTGTGATAATGCACCGATAACACGGGCAACATCATTGTCCGCCTACAACAAAATGGCGAATCCACCAAATGCGACGCAGAATCCCTTCTCGTCGTCGCCTGCTTTTGGCACTCCCGCTCACCCATTTCCGCCCACCGCCAGCAAGCGACCCATTCCCGCCCCACCGGCATTCAAGCCTCAGATTGCGACTATCCTTCCTATACTGCTCCCGCCGACGATATTACGCCCGCTTGCCTTCAGGACTTTCACGAAAAAGCATAACCTTACACTCAACTCTTCCGCACTTCAAGCATTAGCCACATTCATCGGCCGGCATTGTGGCTCAGGATGGCGAGAAGAGGGAACGGGAGAGAAGGTGTTGGAGGAGGTGGCCAAATTGTGGAAGGCTGAGAACGGCCCCGTCATTGTCGAGGACGGCAAAATGCTGCAGACAATTTTGAAAACATTAGAAGGGTGCATGAGTGGTGGCAGAATTGGGACACCAAAGAGTGGGAACAGCTTGAATCCAAGCCGACAAAACAGTTTCACATTTGGCAACGACTCTGCGATAGATCTGCTGGGCGATAGACCAAGTTTGGAGCGACAAGGCAGCTCTTTTGGTTTAAGTGCCCTGAGAGTGCAAAGTCCAGCGCTTGGTGCCGAGGAAGAAGAGCATGGAAGTCAAGAACCCAGGAGTTGGCTGAAGGTCATCAGTGCCTTCGAGCAGCCTCGTTTCACCTACGATGCGGGCAAGAAGCATTTCATGAAAATTGAGGCCAAGGCGACACCGTTCCCAAATCCCAGACAGAAGACCGCTGTGTTCAAGGAACGATACAACATTATATACCAGAGACTGCTGCGAAACCCAGCATTCCAGGCGCCGTCACTATCGGCCGGTGTGCCAACGCTTAAGAGGCAAGGTACTGTCACCGAGAGGAGCTTTTATAAAATCACACCTGTTGCAAACCTCTTAGGAAGAGGTGGCAGCTCACATCTGCTCCTGGGCATGCTAGTGATAGCGCCGACCGGAATGTTGGCGCTGAACGATCTGAGTGGAAGCATTACCCTGGACTTACAACACGCCACAAGCATGCAAGAAGGTCAGCCTTACTTTTGCCCTGGCATGATCGTGCTCGTAGATGGCGTGTACGAAGAGGACTGGGCTGGTGCTGGTTCAAGCGGCTTGGGGAATACTGGAGGTGTCGGGGGAACAATTGGCGGCAGATTTGTCGGCTTCGAGATCGGAGGTCCCCCCGTGGAACGACGCGACGTCTCGCTGGGAGTCAACCTGAAGGCAGATGATCTTGGAGGAGGATTTGGCTGGACAGACTTTCTTGGCTTGGGATCCGAGCGCGCTGTAGGCACACGCATGAAGAAATTGGAATCACGACTCATAGGCACAGAGTCAGACATCGAGGACACTGCTCGAAAGATGATCATCCTATCAGAGGTGACGCTAGATCAACCGTCAACTCTTTCGGCTCTGCGCAAACTGCTTGAGCAGTACGAAGCGGCTGAACAACCACCAATGGGCTTTGTGCTGGCGGGCGATTTCTCGAGCAAGGCTGCCATGGCAGGAGCCAGTACCGGTTCGATCGAATACAAGGAGCTGTTCAATGAGCTTGCAGCTGTCTTGTCAGACTTTCCAACTTTGCTTCGGAACTGCACATGGACATTTGTGCCTGGAGACAACGACCCCTGGGCATCGTCTTTCAGCGCGGGGGCAAGCACATTACTCCCTCGCGAAGGCGTGCCGGACCTCTTCACCAGCAGGATTAAGCGCGCATTCGCAACCGCCAAAGCTGAAGTAGGGATCAAGAAAAGCGAAGTGGATGGCGAAGCAATTTGGACGAGCAACCCAACAAGGCTCAGCTTGTTTGGTCCTTCTCATGAAATGGTTGTGCTCAGAGACAACATCTCTGGTCGCTTCAGGCGGAATGCAGTTCGCTACGGTCAAGCCATACGACAGGAAGGGTCGCAACATGATAGTGATGTTGCGCTGCCAACACAAGCCGATGAAGATGTGGCGATGTCGGGTGCTCTGCCAACAACAGAGGACGATGGACTAGAGAGCACACAAATGGCCATCGACACGGACTCACCACCAGCTGCGTTGGTGGAGACTGTTCCATCGGAGTCATACAATGTCCAGGAAGCAAAGCGTTTGATTCTGTCCCTCCTGCCACAATCGACCGTGTCGCCGTTTCCACTGACTGTGCGACCTGTGCACTGGGACTATGCGCCTTCTGCACTGACATTGTATCCACTGCCGCACGCTTTGGTAGTGGCGGATGCCGAAGCTCCTCCTTTCTCCATCACCTACGAAGGCTGCCACGTCATGAACCCTGGCAGGCTCGTGGAGGGTGGAGGAAAGAGGAAAAAGGTTCAGTGGATCGAGTATGACACCTGGACCAAGCGCGGTGGCGTTAAAGAACTTTGGATAGGTTGAAGAACGCACTTGCATTGGTGCCTCACTACCAAGCAACTACTCCCGTCGCCAGGGAGAGGGTCGCACATGCTCTGTCAGTCTTGAGAGCAGTGGACAACGAAGTAGGTGCCATGACCGAGCATGGCCTTGCAGGAGCAAACGACGACAGCTGCCAACGAAATGATGTTTCTGTCTTTTGACAGCCATCTACATCTACACCCTGCTCTTCGCATCACAACTGCATTCGTACGTCAGTCTTCACAGCTTTCAGCTATTGCCATCACTATACTTTTCCGACCGAACGACGCCCTTTCAGCGCAGAACATATCGACATCATGAGCTATATACTGTCCAACGACAACGGCGACGGTGTCAATGGCAATGGGATCAACGGTAATGGTGCGAGTGGCTCGTCTTCAGCAAGTCCTTCGGGCTTTCGACGATACTCTGATCCAGAAGAGCTCGCACAAGCGGTCGGAGGAACTGTACAGCAGCACATGAGAGAGAACAGAATGGACATCGAAGGGGTACCGGGTCCCAGCAATACGCCTCTCGAAATATCCGCGGCGGAAGATGATGTGCAAGAGTCAAGCGCCAGCTCGCCAGCCCTAGCACCCCTTCGCAGAAGTGTTCAGCGAGCACTATCGCACAGTGAGTTGGGGCGACTACAGAATGACATCAAACAGATCAGAGACCGCCAGGCGCAAGATATCGGGACAGTTTTGTCGATTCTTCGTCGAATCGACAATACTGTTCGTCGCATTGAGCAGAAGCAGGGGAGAATGGGGGCCATGCTGGCACCGTCTTTGAATGCTCGAGTCAGAGCTGGCGCTTCGAGCGGACCACAGCCTCAGGCCGTTGTTGTGGATGAGGACGAGAATGTGGACAAGGCTCGGCAGGACAGCGCTGCGACAGGTGAGTGAGCAGGACTTGCCATTACCAGACCGGCCTTTTCGTCGCGAGCGTGCATGCAGCTATGACTGCACCGCAACAACTCATCAATGTTGGGATCATCTTCTAACAGCGATTCCAGATGTAGCGAATACCCAGGTGCCAGCTCAGCCCGTCGACAGCGGTTCAGACAGCGGCGTGCCCGTCATTCCGAGACGCAGAACAGCAACGTTCATCATTGGTCCAGACCACAGTCAGGAAACCACCGAGGCCGACACGCCTGAAGTCCAAGCGGTCTTGCTTCCCGATGGAATGGTGCCAGTACCTAGCCACGCTTTAGACCAACAACAGCCGGAAGGAGAAGCACGCGAGGACTCTGACACCTTCCCTGCGCCGTCGGTCTCGTACGCAGATCTCTCATCGTCTGCAGCCCAAGCACCAGAAGCATCGTCCTCTGATACAGAGACTTCGCATGTTGTGGAACCTTCGCCATCCACGAGTACCATCACCTCTCCTCGTCCAAAGGGCAAAGAGCGCGTCAACGAGCCTGGACCTTCTGGTACCAGCAACCGCACCGGTGACGACGACGATCGCCATCTCGTGCATGAGCAGCCTACTCCTCGTGCCCAAGCTGCTTCTCATCCTCCGGCACAGCCTGACTACGTCGATCCAACAACAGGCATCGACTCGGGAGTATCGGAGGAGGCGTACAGAAGGCATCTGGCGGACCAGGAATCCAGCGAGGATAACGAGGTCATCGGCGATGATAATGGAACTTTCATCATTGGCGACGATAATGGGAGTGAAAGTGATGAGGCCATTGGAACATCCTTCGATTGAGTGTTCACTCGATAGATGGGTGGCCTGGTTTGGAACAATTGCCTTTCGCTGAAATAAGACAACTTGCTAGGAACAGATAAATCTTGATCAAACACTCGTGAGCGATGCATTGAGATACGAAAGTCTAGTGTTTCTTGCTCCGTCGTTGTACTCTTCTTGCAACGGGTCTTCTCCGTCCGTGGGTGTCTTTCGTCGCTGCCTTTATCATGTTGGGCTTTGGGTCTGGAGACTTCCGCGATGACAGTGGATATCTTGGCTAATCGCTGGTGAGCAAAGCTTGTCGAGTTTTGCCCTTCGTTTGTCGCAATGAATTGAGTCGCTGGACTTCCAATAAGGGAGGTTCGAGTGGATTGATGTAGTTTGCTGGCTTGCGTAGAAAAGCCGTCGTTTGGCAGGCCTCAAGACTTTACGCTCTATCAGAGGCTGCTGCTGTGGAAGCAAAAGAACGATTCCTACTATTCGCTCAACGATGGAACAACAAGATATCGAACGCCTCCACGAGCTAGCAGTGCTCGACGTGGAAATAGCCGCAATAGGATCAGACTTGGCTATTCACAATCTGATCTTCAGTAAGTACCTCTTCCAACAATACAAAACCGCCCTGCCACCTCCAGCGCCTTTGCTAATGACTCCTCACAGGGCTTGCAATGCAACGCTGGCCGAAACTCTGGCGAATAGCCACAGCCATCAAACCCCAAGCGGCCCTGCGCAACGTGTATGAGATTCTGATATTCGACGAGAACTTTTTCACTTTGACCGCTCGAATGCCGACTGCTTCGGGTACGGGTGTGATGTATCGACTTCTTCGTGTACGCGAACGCGATAGTCTGAGAGAGACGCTACAGGCTATGGTAGAGCAGATCAAGCGGGAGATTAGTGAAGGAAATTGTGACGGATTGAAGCTTTGGGGAGATTCTGTGTATCAGTGTCCAAATTGTGGAGATTTCTTGCATTGAGATTAAATGTCCAGTGAAGATTGGCAAGATTTGAAGAGGGAGGTGTCGAAACGATAGCAGCGGAATGGCAATATTAAGGTCTTTCCGCAGGCTCTTATTTGGTGCGTTGACTAAGTGAGTGCCTTGCGCGGCCGATTTCATCTCGTCAAGTAGCAGGATCCTGTCCGGTCTGGTTCATATCCACTTCAGCCTGGGGACAAATATGCATCGATGAGTCAATCGTGAAGATCAATCTCGAAGACTCTGTATGTTTCGAGGTCGATGGACATCGATGGCATGAATGTGTCATCGGCATTCTCGACCTTGTGAGCAGCGGCGTCATCGAGACGAAGGCGGCTGGACTTCTGGGCCACTCTCAGAGAATAGAA
Source organism: Cercospora beticola (assembly GCF_033473495.1). NCBI lineage: Eukaryota > Fungi > Ascomycota > Dothideomycetes > Mycosphaerellales > Mycosphaerellaceae > Cercospora > Cercospora beticola. The sequence continues at coordinate 333,499 of NC_088942.1, forward strand.
TATAGACACATCGAGGTCCGGCGTTGGGAGACAATCCCGAAGTCTCAACGGAAATCGTTAGCGTACTGTCACGTGTCAGTCGGGTAATCACAGTAGCGAAATGGTGGGAGCCTGGAGCCGAACCTCGACTTCGTGTGTAATCAGGTGTGAGGATAAGAAGAGGAATTTCTGGTTTTGATCAAAACAGCGCCGCGGGTTCGCAGCCGCAAACACGAAGATCTTTTTCGCAAGCTTAGTCCTCCAAAGTCGACAGTATCCAGCAGGGATCAGGCCCAATTTGACTGCAATCAGCATGACCGAGCCGTCCTTGTTAGGCCTACCATGCGAGCTTCGCCGGAGCGTGCTGCAACTACTGCTCAAGCAACGAGGAACGATCGAGCTTCAGTATCCTGTCTGGGCAGGTCTGGGAGTCTTCTCGCAGCCGCTCTTTCAGACATGCCATAGACTCCGGGAGGAAGCCATCGACGTCTTCTACGAGGTGAGTGCGTGACAAGTCTTGTGGCGTTCGAAGCTGAATCCGTGTACAGACCAATGATTTTCTCTGGATAATTGACCTCGAGAACCATAGTCGATCGGATCCAGCAAAGTATCCTGTTTCAACCACTGTTGTGAATGATCGGCGGCCGGCCAAACCACATATGACCAGCACATTGACGCCTGTGCTGCCCTGGGAATTCTCTGGCCTGATGAGTCGCCTTCGTCATCTCCATGTCAATCTGTGTCTGCCACAAGAGCAAAACCCGGGAAAACTCAGGTTCCAATTAGGTGCAGTTGTGAAGGCTCTTGATCGCGGAAGACGATTGCTGGACTTCCATCTGCTCGTAACGACCAAGCGAGGAGCTGCGCGAGCCCCGCTATCTGTTGGTGAAATCAGCGCTATCGAAGCACTTGCCGAAATGGAGATTCGTGGCACAGTCCAAGTCCGGACAAGGAAAAGCTTCCAGGTCGTGTGGGCTCCTGTAATTGGCATGAACTTGCTAGAGAGGATGAAAGCTCGTCCTTAATGGGAAGGGCCAAGAGTCCCATGAACATGGAGGTCCAGGTGCGTGGCTTCCGCCTCGCAGGACAAAGCGCAGAGCCCCTGCCCTCGGGTGTTTGTCGTACTTTCCAACGTCGGCTGCAACGCATGGCCACATTGCTCAAGTTTCCAGGCTGCAGCGACTGTGTCTGTAACAAACAACCCACCTGCGTACCACCTGTGATTCGTAACGGCGAAGCAATTCTTAGAGTCAACCCGCCATGACCGCAGATCGCAGCAAGTACTTCGAGATCATACTCAAAGGCGAGGCGGAGAAGTTCTTGCCAGCGGAGCGAGCAGTACTCAATATCGAAGTCGCCGCCAGGGACCTAGACAAGCAATCTGCCGCGAAACATGTTCTCCTGACAGCGCGAAGAGTGGAGACACTGCTCACTCAATTGGCTCCTCAGACGAATACCATCGAAGCGCGCATCGAAGCTGCGGTAGACTACTGGAGTCGTACATCGCTGAGCGAAAGCAGCGATCCTGCTCCTGGCATTTCCAGCAAATCTGAAGCCCATTATATCGCAAAGGTGGAGTTCGAAGCCAGGTTCCAGAACTTCGCGGCCATATCTGGCTTGACAACAGATCTCGCCTTGATCTCACCACTCGTCCAAACGAAACCGGTCCAGTGGATCTTGCAAGAGGCGACAAAGGATACGCATCGGGCAGAGTTGAGAGCCAAGGCTGCGAGAAATGCGTATCAGAAGGCCGTCGACTATGCTCAGGCCATGGGCTACAGTAATATCACGCCATACCAGCTCAAGGAAAGCTCAGCGAATGCGAACTCGTCCAAGATGAAGGGAGGCAGAATGCCGTCGAGCACCAGCGAGCGGACGGCGAAGAATCTGGCGGAGATCCTGGGCTTGAAGGAGGTCAGCGTGGGCTCATTTCTCTATCAGCCCGATGATATCCGGGTGTCGGTGGTGGTCGAAGCGATCTTCCACGCAACGACATGATTCTTAAGGATGATGCATGAGAGACGTGTTGGGAAACATTGAAGATGCGTAGAGATCGCGAACCAGAACCCACCAAGCAAAAGCAGCCAATCACAGCTCTTCACTTGTCAGCAAGTCTCCACCCACCTCCATCCAGCTCGCCTCGCCGATCCATCCTTCCCCTCTTGAGCCTCACTCCATGCACAGCGAGGTACGTACACCATCCCATCGCTGCAACAACTCCAAAAGCAGCAGCATCTCGGCCCACCTGCACAGATGCTTCCAAATCTCTCCCACGACGGACCGCCTCAAACTAAGCTTCAAGATCCCCTCTCATCCAATAGCAACAAAGCTCTCGAGGCTCTAGACTCCCCATGTACCCCGCAAGCCACCAGGTACCTCTACCACTATAGCAAGTCTCGTGGCAGATCACTCGCGCCAGATGAGGTCGAGGCTGTGTCCGGCGACATGGAGGTTCAGGCAAAACATGGGGTAGATTTCTCATTCGGTGAGGCGTCTGGTGCATGCTTTGGAACTAAGACTACTGCTGCAAGAAGCATTGGTTGCTGGGTTGTTCTTATAGGTAGGAGCTCTTCTTCCAACGTCTCGCCTGTCCTTTTGTTTGTATAGGTCATCATCAACCGGTCACTTATCATTGAGTCTGCTGGCAAGAAACGAGCAGCAGAACGTTACATTGAATATTTACCTGTTCGGAAGAAGACCAGAGAGGATAAGAGCTTAGCTGCCAACAACATGTCTGACAAACAGTACATTCCCTGGAATGCGGAGGGCGTCGAAGTCGAGCAACCTGGTGAGAAAGAGAAAATATGGGAAGTTTCGGAGCAGTTCAAGAGAATGCAGATGATGAATTTCAATGAGCATCATCACTGCCTTCGCGGCACGCACTTGAAGACTCAGGGTGTAGGTGCTCGCCCTCGCCGATTCTCTCACTTCATACCGTGTACTGATAATGTGCTACAGTGCGTCATCGGCCGGTTCTCCGTCGCCGAAGGCCTTCCACCACACCTCGCCCAGGGCATGTTCAAGAAGGCTGGACATTATGACTGCATCATGCGCTACTCTTCTCTTACACCAAAGTTGGTGCCAGATAATGTTCCCGCGCCACGTGGTGTTGGTCTCAAGGTTTTCGGTGTTCAGGGCGAGAAGATTTGGGGAGAGGATAAGAAGACACAGGATTTTACGTTTAACAATTACCCCATTTTGGAGCTGAGAACTCCGAAGGATACTTGCGAGATTGCGGATAGTTTGGAGAAGAATTGGAACCAGCTGGATAAGTTTGCGGAGTATTTGGGGAAGCGTGAGGATGCTGAGGTTGCTTGTGCTCCAGCGATGATTCCGAGACAGCATAGTAAGTTTGACGGAGTATGTGTCTGCACATGGCAGGCTCGCTGACATTGATTCTAGTGGTCGCCATGACTGAATGGTCGCAATCGGCTTACCGATACGGTGACTACGTCGCCAAGTTTGCTCTCTTCCCTGAAGGCGAGGAGCAAAAGAAGCTGAAAGAGGTATACCTTACCGATGACGACCCAGTCAACATCCTCTCCCAGCACACCCGAGCTTTCCACCAAAATCACAAAGTCACCTACTCCTTCAAAGTCCAGCTTCTCGAGAACCTGCAAGAGCAACCCGTGGATGACATCGGTGTCGAGTGGGATGCCAACAAGTACCCATGGCAAGAAGTCGCCAGACTCGAATTCGATCCACAAGATTCCTGGCTGCCTGAGTTCCGCGTCTGGTGGGACGACCGTATTACCGTCAATGGCTGGCACGGTTTGAAGGAGCACCAGCCTCTTGGCAGCACCAACCGCATGCGCAGAGTGGTCTATGCGGAGAGCAGAAAGCTCCGTTTGCGCGTCAATGCATACAAAGACTACATTGAGCCCGCCAGTCTTGCCGAAGTGCCGGCGCCGATTCCAGCGATCTTCCAGAAGATCAATCCCGAGGCTGGACAGAAGGTCGCCTACTCTTCTGAGATCAAGGTTTAAAGGATGCGTGCTTCGCAATAGGCGTCATCGGTCCCGGTAATCTTAGGAGTATTCCGTAGACATACTAGAACTGTACATATTGTGGTATTGTCGCGTATTGAACAAGTTGACATGGGTTTCAGTCCTAGTCTGTGTCAAGCGGTAGAACTTTCAGCATTATCTTTCAAGCCCGTGCAACGCCTTGTGCTGATCGCTGAGACTCTGTTGGTCGAAGGGAGGCCACCGACTACCAGAAAAGGTGTTTTGGGAAATTCGGTTGCGGGTTCTCCATAATGGCGTCTGCTGATGCTTTCTCGGGCTCGTTCGGTGGCGATTGCCAGGGCTGGCTAGTTGGCTGCATCTGTGCCTGCATTGGTGGCTGCGGTATGGAGTGTTGTTGCTGTTGGTGATGTGGCTGCTGTCCAGTGCGCATGTGATTGGAGATTGAAAATAATGCTTCGCCTGCTTCTCTGGTCTCTTCACTGTAGCGTCTCTCGTTGCGTTCCATTCTGCTGCTTTCTGCCGGTGGCCAGGAGTCATTTCGACTGTGAGCAGTAGCATTCGAATAGCTTCGAAAATGTTCTCCGTTGTTGAGAGGTGGTATGCTTGATCCTGATGCAGCACCGGAAGACTGGGCATTCATCGGCATTGGCGAAGCGACTTCCTGCCGCGTGTAGTCTGTTCTCGCGCCACTTTCCAGTGTAGGATCGTAGAATGTGCGTTGCTCGGATTTTATTGCGGGCATATAGGAACGTCTTGCACTCTCCCACGCTCTAATTGTGTCCAGGCGAGTCAATGGGTAATGTGACCAGTGTTCTTGGCCTGACATGGTGCTGCTCCATGTTTGGTGGCTTGGGGCATTCACGGTACTCGCGTCATTTTGCACAACGTCCAAAAGGTCGCCGTCACTGACTCGGCTCAGGACACCGAGTAGTAGGCGCTCGGTCTCTTGAAGGCGATCTTGCAGAGATCGAAGATAGTCCTTGGCTGGTCCACTGATCTCGCGTTAGTGGGAAACTTGGACCTCAGCTATAACTCGTGATACTTCGTACCGCTTCTTGGTCTCACTCCACCAGCATTCCTCGTTGTGCAGCCGGCATTGATCGCATACTGGTCTTGAACCCGATGCGTCAGCATGTTGTTGACTTTGGCATCGGCGGGTAATCTCTCGCGCTTACTTTTCGCCACTGCATTTTTGCCTTTTCCCTCGACAAACCGCACACGCTGCGGTGATACGAGACCGCCGTATCTTTTCCGGAGCTGCAGAGGGCATGTCGACGGCGCTGCACGAGATTGCGGCGCGCTGGCTGGTGGTGGAGGCGGGTTGAGGCTGTAGGTGCGGCCGAGGTCTTGTCGCCCAATGCCAAGCGTAGAACTTTCATCCGCCGCCGCTGCCTCGACTCAGCTCCTCACACGCGCAACAGATGCGACCCCCGGCCGGACTATGGACATTGTGTGAAGGAGCTTATGCAGCATGGAAGGGTCAACCGTTGACGCGACTGCGTCGCCCGCCAGCACGACCCAAAGCACGAATCACACCACCCACGAAACCGGCTCGCTGACACAGCAATCTCCTCACGAGAGTCGCTTTATTGGCAGCAGCTCGGGCGTGTACTTCATCAATACCGTGAAGCAGGCCTTCGAGAATTCGGTACAGCAAGACAACACGAATCACCTTCCGGCCGCCGAAGAGACTGTTGGTGGCGAAGACGACTTTGCACCTTCAGCACGAAATTCCCCGGAACGAGGCCAGTTCGAGCTGAACATCAGCAGCCAAAGAGCCATTGAAGTCAGCAGTTCTGCTCAGCTCGGCTCATTACCTCCATATGAGACCGCCCAGCTCATGACAATCGAGTACTTCAAGATCTGGCATCCAATTGTGCCGTTTCTTTCCGGATCTGCATTCCTGCAAGAACTAGAGAATCTGTATCAAGATCCGAGGACCTCAAGAGGCAGTGGCAGAATTCCTACCGATCGGAAGCGTTTGTGCAATCTCATCATTTTTCAGTGTGTGATAGCGGTGGGAGGAGCCGGTCTTCCTTCCTCGCATTCGATCCCTTCTGCTCTGCCTTCAAGGTCAAACCTGCTTTCCCTGGTCGCTTCACTGGCCTCTAAGCACGATATCCTGACAGTTCAGACTCTCCTGGCAGCTCAGGTCTACTGCCTCTCCACCCTGGCGCTCCGCACTGCGTCCTCAATCGGTGGCCTATTGTGTAAACTACTATTCCACGCTGGTCTTCATCGATGCCCGTATCGCTACCCTCAACTCTCGAATGATGACAGAGATCTCCGCAAGCGCATCCTGTGGAGTGCCTACGCGCTTGATCGCTACCTTTGTCAGGCCCTTGGCATCCCCGTTTCACTATCTGATGCAGAGATCGATGTGTGCTTGTCTGGTAGACAGGAGATCCATGGGCCTGCCACACACGATCAGAATGGAGTCCTGACTTTGTCTCGGCAAAATTCCAATGTGAACGGAGGAGCTGCTCCAAGAGCAAGCGCCGAGACCGGCGTCATGACTGGAGGCGCCGCCCCTCCCACGGTAGATGTCAAGTCACAACCTGAGCCAGAGAACAAGCTCGAAGTTATACTTGCCAATTTTGTGGACTACGGCAAGCTGGCTGGTAGGGTCATGGATGTCTATCACACTTCACTCCATTCTCGCGCCCACGATCCACGGAAAGTGCTGTTCTTGCGCTCGGACGTGGACAGGTGGTTCAACAGCATGCCAGAAGAACCGATTTACGCATATGGCAACAATGGCGCCGATGAGCAGATCATTCGCTTCCTGCCATTCCTTCACGTGCTCTACGAACAACTGAAGATCTCGATCCATCGGCCAGCTTTGTCATTGCCAAGGACATCACCGGAATTTCATCACGCACTGCAGGTGACGATTCGCGCAGCAAAGAGAACAATTCTGGCTCTGGAACGTCAGACTCAGCTCTTCTGGCCAGGCTATGTCGCTTCCGTGTGGATGTCTGGACTGATCATCTCCTTCGCATGCCAGATCAATCTGTACAACACAGCGCAAGGCTCGCACGAAATCTTGCGCTGCTTGGACCTTCTCAAACGTATGGGAGAGCGATGGCGAAGTGCTCAGAGATGCTATGCCGCACTTTCCACCCTTCTCTCAGATCTTCAAAAGAATCAGCAGCGCACAAGACCTGGCACACCTACTGCTGACGACAACTTCGCTCGTCCGGCAAAACGGCAACGACTAGATGGAGGTCCTGGTTTCGAGCATTCTCGACCCTTCATGTCTGCGTCGCCGACCTCGCAGCCAGATACTTCCAACCTTGGCAAGACGGCGCCGCAACAAAAAGGCGGTTTCGCTACTCCTATGACCGGCAACAGCACTGCCGAATGGGACGTCAATGATTTCTTCGCAGACATCAGCTGGGAGAATCTTTTCGATATCGGCGATATCGGACAAGATACGGATATGCAGTTCTTCGGACACATTACGACAGGACCTGGTCTCAAGTGAGGTGACGCGGCTGCTTTCGTGCATACGGAAGAGGGTCAGTACCAGGGACAATGATGCTCAACGCAGGACACATCGTTCTGAACACGACTTCTCCTGGACCGCTTGATCGAGTCGTTCCACCATTCTGGCAAATGAAGTTTCGCAAGGAATATGGCAGACGCTCAAGATGATAGTCGTCTGGTTGGTTATGCGGAGTCAGGTGCTCGTATGGGGTCAAGAAAACAGACGAGAGCGGAGTCGGAGATCCTCGGCTGAGGCTGTCCATATGTCCTCTCACCACGGCAACGTTGTTGTCTCAACGTGTTGCGCAAAGTCATGCGCAATGATGCACACTGGCCAACAACAAGCACAAGCTGCAACTACCAGGGTCACGCGTTGTGCCAGGCTACTACGGATGCGATTGGATAGACAGACATTTCATGCATCAGACAGCGCCAAGTCCATCGCTCTGGGCCGTCGAGAGATCAGCATGCGACTGCAGCAGCCTTCAGGAAATGGTCGAGCTGGATATCAAGTCCACTGCGTGAGGTTGACTTAGACTAAATCTGCGGGTGTCAGTCTGAGACTAGTCTGAAAGGCTGGCGCTGTGGAGCAAGCCCCCATCAGCCTACCATGGCGTACGAGGACTGCGAGGGCCACCATTTCGACTTGGTCGATAGAGATCAGGCCATCATCATATCTGTCGAACCAAATACGCCCGATCTTCGTTGCACCACGCACATCGAGCATCGTGCACGAAGACAGCCTTACCGCTTCCCTGCATTTCAAAAGCCGGCATTATGGCACAGAACAGATCTGTGAATACGACTCGGCATCACCGATCACCCAAAACGCCACATGTTGCAGAGCCGAACAACATCAGGGCTCTCGGTCGTGACCTCTTGTGCAACTGATGCATCAGCGGTAGTTCTGGAAGCAACTATGTCCAAGAAACGTGGGCCTGTCTGCACTGCACTCTTTCGTAGAGATGGCGGCGGCACCAAGCTGAAGACAAGACGGTGTTGGCGGCAACCTGAGCTCAACCGCTCAACGACCAGTCAGTAAATGTTCTCGACTGGCTCGGAAACGATCCGAGATCGCCTAGATAGGAGTACAGCGGTCATGCAGGAATGCAAGTGGATTTGCCAATTACGTCGAATACAAAGGCTGCCAGCTACACAAAGATCGATGCCCTGGGCATTTCAAGCGCGAGCAACAGACGTGGCTGAAAGAGTGTGATGAGAGAGCACTCCGTAGAGCCGCTCAGAGGCTGGGCTCCGCTGGCATCAGTCCAGCACGTCAAAATCCGAGCAGCTATTACGAGCTGGCTACATCTCACACGCGCCAGCAGCCAGACCGTTGGCGCAAATCCCTGGACATTTCATGTGATGGCTCCATTTCTCCGCCACGCGCTGTGTCCTGCTTCTGCGAGCACAGCACGGGTATATAGATGTTTCCGTCTTTCTGGGTCGCATCTCAACTATTCGTGCCCATCCGTCTAGGAACTCTCCCAGAAACCCCGTCCTCGCTCTGGCTATCGATGCTAGCTCCGTGCCGTGCCTGTCCACCTTTTGCACTTGGCGCAACAACTGGTGTGCTACACAGTCCCGACTGTCCTGGAGATACACAGGAAGGCTGCGACCGGACGCTTGGGTTCTTCTTCCACACAACATGTTCCGCTTATCTGGAATGGATCTGAGATTACTTCTCGCGCTTTTGTGGCTCAAGGCATCTGCTATCGACGTCACGAAAGATCCGGAAGCTGTCGCCAAATTGACGATGGCCGCTACCCAGCTGGACCGTCTTGCCCTGCTGCCCAGCAGCGCGGACTGGACGTTCGACTTTACAGCGCAGCAGTTCTTCTACAACTGGTCGCCAGGAGGGGTCACCAACATGAATGCGGCTACATTTCCAGCGACCAGGGGCAATGGCTTGACGTGTACGTGATGGAGGACTCCAGGCGCATACAGTCATGCTGATCATGTCGCAGTGGCGATGGTCAACCTGGGACCCTGCGCGATGTTGCCACCGCATTTCCACCCACGCGCGGCAAACTGGGTCGTCGCAGTCAAAGGCAATACAACGACATGGATGCAGGAAGAGAATGGTGCACATACCATTGTGACATGTCTCACCCCTGGGAAGGCAACGATCTTTCCCGCCGGCAGCATGCACATGATGGCAAACAACGGTATTTGCACCGCGCTGTCGACAAATGCCTTACTAATGAAGCCTGCTAGAGTGCGAGCCTGCACAACTCGTCTCAGCGCTCAACGATGAAGATGCAGGAACTATGAATATCGGCCAAATTTTCACAAACGGTTTCGCGCCCGAATGGGTCAACGCAGCATTTGGTGGTAATTTTGTCAACGACAATACAGCAGAAAAGATGCCGCCAGTCGGTACTGGCGCGAACTGGGGCTCAGCAGAGTGCATGTCGCGTTGCAAAATCATGCCTCGGGACGCAACAGGTAGGCCAAAGGAGCATGGGAAATGATACAAGAGAAACAGGAGAGTGCCACCACTGCCGCCACGAACCTGGCAATGAGTTCGGACTTGTTCATATTTCGGTTCTATCACCCATCGACTCATCGTCGAGCCGCAGATTGCTATAACTTTTGTTTAGATTCCATCAATCAATGGGCTCAAGCCCTGAGCTGTACCAAGCCTATCTTCAAACCAATTCCTCAACCTTTCAACACGAGCACGATCCGCCATCCATTGCTGAAAGTACGTGACATTCGTCCCCGGCATATCGAAAATATCAGGATACCCTGCAAGAGCTGGCACATCGCGGCGGACAGGCCAGGAACCTTGAGCGACTTGCCACTCTTTGCTGAGAAAGTAGTTGTGGAGTAGCTTTGCGGCTTCTGGATGAGGTGCGTCTTTTGGAATGGCGGCTAGTTGGAACCAGCTGACGAAGGAGCCTTGGACTGGATAGGTGAAGTTGAGGCCATCAACTCCATTGTCTGCAAGGGGTGCGTCGGTGGTGAAGGAGGCGGCGAGTGTTGAGTTTTTGCTGTTTAATAGGGTGTTTGGCGTTCCGGTACCGCGGACCCATTGTGGGTTTTGAGTAAGGAGACGGTCGAACCAGGATGTGCCGTATTGTTGCATGCTACGAGCAGTCAGTCAGCAATCACGACAGCCAACTCCGGGTATAAGGCACTTACACAAGATCAAACGCGTACAGGACCGCATCATCGTCACTGGAATAGAGGTCAGCAACTAGTAAGACCAATACAGCGTCTGGGACGATATCACTCACTTCGGATATGTCAACACGAGCTTATCCTTAAACTCCGGCCTCAGCCAATCCTCCCACTCTTTGGGCGCGCTCACACCCGACAACTTCTTCGTATTCCACTTGAAAGTCCACGCATCAGTCAAAATGCCATAAAACGCAGCTCGCGGGTCGCGCATCGGAGAATACACCTCCTGGAACCCATTCGGTGCATAATGCAGCAAAGCGCCTTCAGCATCCAATCTCGGAAAATCATGCGCAGTCTGCCATGCGATGCTGTCGACGTTGACATTGTTCGATGCCAATTGCTGGTCGAAGTGGACGCTGTGGTATTTGGAAAGATCGACTGTGACGTTGAGGGTCATGCCGGGGAATTTAGTTTCGAAGGCTTCTTTCATGCCGTTTCCGCCTGAGGGCTCGTCGCCTCCTAGCCATAGTGTTACCACTCCTCCTTCTTTCAGAGCGGCTTGGTAGATTTCGTCGATCGAGCGTGTTTCGATTTCGGCGGCGGCATCGAATCCGAGGAGTTGGTCGTAGGCTAATGTGTGGCTGGCCAGCAGCGCCTGGATTAGAAGTGAGCTCAACATGGTTATTGAATTGAGCTGATGACATGACAGAATCAGCGAGAGAGATCATTCAACGCTCCTATATCAAACACAGGCGGCTGAAACAATGACGATCACCGACACCCGACTAAGAGGCTTAGCATTCCCATGCATGGGTACTGTCAACCGCTGGATTCTAGCATGAACTAGTTCAACAACTCGACGAGCATCAAAGGCCGTCTACACGCGCCGCCTTCAACCAAGCGATCCAATCGACTCAAGATCTGCATTCAAAAGCCTCGTACAGTAGTTCCCAGCGAATCCTCAATGAACTTGCTTCGGAACGACATGACCTAGCGAATGGTTGACCGGCGGCTACGGACAGTGATGGTCTCAATTTCGACCCGACCGCAAGGTACTAGCAACGACTAGACCAAACGTATTACGAAAGATATGTCCGTGTGTACATCCTACTGCTTTGTCATGGACAAGTGCGGTCGTCGTCCGTCTTTCTCTACGGTGCACGGTCGTCCCAACATGCCTCGTGATTGGTCTTTCATGATTTTGATGGACCCAAATCGCGGAATTTCGGACTACGGAATTTCTTCCAGCCCGTCTGCCAAAAAGCTCCTTTTCATCTTAGTTCTGCAGTCAGGCGTTGAGGCGAAGCAAGCTCTGTGCCGTCACTATACCTTCTGCACCCCTTTCGAAGGCGTATGTTGGAGCTGGGAGTGTCTGTTGGGGACAACAATGAGTTCTCAAATTTCAACATCGAGGGCTTCACGACTTGATGATGTGACGATGTAAACGGCTACTATCCGCAATGCTAAGTTCTATCTACTATGCTTCAGCCATTCTAATATACACTCTCAACAATGGGGATGAACATCCTCTATTCGTGTCAGTTTCAATCTTGCACCTCAGCTTACCTAGCGCATCACCTCTTCGTATCCACGAGCTCTGGCGTATCGATCCATGTCACTGTGCCTGCCCGAGCTGACACGCCTCTCCTCTCTCGAGCTTCGGTATGGTGATCTTGGTGGCGTTGTGACACCACTCGGATAGAAAGACCCATATTCATCGTCCTTCTCGTAATAGACCTGCTGAGCCGCATCACTCCGGTTGCTCGTTCTGCGACCTCCAGGGCTATGACTCTCAGACACACGCATCGTCGTGGTCTTCCTAATCTTTGGCGGGGTTGGTGCCTCTGGAATCATTCTCGTTCGCTCCTCAGCAGCACCATGCCCTCCAGAGGGATCGTTTCTCTGCGTTGGTTTGCCGTGTCCGTCCTCAGGCAAGTTCTCAGTTGCTGTGCATTGAGGCATCAGAAGCTGCACAAGTCTGTAGTATATGCAAGGTAGCAGAGCTCCGACGATGGGTCCAGCCCAGTAGATCCAATGACAGTATGGAAAGTCAGAATTGATTGCACACAGTGAGAATGATCGTATTGGATTCATCGATGCTCCAGTGTAGCCAATGCCGACAAAGGAGGCGAAGAAGAGTGCTGTGGCAATGCCAAATGGTGCCATAAAGCTCAAGGCGCCAGTCCTTGCAACGACGACAAGAGCAGTGATCACAACTAATGTTGTCATGAGCTGTGAGCTGTCAGTACAGTTGGAATTTGCGGAGCTCTGTTTCACTCACCACTTCGATGAAGAAGCCCTGCACTACAGTAAGGCCAGGGGATAACACAGTTTCAATCCTTCTCGAGTCTCCAGGAAGAAGTGCCTTCACCGCCGCCGCGGCACATATGCCAGCCAGTACCTGGATCGGAAGTAGGAAAACAGCTCTCGTCGCAGACAGTCCGCCGACGAACACAGAGCCCAACGCAATAGCAGGATTGAACATTCCAGGAACCATGCCTGGCAATGTCAGAACATAAATCAGAAGCCAAAACCCATAAAAGAAAGCGTATGCGATGCAGATCGTCAAGATGACCAGTATCGTGGGTGGTTCCGTCGGGGGAGTATTTGCAACAGCCGTCAGATGCATTGTGAAAGCAAAGAAGAGGTACATAAATGTCCCGACGAATTCTGCCATGCTTGCAACCAGATGACTTCGTAATCGCGGAGGTGTTCGAGGTGGTGGAGATGTATCATCGGCTCGAGCACGTCGGCGCATGATGCCGGCCGTGTTGCCATAGCTGTTAGTCGTGATCGTGCTGCTCTCTCCCGAAGGCGGTAAAATTCGAAACATTGAAGTATTCGCGACACGCGCGTGTGAGAGGACGCGCCACGACTGAACGCGTGCGCAGATCTCATATGCTTCGTTCGTGTTTACATTTTGAGTCCTCGTTGCTAAGTGCAGCTTTCTGGTCAGTCAGTGCTCCGGAATATTCCCCAGCCTCCCCAGTAAAGCGCATCTGAATGAACAAGGGTTCGGCTTGAAGTGATGTTGCAAAACCTGCCTTCAACACGTCTAAGCACAGAACATTGGCCTTCAGGGCGTCCGAGTGCACAATTTTGTGCACTGATTCGATCGTGCAGGTTGCTCAGAGCGCGCGTTGTTGAGTCAACAAGCGGCAGCGCTCAGAAAAATGATGAGTAACCAACCATCCCTCTTCGCAACGCAAGCTGATTTCGCGAAGAGACCAGTATATACTGCAGAATCCTGTCCAGGGCCATCGTGCGGCATGCCACGATTGCTGAGGATGATGGGGTCTGTCCGTACGAAGTAGTCTCTGCCGCTCAGCCGCCGTGGACGAACGATCAGATGCAGACCCGGCTGCTTGATGTTCACACAAGTGTAACTTCAAAGCTTTTCCATGAGCAGCTTTCACAAGCTGGGCTGATTTCTCCTCGATTGTCACGCCTACGGGGTGGCCGCGGTGGCTCTCTCTGCCGGCCAGCTTGCGATGAATTGCGAAGGGCTGAAACGCGCGCCCTCGAGCTGGAACAGTCAGCTAGCACTCACGACTCACCCTCTTACTAACTTTGCATTGGTACAAGCAGTACTGTGCAAAAGCGGCTCCCATTTCTATCATGAGTTGCGGTTGCTGCGCGACACACAGGAGAGGACTGAGCCGCTGACGAGCATATGCTGAATGGCGACTGATCGGACCGCGTTTGCCTGTCACAAATGCATGAGCGGCTGCAACCTCATGTTGACGTGTGCGTGTTAGTTGTCTGCAATGCAGAGTAGTGTGTTTGCGAAGACGAGGAAAGCGGATTTGGACTTTAGTTTGTCGGCGGAGTTGCAGTTGCAGGCATTGGTCGCGGAAGTAGCCGGAGCTAGCTAACGTCTGTCTTGGCTCAGCAGTTGTACTGGGTTGGTCTGTGCAGAGCCGTCAATTTCACTCACCGCACAGACCAACGCAGTCACTTCTGAGGGCCAAGACAGACGTCAGCTAGTGTGTTGGAAGACATGGCCAATGACAACACTGCTGCTCGCTGCGCACAGACCATCGCGGGCTTTTTCTCGAGGTGCAAGAAGCGCTTTCCATTCCACGCAACTTCCAATCTGAATCGTGCGTCGTACAGATGAAGGAATCTATCAACATCGCACGGCTACACATCGTACTGCCGTGGACAACTCCAGCAGACACGCGGAAATGGAACCCGCGACTCTGCTTGATCGCTTGGCCGTCACGAGCATAGAAAGCTTACGCTGACGCTTCTGATCCTCCAAGGCCATGACTGCGGGCTTGAACACAGCACAAATGGGTCATTCAGCGAGCACAAGCAACATCGCAATCTCACGGACGCAAGCCTATCTTGACCTGATCGTGGCCACATTACATGTGTTGCGCGCTAGTCCACGTGTCTACGACTTAGCTGCCGCTGCGCAATGACGAAGCCGTTCACTTGAGGACCGTAGAGGATGAAGTGCCTACGCCATCGACGAACTCTGAAGTATGTAACAGGAACTCCGTGGGCCGCGGCCACATGTCCATAGATACAAGAGACGTCTAATCCGACTCATTGTCGTGGCGAACAAATACTTCGTGCTCCAACTTTCGCGCGTTGTCGATACCGATCATGCCACCAATACTGCATTTGATGCGCCATGGTCAAGGATATCATTCGCCAGAAGTGACTAAAGATGGGCACTTGGTCCGCGATCCATTGCTCACAGACAAAGGACAACAGCAATGTCGAGACAGATGCAAAGCATTTTCCAGGCACGACAAAGTCAGCCAAGCATCATCAATTCTCACCAACCACAGAACCTGACCAAAGCAGATCGAACTCCTCGTCGCCTCCCCCATGCGAAGAGCAATCCAAACCTGCCAACTGTCTTTCGCTCCAGCCGTCGAGCGCGGCCTAATAATCGTCTGCCTCCCTCACGCAGAAGAAGTTTCAGATGCACCCTCCGATACAGGAAGTCCAATCGAAACTCTCCAAGCAGAGTTCAGTCAAGGCGTAGACTTCGATCATCTCAAACACGGCTGGTTCGAGCATAAAGGAGAATTCTCAGTAGAACCCAAGACTGTCAAGGTCCGCGCCACAAAGCTTCGACAGTGGATCAAAGCGAGACCAGAGAAGGAAATTGCTCTCGTCAGCCACGGATTCTTCAATCATTTCTTGTGTGAGGAGGTTGATGATAATGGGGAGCAGACGACGCCTTGGTTCGACGCATAATATTCACCTTGACCTCGATACTCCTGCTGACACTCAGATCAGGTGGAATGAAGCCGAATTGCGCACTTACACCTTCTCAGATGAAGACGACGAAACAGCAAGAATCTACGAGACAGAAGAATCCTTGTCAGCACGAGGAGCAACAGCAGACGATGTCAGACCGATGTCTCCAAAGGTCAACAATCCTTCGACACGTGGTAGCAATCCCAATGAGCACTATACAAAGAAGAACTAAGCAAGAAGCGAAACTGAGAAATAAGACATCCAAGTCCACAATCTCGAAGTTCGACGCCCCGTGTAGGACGAAGGAAATTTATCTTTAACATCGAGATCATTCCGCAATGCCAAAAAACCCAAAGCCCCAGAAGCTCAAACGTCCACGTCACGTCTCACGTACATATGTGTCCTTCGCTCACGAGAACATAATAAATGCGGAAAATCCAACTCATCTCTCCAAGCCCTAATAAATATACTGTACCATCTACCAGGCCTGACATCCAACTCCGGAACCACCGGAGAATACCAACAGCAAGCATCCCATCCCAGCAGTTGTACAATAATAACAAATCGAGCCCGTCCGCACCCGTACCTACCTGAATTGGGAAACAAAGCTCGCGAGAAGCTAGTCCATAAAACCGCTCACCAAGGCAACACATATATCCATCCGTGCATGCGAAGCATTGCGGTAATTCCAATTTTTACAGTGTCCTCATTGGTCGCCTTACAATAAATCAACAAACAATAATCGCACAGACAAAAAAAAAAAGACCGCCGTTGATCGCCAAACGGAAAACCCGTTTCTTCCATCCACGCCAGACCGTCCACCGGCCCGTCGGTCTGCAGACACATAACACCAAACTCTACTAATTTAACAGCATTCGATTAATCGATTGACGGGTGTCAAAAAGTTTCACCTCCAACAGACATCTAATCGCTTACAACTATGATACAAGCGATGAAATAAGGCAGACGCCACAGCCGCACGCACATACTATGCCAGCACATTCCTTATATTATCAGGCGACGGACAACAAAATTACTCGTAATAGCATTTCATTGTCGCATGCAGCAGACAGCAGGGTACCCAGCAGCTGAAAAGAATTGGCTATAGCACGCACGGACATAGTTCGCTATACATATATGTACGCTATCCCGAAAACTCTACAACCCAGTCTTGCGCTAATGGCGGTTAGTGCGACTTCATGTGTACAATGTCGCGCATATAATATGTGCCTGCTATGCTGCTGAACTGTCGAAAGCAAAGTGCCACAATGTACAGCTCTCGTCCCAAAGTCAGAGCAAATTCGAGGCCATGCAGCGCTGCGTGCTGCGTGATGGAATGCAAAGCAATCACAAAACTCTCCCGAAAACGTGTGTCAGCCAAACTCAATCTCGATAACGAGTCGTGCATCAAATATCGAACTTCTTCTTCTTCCTGGTGCAGTGTGCCAGTAGCGTTGACTTGACACTTTCGTCTTGCTTCGAGCTGCGAGGATATTTGCTGTCAGGTGGCCAGTCCACAAATCGGACTGCATCAGCTTTGAGTCGCTTCATGTAGTCCAGGAATCTGTCGTCCGTTCGATCAACCCGACGACGGCCATGAAAATGCAGGTCGATCGTCTGAAGCTGCGCATGGTTGCCAAGGTGTCGCAGTACAGACATCAGGTCGTCGTCGTGGACGAATCGTCGCTCCTCGTTCGTTCTCATCGAAGGGTTCAGGCATGGCACTGCGTCCTCTAGCATGAAGCTTATCCTGCGAATGAGGGCGGTATTCGTGGGACCAATGGATCTGGGCACATTAGCAACAATGACTTAGGAGCTGCAAAAGTTCCACAGAATACTGCAGAGCTCACTTACTTCATGAACTTGCGAACGTTGAGATAGCCTAGCTCACGCCACTCATGCTCCCAGAACGATCCATATCGCTGCGTGCGACGTTCGATAGCAAATGCATTCTCGGAATAGAGAATACTCCGTCCTTCTTCCTGCGCGGGCGTTAGTGTTTGATATTGCGTCAGCTATATGCGGTGGGTGCGACGTACGTAGACTTGGCGGCAAGTCCGGAGCAAAGCGGCACTGCGGCTGAAATTGTCGGGTGTTGCGAAGTTGATCGTTGCGTTTTCTGTGACGAAGATGAGGCGATAGATGTCGTTTCTGAGCTCAGCGGGAAGGTCGAGGAACCCAGCGTACTTCTTCGTCTTTGGCACCGATCGTGTGTTGAGTCGGGTTAGCGTTGTCTGCGTAAGTCTGTCTGGCTTGCAAGGCGACGCAGACACGCTTTGGCATGAGGCAAAGTTCTTCGGGTCAATGTTCAAAGTGATAGGACCTTGATGGCCAGGCGGGATGTTGACAGTGAGGTGAACAGTCGTTCCTGTTGCTGGAGGAGTGGTTCGTAGGGTGCTTTCCTCCTCGGCATCGGACATTGATGAGTCGGAGAAGTTGGCGACATCGTCGGAGGGTAGTCTTGCAAGTGGAGATGGAGATCTCTTCCGCTTCTTTGCTGGCGCTACCGAGATAACATCGCCAACGGTCTCCTCTTCGTAGTCGCTCTCGTTGTCGCTGATGGCCACGGCAGAATCTTCAAAAGGCGATTCTCGCTGCTGGGTGCGACATTTCCGGATGGCTCGTCCTTTGGCATTGTAATCAATGGCGAAGTCGCCGTTTCCGAGCTCGGAGCTCAAATTGTTGCGCTTCTGCTTCTTGGTGCGTGGCATATCGATTGATGGGCGCCGGTGGCGGCAAGGTGCTGTCTGCAGTGGTGGCAGCGAGCACAGAGGTTGATGTAAAGAAGAAGTCTAGAACTTGCAATGGAAGTGGAAAGCAGTCGATGCACGGTGGAGAAGGTGGCATCCACAAGCTTTGCCCTGACAGAAGGAAAGCACGGCCGTTCGAATGCACGTGCGGGCGATATGAGGCAGGAAGGCGGCACTCGAGCAGGCGCCAGCAACGGAGAAGGGCGGGCAGCGTGTACCGGGGAGAGTGTGAAGAAGGGTGGCGTTTGAAAAGAATTGCAGACGAAGCATGACGATGGCCGCGCTTGCGAGAAATTTGAAGCTGGCAGAGGCTAAGAAAGCAGCCGCATGCCGTCTCGGCGAGCAGGAAGAGAGCGGTGGACTTTGAGACAGGAAGACGTACTGACCCTTGAATGACACCCGCCGAGCCTGGCTGGCATCAAATGACTATTGCAATGCGCTGGTCGCATCGCCCACGCTGTAGTCGGTGCGTTGTCCGAAACCCGCCCACCATAAGAGATATAGCAGCACCACCTGGGCCGTAGCAGTCTCGACCTGCCGCGCCGCACATGACCCAGGAGCGCTGCAATCTCACTCACCCGTGCTCCTCGTCCCGACACCGACCTGCTGCAGCAGGTCCAGGGCGCTGCAACACGCTGCATGAGCTGCGCCAGCCGCAGTCGTCGTCGGCGTCTTCGCGGGCCGCAGAAAGACGTCGCGTGGAAGAGGCAAAACACCTCACCAAACATTCGATCAGAACGTTTCAAATAGCTCCTCACTCAGTGGTGATTTTGGGCCCGGAGCTTCTCGGCAGCATCCACAACGCAGCTTGCGCCGCGGTGAAGTATGTGCCGTACAGGCCGGCTCATCAGCTCGAATTTAGTTTGGTAAAGAAGAAAGGAAGAGGAGATGGCGAGTGTGCAAATGTCAAATACTGCGCGGTACGGCCCATCCCGGGATGCGTCCGAGCTCAAGCGTGCCCGCAACATTTCTGTCTGAAGAACTTCGACCAACTCACACAATCGCAGACGCTGCTGTAGGCACTCACCATGGGCTCCAAATATGGCACGATCGTCATGGGCCCGGCTGGCGCTGGCAAATCGACCTTTTGCGCCGCCATGATCCAGCACCTGAGGAACAATCGCCGCTCATGTTTCTATATCAATCTCGATCCGGTGTGTAGCGGACGCGAAGAGCAAGGTAGGTCGCGCATGGCTGATGTCGTATGCAGGCGGCGGACGACTTCGCCTACGAGCCAGATCTGGATATCAAGGACCTGATCACCCTCGAGGATGTCATGGAAGAGCTGCACCTGGGACCGAATGGCGGCCTGATCTACTGCTTCGAATTCTTGATGGAGAACCTCGATTTCATTACCGAACCGCTCGAGGAAGTTGGCGAAGAATACCTCATCATCATTGACATGCCCGGTCAAATCGAACTGTACACCCACGTTCCCATTGTGCCGCAACTGATCAGGCACCTCACTCGAGGCAGCTTGAACATCAGCATGTGCGCCGCCTACCTGCTCGAAAGCTCCTTCATCGTCGACCGCGCCAAGTTCTTCTCGGGTACACTGAGCGCAATGTCAGCCATGATCATGATGGAGGTGCCGCATGTCAACATCCTGAGTAAGATGGATCAAGTCAAAGGACAAATCGCGCGGAAAGAGCTGAAGCGCTTCATCGATCCGGACACAAGCTTGTTGCAAGACGCGCCCGAAAGTGGTCTGGTATATGAGTTCAAAGAGGGTGTGGACAATGGCGATCCTGAGGACAATAGTGTCATGGCCAAGGATTCGTTCGCGAAGCTCAATCGAGCTGTTGGGCAACTGATTGACGACTTCAGCTTGGTGTCGTTCTTGAAACTAGACGCGCAAGATGAGGACAGTGTCGGTGCTGTGCTGAGCTACATCGACGACGCCATTCAGTTCCATGAGGCCCAAGAACCACGTGAACCAAATGATGACCTCTTCGACCCACCGGATGCTGATATGGGGTGAAATTGAGTGATCGAGCAGTCTGAATACAATCATGCGCGCCAAAGCTCTTTCTAGTGTCACGGCACGGCATCACCGAAGTTCCCGCCCTGACGAAACTCACTTCGGCAGGGTATAAATCTGTCATGAACCGCAGCGGTCTGATCTGTGCGACCCTCGGATCACATGCTACCTTATGAGCAGATCCATGGCAGGATTTTTGAGCGAGAAGAGCACTGGACAGCCAACTCGGGAACCGAAATGACGACCAGACAGAGGCTCTTCACGAGACCTTGATTCTGGAGTCTATGAATATCGACTTGATGACAGCTTTCGACATGAGGAACATGTCGAGAAGCCAAACAGCTACCAGCGCGATGATCATCGCGACTGAGACCCAGGCGATTGCTTCACTCTGCAGCTCTTCTCCGAGATAGACGGTACCGAGAACCCATCCTACATTCGGGAAAATCAGAGCTAGCACCACTGTCAGCTTGTGCAATATGTAAAGCGTGTACTGGTCTCCTTACCCCACGAAGCATTATTCCAACTCATATCAATTCTCCACTTTCCCTCTCGCTTTTCGAACAGACCCGCCATAATGATGAGAAATGCCACGCCGAAAACAAAGACGCAGAACAGCCACAGAAAGATGCCAGTCCAGGTAGCCACAATCAAGAGCACCTCTCCAGCAATCGGGTGCGTAGCAAAATAACCATAATCCGCCGGCGCAGCTCTAGCACATCCTATCAGCGCAACAATCGTGAAACCCGCAGTCCCAACCATGATGAACAGACCTAGACAGCACAAAAGTCAGCTCACACTCACTAATCAAACGCCCCTCAACTTCATCATCAGCAAAGAGGACAACAACTCACCACCCCTCAAATCCACAACCGGCCACCCCCTCTCCAACAAATTCCCAAACACAAACGTCAAAAAAATCACACACATAATCCACCCCAGTCCCTGATACGCCACTCCCGCAACCATAATCGGCACTCTCTGCTCAACCGGTTGACTCTGCGCAATCGCGCCCGCCGCTGTCCCCGTCAACATGGCATTCAAAATGAGAATAAACGCCGGACTTGGAAAATCTAAAACTTTAATATCCACGTATTTCGATATGATGACCATGTGTACCGTCGCAGACGTCAAAGATATACCCGCGTAGAGCCAGAATAATATCCTAATAGTCGTCACCAGCCAAAGACCGCAATGTGGAGTTCCGTATCTCTCCATGTTAATAATCATCGTAGCTAAAGTAAGCCAGAAAGAGCCGAAAAAGTAGCATTCGGGTGGGGTGGTGAAGGATTTTCGAATTAGTCCGGGGTTGTATTTCCAGCGGAGTATGAGGAGGAATGTAAAGAGGATGAAGAGAGCGATGTTGAAGAGGAAAATTATTGTGCCGATTGTGGTTAGGCCGGGGAAAGTTTTGGGGGAGGAGGAGAGGAGGATGGAGATTCCGCCGGTGGATTGTGTGCAGGTGAACCAGGAGAAGGTGAAGTGGGTTGTTAGCCAGGGGAGGAAGGCGGTGCGGTGGTTGTGGTTGTGAGGTTTCGCTTCATTTTGGTGTTCTGCTGTAGAGAGTGGGAGTTTCGTGCCATTTGGAGTCGTTGGTTTGCCATGCTCGAGATAGGAGGATTCTTGGCTGGTGTTTTGGTCTTTTTCTTCTTCGGAAGACATGGCTGATGCTTGGTGAATTGCTGAAGCTGCAAATCGCTTTTGTCCGGCTAACCTTTCTGCACGTCTCTGGCGTGCATTCTTCTCAATTCTGAACGTGGTTCCGTCGCTCGTTGGGATAGAATTTGTCCAAATTTACAAATTGTCGACTCATTCATGGATGAAAGTACGTCTCATACCGGAACGCGCGCGACACGCGGCTGAAGTTCGTGTTTGCCAGTAACCTCGCCTAAGTGCTCTTAATGTTTTACAGCACGGTGCATGATGCACGACGTCATTTCCAGATTGAGTTCGACGAATTGGTTTGGTGAACTCACCTGTGCCGCTTGCCGGAGAAGTTGAATACAAATACTGCATATATCGATTCATGGCATTGAGCACTACAATACGTAGATAAATTCCGGATTCTCGACATCTGTCAAATCCAGCCACTCTTGATTCTCCAACTTCTCGTATCCCGGCTGGGCACGAATCTCGGCCTTCTTAGCATTCTGTAATCGGCACCAGAAATATATGAAGGCCATGATCAAGAGGCAGACGCAATAGCATACAAGAATCGTAACCTCGGCGGAGACGAAGCGTGGTGCATCACTGGGACGAAAAGTTTGAGGGCATGGAAACCTAGTCAGCATGGAGTCGAGCATATTTTGACAGAGGTAGCTTACCGATAATGTTGCCCACGCAATACGCGATGAGATACAACGCTGCCGTAGTAGTCTTCTTCGTATATCCAGCTACGTTGGTGGATATCAGCGACAAGAAGCAGACGAAAGGCGTTGGACTCGCTTGTGTGAGATAGTATCCGGCAAGTCGAGCATTATTATATCCTTCGAGAGGCAGTCCGACGATGAGCGCCATTCCCAGGATCGCAAGAATCATACCGCCAGATGACGTGAGAATACGACTTCCAAGCCTGTCCCCTAGGAAACCAGTCACAAGCAGAACAACCACTTCGACCGCACCGCCCGGCGTGCCATAGAGCAGAGACTGCTGCTTGGTATAGCCAAAGCTGGTGATGAGCTGAGAAAAGAAGTTGGTAAGGCCTCCGTTGGGGATATCTGCGACGAGGGCGTAAAGCGCGAAACCCCAGACCATCGGGTCTGTCAACGCTTCCCGAAGTTGGTACATCTTGAAATGTTTGTTTCCAACCCCTTGCTGATTAACTCGAATTCGCTGGAGGGCGAGAACGCGATCTTCTTTGCTCAGCCATCGAGCGTTCATTTGGTTGTCTGGTACTGTGAAAAGGAAGACGATGCCCACTGCGGAGGTCACTAGTCCAGTCGCCAGGAAAAGTATCTGCCATCCTGCAAGACTCGCCGGATGTTTTTCAGTCCCCACTGCGATGCCATAGGCGACCACACCTCCAATGATCTGAGCGATTCCGTTCCAGCAAAACCAAATGCTTACTCTGAATCCTTGCTCTGCTTTCGTGTACCATTGACTGGTCAGAAGGGCGAAGCCTGGTGTCACAGCCGATTCTGTCAATCCGAGAAAGAAACGGATCGCCACGGCGCCAGAGAAGTCTTTGGCAGCGGCAAAGCAAGCCAAGACCAGACCCCAAAGAATGATACACACCGCTGAGTACTTTCCAAGTGGCAGTCGTTGCAACAGGCGATTCGTAGGATATTCCCAGGCCAAGTAGCTGTCATCCACAATTTTAGCCAGGGTTCAATTAGTCTTTGCGTCTCACATTTACTCACCCAAAGTAGAACATGCTTCCCAGCCACTGATAATTGTCCCCAACCAGACGCAGATCAGTCTGAAGTCCCATGATGGAAGCGTAAGATAACGTCGTCTTATCCAGATACTGCAGACCATAGATCGTGCACATGATTGGCATCAGATTCCAATCGATGATCCTGCGTAATCTCTTGTTGGTAGCTTCGTCGATATCAATCACTTCGCCGGTCTGGCCCTCGAAGGCTTTCATCGCCTCGTCCGCATCGTGAGAATGCTTGAGGATATTCTCTGGCACGGAGCCTGAACGTATCGCCCCATCATCGAATGCCGCAATCTTCTTTTCCGGGTCTGAGTCTGCATCGTAAGTGTGATTGTGGCTAGCCATTGTTCTTCCCGAAGCACTGCACGGTGCCTTCAAGGTCAATACAAGACAGAATGCCAAAAACGAGAGGAAGGGAAGTCTCAGACGCCCACGCTGATCCCTACATCATGTACTGCGATCGGCACGCCCGCCAGTCAACATTGTGTGGCGGCCGCGATAGCTGTGATAAGCTGCACGAAGCATGGCCGTTCGCTGCGCATGGCGACCACATGGAGGCGGAGAATATGCGGCAGTGGAGTGATAGGCAGAGCTTTGCCTGTGAATGGCAGGTTACAATGGCGGAGGAGGGGTGGTCGGGCAAGGATGTGGATCCCACTTCGCCTTGAGCATGCTTAGACGGCACTTGTCTCGCCTTGGCGATAGCTTCGGGGTCGGAAGGAGGCCGTGCTTGTAACCTGGACGCCTTCTGATAACAATGTGATGATATGGGTTGCATTGCGGGTGTTGAAGAAGAAGGGTTGTCTGCGATGAAAGTGGCAAGCAAAGCTCGGCCATTGCAGGCAGGCATCGGCATTTGTCAATGTGGCCTCAGGCTCAAATAAGTCCTCGGTCGACACCACTTGCTACATTCAGTCACTATTTCCTACGGACAGACGAACCTCTCAAATGCCAGGTTCAAAGCTCTCTCGCAAATCACTGCGACCTTGGGATCAGATGTCCAACAAGCAGAAACCACACACTTTGAGGCAAGACTCAAATGTGAGACTCTGCTACACCATGCGAAAGATTTCGCTCTGCGCGCCACTCTCTTGCAACATCGCCACTTTCTCGCCAAACATGACATCGTCGGATTGAATGTAGCATTCTCCCAGGAAACGATATTTCCCGTCCCCCGTTGGCCGAAGAATGTATGGCATCATTCCGCCGAGGATCATGGCAACAACATCACCTCTCCTCGTGATCCTGGATCCCACTCCTACGTATCCTGCAGTGGTACGGAACACACGTCGTCTTCTGCAGACGTTGAGCAGGGCGACTTCATACCGCCTGGCAGGCCGCAAGTCTCCTAGTTCCATTGATGTCCAATCAAGCGAACATCGATCATCGTCGAAGATGTAGGCTTTGAGATCCGTCCATGCCGCTAGATCCGCGGCGGTTGCGAGCTCGTTCTCGCAATTGACTCCACCGATGAATAAAGACGCCGTTTCCAGCTCATCACTCTGCTCTTGAGTGATTTGGATGCAATCCTTCAGCCATTTTCTTTGCCGAGGCGGATCCTCCCAGATCTCTTCAGTAAGCTCCGGTAATGTTTCCTCTATAGTACACAGCTTGAATCCCGAGACTTCAAGTACGTTCAGATCAATGCCACATCCTGAATTTGATTCGGGCCATGGCTGGGCGTATGCCTTGGCGCAATTGAAGTGGCTATGCATAAATGTCACAGGATGGATTTCTTGACCCCATTTGTCCAAGTTCAGGACCCATGTGGGGGCAGAAGACTCCTCCAGGCTTTCATTAGAGGTGAGACTGACGTTTTTCCAAAGCCATGGACCGTCCTCGTACTCCTTCAGTGCAAATCTCATAGCATCGCGCACAACCTCGTGGTACGACCGGTTGTAGTCCGGCTGCAGGAGACAAGGAATCTCGTCCGACCATGTCTTCAACCCAAGCATACCGTACACCCGATCAGCTGGTACACTTGTCTGGAAAGCCCTTGCCTTCTCCAACAAGTGACTGACCATTAGCGGGCCGCAAGTCGAACCGCCGTAAGGCACATCTGCCAGATCCCATATGATCCAGGCGTTTCTGCAACCCGTGGACTCAGTAATACTGCTAGACACGTAGAGCTCCTTGTAACGTAGCCAGTTGGCGGCCCGCAGGAGGTTTAGTAGGTCAAACTGGAAAGACCCAAAGAAGCATGTATTTGAAGGAGCGAGGACAGCTTCCTGGATGACCCACAATCTACTGCAAGATCATTAGCTACTAATGTAAGACCGATCACTGTAGGGAGCATCTACCTAAACCATGGCAGCGAGAAGAGGCATGTCTGTAGCCGCTCAAAATCTACAGAACAGCGCAATCCTGAGTCGGCCTTGATCGGAGTCTTATCAATATGCTTGAGATTGTTCGTCTCTTCGTTCATGTCTTTGAGAATGGTCGAGATGTCTTGTAGAGCTAAGCTAGTTGAGTGCTCATCCTCGCAATGACCGAAGCAGACAAGGTTTCCAATCGAGCTCCGGTATATGTCGCCCATCAGTGCGACCTGTTGTGCGCGTTCTTCGAGATTCTTCTGATTGATGCACACAGCATCAATCCATACAGTCCGGATGACACTCGAGAATCGCGTACGCCGTAATGCTGCCACGCAGCTAGCTGAGTATTTGTACGTCTCTCCATCGATGACGAGTGTCTCAAGTTCTTTAGCGTCTCCCCAGACGTACGAGATGCTCTCGTACTTGGGCATGCGGGCGCCCTTGAGACTCGCGTGGCGTAGAGTGCATACTACGAGTGCGTCCCAGAATTCAGCGGGCTGTACATCAAGTAACCTGAATTCTTGACAGTCTGAGCACAGAGACTTGTAGTTGTACTTGATATCTTTGACGAACGCATTGCGTTCCTGTGAGTTCAGCTCGCACCCTGTCATATCGCAACAACGAATAGCCTGGGCAACCGAAATCAGTCGAGTAAACGTGAAGAATTAGCAGTGAACAAAATCACCAGAAGTGTAAGAGAATAGACTCCAGTAACCTCGAGACAGCTATCACACTAGGTCGCAGTGAAGTGAAGTTCATTGAGATTCCAAATGTAATATCAGATTGCGAATGAGCATTGCTGAGGTGATGGGCGGACATGCCCACAAAAATATCAGTGACTGACTGGTGGATAAGCGGTTGACAACACAACGATCTCGCTAGTCGACCCTCAGTGGTCATGAAGCAACTCATCTGATCTCGGTTCTGCAACAATTCGTGAGTGCTGTTCTTGCTCATAACTGCCAGCAGAAAATCCTACGCTTTGTCGTGAGTATTTAGTACCTGATTGGCCTCGTCTACTCACTCGCTTCAGCCAGAGGCGACTTGCAGCTACGCCCTGCTGCACAAGCCGAGCAACAGTTAATACCTTGCTGGAAGGGACATTTCCGATTGACGGAAGGAAAGGGTCGGGCGCAGAGGTGTGTACGTTTCGTCAATCTCGAAGTTGTGCAACGATTCCTGCCAACACATACGTCAAAACCTCATGCCGGGCCCGAATCCCCACGAGCAGCAGCAGAAGGCCTCCTCACCTCTCATCCTCTCCTCCCAAAAACCCTCACCCTCTTCACACCCCCATCCGGAATAATAACCAACTTCACAAACCCATACCCCTCCCCTTCAACCCTCTCCAAAACCTCCTTCCCATACTCATGCTCCGCATCAGGCCCCGTCTTCTGCGGCTTCAAAACCTCAACCCAATCACCCGAATCATGCCCTGGCGCACTCTCACTCGCACCCGCAGCAAAAACCTGCACCTTCTGCGGAAAATTCCCCCGAAAATGCGCAGTATCAACCACAATCCTCTCAATCACCCCATCAGGAATCCCAAGTCTAATAATCGTCCAATCGACATGTTCCCCTCGAGATCTCTTCGTCTCCCATCCATCACCCATATCGACTCCTCGTCCAGGAAGGAGTAAATTATCCTTCGTACCGAAATGTTGATCAGAGCAGGAAACTGCCACACCACCATTAACAGTCGCAGCGAGGTCGAAGATTTCGTTGACATCTTGCGGAAGGACAGGGACGACTTCTCCAAAGAGTCGGAAACGAGCGATTCCTCCATCGGGAAACATTTGTAACCGCACATGCGTGTAAGCTTTGTCTGTGGTCTTGGGCAAAAGCCAGCCATGTCGTTGACTTGGTCCACATTCTTGCTTGGGTAGGATAGTTTCCACAGTACTATCATTGTCCCAGAATTTTGAGGTCTTGATTTCCTCTTCTCTGCTATCGTCCACAAAGACACCTTGTACAGCGACTTCAGGTGCTTGGTTGCCGTTGAAGAAAGCGGTATCGATCTCCACGCCTTTGACTCTTCCACTTGCTACGCCTAAGCGTATGACAACCCAGTCAAAGGGTTCTGTATTGTGTCGTCGTGTTTCCCAGCCATCATACCAAGCTCCAGCGTATGTGAAGACACCTGGTTTGCGGACAGGTGGGGTAGGAGTTGTGAGGTTGTCGGCGGCAGCGAACCATTCGTCGGAGAAGGAGAGGATACGAGACCCGAGGGCCTTGTTGATCAGGTCTGCGTTCGGTCAGCAGGTGTAATCGCACGAAGCTGTCGACCAGTGTGCCTCTCACCAATGCTATCAGACTTGAAAGTCGCATCGATTTGATCTGCAGGCACAGACTTGACAACAGAGTCAATGACTTCCTGTGCAGCATCTGCAGTAAACACTTGAGCTTCAGCCATCGTGAAACTGTTGGTGTAGATTGGTGTCAGAACGTACCATCAATGACAGTGGGCAAGCTGTACCTTTTGCATGCGTGCCAATGTTCGGGGCCTATCGATAGCTGCACCTCGTTTCACGCTATCAGGTGTTTCAGTGGCGTAAAAGCCAGGCGCGGCCATCTCGGCCAGCTCCGGCCGACGGCTCCCCAGATTTTACCCTTGAACCATTTGCCAGTTCCATTTCTCCACCTGAGACAATCGAGTAAACATAAAGTAATCGGGGTTGGTAGAGTTGACGAGCTGCAGACCTTTCTCCTGTTTCCTCCGCTCTTGCATTTGCGTCGAATGCATGACTAAAACCTGCTCGACGAGGTCCGGATTGGCGCAGTGCGGAGAAGTTGTGCTCGAAAAGAATTGATATTGCCGTGCTATGAGATACTGTGCTAAATCACCTGTGGTTTGTCGTAAGTAGAATGCAGCATGAACTCAACGGTATCGACAACGCCATTCCTATGCAAATGCATCGCTTAGTGAAGACTGACAAAATCTCCACCATCATGTTCAACGCCGAGACTGTTCAAGAGGTTCTTTGCGGCGGTCTCGCCGGTAGCAAAAGCTCCGTGCACACATCCGTTGCCAGTCAGAGTACAGTGCTCTCCAGCGAATTGGAGTCGCGAGCCTTTGTGGTTCTCGAGAGCATCCATCAACAGGTCAGGATCGTCACCAACCTTGTCGGCGGAGTAGGAGCCATATCCAGCCAGTGGGTCCTGGGACCAGTGCGTGGTCTCAACGTCGATGAGACGAGGGAGAGACTTGTATGGCTCAGTGCGGAGAAGCTTGAAAAGGGGTTCGAAAAACTTGTAGATTTCCTTCTTGTTGGTCATGGCCTCGATGCGCTGCGTCAAAGGCTCGGCGATCTGGATACAGAGCTCCTTTCCTCCGGTCATGATCCAGAGATTGATGGTAACAGTGGCATAGTTCAAGATGGAATACTGTTCGTCAGAGCTGCTCGAGCCAGGTGACGTCGAATACTGATCGGCATCCAGCTCCGGGGGAGATGGGAAGTACACGAACTGATCATTCTCCTTACTCCAAAAGACATCAGCAAATTCGAAGAACACTTTGCCTAGAGCTCCATAGCTGAACTTGGAGATGGCGAGCTGCATGTCGCTTGGCAATGGTGGATCGAAGTGGACCAGGTTTCGCTTGAGAGCACCGAGCGGCAAGGTAGAGACAACGGCATCGGCTTCAACGACATGCACATTTCCTTCGTCGTCGTGATACTCGACGGCACATTTCTTTGAGCCATCTTCAGTCCATGCAATGCTGTCGACAGTGCTGTTGAGCTGAATGGAGTTTGGAAGGAGACAATCGGCGGTCCATTTGACGATGGCATCGTAACCACCTTTCATGTACAGATTGCGTTCGGTAATGAAGTAGGAGAGATGTTTGGAAGAGGCGGTCTCGATCGAAGTTCCGATCCACAACTCAACTTCTTTGAATGCCTGTGGAGCCCACAAGCGCTCATCATCGGTGATGAGCTCGTGCTTTGCAACGAACGCGTTCACAAAGTCAGACACGGGTTGATCAGGCGCTTCTGGGTGCGTTTCATAGTACCACTCCATATGATCTGCAGCTTCGTCGGCCACTTTTTTGAACTTGGCCTGAGCACCAGCTCGACCGTGCTCCGTGTAGTACAGAGGGAGCCCATCATCATAGTAGTAGTCGAGCTTCAGCTTCGAGATTAGTTTGACCAGAGGATTCTGGCTTGTCTCGTGGCACCATGCAGCGCCTAATGTTCCTGGTGTTAGCAAGCGAGAGAGAATATCCCCTGGGGTGAAGAAGCCTTTCGGCCATCAACGAACCAACACAGGTCTGCAGCTCAGTATCAGCTACAAGTTTTGTGTTTGAGGACTAACCAATATCTCTTGGTACGCCTTTTTCGTTTCTCGTAGTCTGTATGCGTCCACCGATGCGGTCGCGAGCTTCAACGATAGTGACGTCCAGGCCATGGCGCTGGAGCACAGATGCGGCGCGGAGGCCAGAGATACCCGCACCAAGCACAATCACTTTGGCCTTCTCGTTGACTCCGGTCCTGGGTGCCAGCTTGTCGATAGCTGCCGGCGCCTCTGCCTGGACGGCCATGTTGGCAGAGACTGAGGATGCGTCCTCGCCCAGGCCGGAGCCACAATTAGAGGGCTTTTTGGGAGGACTGTCACATATCGTGGAGGTCTGGTGGTATAAGTGCGCCATGTTGTGCTGACACGTTGACATTCACGTGCGTCGGTGTGTGCGTTTGGGACTGTTGCTGTTCGCAGTGGGCAAGTTGTGAGAGGAGAAGAGAAGCTGAAGAGCAGCGCGAGGCAAGGGTCATCCAGCCAGTGGGCACGTGGGATGTGCGGGATATCTGGCGTAAGTGACGCAGGTGAACCAGACTCATCCCAGCAAGTGCTTCCGAGTTGGGCGGCGCGGTGGTTGCCCGCTGCAATTCGCTCGCCACTCGGGCCTCTCAGCTGCTGCATCGATCCATCCATCGATCCTGGACTCCGCTCGACGGAAAATGCGCTATCGCGATAAGAAGAAATCTGCTACGCGGCCTTGGGCCTTGCTGGCGCACTCTTGCGTTTCTTGTCCTCCTCATCCTAGCATGCGTGCAGAAGCTTATCTTTTCGGAATCTCGGTCGACGCCATCAAGTAACGATGCTGTGCTGCTGACTGGTGAACGAGAGCAGCGCTACGCCACCGACAGCGCTGCGGTAGCACCATCAGCTTTGCATACAGATCATACAGTGGCGAGCTGAGCCAACACAATCAGAATCGAAGCAAACCAAGCCCTCATATTTCAAGGCATTGTCAAAGTCAAATTCTAGAGCACGCTCTGAGAGAGCAAGACAAGCCATGGCCGAGCCCGGAGGCGAGTTCCTCCCAGGAACCATACAACTCTTCGTCCAAGGCGAATCTGGCGACCTACGCGACCAAGAACTTGTCCTCAACCCAACACCAACCGACAGCCCCAATGATCCCATCAACTGGTCCCCATGGCGAAAATACTGGCACGCTACTCTGGTCCTCTTCATCACCGCAATGACAGCGGCGATCTCCAACGATGCCGGAGCAGCCAGTGATGGTATGCTGGCAGAATTGGGCATTTCTTACGATGTAGCGAATACAGCCGCCGGAGTCCTATTCGCATCGATCGGATACTGGTGTTTACTCGCTTCTCCCATGCCTTGGCTATACGGTCGCAGGATCCAATATCTCATCTGTCTGACATTCGGTATGGTCGGCTCTATCTGGTTCGCGCGCATTAGAGGCGTGCAAGACTCAATTTGGAACCAAATGTTTGTGGGCGCCTCGGAGAGCTGCGCAGAAGCTTTGGCTCAGTTATCACTCTCGGACTTATTCTTCCAGCATCAACGTGGGTCTGTTTTGGGCTTGTATATCTTGGCAACTTCGATTGGTACATTCTTGGGTCCACTAGTTGCAGGATACATCGCCATTGATAGCTGGAGGTGGGTGGGCTGGACAGCTGCGATCGTTTGTGGGTGTTCGTTGCTCGTCTTCTACTTTGGTCTAGAAGAGACAGCTTTCCAGCGTGATGCCATCCTTGGCCTCCAAGGAGCTCGCGCATCAATCTCAGTAATTCCAGGCGAGAAGAAAATTACGGACACCCCCAATGAGCTCGACACCCGCAACTCCCACGACAGCGCTCGTCTCACCATCGACCGCAAAAAATCCTACCTCGAACGCATCGCCCTCATAACCCCAGCCCCCAACCTCATCGGCCTCGGCTTCAAACAATACTTCCACCGCCTCTGGCTAACCCTCCGCGTCTTCACCTTCCCCGCAGTCCTCTACTCCGGCCTCCAATGGGGCGCCCAAGACGCCTGGCTATCCTTCTACCTCACAGTCGAAGAAGACAACTACTACGACCCACCCTGGAACTACAGCAACCAAGCCGTCGCAATCATGAATGTCCCTACCCTCATCGGCGCCACAATAGGCTGCATCTACGGCGGCTGGTTCTCCGACATCTTCGTCAAATATCTCGCGAAAAGACGAGGCGGAATCTCCGAAGCCGAAGATCGTCTGTGGCTCATGTATCTCTCTGCAATCATCAATCCCGCGGGATTAATGCTTTTTGGCATCGGATCTTCCAAAGCGTGGAATTGGCCCGGTCCGTATCTTGGTTTAGCCATGACCGGGTTCGGTTTTGGTTGCGCTGGAGATATTTCCATGGCATATTTGATGGATGCTTATCCGGATATGGTGCTTGAAGGGATGGTGGGTGTGGCGGTCATTAATAATACTTTGGCGTGCATTTTTACGTTTTTGGCGAGTCGGTGGATTGATGCGAGTGGTTTGGCGAATACATTCATTGCGATTGGGGTTTTGTCTTTGGTGTTTCATTTGACGACGATTCCGATGCAGATTTTTGGGAAGACGTGTAGGCGGTGGACGTACAACAGATATCAGCGATTTTTGGAACTGCGAGATGGTGAGCGATGACATGAGAAGGTGTATTGTAATTTTGGAAGGAGAACAAGTTTGTACACATCGATGGAAGATGAATATCAAGAGCACATTGATGATGGGTATCGCATGTATATTGCATTAGGAGTTCGTATTACAACCTGCGATTGCGTCCAATCGAATTCTTCGTCATCCAACGACCGCCACTCCGACCTTATCGATACAGATAGTTGTTCGTGAATTTGTTACCATAGTAGTCCATCTCCTCATCACTTCTCATCGTCGCATTCGCGCGTACAACTTGCACGACCCCATTCCAAAGTCCTTCCGTCTCGGCGTCCAGATTCCCCGCATCAATTTTCTGTTGATGAACTCGTTTACGATCTTTTCTGAAGCTTGAAATCGCCGAAATAGTGTCGAAGGTAGTTATCTCAGCAGAATGTTTACTTGAATGCTGATTCGCAGATTGGCCGAAGTTGACCTCTTTCTCAGATGCTCCATGGTGTGCGAAACGTCCGCCTTCAATGGTCGGGAACATGTTCTCTTCTTCTCCAAAGAAGCTGAAGTCTGTCGCGGCAGCATTCCACAGAACTTCAGAGTCTCGATCGTCAGTCATTGATCTGGTACCTTGGTGTTGCCAAGGACTAGCTTTGCTGGAGGTTGGGGCTTCATTTTGGCTCATCTCCAGAACTAGTCGTTTGAGAGCGAAGATCTTGGTCTCCGAGTGCTTTAAAGTGGCATGATGGCCTTTGCGGCCCGGTGGTAACGCGTAGTCAAGCTGAGCTTGCTTGCGGGCGAATGAGGCTTCTTCTGCACACTTCTCAAGGAACCGAATGATGCGATCGGCCACGTCTTTGCTGGTAGAGGTAATTGGCACATTTGTGAGCACAAGGGTTTTCACGTGAGGCAACATTGCAGGATGCAGATTGTGACCAAGCGCTATGTGGGCATTGAGTCTCGCCTGTCGCTCCGTGCCCATTGACGAGTAACTCCGAGGCCTTGGCGTCTGTGGCGGAGTGATGGCTGGGCTGCACGAGGTGGATGATGTTGTGAAACTTGGAAACCCTGTAGCGGTCATTGTGGCCTCACCGAAGGCAGAGTTGGGACTCAGGTGGGTTTTGCCCATGTCGTGAGTGACATCGTCAACGACTTCCGGGAGACACTCGCTGTCACGCCTATTGAGCTGGAGACCACTCCTATCGTCAGGTACTTCAATCTTGTAGGTGTCATCAGCAGCAGCTGAGACTACGAGTTGCATAGGATCGCCCTCGAGCTCGTAACGTGGTGTCTGCTCATCAGTCGGAAGCTCAAATGTTTGCGGTCTGACAGAATGGCTATCCAGCTCCGCTGTGTGCGAGGGTAGTGGTGGCAGAGCAGTATCTGCCAGTTCTACACGGCCGTGAACGACTTCCTCTGTTTTGAAACAGGGTGCATCTTTTGTGATCAGACTGTGGTCGATCCTGAGAAATGACATGGCCTCTGAAGCGTGCTTTGCAAGAACTGGAGTCAGCTTTTCTGCACCTGGCACATCGTCATCTGAGTACCATTCCTCTCCGTCTGAAGAAACACGTCGTATCCTTGCAGCAGACACCGATCCAATATCCAATACGTGAAGCCTGCCTGACCTTACAAGTCCTGATACGCCTTCCACAGTGAGTCCATTGTTGGCGATGTAGAGGTGCGTGAGACCACCTGCTGGGGCATCCTCAATAGCGAGGCGGCTGACGAAGTTGCCTGTGAACGCATTACGTAGATAGCCTTCGAAGTCCTCGCCTTGGTAGATCTCAAGCATTTCGGAGCCCAGATAAGGTAACAAGTTTGGCGAACGTTGGCCTGCCGCCAGCGGCGATGACCCATCAAGCTGACCAGCAGTCCTAGTGAAGCAATTCTCCAACAAAGTCCTGACGCCACGATCTGAAACCTGGTTGTCTCTGATGTCAAGACTTCGTACTCTTAAGCCAACTGACTGAGCGAGGACCTCGACATTCTCGTCCTTCAGACTCACTCCCCGAAGCTTCAGAACCTGAAGTCCAGCAAACTTCCCAATTGTAGTGAGAACCATAGGATCTCGAGCGGGGTATGTGAATGATAGATCCAGGTATAGTAGACTTTCAAACCGGCTCAACGCTGCTGCGAGACTACTTGAAGTCACGTTCGGACATCGAGATGCATCGAGCAGCCGCAAATGAAAAGTAGGGATCGTATTCAATGTCGTCAAAGGCCTCTGAAATGCCATTCCGCTGGAGCCCGGTAGCTCTATAAGTCTGCCAGGCGAATATGGTCGCTCCTCAGACCTCCTTCGCATAAGCACCAAAGCCTGCAAAGCCGCATAATCGAAGAATGGTAGACCTCGTACGATAAGAGACTGAAGATTCGGTAGCCTCTCTATCAGATCCCGTAGCCAGTCCGAGTGCGGTCCATTGTATAGCTCTGCATGTGCAGGGGGTAGATGCAATGTATGCGTCAATGATCTAACCAAAAGTCGTGCGGTCTGGAGTGTTCTTCGGAACCGCGTGAGAGCGACATAGACGGCGTCATTTTCGACGCCAAAATGTGAAGCTGGATTGCCCCATATATGAGGCGTGAAAGTGGCGTGCCATCTGCTACACACTAGTGATGCTGAACAAAGGTCTGCAGAAGGAATGTACCGGGCTATGATGTCCCAGAGGTCGACTAAGGTGGCATGTTCGTAGCTAGGAGGCGCAGCTTCCATCGTTGTGTGTGAGAGCTTCCATCAGCATCAGTGTGCGTTGTTGAAGTCTTGTGTGCAGAGAATGTGGCATGTGGAGTTGCACCGTTCATGTTGTGCCTGCTCGTGGACAGAAGTGAAGGTAGACGCAGCGAGGCTGTGACGTTGGCTGTGCATGAGACCAAGTCTTGGCACGATCCTTCATCCTTCAGGATGAACAATGAATGGCATGAGCAGTCGAGACCACTGAGAAGAAGACTTCACTTTTAGTACCCTGTTCAGCTCAGTTCCTGAGGTATCAAGATGTGTATCCGCGTACATATGGTTTCATATGACCACGCGCGGTTAATACCTCCCATCATCCGCCTTAATCAAATCCGCCCCCTTCTCAGCAACAGCATACGTTGTACTCATAATATTCCCACTCACATGTCCGGGGAAGACACTCGCATCCACGACTCTCAACCCCTTCACGCCCATGACCTTCAACGTATCATCCACAACCTGTCCCATCGAGCACGTTCCAATCAAGTGATACTGTGTCGATATGTTGTTCCTTACGTATTCTTCCCTCGCCTCTTGGCTTGAGATGTCCATATCTTTCGGCGGCAAGACTCTGTCGCCAAGGGATTTGGCGAGGACAGGTTGCTGGACGACTTTGTCCATCCATTTGATGCCTTCGGCGAGGATTTTGGCGTCAGCTGGGTTGCGGAAGTAGCCTGGGTCGATGCGTGGGTGGGCGGTGGGGTCAGAGGAGGTGATGTGAACGGTGCCGCGCGACAAAGGATGTTCGAGGCAAACGAGCATCGAGACACGTTGCTTGCCTTTGGGTCTGCATGGATGTTAGTAGGTGGACTGTCTAGGGCGCAGATCATGATACTTACGGAGGAGCGAAGAATCCAGTTTGATCGTCACCACGACTGACGTCTAGCTGGCAGCCAATACAGAACGTCTGAATATTCGCAAAAGTCGGATCAGAGAGTTGCTTGACAATGACGTCTTCTTGCCTCTTCTCCCAGTCTGTCTTGGCCAGAGAGTTCTTCCTGATCTCGCTGATTGTCTCGTCCAGAGTTTTCTTGTCCACCAATGAAGCGTACGACACGAAGCCCATCAGCATTCCTGGTGAACCAAGTGGGCCATTATTCGTCTTACGATACATTTCTTGCATGGCCGCTGAATATTCTTCTCCATGCATAGCATCGAGTGAGTTGATACCTGGTTTGAGATCATACACCATTCCTCCTAGAACATGATCTTCGAAGTGCTTTCCGACATTCTCGTTCTTGATCTTGCACTCTACTCCAGCAGCGGCGAGTACCTTTGGGTCACCAATACCGGACAGTTCGAGAAGCTGAGGGCTGTTGATCACGCCACCGGAGAGGACAACTTCCTTCGACACTTTGACTTGAGACAGCTTCCCTTCATGACTGAACTCCACGCCGACAGCCCTATCTCCTTCGAGAAGGACCTTGGTGGCCAGAGCCTCTGTGAGGACTTTGAGATTAGGTCGATTGAGGTTTGGGCGGAGGTAACCAGTCGCTGCATAGCTTCTTCTTCCTGGATCATCGGTTCTGTTCACTGCGGCCAAGCTGGAGTAGAAGCCGTAGTGGTCTCCCGACCAAGCATCGTGCAAAGTTCGGTCATTACCGCCGACTTCGTATGCCGCCTCGCAGAAGTCGTACTCGAAAGGCTCGTAGTAGTCGTTGAAAGAAGTGTGAATGGGACCATCGCTACCATGATACTTCTCCTTAGCTGCCGCGGGCATAAACTGAGCACTAGGCGGGTCTTTCTCGCTTGGGTCTAGAGTCTGGTGCTTCTTGAAATATGGAACCATGTCATCCCATCCCCAGCCCTTGTTGCCCAGCGATGCCCATCCATCGTAATCTTTTCGGCTTCCGCGAACATACATAAGATAATTGATTCCAGAAGACCCGCCAAGCAACCTGCCGCGAGGCATGGAGTATGTCTTGTTTCCAGCTGTTGGCACTGGCTCTGACTGGAAGCACCAATCGTACTTTTCTCGTCCGATCATAGTAGGATAAAGACCTGGAGTGTACACCTGTGGATCGTCCATCAAGTCTTTGCCAGCTTCAATCACTCCGACTTTGACGTCAGGGTTCTCCGAAAGTCTTGCGGCTACGCAAAGGCCAGCCGTCCCGCCTCCTACGACGCAGTAATCGAACTCTTGCGAGAGGAAGTCATCGATGTTGCAAAGCGCTGAGCCGGATTGGCCATTTGCGCCGTTCGTTGTTCCTGGCATTTTATTGTTGTTGGCTTAAGACAATGTGTCTGGATTCGATTATCGCAATGTGTATCACGGAGCAATTTGCATTTCCTCCAGTGATTTAATACTTTGCCCGGTTCAATGGAACCTACGTCGATCAATCAAAGGCTTGTCGCATTCACCCCTCTCTTCTTCAGGTAACACGCGTCTGCACGCCTATGAAGGATGTGAGCTCTCAGCTGCCCTGCATGAACAGCTGCTGTACTCCGCATTCAGCACCTCCGCAGTACGGGCTACAACCTGCTATTCGCCGCGATCTCTCCCTATTGAGCACCCGGCCTGCATGGCGTGCATTCGATCGTGGTGCCACTAACGACCGTTGGCCAACATTGGGCGATGGGTCTTCAAGTGGCTCCAAAATGTTCATTGCTAGCCTCCATGGCCAAGACCTCAGACCTAGTCATTCCTTTTGATCGAAACTATCGCTTCGTGAATGTTTCTGGTCGCACAGTCTGCGCATGGTACGCTCCGTCACGAATTCAGAGTACGCGTCTTGCCGTGCAAGCTTTCGGGTGCACAACGTCGTCCGTTTCATGGACAGTTCAATATCAGTGGTTGTGGGAATGTTGGTTGGCAAACACGTTCTCATCGCATCAAGCCACCCAGATCCTTTTCCATGTCGTTGACTCGCTCACTCAGCGTCTGCTTCTTCTTCTCGAGTTCTCTAATCTCGGCTTCTTCCTTCTCCAAGTCCTCCTTCGTGATCAAAGGACCGGTAATCGTCCTGTCCTCGTCCTCGTATGGTATCAGGTCCTCGTCATCATCTGACACGGGTAGTCGATTCATGCGCGCGAGATCTTCAGTTTGTTGATTGACTTTCGCTTCATAGTGCTTGATGTTGGCAGTCAATTGTCGGTGCCGACTGCGTAATTGGGAGATCTTGTCTGCGGTTCCAGGGATATTGTAGACTGCCAATAATCTCTCTGCACCCTCAAGCAGGACTTCGACATCCATCTCGCCTTTGATTCGAGCAGCTGCGGACTCTTGGCGTGTACGATTGTACAGATCGCCGCCTAACACAGCAGCTACGGCCCTGCTTTTGGGCTGCCTTTGGCCATAGACAGTAGCTCGACGCTTGGGTGTCTTTGCAGTCGATGCCGGGGCCGGATTCGAGGTGTTGTTCGAGTCATTGTTGCCCGGTGCTCCTGGAAGAGGTGGCGGAGCCAGATGAAACAGCGCTCGCTCGTGTTGCTCTGTATCTCGAATCAAAGATGTAATGTCGTGCTGAGAAAGTAACGCATTGGTGAACATCTTGGGTCCAGGAAAGGGAAGTTCTGCTATCGAAGTGGCGCATAATGAAATTTGCTCCAAATGGGAGTTGAGAAGAGCCGCCATGGTGAGTAGGTCCTTGCTCAAGTTCTTCTACGCGTCCACAGAGTATTGTCCGGTGTCCTGGCCAAGCGACAGAGGTGAAGTTCGGAAGTTGAGTTGTGGAAGACGCGCCTCAAACGTGACGCAAAGTCGCAAACACGCACGGACCTCGCTGGAGCTTGCGTTGCGTTGCTGCTGCTGAGAGGAAGCCGATCGGCCATCACTGCATCAAACACACGACACTCGACCTCGCCGTCCACGCCGCCCACAACACCGCCACCAGACTTTGCAACGATGGCGGACAAGATGGAAGTCGATGCCGTCAACGGTGAGAAGCAGCAGGAGAGCACCGGCCCAGCGCCAGACCTCACGCCAGAGCGCAGTACGTCGCCATCGGCTGCCTTCCACCGCGATAGCACATGCTAACACATCACTTCCGATAGTCATTCAGAACAACCTCAAGTTCATCAACCAGGCCGTCGAGACCTTTGATTCACGATTCACACTACGAGCGCTCCGAAGCATATCGACCCTTCGCAAATCACCCAACTTCGCTGAGGCTATCGTGCTGGGCATCCGAACCGCATACCCCAAGCCATCGCGGCCGCGTCAAATATTGGAAGAGCTACTCCCCAAGAATGTGCAAGTTGCGCAAAATGGATCGTCCGGGAAAGAGAAGGAGGCGGCAGAACAGCACGTACATCAAGAGGTGTGGGCGTATCTAGGCGTCTTGGTGCAGGTGAGTCGTGGACGAGAAACGTGAGGAAGACCATGCTGACAGCCAAAGGTGTACCTGTATGACAACGGCGAGTTCCAAAAAGGCGCGGACTTCAGTGACAACTTCGTCGATAAGATTCGGGAGTGGAACCGCCGAAGTCTCGATCAGATCGGCGCAAAGGCATACCACTACTACTCGTTATTCTTCGAGGAGCTCAATCCAAAGCCTCCCTCAAAGCAAGCAAAGGTGATCGAGCTCCGACCGACCCTTCTGGCAGCTCTTCGATCAGCAGTCATCCGCAAGGATGAGGATACACAAGCCGCGGTGACTGTGCTCCTTCTACGGAACTATATTAGCACAGCGGACATCACTCAGGCGGACCTCCTGGTCGCTCAGACCCAATTCCCGCAATCGGCGTCGAACAACCAGGTCTGCCGATACCTCTACTACCTCGGCCGCATTCGAGCAATCCAACTCGCATACACGCAGGCTCATGAGAACCTCGAGTCGGCTACACGGAAGTCGCCTACCACCGGACCAGCTGTTGGATTCTATCAGCAGTCTATGAAACTCCTGATTGTTGTCGAACTGTTGATGGGTGACATTCCAGAGCGATCTCTCTTCCGCCAACCGACCCTCGAAGCCGCCCTCTACCCCTACCTCAAGCTGGTGCAGGCAGTTCGCGTTGGTGACCTGCAGGCTTTTCTGAAGTGTGTCAACCTGAACGAGGCGCAATTCCGCAAAGACGGCACCTACACTCTCATCCTCCGACTTCGCCAGAATGTCATCAAGACCGGCGTCCGCATGCTGTCCCTCTCCTACTCCCGGATTTCTCTCCGCGATATTTGCACGCGTCTCGGCGTCGAGAGTGAAGAGTCGGCTGAGTACATCACCGCAAAGGCGATCCGAGATGGTGTCATAGAAGCCAGTCTGGACCATCAGAATGGACACATGGTGACTGTCCCACAAAAGGACGCGTACAGCACAACGGAGCCAAGCGAGGCTTTCCATGCCAGAATCAGCGCTTTGTTGGGTATGAGAGATGAGTGCGTTATGGCTATGAGATACCCGATGAACAAGCATCGCCAGGAGATCGCCGAGGCTGCAAAGGCTCGGGATCGCGAGCGAGAGCTGGCTAAGGAGATCACGGAGGGCGACATGGATGAGGAAGAAACCGATGGTGGCTTTGATGGCATGTGAGAGACGCCCTTGAGATGACTAGTCGTCGTCGTCAAAGCCAAAGT
This sequence comes from Cercospora beticola, assembly GCF_033473495.1. Classification (NCBI taxonomy): domain Eukaryota; kingdom Fungi; phylum Ascomycota; class Dothideomycetes; order Mycosphaerellales; family Mycosphaerellaceae; genus Cercospora; species Cercospora beticola. Next base: position 374,817 of record NC_088942.1, read on the forward strand.
GGACTGCATTCAGCCAGCGGCTTGTGTATAATATGCATCATCGATAGAGCTGCGAGCACGAACGACTTTCTACGACTGGCTGAGCAATACCGCGGCCTGTCAGAGCCTCTTTCTATTGCTGCCATTCTCTACCCTTGAGTAGCGTCGTTGAAGAGAGAATTGACATTCCATTTTCGATCGCAAATGTCTGAAGGGGAATAGGTATACCTCGCTTTCCGAACTTTCCTCCATTGCCGTGCTCATAGGATTCGTAGAGATCATCCGGCTTTGAACGACCACTTTACCATCTGTCATCGTCTCTGCCACCATCTCCGTATTCCCCATCATACCGTCCCTCAGCTCTTCCTTGATCATAAGCATCGTCAATACGATCTCCATAACCCTCCACCTCGCCTACTTTATCTCCCATCCAACCCGCTACACGCTCCGGAGCATCTTCCACATCATCAACCGCATTATCCCACTTCCTCTCAACCCGCTCAGGCACATCTTCCACATCATCCACAGCATCATCCCACCTTCTTTCCACTCTATCCGGAAACTCCTCCATCTCACCCACTTTCTCTCCCGTCCAACCTGCAACATTCTCCGGCGCGTTTTCGACATCTCGACCAAATTCGTTGAATTTGTTTTCGGCGGAGTATTTATCTTCTTCCCAGTCTTCTTTGACTTTCTCGCCTTCGTGCATGAGAAGAGCTCCGCCGGCAATACCTGCGGCTGCGGCTGCTGCCATGCCTAGCCAGCCGTGGCCGGATTTCTTCTTGTGCTCTTCTTCTTCGTGGTGTGAAGAGCCACCTTGGGGACCCATTGGGTAGCCGCTGCCGCCTTGGTGTTGTTGGTATTGGGGGCCTGGACGCTCGTAGCCGCCGGGGCCTGATGGGCCGCCGTGGGGTCCGCCACTGGGAGAGATGTTAGTCTTCTCTCATTGTGTCTGATTGCAAATGCGTGTTTACCCATAGCCTCCATCATACGCTGGTCCTGGTCCTGCATTATGTCCTCCGCTTCTACGAGGAAATTCGAAAGTTCGCTCGCCGTTCTCTGGGTTGACGAAGATGTAGCGGCCGTCTCTGGCATCCCACTCTGCTCTCCATGGGTAAGGCACATCTTGTGGTGGAGGAGGTCTGTTGTCGCCGTATCCGCCACCATAGTTGCCGCCTCCACCACTGTGGTTGCCACCTCCGCCGCCATAGCCTCCTCCATATCCGCCTTGTTGTTCGTAGCCTCCTTGGCCTCCGTAGTACTGATTTGCAGCCATTGTTGCAGCTGGCGAAGCTAACAAGTCTCTCGAGGTAAGCAGAGCTGTTCAACGATAGAGCTTGGTTGAAGAGAGAGGTCGGATGTTCTTGAGAGAGAAGCAGAGCGACGTGACGTGAAGTAATAAAGTGAGCGGACCAACAAACAATGCATACGTAACCTTCGACCCTTCTTGTCCAATTCGTGCAAGAGCGAGCTGCCCCGCCAGCACGTGCATGAATAGCAACGGCGCGTGTGGCCACATTACATTACGCGGTAAGCTGCGGCGAGAGCGCGGTATGTGCATGCACAAGCTCGCGAAATTCCCCTGCATAGATTCGAAGTCCAGAGCTGGCTGGCTAAGCCTCCTTGGTCTTTTCCACAAATCGCTCAAGCCATTTGTCGGCGCTTCTCAATACGAAGTCCGTCAAGATTTGTGTTTTCGCACAGCCACCACGGCAGTCGTCAGTTGGCTGTCTGAGCAGAGGCGGTGCAGCGACGGCAACACGCGGATTGGACAAGCAAGGTGGGATGAGGCATTTCTGAAGATTGACAGCAGGGATAGGAATCGGGTTCTGCAGGGATCGGAAATGGTCAAGCCTTTTGTCTGTTTGCTTGGCAAGAGCTTGGTCTCCTTCATCAGCATCGCAGCGGCCGGGTCAACTCCGTCCTCCGACTTCACATCGCCTCTTATATTCCTCTAGTCGGTGTGCTGTACTTTCGCCATTCCAAAGTTCCCCAACACCTTCGCCTGTCAGGGTCGGCAGACCCACTTGTTCCACTACGAGACTTGCCGCAACGGCTCCATACTTCCCAGCCTCCACATAGCTACCAGTCTCTTGATACCCTATCGCAAATGCTCCGAGGAAAGCATTTCCGGCGCCAGTAGTATTTATAACACTCTTCGAGTCCGCACTGTAATATGCTGGGAGCCATGTTGGCGAGATCGTTCTGCAGAGCATCAGTATCCAGATCAGCAAAAATAAGTGTGATGCTCACCTAGACGTGATTAGACAGCCATGTTCGGCACATCTGATCACCGCACAGCCATTGCCGGGACCGATTCCTGCTTGTACGAAGCGCGCCGCGTGCGTCTCTACTCGACAACGATCGAATTCTGTATCTGATACGCCGCCGAAGAAGCTGGCCAACTCCATGTGGTTCGGAGAGAATACATCGATCATTGCAGCAGCCATCAAATGTTCTTCAAGACTTCTCGGACTGCATGATTTTGCTTGTGGTTCCCAGATGAGGAGAGGTCTTTCCAGATCGTGCTGTGACCGACGTGCATTCAAGATCTTGCTTACCGATTCCGAGAGTGTGGCTGGAACTTCGAAGAAGTGGAAGCATCGAGCACAAAGGATGACAGACTTTGTCAAGTCATCCGGACTCGTGTTCAGCGGCAGAGTCAGCCGCTCATAGTAGCGCTCTACAACGATCAGCTTGAACATGTGCCTCGACATCATCATCAAGGCACAGAATGTGCATTCGACTTACCACTCTCAGATGCCCCATAATGGACAACGCCTCTCGCGGTTGGTACGTCTTCACGTGCCAGAAGTATGAGATCCACTTTCCAGCTTTGAAACAAATGGATCATATTGACTGGAAACCCCGCTCCTTTCAATAGTACCAAGCAGATGTTCGCTGGATCCTTTGGCGAAAATAGTCGGGCTCCCAAAGTTGCTGCAGTAGTCAGTGTGCGCACAAATTTTCCAACTTGGCCTGTATACCAAATGTGACTGAGCCTCCGACAACATCCTCACGGACTGTCTTGCCCCCTTTCCTTATTTCGTCGAGCCATACTCCGCCAAGAGCAACAAAGCGTGGACCTTCTACCTGCTGCTCCAGAGAGTTCGAAGAAGCGACAGGCATTGATGCTTCTGAGCTTTGCTGTGCGTGTGGTCCAATACTTGATCGCACTGATCTGCACACCAGTGTTAGCTCAACTGCGCTGTTGGCTCGGAGCTTGCAGAATCATCATGTGCTGCGTGGGAAGGGCCGTGGAGGGCGAGGTGCAAGTGCATGCGCATGCACACGCTCTCTCGCAAGAAGCAGTATTCACTGCAGCGGCTGCATTGCGATATCAGGTCAGTGTGCGATTGGGAAAAGTGAGTTGGAGATTCCGGCCCTTTTTCCATGCCGTCTGCCTCTCAAGCTGACCTTGAAGCAGAAATTATCCCTTGGCGAGAGGATTCAGGACTACACCGCGTGTCATGAAGCACTGGCTATTTTCGAGATCCTCGAGCCAGTATTGCTCTACCTTCCGATACGGTCCTTGTTACTCGCTCAGGGTGTTAGCAAGTCTTGGCGCGGTGTTATCGAAAGGTCTCAGTCAATTCAGAAAGCTCTCTTTTTCTTCCCGGTGCCTGAAGGACCTCTCTGCTATATGGATTGGGAATTCGACGACAAGAGGTACTATTATCCCTTCTGGAATCTTACCCGGAATCCGGAACGGAATCGGCCAATCTGCGGTGAATACGGAACCGAAACGTACGTGCAATACCGAGCACACTGGGGACAAACGCGGCAAGATGTGGGCAGATATCGCGTGTTCGTGAATCCCCTACTTGCTGAGCTTTTTCCGATTCTCAGCCCGAGAGGCACTTGGAACTCGTTGAGTGATCCGCCCTCAGGCATGATGAATCCAAACGCTTCGTGGAGGAGGATGTACCTGACCCAGCCGCCTGTCGCACAGTTGTTTATCAAGAGCAATAGGTCAGATCGTCTCTGGGAGTACACGAGTCTGGACACCTTCAGCCAGAGCATTTTCTGCGGCCTCCGCGGACGGGAACTCTGGGGTCGACTCGGCCACGAGAGTAGGAGGATGTGGATCCATGGTGTAATGGACTGGCAAGAGTACAAAGGGGCGGACGACCTGAAGCGAGTAGTCCGCAAAGCAGGTGAGCAGGGTCGGCTCTGTTCCTAGCCTGAAAGAGGTGTCCTTGGTGATATATATTCGACTTGCTGCCAAAAGTCCGTCTGGCTCCTAGTTCTCAGGGGCGGAACCTTGGAGAGTGTCGCTGCGAAATCTCCACGCGTTCGCGAGCGAAGAAGTATAGGAAATGTAATGTTTCTTTGGAGCGAGCTGTCGTGAAAGACGACGCCTGACTCTGAGCAGAGTCGTCTGTCGCTGACTCCACATTGATATCCTTGCGGTTCGTAGAACTCCAAGGCTAGCACATCGTGTCGTTGCAAAGACAATGAGAAGTGGCTCATCTTCCGTCCAAGGTGTTGATACTCGTGCTTCCGGACGTAGAGTTCGAGAACCAGCTTCTAATCTAGTTATGGCAGGGAGACTTTCTGATGTACCAAGATGTCATTCGGCCAACGGCTGCTGCAGGTGCCCGTATGGTTGCGGCGAGTATCGAAACAGAAAATACGAAGTAAAGAGAAAGGTTTCGACATACCGGTCAAGATCTCTCTTGCTCACCGTCACCGACGCTTCAGCTGATTATCTCTGCATTCCGCGATTGTTTGGGGCCAACGGTATTTGGGAAGCGAAGACGAAGATGATTGAAAGCGGCGTGGAAGGAGAGATCCCACGGCCCACATTTACTGATGAGTCAGCAGCTCCTGCACCCGATCTTTCGATTCGAGTCCTCCAAGCTGCAATCCTCTGCGGCAGTCGCAAAACTACCGACATATAAATCTAGGCCTTCTGCCAAATGCATACATACATATACTGAACACATACGCAGTGATCAACTTGTGCGTGCAACGCGACCTAAATGCGTACAGTGGAGCGATCACGGAATGACGAAGGCCAAGTCGGGCGCCGAGGTTGCGAAAGTCGAGAAGATGGACGGGGATGCGATTGCGTGACGGCATAGGGCTCGCACTGGGCTTCCGTAAAGACAGAAATGAGGGCAAAGAGGGAACGTGGTATGCTAGTGTCGGGTGTTACTGGAAGTCCCTCAAGTGCCACCTTGAACACAAAGGACACGATTTTGGGAACAGGGAAATGAAGCGGCATGGTAGTAGGTAGGCTGAGCCTCGCGAGAATTGCTCATGTTCATTCTGATCGTAATAGGGCGAGTCGCCATCCAACCATGTTAACGCCTTCTCCTCTCGCAGCTACTACTGCTTAAGCCCGCCAAATGTGGTGAGCATAGCATCCTTCAAACGCCTTCCCATGCCCATGTTCTCCTTGTTCGGATGATCCTGAAAACTGACGGCCTTGACCGAGTTTGCCGTTGCCGGCCTAGGCTGCTTGCCTCTAATACTTGCGGCCGGCTTTGCCATGTCGTGTTTCTCGTGGTTGTTCTGCTGGATGTCGCCGTTGTGCGGAAAAGCGAAATCTCGTGCTATGGGAGTTGCAGCCTCCGACGAACTGTAGCCAGAGTCCTTGCGCTTGACGGGTCCTATCGAACCCGGCCTTGCATTGGTCTCACCTGCTGCAACTCCCTCGCACCCCTACGAGATCCCGTGCTGCTGTTTGAGCTCTTCTAATCTCTGCTGGCGCTCGGCGAGATCTTGTTGGCTCTTGGCCACTGCGATGGTGGTCAGTTTGTTGTCCAATGCACGTATTTGTCCGCAGCATGCATACTCTTTTCTGGCTGGTGATAGAGGACGACCAGATAGCGGTTCTGGAAGTTGAAGCCGTTCAGTTTGTCGCAGGCCGACTTGGCATCTAGTACATCTTCGTAGACGACGAATGCAGTGCCCTTGGTGTTGGAGGCGATGCCTTGGCGGATTTGACTAGAGGAGGAATGTAAGCACGTGAACTCTTCGCCGGGCCATCGCGCGGCCTCGAGACAGCAGCGGGAGTCGCGCAAGACGTACCGGATAGGCCCAAATTTGCCGAAGAGGTCAAATAGCTCCTCGGTGGAGACGTTGTAGCTCAGGTTCTTCACGAAGAGTGCACTGCTCGTTATCAGTCGGCCGCTTTGGGATGTAGATTTCGGGCATGGGCGCCGTCGCAGGCGATGCGGCAGGACTTACCGGTTGACTTCCGGCGCGAGTTTGTTCTTGTTCATAGCTTGGCTGAATGAGGCGGAGAGGTCGTGGGTGTCGGATGCGACGAGTGGTGTGGGCGTGGGCAGTGTGCAGATGGATCGTCCTCGGAGGAGTGGTATGGCTTTGACCTGTCACGGGCCAGGCAGACACGGGACGTCCCGTCAGGCCCCAAGGCGGCAGGAGCTCAGGTCGCGCGGATTGGAGGTGGAATGGAGAGCGAGGCCAGGACCTTCGAGAGACAACCGACCGCTACTACTGTAGACTCCTGTTCACTGTTCCTGACACTGTGCAGCCACGTACCGCTATTGTGCTGGCTGCACCCTGCACGCACGAGTCTGGTTCGCATTGTTGATCACATCTCCACACAACCACCGACCAAGCGACTCACTGCCGCTCCTTCCCCACCTCGACCGTTGCGCGCGACTCACCGTCTCTCCTCCACGCACCACCTCCACCACCACTGCCGCGAACGACTGCAGACGAGGAAGAGCTGGAATTGCGGAGAAACACCGCTGTGCGCTGTGCAGTCGTGTGAAGCGCGACCATCGCAGCGTATGGCCGAGTAAGCACTGCACTCTCCTCCGAGCACGCCGATTCCCGCGGCGACAACAGCCCACCTCCTCCACGATGTCGCGAACATACAACCCTCTCTTCAAACGAGCATTCGACGACGGGCAAGGCCGTCGCAGCCCCGACCGTCCTCGCTTCAGTCCTCTGTCCTCGCCCAGGAAGTCGCCCGTCAAGCTCACGGCATTGGAGCCCAGCTACAACTACCCAGCGCTGAACAACCATGTCGATTACCATGTGCGCCCGGAGGCGCAGTACACGGCTACACCGCAGCAGAGGCAGCGCAGTGATAGCTATAGGAGTGGTCACCACAGGACACCCTCGACCATAGACACACTCGCCGAGGCGGCATTGGCGCTTAGCCCGGCGCATAACACCACCACGCAAGCAAGTCCGGCATGGAATGGCTTCAGATACCCTCCCTTGCCACGACCTCGTAACAGCACGAACGAGCCACCCCACAAGCGAGCACGTTCCGAGGTGTTTCCCTCTCCGCTGGTCGGACAGTACGCCTCGAGGCCAGCCACGAGCTACGAGCAAGGCAACACCCGATCGCGAGAGGCACCGCAATATTCGCCAGGAGCAGATACATATGAAAGCCGGGTGGAAGAAGCTGCGCTTCTATTGAACTTCCGTACAGGTGGCTGGCCCACCCACAATGCCCGCCCTGCACCACAGCCAACAACAGCAGCGCACACTACGACTGGATTTAGACCTCATGCGAATAGCTTTCCGCAGGACCCTCAGCATAGTCGTCCCGTCGATCTCGCCGCACAGGCTCCCTTACTACCGCCCTTCAATCCTCAGAATGGCAATGTGCCTCGACCGACGCTTCCTTTTCCCCAGCAGACCATTGAGGATCCTGCAGCAGCCTCTGCATATGCCCGACCGCCTGTCCAACTCGATAATACATTTCAGCATACCCAGCGGCAACCTCAGACCGATGTCGGAATGCCCGACGCGCCCCCTCGCCCTCGCTCACCTCGAGCACATGATTCCTCACGCGCTGTGAGCACCGACGTCACAATGAGCGAAACATCGGAGAACACAGCGAAAGCGAAGCGAACTGTTGCTAAGAATAAATCGCGGTCTGCAACCTCACGAAAGAGCATGAATGAGAAAGCAGCGTCAAAGAGGGCGGCGTCGCGAAAGAAGACCCCGGACGCATCTAAAGCGGCGAAAGCTGCGGCGCAACTTCCGGGAGCAGATTGGGAAGTGAAGTCAGACAGGAACCGCAGGAAGAGCTTCAATGGTGCCGAGCAAGCGCAGTCTAGCGACCCGCAATTGCAGCGCGGTCAGTCCGTTCCACCTGAGGTTCCCATGTTGGTTCGCCAAATACCGGTCACCAAAGAACCAAGTAGATCGAAAAGATCCAAAGAAGTCACGTCCGAAACAGTCTGTGCCGGCTGTGAGATTGCCAGAGAGACCAGCAAAGCCAATCCAGAGTTGGACGAGTGGGTGTGCTGCAACGGGTGCAAGAAGTGGTATCACTTGGATTGCGCTGGGTTCTCCAAGGCCTCGGAAGTACGTGATGTCGACAAATTCTTCTGCAAGCCTTGTGAGCCCGTGCATGGTAAGACTACTTACGTACGCAAGAGCACGCGCGCGCATGCCTCTGTCGACTACGCCGAGCTCCAGCGAGGCGTGTTGAAGACCAGCGAGGAGAGTATGGAGCATCACTACGTGCAACCTATCAAAGATGGCACATTCCAATTCGATCCTGAGAACTTCCCACGTATGCGACCAGAGCTCGTGACGCGAGAATTCTTCGAGAAGAGCAATACGTTCACCGAACCAATTTGCATACCAGCAGAGTGGAATCCTCGGCCGTGGTTGCGGAAGCGGCAGCAACGGAAAGGTAGCGATGATACCGCGGTAGCTGATGCGGACAACACTGAAGAAATGGCGACTGACGACTACGAATATGATGCTGTTCCTGACGACGGGCAAGACAAGCTGGATATGGTCATGCCGGAGGATCTGACAGTGCGACAAGTCTGCAATCTGGCAGGCCCGGACACCCCACTAGATGTCATTGATGTGAAAACGCAGAACTCAGGCGCGAAGTGGACGCTCAGCCGCTGGGCAGACTACTACGAAGAGACAGGCGACGACAAACCCATTCGCAACGTTATCTCTCTGGAAGTATCTCAGACTAAGCTCGGCCGTCTGCTCCGTCGACCGAAGGTCGTACGCGACATCGATCTGCAGGACGAAGTCTGGCCGCAAGAAGAAAAGGACAAAGGCAAGTGGCCTAAAGTCCAATTCTATTGCCTCATGTCTGCGGCGGACAGCTACACAGACTTTCACATCGACTTTGGTGGCAGCAGTGTCTACTATCACATCTTGAAGGGCAAGAAGACATTCTTTTTCATCCCTCCGAAACCGAAGCACCTAAAAGCCTATGAAGAGTGGAACGACAGCCCTCAACAGAATTATACATTCTTACCCAGCATCACGGGCGAGTGCTACAGAGTCGACCTCAACGAAGGTGACACCATGCTCATTCCCTCCGGCTGGATCCATGCAGTCTGGACACCCGCCACAAGTCTTGTCATCGGCGGAAACTTCCTGACCAGAATGTCGTTCAAGAATCAATTCCGAGTCGTGGAAATCGAGAAAGCCAACGAAACGCCCATGAAATTCCGATATCCATTCTTCCAAAAGATCATGTGGTACACTGCTATCAAATACATGAGGGACGATCCAATGCCAGACACTGTCGCTCAAGCTTTCCATCAAGGATACAGATACGACAGGCAGACGCCTGTCTGGGCTGACTACGATGGAGATCTTGCTGCGATCGACGGTCGTCCAGGAGCCAAAAATGCCCGCTACTACAGCCAGGCTGAAATCGAAGGTCTGCCAGAGCTGGTGACCTTCATTTTCCACACCGTGATGCTGGTGATGGGTCGCGTCGAAGGCATTTCGCAAGACCGCATGAAGCGCGTCAACGCGTCGATCCCAAAAGGGCATGGCGAGCCGCTCGAGGTTGCCAAGAAATTTGCCCTGTGGGTCGCGTGGAAGCGCGGAAACGAGGATCCTCCCGCATGGGCACATCCTGATGCTGTCCTTCCAAACAGCAAAGAAGAAGGGCCTCCGAAGAAGTTGTCGGCGCGTGCGCTGAAAGAAATGGAGCGTAAAGAAGCCATCGTTGCGTGGAGAGTGGCGCCGGACCGTCAAAGTGCAAGGGTCAAAAACGCCACGGCTGCCGCTAGCATTTCGACTGCACCCGGCGCTAGCGTGGCAACGGCAACTCCTGATCGCGCGACAAGTTTTGCTCCATCACCATCATCGACTCAACACCCGAAAGGCACCGAGCCGCATCAAACAATGGCCGTCCAGGCGCCACAGATGGCGGCGCCGATGGCATTGATGATGAATGGGATACCAGGCCAGTATCTCAGCACGCCGAAAACTTCTGTTCTGGGGCCCAAGCGCGTGGCATGCGACACATGCCGGAAGCGCAGAATCAGATGCAAGCATAAGGACCTGGTTCTGCAGGCGACTCCAGAAAATCTAAACGGCTTTCACAACCACATCAATGGTTTCACTGGTCAGGACACCAACCAAGAAAGTGTCGCAGTAACGCCACCCAAGACTAATCATCACTTTGCAGCAGATGCCCTCAATGGATCACTCACGAACGGAGCCAATGGCTTGGGGCCACTTCCTGGGACGAATGCATATCTCAACAACAGTATCCCGATGACTATCAATGGAATTTCCATCTTCGGTGATGCTGGCAAGCGCGGCAGGACGAAGGCTTGTTTCGAGTGCAGAAAGTCAAAGGTAATTTCCAATGCCATTCTATAATCTATACAAGCTGATCAGTTGTCTAGCGACGCTGCGTGCACGATGAAAATGGCAACGTCGATCCCGTCAAGGCGGCAGAAACTCCAGTGCCTCGAGGATCTGTGGCCAGCAAGAAGCACTCCGTTGATGGCGACGGCACTCCAGCACAGATCAAGAAGAAGCCAAAAGCGAGCAGTCCGAGCAACCCGATTCCGCTTGCGCCCGCCATCTCCCAGCAGACTAACGCAAGCCATTCATCGCCGCAGCCCGATTTTCACCAGTCTATCGAGAACGGATCAGCTTACCCTTCACATTCGTATCATTCCACACCAATGAATTCCGGATCACCATCGCAGCACTCGCATGCATCGCACGAACACCACCACACTAGCCAAACGCCTCTGGATCCTCATCTCTACGCCTATCCCGAGCCCGAAGCCAATGACCACGACCAGTTTGCAGCCAACGCTTTTCCGTACTCGCAAGCCGAGCGACCGCCACTGTATCAATTGCCTTCATTGGAGCAGATTGCCAACGAAGTTCTTGATATGAATGGAGACTACTGCCCCACAGAGAATGTGCACGTTTACAAGCCCGAGGATATCGGTGCCTCCTCGTCGTCGAAGCAAGATGAGGCCGCCGATTCCGCCATCTCGATACCAGGAAGCGAAGCATCGGATGTCAAGCCAGTGCCGAACGAAGAAACCGAGTCAACCACTGTTCAGCCAACTATCGAGTCGATCGCAACGACGAACGATCGACTGACGACACCAGTACCAGCCGCATCACCCGCCTTGCAGAAGACTGCTGTCAGCGATCTGCCTCTCTACCGCCCACCGGCTCCAATGTCAGCATCTCCCGGGCAGACCCGTCGCCCGCTTGCCAATGGACTTGCATCCTCGCCGGCGAAGCGAAAGCGGGACTCCATGTCTGAAGCAGCCAACCAGATGAGTCCCAAGCGAGCGAGAATTGGCGCCACCCTCGAAGAAAGCCAGCAACAGTCCGTCATGGACGATGATGCTGAGCTCGCGAGGGTCTTGCAAGCCGAGAACAATGGCCTGCGGCGACGCACCAGCATCGTGAGCAGGTGATTGTGCGTGCATACTTGTGTGTTTTGAAATCGTTTTTGTTCGCGAGAATAAGCGATAGAAGGTTGATCCCCACTCTGGTACTCTTTGCTTCCTTGTAAAATACGGTCTTTTTTCTCTCTCCGAGAGGGTAATGGGTTCTGGTGATGAAAATGTGTGATAGAGAATGGTGGTGATGGTGGTAGTGGAGGAGGGCGTGCGTCTGTCTCTGCGAGCTGGTTAATCGCTTAGCTCGCTGTGAGACGCTGAAGGGAGGAAGGGAAGATGAAACGAAGGCCTCAATTGTGGGCATCGGATGTACAGTACGTTTAACACAACAAACAGTCGTATATGAATGGTATGAGAAACCATGATGTGAAAGCAAGTATTCACTGCGTTTGACTATTATTTTGTGATGTGGGAACCAAGATTTCGCAGGACAATGGGGTGACGTTGAGATGTTGCTTTCTTTATGCTTGGATACTTTTTGCGTGGTGCGTTACTGGCTCAATCGAGATTGCTTGTTCGGACGTCTCGTCACCATCAGCCTCCGACTTCCTTCTGATGCAAAAGCATTCGCTGAGCGACCCTGAGCTGATAAGTGAAGTTCTCCTACGTGAAAGAAACGTGGAAGTGAGATTTCTGAGTTGACGTGCTTCTTGCATTCGTCTGTTTAGAAGGTCTATGAATCTCGGAGCCCGAACAATTTCCCAGCAACTGGCATCCATTCGTCATTCCACCTTCGCTTGGTCTCCTGCATAGCGCCTTCTTTTAGTCTTTTAAGCTCTGATCCATCTCCTCCGAATAACCTTTCCAGAGTCTCCGCAAGTTCTTCAGAGCTCTTGAACCCCGTACCATTCTTGCCTTCTTTCACGAGCTCTGGCCACGCCTCGAAATCGCTCCAGCCAGCAACAGGTAGCCCCGCACCGAACATGTCTACGACTTTCATCGGGAGATCTACGCCACTGGATGAGGTGTGTAGAGAGAGTCCGAGGTCTGCAGATCCGAGCAACGATGCATAGTCTTCAGCTGCGAGCCAGGCAGATGTGACAGCAACGTGCTCCAATTTCTTTTGGCGTGTCAATTTCACGACTTGGTTTAGATAGTGATCTCGTTGTGGACCTTTGCCTGTGATGACGGCGATGATGTTGGGTAGAGAGTCGTCGAGGTCTTTTGCGTTGGAGTACCGCACGAGAGCATCAAGTAGAACAGAGAAGTCCTCATCTGGTGTCCAGGATGTGGAAGAGACTAGCAAACGACAGTTCCCACCTAGAATATCTTCGACATTTCCTGTCGTTGCTGGCAGAGCTTTGAGTAGCTCAATTCTCTGCTCCTGGTCAAGTGGTTGATAAATTTCTGCGGGTCTGTCGTGCAGTGTCAAAGCATTCTGAATCCCCCATTTCTCCTTCAGCACTCGGGCCATAGCATTTGTAACGCAGAAATGGCTATGAACTCCGTATCTCGAAAAGAAGCCTTCATACCATTCCGAGATTCTGACAAGAGAATGTGTTGGTCCTAATCGCAATGCGAGTATCGAGTAGCCGAAATTATGCCAATCAATCACCAGTCGTGTATTGCGTAGGAAAGTGACGAGTCTTGCGACAGCCAATGTTGGGATTGAAGGCGGATTTTGAATGAGCATCCACTTCGCAGCGCGCGTCCTGTATGCAAGCGCATAGTAGAGACTCCATACCTGCCAGAGCACTTTGAAGGGCGCAGACAAGAGGAACAGAATGCGATTGTCGAATTGTAATGCTCGCGGCCAAGCTGCAATCGGGACGATCTTGATCAGCCTGCTTTGCAAGATATCAGGATGCATCTCTGAGCCCGTGTAGCCGATGAGGTCTACTGTGCCGCCATGAGATGCAATGCTCAGTGCATGATATTGCATGCGAGGACTGCGGCCTATGTCGCCAAGGACCACGATTTGCACGCTGGCATCAATTTTTAGCCTGTCGGCGGGATCTTTGTGCTTGGCGAAGAAGGCATATCCGGATTTGGTGGCATTCTCCTTGTGTTCTTCGGTGAAGTCTTCTTCATTTACGTAGCCTGGGTCGAAGTTGGAGTAGGCTATGGGGAGAGTGAAAAGTAGGAGGCCGCTGAGGGCGGATGATAGAATAGCTCCATAAACGAAGACTTGCCAGAGCACTTCTGACCAGGTCATTGTCGATGGGGATGCTGCTGTAGGCGAGATAACCCGCCCTTTCAGGCTGTATGGCGCACTCTCGCCAATTCCAGTGCTCGTGGATCGTGATGGACCTTTATCTTTCTTCACGCTGTAGTATACCGTAGTTACGAGGGTCGGGCACTAAATTATGCAGGGATTTGCGCCACCACGATGGTCTGCACAACATGTGCTGGTGCGTTTCAGGGGCAGGTTGAGTTTGGACTCGAATGAGGAAGGTCATAGCATACGGCACGCTTCGTCTCGGTCCAAATAGCGCCTCTGACGGGGCCACGACTCCCGTCTGCACATCGTCACCGCACTCGCGGCCGCAGAGAGGGCGACAGCGTCAAATCCCGATGAAGAAGCAAGCAGCATTGCACGACTTCGTACTCGACCGCAGCGGAGCTTCCGGCCATGGCAAGCTACACCTTTCCACCCCGGCTCGCGGAAGCCTCGACGACCCACGGCGATAACAGCAACAGCCCGCCGCAGCGCCTGCCCAATGGCTCGACACACCACGCAAGGGCGAGTTCAATGCACTTGTCCCCGCCGCAGCGGCCGGCAGAGGCGACGAGCGTGTACATGAATGGCAACGGCAGCTACGCGCACCTCAAATCGGCCAGCACGACCACGCTGTACACCCATGCCGAACGCTCAAACGAAGCTACGCCGCAAGCTTCGCCTGTCGACGAAAGCAGACGCCTGTCACCCCAGATCTCCGACATTCTGGCTCAGCAGCACAACCACCACCCGTTCGCTCCATTTGGCCACGATACACATTCCAACCACGACCACCACTCGCTCCACCCCGCGCACGCCCACTCCCACAGCGAGCCGCTGTCGCCCATGAAAAGGCCAACGAGGCCACGCGGCGAATCCGATCTGGGCAGACCTGCAGGCTCCCTCCACCCACAACTGCAAAAGGCATCGCCGTCATGGTTCTCGCTGCCAGAGGCTCTGACGAGCTTGCTGATACCCTTGCCGTACATGCTGGCGTCAGCAGCATATCATCCGGCTGGCTTTGTCGAAGATGGACTACCTCCGCTCTCCGCATACGAAAGACTACAAAAGTCAGTACTCGAGGACGGTGCTGCGGGACATAAGGAGCTACTGGTGAGGAGAGGCTGCGGGTTCGTGGAAGCATGTACGCTTACGAGTGGAACATTGCTATTGTTGGGCGTAGCAGCCAAGATAAGAGGTTCAGATCGAGTCCTGGACAGGCGGAAAGAGAAGGCAGAGGCAGCTTCGACGGAGGGACTCGTTACACCTGCATCGGCTCAGCGCATCCTGCGTCGAAGCTTAGCGATTGGTCTTCCTTTCTATGCGTCCATGCAAATCGGAGGCATGCGGACAGGCATCGCGCTGTTGATGACTGTGGCTTCTGGACTGACCAGTACGGACATGCTGCACAGGCCGACCTGGATCGATTGGCAACAAATTCTCAAGATGCGGAAAGCGTCGATAGCTGTCCTTCTTCTGGGCCTATTGTTGGATCTCAGCGGTGTCACTTTCAAGGCTGCACCCTCTGACATATTGCTTGGATACTTCGCATTGGCGTGCTCTATCTTCTTCATCCCGCCCCCTCTACCCTCTGCAGGCATATCCGCTTTCTCCTCGCAGCCAGCGAGCGCTGTCACGCCAACAACCCCACTGACCGGGCGGTCCTGGTCTTATACTGTTTCCTCTTCTATTGTATCATCTACAAACGAGATCAACTTGACAATCGCAGCGGGCGTGATCATGTCGATATTGACATTGCTTAGCTCGGGACTCCTTGCAGCATCGCCTTCGACAACTCCACTCGCGATCGTCTTTACCACGCTGTCTATCGCCTCCTCGGTAGTAGCAGTACTCGCAGGACGCCCTTCAGCACTTCGAACCCCGCGCATGGCAGGGCTTGGTATCAGCTGTTTCACTTTTGCGCTCTTCGCATTTCTTTTCTCACCTTCCCTCTGGCCAGGGACAATTTTGAATGGCGGTCTTTCAGCGCTTTCATATTTCAGCGTTTTGTACGATACGCAGCTGAGCACGGCTCATCAGCATCATCACGACCACGCTCACGATCATGCACATAAAACGCAAACGCATAACCAGACCGGGCAACCCGCATCTGGTCTCACGAAATATTTGTTACGAAATTGCGAGCCGGGCTCGCTGATGCACGGCATTTTGAGCGAGAAGGATTCACGCCGAATAGCGTATTTTACATGGTAAGTGCAGTCCAGCCTCCTTCTAATACGCCCGCTCTAACACAATTCCAGCCTCAATTTCGGCTTCATGATCGTGCAAGGGATCTATGGATACCTCAGTGGGTCACTTGGCTTGCTCAGTGACACTGTCCACATGTTCTTCGACTGCCTAGGCCTTGTGGTCGGTTTGGGTGCTGCAGTGGCTTCCAAATGGCCGACGAGCCCGGAGCGACCTTACGGCTGGGGCAAGCTTAACACTCTCGCCGGCTTCGGTAACGGTATCTTTCTAATGCTGGTCAGTGTGGAGTTCATTTGGGAAGCTATGGAGGGTATTGTGGAAGGCAAAGAGCTGCGCCATGTCCAGGAACTTCTGGTCGTGAGCACGCTGGGTTTTTTGGTGAACATGGTGGGTCTCTTTGCATTCGGGCATGCGCATCACGGACACGACCATGGCGGTCACTCGCACGGACATTCCCACGGACATTCTCACGATCATTCGCACGGCCATTCCCACGCTCAGTCGCACGACCACGGCCACTCACACGACCATTCGCACTCGCACGGACATTCACATCAGAATTCGGTACATAGCCACAAAGCGAACGACTCCTCGGGCACCAACGGAGACATCTCCGGATACTGCGACCACAAGCACGAGAAGAAAGAGGCAGCTCACTCGCACGATCATGGCGACGATGAACATAACGAAAACATGCACGGCATTTTCCTACACGTCGCAGCTGACGCCGGAGGCTCTCTCGCCGTTATCCTCAGTACAGCAATGACACTCTGGAAACCTTGGTATCTCTGGGATCCCCTTGCGACAATCATCATCGCTATTCTGATCTTCGCCGCTGCCGTCCCACTCGTCATCAGCTCCGGTCAGAAACTCCTCCTTGTCATCCCTGATACCCTCGAATATGAAATCAAAAACACATTACAAGAACTCGGCGAAATTCGCGGCGTGGTTGGATACGCTGTTCCGAGATTTTGGATCGACGATCGGGACGAGGATGGCGATGGAGGAGGACATCATCATGGCCATAGCCATAGTCACGCACATGGACATGATCATGGAGGTGGTGGAGGAGGATTGAAGAAGAAAAAGGTACAAGGTGTGATTCATGTCATTGCCAATCCGGCGGCGGATTTGGATGATGTGAGACATCGCGTTGATGAGTTTTTGAGGGAGAGGAGGATGGATGTTGTTATTCATGTGGAGAGGGAGGGTGAGGGGTCGTTGTGTTGGTGTGGTGGGGGTGCGGCGGGGACGGCGAGGAATAGTGGGAGTGGGTTCTGATGGGCTGATTGGGTGTGTTTTGAGTATGGTGGGTGCGATTAGACGAGTTCGGAGGGGGAATGGTAAGAGGTCTGGAAAGGAGGACGTTTTGCATGAGTGGAATGGGGCGCGTGTTTCTGAGCGTTCAAAGCGTTGCATTGTTGTTTTTGCTATGCTGGGTCGAGTGGGAATGATATGTATCTGTGATGGAAGAAATCTGTACTTGTATCAATCAGATATCTGTTCGTGTACGGAAACATGAAGATATAAGCATTGGATTTTGTTACGGGATTTGTGCAGGACTGGACCGTATCTAGACTGAAACTCTTCAAGGGTTCCATTCGACGGAATGCTTCCGTCGCGCAGCTCTCCTTCATCCCAAGTCTCGCGACAAGCAGATAGCAGGGTTTCGATTTTCTGTCGGTTCAATTCTTGGTCATGCTTCAATCATGCCTCTCTCCTGTACTCATACAGTCGGAAAATGTCTCTCCCTCTACCACTGCTTCCTATGCAACAACCCCTAAACAATTCGCTTTGACTCAAAGGGAATACTTCAACTCATCATTCATGAACCCTTGCTCTCCTGAGAATGCTTTCTTCCAGGATCATCTCAGTCGTAGGCATATGCGACATTCTCATACCAATCCATCGTATAATGACAAAGCCGATACGATCGTTTCGTCTCGTTTACTTCCCTCCTGTGAGAGCAAATTAGTCAGTCAACCTGTACTCACCCCAATTGCCCCAAAAAAGCGTCATCTGTACATACCTTGAATTCGGCCATATCCAAACTCCCATTCTCATCCTTATCCATCATCCTGAAAATCTTCTTCACCCTCTTCTCTGGCGTATCCTCATCCTCGGGCAACTTGACCATACTGCCGACCATTTTATATATCGCCTCGACAATGGCGAGCATTTCATCGTAGCTGATTTTGCCGTCGCCGTCGATATCGTATAATTGGAAGGCCCAGTCGAGTTTGTCTTCCATTTTGCCGCGCGAGGTGACGGAGAGGGCGCAGATGAATTCTTTGAAGTCGATGCTGCCGGATTTGTCGGCGTCGAAGACGTTGAAGACGTAGTCGGCGAAGGAGGAAGGGTCGCCAAAGGGGAAGAATTGTTTGTAAATTTTTTGGAATTCGGATTTGGTGAGCATGCCGGAGGGGCAGTCTTTTAGGAAGCCTGGTCACGGAGTCTCGTCAGTATGTGCGAAGGGGTATGGTTGGATTGTATGGTATACCTTTATACCATTGTTGCAATTCCTTCTTGTCAAAATGTGTGGCTTTTTGTAGGTCGACAAGCTCTTGCTGCGACAGTTTACTCTGACTGGTTTTGTGATGAACGGTTAGCTTGTCGAGTTCCATTTCCAAATGCGACACGCCTGTGCTCTTGGTGATCTGGTGCTCGAGGTCCTTTATGCCGATCCTGAGGGCACACTCCTGTTTGGCCTTGAACTGAGGGTAGGTCTGCGAGACGTAGCGCGGGATATGGTATGGACGTGGTCGGGCATGGTGGCTCGTTGCTATACTGCCTCTTCGCTCTTGCGACTGCGACGGTTCTTGTTCGGCGGTACTATCGGCTGACAGTGGTTCGTCTGGAACGATGTCGAAGACCGGGAGCTCAACCTTGGGAGTGTCGGCCATGGTGTTTGCGGTTCGAGGGTGGTATGTGCCTGTCGCACGACAGTTCGGTGGGTATGGCAGTTCCGGACCAAGTATCCAAGGCGAGCAGTTTTGTTCGCTGGCGGCGGAGCACGCGAACACAGCGCACAAGGAGCGAGCCGGGATGGCACTCCACTTGAGCATCGCCCATTCCAAGATTGATGCGCGGTTGTAACGTCATATCTTTGCACAGCCGGTGGCACGTGAAGGAAGTGGGCAGCGACCGACTCACCTCTTGCCCATGCTGGGCGACCTCCTCGTCTACGGCGCTGGAGAGGGCGAGGGCTGATGCGCGCGCTTGGCGTGGACTGGACAGGAATGAGGCGGGTGCGCGTGGGTTGCGGAGCGGCGAGGGTCGAGGCTGTGCGAGCGGTGCGAGACGCGGTGGCTGCGTGGTTGTACGGCGAGGGTAGTATATATCTTGGGCGGGCTGCGGCTGTGAATGTGGATGTTTGGTCAGCGTCAGCAGGGAGGAAGAGTCGAGTCGTCGTTCTAGACTGGCTGCCGATGAGATCAAAGAGCAGAGCAGGACCCCACCACGCACGCACGCACGCACGCACGCTCTGCAACTGCGGCGGCGTGGCTCAGCACGCGCGGGACTCAGCTCCGTGCCCTGTGCGTTTGCCCTCTTGAGCCGAACCGACGACGACGTGTTCGCTACGTGTGTGTCAATCGACGCGTTTCATCGACGATAGAGCTGTCTGCCAGAACTCTATCAGCATCTGGTGATGCTCGTGATGGCCCGCTGGCAAGAGTAGCACCGCGACAACCGACAGTCTGCACAGTCAAACAAGCATCCGACGGTTTCAGGGACAGAGCTTGTGCGTGACCTGACAAGTTTCAGCGGCTCCGAGTCAGCCAGACACGTGCACGACACTTTTCCACCCTCTCCAACATCACCTTCTAGAAGGCGGCGTCATGTCGAATCCCTACTTTGACCGCGTCATTTCGCCCATGAGCAGTGAGCCTGGCGGGTCTATTCTCTCTCCGCCCACGCCTTCCACGCCAACTGCAACTGCTGGCAACAAGTCCAATGCCCTGCAAAACAGGGTCACGAGTGTACTCTCAGCCTCCTATGCAGACCTCGAAATCAGAGATGCACTTAGCATCTTGGATGAGAGGGGCTTGCAGAACACCGCCGACACCCGACGAAATCTCCGCCTCGATGTGCAAGAGGAGCTAATTCAATGCAATGGAGAATTCATCCACGATTTTGGCAAGGTTGCCGAGCAGCTCAAGCGAATTGGGACTGCCATTGCAAATCTCAATGCCAGCTGTGTGGAAATGCGAAAGCACGTCACAGCCTCCAGCCGCGAGACTGGTCCGATGCTCGATGAAGCAAAGTCCATTCTGACAGAGAGACGTCAGGTCGAGACCAAACAGCAACTGCTCGATGCCTTCACGAAGCATTTCATCGTGTCAGATGCTGACCTTGCCACTTTGACCTCTACTGCGGAGCCGGTCAATGACGACTTCTTCCGAATTATGACCAGAGTCAAGAAGATTCACGAAGATTCGCAGGTTCTGCTTGGCTCCGAAAATGAGCGCTTAGGGCTCGAAATTCTGGAACAAAGCTCACGACAGCTCAATTCGACATATCAGAAGCTGTACAGATGGGTGCAGCGTGAGTTCAAGTCACTGGATCTGGAAAATCCGCAAATCAGCGCCGCCATTAGACGAGCACTACGAGTGCTGGCCGAGAGACCAACGCTGTTTCAAAATTGTCTGGACTTCTTCGCAGAAGCTCGAGAAAACATCTTGTCGAACAACTTCTATTCCGCTCTCACAGGCGCACCTGTCGATGCAGATCATCCAGTCCTTGGCAAGGCTATCGAGCTGTCGGCTCACGACCCCCTCCGATATGTCAGTGACATGCTAGCATGGGCACATTCGGCCACCGTGTCCGAAAGGGAGGCTCTCGAGGTGCTCTTCATCTCCGAAGGTGACGAAATCGCGAAGAGCATTCAAGCTGGCATTGAAAGCGAGCCATGGTCTCGCGCCGATGGCGAGGGTGCTGCATTGCCATTCGATGGTCGCAAAGCACTCAATGAATTGGTGGACCGAGATCTTGCTGGCGTTTTCCGACAGCTGAAGCAGCGAACTGAACAAGTTGTACAGAGCCACGAAGATGCAACGCTGGCCTACAAGATCTCGAATCTCGTGAACTTCTATGCGGGCATCTTCACGAACCTGCTTGGGGAGAGCTCAGCGCTGCTCGAAATTCTTCGTCCACTCTCAGACAGTGCGCTTCGAGCGTTCAGATCTACGATGCGCGACCATGTTGCAAACTTGCAAACAGACTTCGCTCTTTCTACAGACGACCTTGCGCCTGCTGACTTTTTGATCGATGCATTGGAGACACTCAAGGTCTTGATGAAGAGCTATGACACATCAGTAGCCAACGTGAGCCTTGCACAACGCATTCAAGGCTTCCAGCCAATTCTCCAGGAGGCCCTCGACCCGTTCTTGGCAGGCTGTGAGAACATCACGACGCGACTGCGGAAACCAAACAGCCACATCTTTGCCCTCAACTGTCTTCTTGCTACCAAGGAAGTCCTCGGCGCCTACTCCTTCGCGGATCAGTCGGAAGCGCTACAGCCCAAGATTGACGCCCATGAACAAGAGCTCACTCAATCCATGCACAGATGGTTCCTGAAACAATCCGGCCTCGAATTGCTCGCGGACAATATCACCTCGACAGACGACCTCGCTTCATCGTACAAAGATCCTGGCCAAATCATTTCTGTCGCGCAGCAACTCGACGCTTTCCTACCCACTGCTACTGAAGACGCAAGAGCATTTCTTGCACAGCTAGAGAACAAGACTCTGGCTCGGAGGATTATTGAGAATGCAGCAGAGATCTTCTGCGAAGATTTCCTGGAGATTGAAACATTGGTCGTACAGGCTGATGAGCTGAGGATGAAGCAGGTCAACGGAGACGTGGAAGAGGAGGTGTGGTTGCGAGAAGTCTTTCCCAGGACTGAGGACGAGATCAGAGTGTTGTTGAGTTGAGCACATACCCGGCTGGAGTGCTCCTCTGGAATTTTTGCATCAACGCACTCTCGTTCCCACGTCAGGACGGACAGGGTCATGATGCGCGACAAGAGAGACGATCGGGCTTCGATATGGCATTCGTGCTTGCTTGCCCTTCTCTTTCGGTGCCGATTTTGCAATCACGCGTCTACTGTCAACGTCAACATATGCACACGTGCGAAACACTCTTGGCACGCTGGAAAGAGCTCGGCGTACAAGTCCTCAATTCTCATCGCGTGAATTTGTTGTCTTCCTCAGTCACGTCTCATCATGAGTTACACTGATCACTCATCAGCTTACACCAAACCGCGTAACTTCTGACCTTTCCTGAACACAACACCATATTCATGCAACATCCTCAACACCATTGACCTAAAACGGTCGCTGCGTCCGTTCCTTCGGCTGGGATGCTCCACCATGCTATCCACTTTCTTGCAGGACTGCACAGGCTGAACTTCGGGGATGGCATGAAGGAGCTGAAGCTCTCCACATATTTTATCGGACTTTGCACTCGGTTTGCCGAGTTCCATGCCGTGAGCCAGTAACCTCTCAGACAAAGGTCCTTTTGGTATGCGGCTAAGGCTTCGCACGCGAGAGGATGCGCCTCCTGGAGGGCGATCACCAGCTGCGAGTGCATACTTATCGACTGCATAGGTAGCTGCTCCAATGTAAGGTGAACTTTGTTTGTCGGTGAACTGGAATCGACGCATGTCAGAATCGTTCGAGCGGTAGAGGGGACGTCAGACAGGTGTTTCGACAGTTCTGTACTTTGAGCCTCGCTTGACTGAGAAAAAGAAAAAGAGTAGCAGCAACGAACGACCACCTCAAGCTTTTACTCCCCAACAACCTCTTCAGCAACACCAACCAGGCCCTCAACAGCGAACATGGCTTTCTCATTCTCCCTGGAACTCCTGTCCTCTCCAACTGTCCTCGCCGCTCTTGTTCTCACCCTCTACCTCATCTACGCGCATATCATATCTCCCTCCAAACTGTCTCACATTCCGGGCCCATGGTACACTTCTCACAGCACGCTTCCCCTCCTCTACTGGATCACCTCCGGCTCCGCCTGGTCCAAATACGGCCACCTCTGCCAAGAGTACAATTCAGATCTCATCCGCATCGCGCCCGGCCACCTCATCACAGGCTCCGTCAAAACATGGAAGAAAATCTACTCTTCCTCCTCCTCTTCCTCGACAAAAGGTTCTTCGCCCGGCTACCCCCGCTCCGACTGGTTCAACGCCATGCGTTTCGTCCCCAACCAAGACAACACCCTCTCAATGCGCTCCGAAAAATCCCACTCCGACCTCCGAATGAAACTAGCAGCAGGCTACGGTGGCAAAGAAGTCCCCGACCTGGAATCCAAAATCGACGAACAAGTGCTCTCACTCATCTCCCTAATCAACAGAAAATACATATCAAATTTGAAAGAAGGAATTTATAAGCCGATGGATTTTGCGAGGAAGAGCCATTTTTTCACTCTTGATGTGATTTCTTCTCTCGCGTTTGGAGAGAGTTTTGGGGATTTGAGGGATGATAATGATAATCATGGATATCTTGAACAGATGGAACAGGGGATTACGTTAATCAATATCATGGCTGTTTTGCCCAAACTCTACTTATTTCTTGAGAAGAGTAAGATTTTGGCACTGGTGGGACCGAGCGAGAGGGATGATTTGGGATTAGGAAAAGCGTATCGGCTTGCGAAGGAGTTGGTCGGGAGGAGGTTTCGGAATGGTGATGAGACGCCGAGTGAAGATCGGAAAGATATGATGGGATCTTTTTTTCGACATGGGATGAAGAGGAGTCAGGTGGAGAGTGAGGTTGTTTTGCAGATTTTGGCGGGGAGTGATACGACTGCTACGGCTGTGAGGAGTGTTTTGTTGAATGTGGTGAGTTGTGAGAGAGTTTATAGGAGGTTGATGAAAGAAATTGGAGAAAAGATGGAGGGGGTTGGGGAAGAGGAGGTTATTAGGGATTCGACTGCGCGAGGGATGAAGTATCTTCAGGCTTGTATTAAGGAAGGATTGAGAATTGCGCCGCCTGTTAGTGGGTTGTTCTCGCATGAGGTTCCGGCTGGAGGAGATGAAGTTGACGGATATTTCGTGCCTGGGGGTACAAGAATTGGGTAAGCAATGCTTCCCTCATACACACATGCTCCTCCCGTATGGCTAACGACATATCCCAGCTGGTCCACCTACGCCATGACACGCAACCCATCACTTTTCGGTCCAGATGAGCACTGCTTCCGTCCCGAACGCTGGCTTCTACACGAAGACGGTGGCGACTGCGAAAGCGCCGCCAAGCTCCGCGAGATGGATCAGAATAACGAAGTCATTTTCGGCTATGGACGATTCAAATGTCTTGGTCAGCCTGTCGCTCTGATGGAATTGAACAAGATTTTCGTGGAGTTGTTGCAACGCTTCGATTTTCAAATCTGTGATCCGAAGAAACCGTACGAAGTCGATTTCCAAATTGGTGTTTGGACGCAGATTGGATTGTGGATGACTGTTACGAGGAGGGAGGAGCGGGTTTGAGAAATCATTAGTAGGATATGGAGAGTCGACGGTAGGCTGCGTGGATATCAGGCGTCTGCAGTCTCAAACACATCGAACGGCAGAGGAAGAGAGATATGAGCCTCTAGAGTTGAAGTCGACTTTGCTCTGGTGATGGCCAGCCCATCTATTTGGGCGGCTCGGATGTCTGGCACGAAACTGCTCCGAGTGCCAAGCTTCGGCCCCTGAGGCACCAATTGCTTCCGTGACTTCACCTGGTGTTGAAGCTAGCAGATCTGTCTAAATTTATCACTCAACCCTAAGCTTTTAGTCACGAATTCAACGTCGTTCCATATTGAGTAAGTGCACACTCATCTCTCGAGCTCGTATAGAGAATGTTCACGAGCGATTCCTAAGAATTAGCTACGCGACCAGCGGTTGCGTTTCTTTCAGGTTCGCAAAAACAGTGTTGACGATGTCTATGTAGTTCTTAGTTACTGATAAACGGAGGTTTGCAGCGAGGAGCTTTTTAAACACACTTGCTTCGGCAGCAATACATCATCAGAGCTCGGAAGTACGACCAACGATGGAAGCTCCATCGGCGATAGCACACCCAGGCTTGGTTATACGCACACAAGCTATGTGGCAAGACGATTCATTACGGCAAGAATATGTACATGCCCTCTCCTCGACTGTTGTCCGTACACTGTACACCAGGGGCTCTTCTCCCATCGATTCCACCAATACCTCAAACGTACTCGTAGCACAAAAGCTCATTCCGAATATCCATAACATCCTCCGCTGTCACATCCTCCAGCAACCCAAACAGGCTAATACCATGCTCCAAAGTCGTCGTCGTCGCCGCCGTCCCATTTCCTTGATCTGCACCATCCTGCCTCTTCAAACTGTGCTTCCGAGCATGCGCCTCATGTCTCTTACGCACTCGAGCAGGAATTTCACCATCCGGCATCCACCCCTCAGGAACCGGCGCAGGCCGATTAGGATCCTTGACCGTCGGACCACCAATCGCATACAATCTCTTCTCCAAATCCACAACCTGCCAATCCCACCAAAGCTTATCCACGAACGCATGATGAACATAGAACATCGGATCTCCGGGACTCGAGATGGGGTTTAACATTTATCACGCATTGAGATACGTCAGCAAAGCAACTCATCATAAACCACTCCCATCAAAAACAAAAGTAGAGATCGGAAAGAACTTACCTCTCCTCCAACACCACTATGCCCCGCCGAATGCGGATAAAACTCAATCCTCTCCCAAGCCTCCTCAAAACTCGTCGAATTCCTCACAAAGTCAAGAAAGACCTTCGAAGCAGCTTGACTCGCAACATCATCGATCGCGCGCTCCAAACAGTGCACGGAATTATTCTTCCCGGGTCCGATGACGAGTGTATAGTTCTTGAACGGTCCGTCACTAATGCAGCCTGGTTCTCTTCCACCAAACCCAAACTCCGCATCAAAAATACTCGAATTCGCAAAATGTGATGCATCGCGTTCTTCGTCCCATTAAGGTTGTGCGCCGGTGTAATTACATTTGTTGCGAAGGAGAGATTCGTGTGCATGGGTCATGTAGCGGTGATAGGGGAGGAAAGCGCCGACTTCGTGGATGAAATCGGATTGGAGTTGGTGTTGTTCTTGGAGGGCTTGGAAGAGGGTTTTGGCGATGGGGAAGCGGGATAGTTGGTCTTTGGTTTGGAGAGAGGGGAGGGTGGAAAGGGGTGTGTTGAGGAGGCAGACTTCGGCGTCGAGGTAGGATTTTTTTTCGTCATTGGAGAGGGTGTGCCTGAGAACAGGTCGGCTCGTTAGCTTGGCCGCGATGCGGTTCTTTGAGATGTGACATGGTCACTCACCATGCTTTCCTTTGAATCAACTTCTCGCAACGAGGATGCTTAGCCTCAAGAGCAGTACAAGATGATTCTGCACTCTGCGCATTGACAGCGAGCAGCTGTCCGCACGCGGCGAACAGAATTCCAGAGCCCCTCATAGTTGCAGAAGCTGCTTGTCTATGCTAGCATAGAGAAAGATAGCAACCAAACTTCTTCTTGTACCAGCGCGTCCATAGCGTCGATCAATTTCCCTTCTCTGTCACCTCTACTCCGTATCGCGAAACATGCCAACAGCGTAGCGCCCGAAGCTGTTCCACTTTATGCTTAATTTGACCTTTCAGTAGCGTATTATATGGTCTCGCGACTAGACTATGGTGGGCGAGAGAGCACACAGCCACTGTCGATCTATTCTCGTTTCCGCTGCCGTACAATTCGAGGTTAGGTGAAGGCGCAGCAAGCATTGTATTCGTAAAATTTCGAATCCAGAAGCGTGTTGCCAAGAGGTCGATCTTGAAGAGGAGAGCTACATATAGAAACAGTAGTGGAGGCAAGGAGACTCATCAAGTTACGGACGGGAGAATCGGATGCAGTAAGTTGAGTTGGTGGACCAAGCTCAGCTGTGCCCTAGGGTTGCGCGTATTGGGTTACCCACACGTCCTTTGAGTTTGGCGTTCAATTCAGCAAGAGGAGACGATGAAGTTGTTCTGAATCAAATCAAGTTCCCAGACTGTGAATGATTGATTGATAATTTGTTGCGCACGTCTGGACTCTACGTCTAAGTGTACATCAATAATCTTCAGACTTGTCAATCGCGCCATCGCCAGCGACAGTAGCATGCAACAAGTTTCCACTTGGTATCAACCCGACCTCCAGCCGACGCTTATGCCCATCCTAGTGGGCAGTATCTCCATTCCGCCAGCCCCAAAACTACTGCCAATTTGATATAAACCCGCACTAAGGTCTAAATGCGAATCCAGGCTCGCACTGCTCACAGCGGCAGCCTCTTGGATGGTCCGTATACTGTGCGCGCCTCGCAACGTCTGGCGTGCCTGTCATCCTGGACATCACAACGCTGTTGGGATCCCATCTTGGCTTCATTCCAAGGTCGGGATGCTGAGCCAAGCCGAAGCCAGGAGCATAGGGCGGAAAGTGGATATAAGGTGGGCGTAGGTGCGTAGGACTCTGTTGTGGCTGCTGGAAGCCCATATGCTGCCCCCGGGGACTGACGAGCGGCGTGGCGTCTCTCCTCATATACTGCTCGTTCCTGGGAGGTGACATGTGATATTGATGCTGCATGTGGTTCTGCATGAGGGTTCGTTCGGCAAATTGTGAGGGCGACAGAATGGGCGGGCCCGCACTCAACCTTGGGGTGCTGCTGCCTTGAGATATTGGGGCTGGCGGAGGCGCCCAGTCTCCATTCGACGTTGCAGCTGCAATTTTTTGCAGCGATGGAGACATTTGTACCTGGTTCGAGGACATGCCTTCTGCTCCGGTGCCACTTCGAAATTGCCCTGTCATCGCCGGGCCTGCGACAAAGCTTGTTCTACGGCTCTGGAGTGACGCTGATGAACCATTGGAGCTCGTCCGGGTTGGCGTCGCTCCACCGACCGGCGGGCCCATGCGGCCGTTCAAAGCTGAATCTAGAGGCGTGCGAACGCGGCTCGGTGCTGCCATTGAGTTTCCTGTCCGAGGAGACTGTTGAGGTGGCACCATAGCATCCACATTAAAGCTGTTCCTCCTGCTCAGAGGGAAAGGGGGCGGAGGTGCGAGACTTGCACGCGAAGCTCTCTGCTCGTTCTTGGCAGTAAGTGGTGAATATTGTGGTCGTTCGCGAGAGCCTTGCACTGGTCCCACATCCCGCTTCATTTGACTTCGATCCTGCTCCCTGCGCGCGCTGATCTGGGTCGCACCCCGTTTACCGGAGGACGAACTACCAGCTACTGGTGTCGTGCAGTCTTGCTGACGACTCTGCACTGGTGTTTGAGGAGCAGAACTACTCATCTGGTCCTGCTGTTCAACGCCAGTGCTGCTAGCGTGGCCTGCCACTGCTGACTTTGCAGGCGAATTGAACATTCGCTGCACATTTTCCTCAGTGGCTGACAGCTTGTGAATGTAGTGCTCTGGATGCGTTCGGCGGATATGGTCTTGCATACTACGAGCCCTGTATATTCCGCTTGCAGACTTTGCACATGGTCCTCCCTTGCCTCTATCAAAAAGGGGGCATGCAATTGTCTTTTCGCTCGGTTCGGTCGCCTTTAGAGGATCGAAGGTGCTTTTCGCGCTCGATGCGCTCAACTTTGGCGGCGCAGAGCTTGGCTCAGATCCTGACATGCCTAATGAAGAACTGGCATCGCGCTTCGGCGTCGCGGCTTCGATCGTCAGCGGAGTCTTACGTGGTCTCTTGCTAGCTGGTTGTGATTCGGCTGCATTTGTAGATGCCACTTGGAACGCCTCTAGTACCGTTCCCTTATTGGAAGCCGCCTGAGCTGGCGGAGCATATGGGTTGCTGGGGAACGGAGGCGGTGGAGCTAATTCGTAGTCTGATTCGCCAGGTGCGTCATCTTCGTCGTTTGGCTCGACTGTCGATGCCGCCCTCGGCTTCTTAGCTGCTGGCGGGCCTCTCTGCTTCGGTATGACAGGATTCGCCTTCTTTGGGAAAGCAGCGAATACATCATTCAGCTCGCCGACAACGTCGCCTAATGGAAGTGGGGCGTCGTTAGGGAATGGATCTTCTCGGGTGGCATTTGAAGACGACCGTTTTCGCTTGTTGTTCTCATTGCTGAGCACCGAATGTCCTTCCTTTACCACCTCTGTATCAGCAGGCTCCGACGAAAGCGCACGTTTCTTATTCGGCGGCGCGTCCCCAGCCTCTGCTTGTGTGGCGTCACTATCAATTTGCTGTGCACGCTTTCGTTTCTTGGAGGAGCCTTGCTGTTGCTGGCCCTGACTCTTCGTTGTTCGAGCACGTTTAGCCGGCTTCGCACCAGGCTGTGCATCGGCACTCTTGCCATCCTTGAGCGGAACAGCGGAGGTCGTGTCTTCGCCCTCATCCGGGTGTACACGTTTCCTCTTGCCAGGCTTCTTCTCAGTAGCCCCAGCAGATTCCTTGGCTTGGCGCCGCTCATTCACGCCCCGACGCTTTTTGCTCGGGGCGCATACGTCTTGCCCTTCAGCGCTAGGCTCCTTCCTTGGCTCGTTAGGACCATCATCCACAAGAGCTGCTGAGGTCTTCGAGTGCCCTGTTCTTCTCTGTGCAGGAGCAGCTGATGATTGAGGCTGGGTCGTGGATCTGTCTCCAGTCGTGAAAATCCCAGCGCGCAGCTGGCGCGCGGCAACAGCCCTCTCGACGCTAGCTCTGTATGCACCAGTTCGGAAGTCCTCCAGTATCGGACCTCCGCTGTGGTACCCGGCAGGATAGTGATTGTACGAAAGTTCGTTTTCAGCTTGTCGTGGACTCTACCCAGCAGCCAGCAAACAATCGTCCAAAGCACTCATAACGCTGTCGTGATCGTTCTTCGCTACGCCCTTGAACTGGCCGTAGTCGAACTCGGCATCTATATCCATGGCATCTGCATTGTCAGGCCCAGAGAGTTTTCTGCGCTTGACCCCATTCGTGAGGTGCGTCGAGACGCCGTTGATGCCACCCTTGGCGGATAAATCCAGCACAGGATAGTGCTTGAGCATGATCTGCTCTTCCAAGAAGCGATCCTGCTTGAGGAAAGAGTCTGACAAGCCGAGCGCAAGGCGCATGTCTGCCATTCTCAAAGGTGCACGTTGCGCTTGCATCTGCATCTCGACAGGCAACATGCCTCCTGCATTCCGTTGCAGGACCCCTCGATCGGCGTCGTCTTCCTCTCTCCGAAGCTGCCGTTTGAATTTATGCGTCTGCACGCCATCCTTGCCCACCGCATTGCTACGCGAGTGTCCGAGGAACGCACTGAGCATCTCCTTGATGTAGACTTCACAGGCCTGTTCGACCAGCTCGGCACATCCTTGAAGCATGCCTTGCTGCACTCCTCCAGTCAAGCCTTGCTCATAGCATATCGGCTCAATCTTATTCTGCAAGTCATTCGGTGCCGGAAATTCGAGCTGCTCGCTTGCCAAAGGTTGAGCATATCGCCTCTGAATCTCAATATCAAAATTACTCCTGGCAAGACCAGGCGTGGTCGTCTGAGACTCGTTCGGTCCTTGTCCTGTCCCTGGGGGTTTCACAGCCAGCTCATTCGCATACTCCAGAACCTGGCGCAGACCATCGTCCTTG
The DNA here is from genome assembly GCF_033473495.1 of Cercospora beticola. Classification (NCBI taxonomy): domain Eukaryota; kingdom Fungi; phylum Ascomycota; class Dothideomycetes; order Mycosphaerellales; family Mycosphaerellaceae; genus Cercospora; species Cercospora beticola. The sequence goes on from NC_088942.1 coordinate 405,370, forward strand.
GCCGCTTTTGTAGGTTCATCCTTCAATGATTTGATCCTCTGCCTGTCTCTCGGATGTATGTTCATAATCTCTCTCTTCAACCTCTCCTCCGTCTTGTCGTTCGCGCCTCCTCCCGCACCCGAGCTCTTTGACGTGCTCGAAGGCTTGTCTGTTGCCACGACCCATGGCGCAACCTCTGACGCAGGAGCATCGCGCAGTGTGTTCGCATAGATGGCCGTGATCAGCTGGTTGTGCAGCTGCAGTATTGAGGCAGTGGGTCTGCTCAGGTCCGTACTGGCCAGCGGCAGCGTCGTGAGAAGTGGTTGCAAAACCCATGATAGCTCGGCCTGGTTCAAGCTGCCGAGTATGAAAGCGGCGATGGTCGCCTTGTAGTCGCTCCATTGATCTCCCAAGGCGGCCTTGAGTTGCGCATATATGGGCTCGACGTTGATGCGCTCCACCAATGTTCTCCCCGTTGGCGGGACTGTCGCAGCGCTGATGCCATATTTGATCGTCGCGGGGGTGGCTTTGGTAAGTGAGGGCGAGATGGTCAAAGTGAGCTCTGCGGGATTCATCGTGGCGGCGTTGCAGCTCGAGGTCGGCTATCGCATGGCTGGGCTGGAATTCGCGATGCGCATGTGATAATGTGCTCCGCGGTGATGCGCGCTAGTATCGGTGTCGTGCGCGGAGAAGTGAATAGAAATGCGGTGTCGCGCGCGCTTGGTCGATGCGTCGGTGCAAAGCGCGCGCACCGGAGTTGTTGACCGGTCGATGCAGGCAATGTCGCGCGGGCAGAGTGGTGCTCGAGTTGTTGACTTCGATCTCGACCAGGGCGATGTGGAGGACGCGGAGTGCTCCCGAAAAGCGGGAAGGCGCGTCAGCGAGCCGGAGAGTAATGCCAAGAAAGAAAGGACAACCACAGGAACAGTGAACAGCAATGAGCATTCAAATTTCACACTGGCCCCTGTTCAATCTGCTACCCACTTTCACAGGCTCGTGCCATAATACGTCAGTCTCATACTAAAGGAAAAGATCTGGCGTCGCGCCGTCGGGTCTTCTCGCCAGAAGCCCACCAGTCCCATCTTTTGGTGCACCGACCAAATAACGTCCATGGATACGTGACTCCTCGCTTGGTCTTAAGATGCCATAGCTTTTTCAAATCCCGCTCGCTTTGATACTCCCAGCATGGGGCTTGTCCTTTCGCTGAAACGCTCAAACAGAAAACAGAGAAAAATGCAACAAGCATATGCAAATTGGACATGTGAAAATCAATGTGTAGCCAAGAGTCATCAACCTCCTGCTCCCACTAATTCAATTCTTCAATCCTGCCGCCATCTTCCTCCTCTTCTTCGGGCCACTCTATCCATTGCCATTTCTCAGAGTGATCCACTGGCATTGTTTTCATATTGCCATCACTGTCGAGATCCTCCTCGGGATGCACGACCACTTTGCCTCCGATAGCCACACTTTGTAGCCGAGACGATATTGGTAGTTGATACTTGAGTGTCCCTCGGACGATGAGCTCGAAGGGGTATTGGATAATTTCCTCCCACTTGGCACTCCCACGGGATTCCGTCCTGTTGCCTGGTTTGGTCAAACGCAGCTGTCCCGAGGATACATGCTCATGCTGCTTGATCGGCGAGGCCTCGAACATCAAGGCTTGATCAAAGTGGAAGACTCTGCCCAAAAGCAGTGTCTGTGCGTCATTTTCGGGATCAGCATCCGGCGTGTTCTCGCCAGGAGCGTGCCAGTGCCCATCAGGATCCTGGATAGGATTGGGATTCTTTCCATCAGAACCACTTGCACGCACTCCGTAGCGCATCTGCCTGGCAATCTCGGGCGCATCTGGTGCTGTCGTGTTTGGCTTCGAAACATGTTTGCTTTTGGCGAAGATGTTCACGTCCAACTCGCTGACAGAAATTCCTAGTGTGTTCGGGTTGACTGCGCCGACCAGCAAGTCCAGCATCAACTCCGTTTCACTGGCTAGCACATTGTGAATTTTGTGCACTTTGACATCGTAAAGAGGCCTGTTCGATGCGAACACGAAGCCGAGAGCCGAAACAACGACGAGAATAAGAACAAGAGTCGTCAGGAAGCACCCGCCCCATCGCTTAATTCCACACCAGCCCCGTGCCTCGTCATCTTCGTGATAGTAATTCGGAAGCGAATGAGTCGAGCTGTTCGCAAAGCGATGTGGGTGGTATTGCTGCCGTCGCGGTGTTCGCACTGTGCCATGTCCCATGAGTGGCGTTCTCTCGTCATCCGCATTCTGGCTGGCATCGAAGTCGTAGGGTTGTTCCTGCTTTCTCGAGTTTGAGAAGAAACTAGCGCCCCGAAACTGCATATTCTGCGGACTCCGAGGAGATGTCGGCCTCGATCGTCCTTGCACAAGGTGATTGTTGCGAACTTTGGTGGCTTGCGTATAGGGAGAGTCTTGTTCCTGGTTCCCACTCCTTCCGAACTTGCCAAAGTGCTTTGGAGTGTGCATGCGAACAGTGCCGTTCCTGCTGTCCGGGCTGTCCATGCCATAGGGATTTGTAGGATTGGTGGAGAATTTCATACTTCGCTTTCCGGCCACTCTAGGTCCGTCAAAGGAGTCGTTGTAGGCTCGAATCGGGCCTCTCTGCTGCTCTGCCATGCTGTGGGAAGATGTTACGCTCGGAGTTCTCGAATGATGTCGATGCCGCCGCGGTTGCTCTGGTGGGTTTGACTCATAGACAAAAGTCTCGTCCGAATCAGACGTATTCGCTTCATCTACAGCACTCGCCACCCGGGCCTCGAACAGGTCCGCTTTCGAAGTTGCCGTTCCTTGATTGACACTTCTTGTCTTGGGCGCAGCCTTCTTCCGTTCCTTCCTGGGCCGAATCGTCTCGTTGCTCGGCTTCAACTTCACAGTGCCGCCACTTTCGATGCGCGAAGCTGATCTGTCAGTTGCAGGAGCGAGCTGAGATTGCGGGATCGATTGCACTGTTTCGGTCTCTACCGTCATGTTCTGCTTGCCCGCAGCCTGTCGTTCCTTGGCAGTGGGCCCGATAGAATGGCTCGGTTTATGCTGTAGCTGCGCCTTTTTAGCAGCTGGCGGTTGACTATGTGCTGTATGTGAGCTTGCGCCAGTCGACTGCCGGCGTCCGCGCTTGTTATTGGAGTCGCTCTTGTTGCCAGCACTCTCGCTTCCGCTCTCGCCCGGCTGAATCTCAGATTTGGTGGGTGATGTTTTGGGCTCCTCACCAGTGATTTTCGTAAGCGGCTTCAAGTCAGCAGCTGCCTGCACGGCTGCAGGACTTGGATCCTGACTATCGGTTATGTTCTCTTGCACGGTCTCCAAAGTCGATTTGCCACTCGCACCACGTGGCGCTGTTTTGGGTGGTGGCGGCGGCTGCAGCTGAACATCAGGCCTCTGGTTATCGGTACTAGCTGTGCGAGAGCTCGTTATTGCTGCGATGTTGTTCTGTGGAGTTGCACTCAATATTTGAATGCTCGGCATGGCTGAAGAATCTGGCCTTCTCTGCTGTGCAGCTGCAGAGCCACGTCGTGAATTGGGGCCTGAAGGCGGAGGCGACTTGATCCTTGGTGAGACCGGCCATTGAGGCGTGGTGTCTCCGGAAGCAGTCGCACTTTTATGTGCCCGACCGGATAACTTTGCTACAGCGTCGCTCACTGTTGCTGGTTTGTGCTGGAGTTGTGGCACGTTCGATGCTGATAGTGCTCTTTGAAGCGCTGCTGCCGACGGCTGTGCTGATAAGGAATTCGTGGCAGTAAGTGGCTTGTCCTGGCGGATCGGTGAGGTGTTTCTCGATGTGCGCGGACTCACTCCAGGTGCGGGCGATGCAATAATTGGCGTGAGATTCGTGGAGGAAGACTTTCGTAATGTGGGCACAGTCGAAGTGCCAGTTGACGATGCTGACGTCGACTGTCGTAATTGTGTGGTCGAGGATTTTCTGGACGCCGTCTGAGAACTCGATCCACTCCCATTGTTGCTATTCCCTCCATTGAAGCTCGGTTCTGCAGTCTCCGCTTGTCCGCTGATAGAGCGAAAGCCCTCTGGGCTATCTTTGCTTGCCATGGTCCTGGCGGCTGGGTGTGCTGTCTCGAAGGCTCCGGAATGGCTCACATCCCACCATCTTCCGCGATGATTGCCTGTTGCGTCACAGCGATCCTCCCATTTCACACAATTTGGACGGAAGCTAGGCGGATGTGGTAGAGTGGTCGTCTCGGGGAATTTGGTGGGCGTCGGCAAAGCAGTCGTCCCAGGTTGAGCGCAAGGGCAAAGAAGCGGTGGTCTGCAGGAGTTCAGGGAAGCTCGGGCGCGTCAGTGTTTGCTTCGCAACGTCTCGCAATCGTCGTTGGGTTTCCACAGTTTGCGGAGTCGAGATTCCCAGGTACGCCGGATCCTTGATTCTGCCGAGAAGCGAGCCGACGCGATGCGATCACGACCGGCGCAGGGCTGAATTGTTCGGTCAGGCGTCGCGAGGCGTCGAGGCGAGCGTGTGCGGCGCGCGTGTCGCAGAGTGCAGACGAGAGGTGCGGGCGTGGTCGGCGCGGGCGATGACACGAAACAAGTAGGGCCAACAAAGAAAAGCAGCGGCCCAAGAGGTGATGCGGACGGACAGGCCAAACACGCAGCCTTGCGCCTGGCTCCCGAGGAACTGGGCGCGAGCGGAATAGCGCATCGGCGAAGGCACAGCGTGGAATGGTCGTCAGTGGCGTCCAGGCACGCGCTGGGCCATACGGAGCGAGTGCCAGCGACACCAACACCCGCCCATCGCCTGCCTAGTCATGCCCTCCGCGCTGTCGCTCTTTTCTTCACACTCTGGCACCGCGAGCCCACACCGCAAAAGGACGTCCGGCTCACGTTGTGCACGACAAATACTGCACCCGTCTTCTCGCGAACACTGCATTATTATGTGCAGCTTCATGACGCTGCTCGGGTAAGGCCAGCGCCACACCTCCGCCAGCAGTACCTCGAGTACTTGGGAACCTTTGTGCGGTAGCACTGGAACTCGTTCTCACCTCCCGCCCGACGGAATCAGCTCCTCACCCAGCTGGCTCCTTTTCTGCAAAAACATTTCCCTTGAGCGGGCGCAATCGGCAGCAGCCAGCAGAGAGCCAGCAGTAGATTCATCACACCGCTCCGCAGCAGCATCTCCCACGCAAGGGGCGCTGTCAGCCGGTCTGTCTCGAGCGCGCGCACACCACGGCCTCGCTGGCTCGCCCACGCGACTCTGCCACGTCGATGTCGCGGGCTGCTCTCGTGACGTGCACGACCGAGCGAGTGCGCCACACCTGCGATCACTAGCCTCTTCACACCCGTCCGCGATCAGGCGCAGCTCGAGCTGCAGAGCTGCGATATGCTCGGCAGTTCGCGCTAGGGTGCTGGGCTCATGAAGCTCGCCGGCCATCCCGCGCAAAAGGAGCAGAAGGAGCCGCAAAGCCGGTTTGCTTGCATCTGACGCTCCTCCTCCACCACTCGCTGCCCGTAGCTCACCTCCCACAGCGACGCGATGCCAAGCGCGCGAGCGCACTGCTCGTGAGCCGCATCACACGTGCTTCCTACGCCGAGCAGGCAGACCTGCCCAGCACCAGCTGCAACAGCTCAAATCAAGTATTTACCCGATATCGCGATGCACATGAACGTCCATCGACGAGCAGTCGTTAAGTGGACCATCGATCTCCGAACTGAGCTCCCCACTCCATCTCGTACCAAAGCAAGGAAACTTGAGGCCTGGCTCTGATCGAGATTGTTCGTTCCCGCAGCTGTCGAATCCGACCAGTGAAGCCCAGTATCATCATGTCGTAAGCTACGCAGCATTTCCCCTCTTTGGACAATGACCCCTTCTCTCAAATCTCTCGCAAGACCAAAGCACAATCAAAAGCAAGGCCAACTCCCCACCAAAGCACATGTAAAAGCAAGGCCAACACGAACACCAAATGTCGCAAGGCGCAACGACCAAGCAGCGATGATCCCACATGACAGCGAAACAATGGTACGTGCGAGGTGAGGTAAGGCAAACAAGGCATCATCTCGCATGCAACACGAGAAAAGACGGCACGAAAACGAGAATAGACTCAGCCTTCACAGCCCTCAAAGCCCTCGATCTGAACTACGTGTCTCCCACAAACCAAAACCAAGTACAGAGAAACGATGACACAACCTCCCATTTCCTCACCATCCAGCTCAACTCAACAGCATAATTCCCCTCATCACCATCCATCAAATCCTTCTCAACAGCCCCAAGCTTCTCACCACCTCACTCAGCCTCCCTTTGACAAACCCACTCGCATATGCACAACATGTACATCTGCATGCATGCATGCAACCTGCGAACCCGCATGAAACAAATTAGCAGTACTATGTAGCATCTCCCAAACGAACAAAAGATTTGCATGTGCAGGTACCCTCTGTCAATGCCACTCTACACAATGTCGTGTCACCCCAACCATCCGACCGAGCGAGCGAGGATCGACCTCGGCGAGTAGCATGCATGCATGCGTAGAACAAACGACGAGGTAAGGAGTAAATCGATCACAATACGACAACAATGACAGCAACAATAACAGAAGAAGAGGGGGAAAGACTCATGCCCACAACACATCTGTTGTCCTTGATCCTCACATTTCTATGGCGTTCAAAGAGGCGCCTATGTTTAGAAGTTATCTACCTTGGCGAAGCGGCTAATCGCTCGCCTGCTCGCTCCTTTTTGTCCCCTCCCAATTCCCATACTGGTGTCTTCTGCCGTGTCCTCATAACCTCCGTACTGTTCGTTGATCACTGTTGTGTCGTATGATAATAGCGATAAGAAGCCTCGGAACTCTTCTCAAATCCCTCGCGCTCTTTCTTCCATGTGCTCCCACATCCAAATGCAAGCCAAGCAAAGCAAGGGGCGCGTGCGTCGCCGTCGCCGCCATTGCGCAGTAAGGGATGCTTTCAATACTTTTGTTGCATGCAAAATAGACAGTGGTATTAGTTCATGAATCGTGCCAGTGTGCTCTTCTCTTTCTTTCCTCCTTCCCGTATGTTCCTCCTCTATTCATATGTCCATCATTTCCACATCGTCCTGTTGGCCATGGTTCAGAACATCGTCGGCCGGTCCCCATGTGCCTTCGTACACGGTGGCGCCTGCACGGCGGCGTCGCTCAACCCACTGCACGCCATGTACGGATAAGAGCTGATCCACGGTCGGTCGCTGATCTGGGTCTGGAGAGATCATCCATTGCACAATCTTCTCAAGAGCTCCGTCATCAGTGGAATCCACCATGAACTTGGGCGGGGTGACCAAGTCATGGTTGCGCGCAGCCTTGGGCGGTGGCGCCGGTCGCAGGAAGCTCAGATCATCGTCATCGCCATGCTGTGAGGTGACAAGCGATTCAGTCGACAATCCGTTCAGCAGATTGATCGGATCACCCGAATCATCTCTGGGCAGGCTGTCGGAACTCCATGTCAAGCTCGGCAGATCGCTGAGGTCACCAGCACGAAGACGTTGCCACGAAGCGCCATTTTCGGGAAGTTCGATGTTACCGGCAATCTCAAGCATGATCATACCGAGCGAGAAGATGTCGGCGGGCTTGTCGAAGCGGCCAGAGAGTACCTCGGGGCCGATGTACTCGCGATCGCCTTCGCCGTCGAGATCGGCAGGTGCTGGCCATGTGCTCGCCATGCCGAAATCGCCAATCTTGAGGAGACCTTCCCAGTCGATGAAGATGTTGGCGGGCTTGAGGTCGAGATGGATGAAGTTCTGATCGTGGATAGCCTTCAGCCCTTGCGACAACTCCAGCAAGATCTTCCAGATGCGGAAGTCATCGAGTCTGCCCTTGTCGCCCGCTACTGTCAGGAAGTCCATGAAATTGCCATTCTCACAGTATTCGGTCTGAATGTAGAGATGGTTCTTAGACTCCCAGTGATCGACCAATTGCACGATATGCTCATGACCTTGCATCGCACGCAGAACGACCACCTCTTGCATTTTGCGCTGACGATCTTTGACACCAGTGTAGGGCTTCCTGGCTTTTTTGACGGCGTACACAAGACGGCCCGGGCTCGAATTTTGCTGCTTTGCCGACACGTGAAGGGGCTTCTCGACCTTGTAGACTTGCGAGAACTCGCCAGTGCCAACGGACTTGACCTGCCCGAATCGCGAGGTGAGCGACGTATCCACGTCATTCTGGAAATAGCCAGATGTCGCGTTGCTCTGTCCCAGACTGAAGGCAAAAGAATCGCCACGAGGTCCAGTGGGAGTCGCGGGTGGGAAACTGCAGCTGTTGAATGGTAAAGAGGCCCGGTTTTCCACGGATATCGACAGACTGCTTGGGTCTGGAGGCGTGAAGGACTCAAACGGCGTGTGCGGAGATTGCTTACGCTCAATCTGCTTGATTGCCATGGGGCTCGGTGCTGGTAGAGGCTTAGCATGGGTGCTTTCATTCCCATCCAACATCGGGCATGAACGCAGCGATCGTCTTGCAAGTGGTGAGGGAGAAGCCAGTCGACGCGCTTCGTCATCCGACTGGCTTCGTAACAGACGCGGTGAAGGTGTCGCACTGGCTGTGAACGTGATGAAAGGCATCGGCGAGTCATCAACAGCACAGTCATCCACATCCTTCTCGCGCCGAAAGCAAGGCGTAAAATCAGTGTGCATGAACTTACATTCGTCCTCTGCCGCTGGTGACTGTTCGCGGTCAGCGGGGGAGGCAAACGTGTCCGGACCAAGTGAGGTTCTCCTTCCAAACAAACTGCTGCGCAAGCTGTTACTCTTGCCCTTAGACTGAGGCCTGGGCACCGAAGTTGTGGATTTGGTTGGCGTGGGTGGAAGATCGTCACCGATCGCCTGACCATCCAGATGGCGAGTCGGCGAATCGATGGGTTCGTCTCCATCAAGACTGATAAAAGAGCTCTTGCGGGTCAACTGAGGCTGATTGGTGTTTGATCCGAAGATGTTGACGCCTTTCCCGAACGTCTCGGGCGAGATCTTGGAAATCCTGCCGTTGAAAGGTGTACTCGGGCTTCCGAATTCATGCATAGGACGGGCAAGTTTTCCCAAAGCAGATGGCGCTGGACTGCCGCCGAAATGCATTAGCGGCTGTTTCTTTGATGGCGTGTCTGGCATGTTGGTGCTCTTGAAGAGGGCCTCTGGACCGCCGTCAATGTGGCGATGCTTCTTGGAGATCAGCCCCGTGGACATGAATGCTTGTGGCAATGGCTTCGCCATGTTGTAGCTTGCAGGCGTAGCATGCGCATCATTCGGAGGTCCATCTGGTAGCTTCGGGCGGAGAGCACCGAGAGGAAGTGATTTCGAAAATCCAGGAAGTTTTCTTGGTGCATCCATGGGCATTGCCATGAAGCTCTCAGTTGGCGCAACTGGTGGTTCTCCAGGAGGCGTTGTCCCATCATCTGACACGCTCGAGGTAGAAGACGATGGCGTCAGGGCATGAGACAGTGGATGTGGCTTGGCTGCTGACTGGAGAGATTTTTGTGAGGGTGCGGGAAACAGGACTGGAGGGTCGCTCGCAGAGCTCCTTCTGAATGGGGAGTCCGCGTCGGAAGTGCGCAATGGCAGCGAACCATCGAGTGAGAATCTCGAACGTGTTCGGGTCATTGAAGGACTCATGACAGAATCGCGCATGGAGTCTGCGAACAGATTCTTGCGACCAGAGCCCGCTCGCTGCGACAAGGTGGTCTTACGCAGACTGAAAGGCCGTCTTGGCGGTGAGCTAGGTTGAGCCATGTTCCAGGTGAAAGTGGGTGCAGCCTCCTTGTCCCCGTCGTCTTCTGTGGGCCCGGAGCCATCGTATTGTGCGCCATCGAAGCTTTGCTCAAAGATGTTGAAGTCAATGCTGGATGCGCTGTGCAAGCTCCTACGCTTGCTACTGCGAGGGCTTCCAAAGCTTGCAGCCTCCAAATTCATGACTCCATCGCTTCGCTTTAGCGGACTCGACTTCATCGGCGATGCATGCTCTCGCATGATGGGCTGGAGAAACTTTTCAGGTCCTGGCCTGCCGAAGTCGAGTTTGATGGGGTCTGTGGCGCGGAGGTCTGGTACAGCCTTCACTGAGTCTTCGGAGCAATCCATGTTCTCCTGGTCTTGCTCTGTGGATGCCCGGCGCGTTGAGTAGCGAGCGTTTACGTTGGCGTGATTGACATTGTCGCTGAGCGCGCGTCGCAGCGGGCTGTTAGGCGATGTTTTGCGCGATCGTGTTCGTGCTGCCCCAGAACGCTGAGCTGAGGTCTTGCTGCGCGTGTCGATATGGGTTTGGTCTACACTGTACGCACGACTGAGTCCCGATGGCGACCGCGGCGCGGGTGACATGGGCGCATTCGGTGTGTTACCCTTAGTCAAGAGTGCGAACCTCGAGGGCTTGGATGGCGAGCGAGACAGTGAGCGACGAATTTGCCGGATGGTCGTGAAGCCGTCAAATTGTGGACTCCGCGGGTGGGTAGGCGACAGCATGTGCATCGAGCCTCCAGGCGAGTGGCGCGGGGAGTACTCGAGCTCCATGGTCTTCTACCTTTGCGCTGATATCGTGAAGGTGGTTCGAGTTGGGTCGCGCCGACAATGGCGGTCGGCGGGCGGCGCGTGCGCAAAGCGGGGTGCGCGCGGTGTTGATATGTGTTCTGCGACGAGTCGCGTCTGGCGGGCACACGCTGGTCCAGTGGTATACGCGGTGCCTTCGTGGGATCAAGGCAGCAAGATTCGGTCGCTGGGTGAACTGGTGGCCGGGAGGGTGGAGGCGCGTTTGGCGTTTGATATGCGTCGGTCGCAAACAACCACACCAGGCTGCGACTATCGGGAGCACCACATGAAGAGGGCGCGCGCGCACAGTCGGTCGGACAGCGATAAGGATGACCTTGTTGTCCGATCTCTGAGCGGTTTAGGTTGTTTCCGTGGAATGCGAATATATCAAAACACCACGCGTCATGGACGGCGAGTCCAGTGGGGTGGTCGGAAGCCGCGAGCCGGTGCAGCAGCGGCGCGGATGCGGTGTCGTTGGGCGGAGGGGGTGGTGGGAGGGAAAAGAGGCGTGGACGGCGCGCGGTGATGGGCGAGAGGGTCTGTCTTGAGTGTCGTAGGCCGCGACGACCCTTCTTCTCGCTCGTGGGAGGAAGTCGCCAACGCGTGTGTGGATCAGTCCCTGCTTGTTTGTGGGAAGGTGGCACGGGCGCTTCCGTAGCGCGAGCAAGCGTGACCTGGCGGCCGATTCTGGCGAGGCACGGAGAAACTGGCAGCGCCCGTCTCACTTGCCGGTATATCTTGTCAGGCAAAGACTGCAGAGACACTCCTCTCGCACTGTGCGTGGAGAAACGACAGGTGCGCAGGGGCGGGGTGGTGGAGAATGTGTGAGCTGTCCTGCTGCTACCACCACTGCTGCCCAGCGCCGGTGGATAGATACATGTATGCTCTGCGGGCCTCCTCCTTTCACAGGACGGCCGTTTGTGTGTTTATTTACCTTTGTAAACAGCACCCAAACGCTGCGCTCTGCGGCAGCGCATCATAGTGGAAGCCCGACAATGGCATCCCCGGCTCGCAGCGCAATGGCAGGGCGCTGGTTCGCTGTCCGTCCCAAGTCCTGGCTGATCGCAGTAACGCGAGGGCCGTCTTACTGCCAACTTCTGGATGAACCCTTCTTCTCGCGCATCCACCATGCAGCCCGTAGACGATGAACCAAAAGTAGCAGCGGCCACTCGCAATCTCGCCCATCCGCAGGTCAGCCTGGCCACATCCGGAGCGCGAGTGGCCCAATGCGTGCGCCTCTGCGTCCGACATCCGCCTCCAGCGGGCTCATCGTCGGCCGCTCGTCTGCTGCTGAGTGCTGCTGGCAGCATGCTGTCAAAGTGTGACACGAGACATCGATGGAGAGTATCAATCGATATCGGCATGTGCTCGCGTGAGATCAAGCCCTCGATCGTCAAACGCCCCTCGATCGCGCTTGGCTGTCAGATCTGAGTTCGACCCTGACGAAAGCCACAGGGAGACAATGCCTTCATCACACTTCGTCATTTCTCGACCTTTCGTTTTTGCACCCACCACTACGTCAGCTGCCGTGCGCAAAACTTGGCCCTTATTTCTATATATCGCGACTGCACCGGATTCGATCATGGATATACCCAGGAAGACACTGCCGGACGCCACGGAACTTTGCCAGCGTCATCGCACACCACCCATCGAATACGGCTGACACACGTGGAGACACTTTCGTGAGATTCTCGAAGCAATACACCGATCTATCTCATGCTATTCGAAACAATGGGCGCCACTACAGCGACCACTTCAGAGTCCCGACCCATGCTCTTGTCCCCAGACAACCGGAAAATTAGCTATCGCAGCAAAAACGGCAACGTGATTACGCTCGAGCTCAAGAACTCCAAGGCTGTGGAAAGCCTACAGCAAGTCGCGAAACGGGGTATAGCTCAGGAAAATAGCGAACAAGACCAAAAGAAGCAGGAGAGCGAGGGGCTCTGGGCTGGACTTTTCGACACGTTATCCTTTTGGGTGATGGAGGGCGTGGAGATTGCTGCCTTTGGACCATACGATGAGCCAGCCCCAAAGTGAGCATGTCTCTCACAGGACTCATGAGACGGAATTGCGGGGCTCATGCTCTTCCTGTTGTGCATTCCTTCTGGGCAGAGAGGATCTGATTCCGGGCCAAGAACGTCGCGAAGGCTTTTCGGATGCCCTGGCCTTCTCCTTCTCAATCTCACCGCGCTGCTCGCAGCGCTCAGCCAAGCCGGCAAGGAGCGGCGCCGTGCTCAACTTCTCCAACACCTGACCACTCTTGACGACCACACGCCGCCTAAATCCTTCTGCCTTGATCTGGCCGCGAAACCTCAGGTGGACGACTGTCGCAGCTTCTTCAGAATCTGCTTCGGGATCGTGAAGCTCGCGTAGCAAAAGGGCCCAGGTGAAGTCACACCCATAACGCCGCGACCGGAAGACAATTGTATGTGGCTCTTCGACCCGCTCCACGACAAGATAGTCATTGTTGCCGAGCCCGTAATCGGGAAGCCGCTCACCAGGGATGAGCCTCTGCCACTTGGACTCAATTGTGCGCGAAGGTCGCCAAGACAATGGAAGCACTTTCTCCGCAGGTTGCGGCAGGTACCAACCACCTCGGTTCTTGCCGATTTGCAACAGCCACGGAAAGATGACTTCGGCGGGTGCGCGAATAGTGCGCTTCTGGTCGTACACCATGGCCGCATCCGGAATGATATTGTCACCTGGAAAGAGGTCTTCCTTCCTCATTGGCTTTTCCATCTCAGACTTGTCGTTCTCGCCAGAGAGATCGGTGCTGCTCCTGTTCAACGTTTGATTATTGATCGGGCCGCCAGTCTCCTTTGCCAAGTGTGCATCATTGTCACCAGCGCGTGGAGGGCCATTACTGGCATCGTGGAACGTCTCATGCATTTGCGACTCCTTCGCTGCTTCTCTCTGAGCAGGCGTCTGCGCCTTGGCGTGCTTCTCGTCGCTCGTCTTCAACGAGCTCTTTCGAGGGCGCTTCTCATTCTTGGTGGGTTGAGCATCATGTGAGTCTTTAATGGCTTCTTTTGTAATGGGCTGCTCCAAATCTTTCTTGACGTCCTCTTCAGCCATGGTTGCCAGTGGTGAGGCGTAGTATCTCATTAGCTGATTATGGAATGAGGAGATGAATGGTCCACGAGCAGCAGCACAGCCCTTTTTGATAAGTCGGGCTCCAAGGTTCTGCGCCTGCCTCGAATACCAAACAAGCGTTTCACAATAAAATGCCAGGTTCGCCTGCTTTACCAACCATTGCAATCGGCATAAGCACCATCCTTCACAATCACGGTACTAATTACGAAATTGTCCATGCGCAGCATGTACCTCGCTGCAATTGCGTCGTCCTCCACTTGCTCGTAGTTGCCTGCTGCCTGCGGCTTCGTTCGCCAAGAGTACAAGTTCTTGCACTACACCTGGTCATCCGCGTCATCAGCATACTTTCTTCCACTGGGCATCGAAAGTTTCAAAAGCACGGCACAACCAAGCTGTGCTCTCGAGCATCCCAGTCGACAACACGAACATCGAGATGTTCGCGTGGTCTATACATGTCGAGTTTCAGTGATCGGCAACGATCAGAAGAATAGATGTAGCAGACAGCATCGAAGCCGGCAAAACCCGGGAATACACATGTCACTGGTCTTAGGTCTCGAACTATGCACACTGAAACTGTTGAGCCTAGATCGATGCGACGATATGGCGTCGGGTGACTTGCAACGTCACCAAGAACGGCGTGGACTCGGCTCGTGTTGCAGGCTACAGCCGTACAACGGCTGTCTAACAGAATCTCCACGTGAGACTTTACACCTTTTCTGCGACAAGTCACACATCATGCGACCACAATAAACCGCAAACTCTTTCACCGAAGCGCGGCAAGAACCAACGCCAAGAAAGCAAAATGCTCACCGCTTGGGAGTTGACAGGAAGTTCTCGAGTTACCGATGTTTCTGCGACTACGGCTGCCTACTGAGCCTTCGATCCCGCCGTTTTACCCTCCACAGCTCGAACATGAAGAGAGAGGCCACCAGATACATGGTGCCGGCAAAGACTTGAGGATGCAGATATGCCCATCGACCCATCCTCGGTCTTCGCAAGTAAAGCGCAATAACTTCAGCAAACGTCGTCGGCAAGACTGTAGTCAGCCAATGCAGTGAGAGGAACGAAGGTACCTCAGCAAGACCAGCAACCTCTGCGCAAAGCGGCCCAATCGTCATCCAGAAGGTTCCAATGAAAGCACCAGAGACAAATGCGAAAAACAGCAAGACTCCGTAGCTGTTCCCTGGAATCCAGACCGCAAATATCATCACCGCATTGAAGAGCGTAGCACACGCCGCAACTTCAATCCTCCCAAGTCGATCACTAACAAACCCAATAGCAGGCCTCCCAATTCCCGTTCCAAGATTCAAAATCGCAGTCAGAGTACTCGCTTGCGCCTGCGTAAGCCCCACAACCTCCACAGCATAACTACTCAAACTATACAACAGAGCCATATACCCAAAAAGATTCAAAAAATTCCAGCCAAGCAACAACAAACACTCATATCTCTTCAACAAATGCGTCGCAAACCCCAACTGCGGCGGCTTCACCACATGATTCCGATCCCTCACCAACAACGTCGCACTCACATTCCCCACCAAACACAAAATCCCCGTAATCCTCAACGCCCACCCAAGACTTATCCGTTCAATCATCGCATTTGTCCCCAAACTAAACGTCAAACCCCCAAACCCGGACCCAGCACTCGTGATCCCCGCAGCTAAACTCCTCCTCTTTTCAAACCACTGCGGTAGAACTTGAATACTAGGTATAAAGATCGCACCTAAGCCCAACCCGACTAGAACTCCCTGACTTAAATACAACTGCCAAATCTCACTCGCAAAACTCGCAGCGATGAATCCTCCGGCAAAAACTACGCAACCTGTTAACATGACATAACTTCTCCCTAATTCGCGGGTGAGGATTGTGCATAAGGGGGAAATTATCATTGCGACGCCGAATTCTAGACCGCCGATTAGAGCGTAGTCGAGAGGGCGGGCGGAGGGGAAGTAGGTTGGGGTGGAGAGGTAGTGGGAAATGTAGACGCCGTAGGAGGCTGCTACGCCCCAGGTGAAGAAGTTTGTGGTGGAGAGGGCTAGGCAGACGATCCAGGCGTAGCCGCCGTCGGGAGGGGGTTCGATGGCGTTGAGGTCTGAGGTGGATGTGGGTGTTATGAGGGCAGAGCAGGTTTCTGTTGTGGGATCGTTCTGTCTGGCTTCATGATGTCGTTCATCGTCACTTGTTGTTTGGTCGGTTTGTTCGGGAGTGGTGGAATCTTGTTGTTGATGTGTTTCAGAGAACGAGGAGGATCGCTCTTCATGTGGCATGATTGCTTCAACTCTTGCGATGTGGCGAATAGTTGGGTATATGTCCTTTTTGTTGAGCTTCTTCGTTCCCGAGGACGTATACAATAAAGTCGTAGCAGTCCTCTCAGCAGTGAAGACTCTCTTCACGCCATCAAACGACAATGTACTTCAGAATCACCAAGCTATCCCATCCAGAGAGAGGTCTACTAGCACACGCCTTACAGATGTCACTCCACCTCATCAAGCAGATCAGATGCAGTGAAACTAAGGTACCCCACATGCTGCAGCAGCAATCCTCCAACCCCAATCATTCAGATCTCCGACTAGGACGTAAGTGATCGTCACAAAAATACAGGCAAAGCACATGATGTACTGTACTCCGGAAATCGGCACGTCCCTAACCGCGGCAAAGGGAGTCTGCTGCGAAGCTAACGATGTATTGGGCAATTTTCTACGAGTATGCACTCAGTCGTCCGAAGTCGCATGCAGCTACACTCTTATGGACAACAGCGCACATAAGTTGCTGACAGGACATGGCTTTCCCTGCAAGTGAACAGAATACTCAGCTCATAGTGGCGGAGATTCGGCATGGGATGTAGGGCGTTGTTCGCAGAGAGAGGGGATGTAGAAGGGACAGCACATGAACACCGAGCAACGCCGACGGAAGGAGAGCAATATCGAGTTTTTATTCTTCTCATATCCGTCCTTTGGGATCCCAGCCCACGATGGACCATCTTGTGGCTATGAGTCCGATGCAGCCTACGAAGAAGCTCAGACCTCCCCAGATCTGCGCATTGAGATAATCGCCTCCGTTTTGTTGAATTAACGCGCCTGCTAAAGGCGGGCCTGTCAAAGAGGCGAAGCTCACGACCTGTAGGACTCGTTAGCGAAAGCCCATGTCTCTAACCACAACTTTGTAGTGCATATGTGGATGGCCGAAGCGACTACCACACAATTCACTCGGCGATCAGAAGGGCGCAACGAGGGAGCCATACCGTAAATGCCATTCCCATGCGTACACCTGCTTTCTTCAAATCCGGAACCTTGTTGAGGCTGCCGATGACTGCTGGCCAGAGGGCTTGAATTACGGCACTTCCTGATCCATAAATCGCCGCAAACACGTAGAGCGCCGGAAGCGAATGTATTCCGATCCATGCGAACATCATGATCCCGCAGAGAAGGCAGAATGGTATGAGAGTATTGAGAGATCCGATCTTGTCAGCGAAATAGTTGGGTACGAGCCGGAAAACGAACCCGACGCAGACGACGGTGAGAAGCAGGTTGATCGATTGTTGGTAGCTGACGCCGAGGACATTGCGACCATATGAGCCGATGTAAAAGAAGACGAAGTAGAGGCCTGGCAGAAGTGTTAGCGATTTTGAATCAACTCTTGGAGGTGTTCAAGGATCGAAGCTCACCCCAGAAGTTGAAGAACATGCTAATGCAATAAAGCGCAAACGGCAATTCCTTGAACGACGCCCAGTCAACCAGCGGTCCAGACTTCCTCGGGGGCAGACGCGTGCGGAGGAACGTAATCGTAACAATATTCGTCGCCAGCATGATGAAACCAATCACACGCACAGTCCAAGGATATCCAATCTTGGGCAGAAGCTGCTGCACAATGACCGGAAAGACAACGCCTCCTGTACAAGATCCAATAGCTGTGATGCCAACTGCCAAAGCTCGTCTCTTCGCAAAGTAGGTCGTGATGAGAGACATGGCAGGACAGAATTGTAGACCATTTGCGATGCCGATGCAAAGCGCTTGACTTAGGAATAGTTGCCAGAAGTTCTTCGCTTCTGCTTGGCAAAAGATGCCGACGATGAGGAAAACTGCTCCGGTGATATAGACTGGTCGGAAGAGGCCTGCGTCTGTCGCTCGGCCGGTGAATGTGCCTATCCCGAAGAGGAGGAAGATTTGTATACTGCCAATCCATGAGATAGCAGAAGGGTCGACTCCAAGCGTGTTCTCGTAATATGTTTGAAAGACTCCGAATGATGTGATGTAGCCAAATGTGGAGAAGATGGTGAAGTGCACGCATGCGACTTGGATCCAGGCTTGAAGACCTCCATCCGGCGGCGGTCCTGGATCTTGCCACGATGAAGCAGCTGATCGTCTCGATATCGTTCGTGAAAGAGTTCCTGCGAGTCCCGTCGGCTTCTCTCGTGGGCTCACGTCGTGATGTGGCGATTCTTCTGCTTCTTCAATCGCGCGTTCAATTTCATCGTCTTCCGGGTTCGGCCAGGATCGCATATTCGCATCATCGGAAATCGCATGCCCATCTCGGTGATCCTGCTTCTCCATATCCATATTGCTCGTGTCTGAAGCAGCTTTCGCCATCGTGCCTTTTGTGCAAGCGGCAAAGGAAAGTAAGTATGACGCCAGACAAGATCTAGGAATGCCTCAACAGCAAAACACACAAACTTGTGGCACAGATCATTCAGGTGTATGATTGAGTAAGAAGAATCGGATCGGCAACAAACCGCTTCACCCGCAACGCCCTATGCACATCCTTGCCTCGTAAAAACAAGCAAAATGGGGGTCGTCTACTGCTGCCATGCAATTTTTGCGGTGTAAAGGAACGCGAGGTGCGTTTGCTCCCTCGCTAGTGTGGATCCAGTAGAGGCGTTCAGATTGGCGGAAAAGGTCTTAGCCTGTCGGCACGCCATTCGCTCATGGCTTCGCCGTAGGGCCTGCGGTGTCGAAATCGATGCATGTGGTAAGAATGTCCGTTGACTTTGCGATGTCGGATATGCTGTTGATCCTGACTCCTGGGGAGCAAGAGCTGCTTTCTGAGAAGGTACTCTGGTCATCACGTCTGCTTACAAAAGCACAAAGTATCGGACCGGGCACCAGGCGATTGGCAGACCTTGTGACAGTCATTGAGTGTCTTTTGCGCATGTCGTCGAGATATGCTTTGACGCGATTCCTGTGCGTCGTTGAGCATCCAGACGATGTCGCGCCAATCTGCGTCGCACAACATCTGGCTGGACGACTCGCGGTGTGCATCGCGCGTTGGCTTCATCATAAACCGTAAGAGGAGATGGCGGGCGCGATGCGAAGCAGAAGGTGATGTTGAGTGGACGAGCGAGTGAAGGCAAGAAGTGTTGCATCCCGGACACGGACCAGGAAGTCATGTCTTGCAAACCCTGCACGACAAAACCTGGTATGGACGTAAGGTATTCCGCAACGACCGAGACGCGAGACATGTTCGCAGGGCGCAAATGGATTACCAATATGGAGCGGGTCAGAATGCCTCCCAATAATGGCTCGGTCTATCTTCGCCTCAGATTTGACAGAGCACTACACAATGAATACAGAAGAACAGCCTCATTCCTCTCGGGCTCTCCCTCGAACACCACATCTTCTATCTGAAATGAATCCAGCCGCCCTGCATCGATTGTCCACCTGAAGCTTGTTTTCAATCAGTGTAGACAGTCACCGTCTGTTGAGCGGACCGCACTGGAGTGACAGTAACCACGGCATTTCGAACTGTAGTTGCAGTATTGACCCTAGTAGCCAAAACATTTTGAGTACCGCGAGGGAGCGCCTGGATAATCGTCGTAGGCACTACAGTGACGATCGCTTGAGTTGAGAGAGTAGTGACGGTAATAGTAACAACCTGTAGAGTAGCGAAGGTCGTGGGTACCACCTGCAGTGAAGTGATTCGTCGGGTAGAATCTGGCAAAGTCGCAATATTCGTAGCGGTCACTGTCACACTCGATGTTATAGTCGTTAGTCGCGAAATTGTGGATAGTATCGTAGTCGGAACTGGCTGCAGGATTGTCGTCGTAACCAAAATGACCTGCGTGGCGATTTGGGTGGCTGCTGGCGGGTAGACAGTCGTATCTACTGGAGGGAAGAAGGGTTCACCATTACTGCTCGCATTGTAGGCCTGCAGTTGAATTCCCGCAGCACGCCTTCGCGTAATAGTAGGGGTGAACGGAGTCGGCTGATACCAGAAAGCCGGGTTGCTTGATTTGCTGGGGCATTATCAGCTAACGTTTCGAGCTCGTTGAGGGTTTAGGTGAGAACTCACAGCACGCACACTCCTGGTCCTACAGCATTATTCCCGCCAGTGAAAGTGAAAGTAGTACAACGGGAATCGCTAGTACACTGGGCGAAACAGTCGTTGAAGCTGGATGTTGCATTATTGGTTGCGTATGAAGTTCCATAGGTGTCATAGCCGCAGCGCATAACGTAGGGCAAACCAGTGTTCGCATCGTTGACGACAGTCCGGTCTTGAGGGAACGGACAAGTATACGAGGACGCTTGGGGAGCGTAGCTAGCCAGTTTGATTGCGGAAGTCAACCTCGGGTTGTTGCGTGCGGCGAATACCGGTGGTGATCCATCGACGGCCACGCCTTTGTAATAGCATGTCCCAGCATCTCTGAATGTCCAACCAGTACACGCCGTATTGTTAGAACCTGCGTGGTCAAATTAGCGGCGAAGGACGATCGGTATTATGTACGTACACCAGGCCCAACAGTCATTTGCACTGCCAACCCCGTCCAATTGGTAGAAAGCTTCGATGGGCAATGCCTCATCGCCACATCTCGTGACATACAGAACATCGCTGGTAGTATCTTTATACACTGTACCATTGCCGGAAGGCTAGAGAGTTGGTCAGCAGGATTCACGAGCCGGGTCAAGCTCACTTACGCAAGTGTAGTTGTTGTTCGACTGCGCAAATGCGTTGATTGCAAGGAGTGCGAAGGCTTGGGAGAAGAGAGCATGTCTGCTGCGCATTTTGCCGATCGAATAGAACTTGCTCGATGCTGAATGGTGCCATTTGGGGGAGCATGGCCTGGTGGGTGCTACTCATACATAAGCGCCAAGCGCGGCTCGTGAGAATGTGTTCTGTCACATCGGTACACCCGACTGAACAGCGCGCTAAGAGAGGCCCAGACGATGTGGAATGTTCAGATGTATTACCGGTTCACAATACTTTCGAGCGATCTGCCGTGTCCCAAGTCTGAATTCGGGGCCGTGATGATGAATGCGGCTCGATTCACCAGCAGACTGAAATATCACCCGCCATTCATTCGAAGCCGATACAGCGAAGAGCCTATGGTACGCATTCCAGCGATCCGTCTCTGGAGAATCTGTCAGTATCCTCGGTCTAGCCACTATTCTTCTCCGCCTTGGCCTGTCGTATCCTCGCCTCTTTCTCCTTCTTCTCCCGTCTCCACTTCATGCCATACTTCACAGCCGCGAGCGGCCCCAGTATCGAAAGCAGGAATAGCACAGCGAGGATCGTGTACGCCCAGCCGCGACCAATCGCATTGCCCATCGGGGTGATTGCAGCACTTGCCGCGGCGCCCAGCAGACATCGGAAAACATTGTTGGCTGCTGTGGCTGTAGCCGGTTGTCCGGGATAGATGTCGAGCATGAGGACGTTCAGAACTTGGAAGCCAGCTGTGATGCAGTAACCGAACAGCGCGAGCAAGACAACTGGCCCTGCCAGCGAAACTTTGTGATCGAGCATCCAGCCGTAGCCAAGCGTGACGAGGGCGCCGCAGATGAGAATGGGAAGCGCGATCTGCATTCGCGCGAGCTCGATTGGGAAGTTCGAGAGATCTGTTTCTCTGTTCTTCGCGATGGGAAAGTTGAGCCGCTTTGCATGTCGTCGGTAGTTCCAGTCAACGAGGAACCCGGTGGAGAAGGCGGCGACGATGCTGCCTCCGCCGATCGATATCTGAATCGGCAATCGTGAGTGATTTGGCGCTGAGGTTTCCATAAAGAGTCTGACTTACGAAAATGAGTGAGATGTGAAGCTCGTCAAAGCCATACACTTTGGAGAAGACCTCAGATACGCCTGTCGACAAGGCATAGTAAAGAGACATTGCCAGTCCTGTGGCAAGTAGGATGAGTGCAGTTTCCAGGTCAGTCATGGCCACAAGTGTCGATATCGGATTGGGAATTGTGAGCTTGTAGTTTGTGCGTAGCTTTTCGAGCTTCTCTTGATCCACTTCAATTCCCCTCTGGGCACGATGTCTGTGTCGAATGCTGTCTGTCAGGTTCCAGCTTGACCAAGGCGGTGGCACGGACGCGTCGCCGACAATGTTCCGGCAAGTCTCCGGGAGGAGCAGAAAGAGAGGGACAAAAGTAGCGCCGGAGAGTATCAGTAGGAACCAGAAAATCCAATGCCAGTCGAGGTATTGGACAAGCAGTCCACCTATGAGTGGTGACACTGTAGGGCCCAGTATACTTGCAAGCGATGCCCAAGCAATGTACTGTCCACGCTCGGAGGAGGTAATGCAATCGCCCACGAGGCCGTTCGCTAGTGCGATAGTGCCACTACTGCCTGCAGATTGAAGCATTCGCAGTACCAACAGCGCGACATAGCTGTCCTGGAGGGCAAGCGCGAGGTTGGCGACGATGTACACTGTAAAGCAGATGATATATGCTGGCCTTCTCCCAGCTCTGTCCGAAAACCCGGCGATCATCATTGGTGCCAGGCCTTGTATGATCTGCTTTCGAGGTCAGTCAATGACAGGAAAGTCGACAGTAAACAGCGACGGACCAGATACGTGGTTACAGTGATGTTGATCTGCGAGTCCGAAACATTCAAGTCGTTCGCTATCAGTGACAGAGCTGGGAAATAGATGGATCCAGTCATTGGGCTATCGAATGTGAGCAATTGTACGGCTGCTTATACACATGTCAGCATACCTGAACCAGCCAGCAAATGAGCCAGCGAGAACGATCGCTCGTTTCTGGCCAACTGTGAAGGTCGAGTAGTCTTCTTTGGCTATCGGGTCCACGCTCTCTTCGCGTGGCTGGTCGATGGGTACATCTCCCTGTGCCAGCTCCTTGCCAGAGTGATGGCTTTCCGGTACTGCATGAGTGGACGTGTGTTGGATCTGCGACTCGGCATCTGCAGTATCGACTTCCGCTGTATCGGTGGCCTGACCTGAGTGTTCATCTCCGTGCGTGCTGCTCACTGCTTTGGTCATGCTTCGTGCGATATGCCTGAAGCCATGAATCGAGGCTTCTGGTGTACGAGAAAACCTGGCTGACACTGATCGTGGGCCAGTCTCGAAGCTGTATTTGTCGACAATTAGAAGTCAGTATCCAGCAAGCAGCCTGCTTGACAATATAGCTATACACAGCGGCCAAATCCGTAGCTGTGCTACCATGCCCAATGTCGCCGGAGATATGTCTTCACCGCGCTCGCGCCTATATCGTTTGTGTTCCTGACCTACCACTGTTCCTATCAGCCCTTGCGTGCAGAACAGTCAGGCGGGCTCGCAGATGCGCGGCAAAGGCGCAAGATCGGCACGCTCAGCGCTCGCTGCAAAGGACTTAGACATTTAAGTCCACTCAGCCGCCGGCCTCGGCTTGCGTCTTCGGCGAGCTTCATGCTGTTGACGTGTTGTTCGTCGTGGTATGGGCAGGCGCAGCTAATGGTGGAACATCGTAGGTCATCTCGAGCAGTGTGATTCACGTGTTGTAGCATTGCATTGCCGCCTCTTCGCTGGCGACGCGTCGCGTTCTACGGTCCATGCTCTTGCTCTTTCGCCGATTCTGCGACGAGGACAACCGCTTCGTGGCTGTCGCGCTCTCGGGTGTTCGACTGAGGACATGGCGTCTGAATGCTTTCGTTGAGGCACGATGGAGCAACTCTGGCTCTCGTCGAGTTGGTGCTGTGGTTGAGCAATGTTTCAGTCGTTGGGTGAAGGTCAAGGGTTACAACTCTTTGGGTCAATGCTTAGGGTTACATAGACAAAAAGTCATGGGATTGTGCGAGGCGACGATGATGGTGTCCAGCTTGATCTTCCAGCGCTGAAACTGGTATATGTTCCTTTCATGGTCATTTTGGTATTGTGTGAGAATATTTGAGTTCGTTTGTCTTGTTGTGGACGAGATATTTGAGGATGTCGGAATTAGTTGATTATACAAATATCATCCTTTCACGATCAACAAGCAGTCACGGTACATGATCTACCCAGTCTCATGAGACAATCCACAACATACACCGAGACTGACAGCAACATCAGTGGTAGAGACGAAGTGGATCGTGCAGTTCGATGAACATCGTAACCACGTGTTCATTATACTGTCGCTACGATCTACGAGCTCCCAATGCCCAGCTTCCGAGCAGCCTCTACAAAACCCTCCTCATCCAGCTTCACCCAGACATCCGGGATGCCCTCGTCTAGCAACTCAGGATGCCTCTCTTCCTGCGAGCGTTCCACGTAGAGCGTTCGGAATCCATTCTGCTTGGCGTACTTCAGATCGTCGAGATGAGCCGCGACCATCATGCACTCAGCCGGCTGCAGGCCCATCTTCTCCGCAGCACCGCTGGTCATGTCAGCACTCATTCCCGATCAAAGATTGTATCAACGAAGACTCACAGATAGACCTTCGGACTAGGCTTGTACGACTGGAACATCTCAGCAGAGTAAATGTGCGTGAAAGGCATGCTGCCATGCTTGACCATATCCTCCAGAAGAGAGACATTTCCGTTGCTCAACGTAATCGTCGAGAACTTCTTGTTGAGATCGTGAAGACCTTGCACAGTATCAGGCCACGGAGCCAATCTGTGCCAAATCAGACTGAGGTTGACGAGGTCTTGCTCATCGAAGAGAGATCCATCATGCACAAGCTCAGCAGGAACATCGCCTTCCCTTGGGAGGATCAACTCGTGCGCGATCAAGATCTCTCGCAGTGAGTCCAGATGATGTTGGTCAACGGTTTTGTAAGGTATCGTCGGGTCACGGGCTATCGATCGTGTGAACTTAAGGTAGGAGTTTCTCCATTCTTGAGCAATGCTGCCCCAGTCCTGCTTGGTCTGGTGTAGCCGACGTCAATGTCAAGTTGCCGAAGACTGCTGATTGGAGAACGAACCAGTCCATCTGTCTTCAGCCGGATTCGCGTCGCAATCGAAGATGTAGGTCTGTTCAAAGCCTGACTGCAGGCGCTCTCCAGAGCATCTGTCACGGTACTCCGCCAGTCGACGCAGGTACCGAAGACGTCGAAGAAAAGTGCCTTGGGCTGAGGATCGAAAGACATATTGAGATAGATCAAATTGGAAGAAGGCCCGGATGGTAGACGACCAAGCGGACTGCTAGTAAATGTATACTACAGCATGTTGCGTCAGACGTGCGCCTTTTACCTACCCCGTTCGTCCAGCTCGCCAGAGCCTCTCAAACGAGTGCGACCTCGGCGGAGCTGCACACTTCGCAAGCACTGCCTTGGCTGCCTGCGCAAGACACAAGAGATGTTGTCGTGTTCAGTTTACACCAAGCTGCCGATGTATAAGATGTCATAGCTATGCAGTCGTCGGTCGTCGCGTTCTCGGTGGACTCTGGGCGAGGTGGTTCTGGAATCTGGAGCGCAGCCCGCTGGAGAAGGGTCGAGACTCAGCCTTTCCGCGCAACTTCCGCCGACGTTGCAGCGGAGCGATGTGTTCGCGCACGCAATGATACTCAGCAACAATGAAGCGCATCGTGATGGCTGCACGGCATGTATACAGCACAACATCATTATCATCGTCTCTACGGTCCAGCACACGTGAGAGTGGGCCCGGAGAACGGATAGCGCCGATTCTTTGCCCGACGTCACGCCATGAGACATGCTGCAGCGCATCGACCACCGCGACACGCGACTGTAAACAAAGCGAAGAGACGAGATGGAGCAAGAGACGCGCGAGAAGACAGAGAGAGATGAGAGCATGTGTGAAGTGTTGGTATCATGTGTCATTCGAGTCTTTGACTGCTAGACTCTTGCCATGTAAACTCCAGCCGTTCATTATGATACAGCACCCGTAAGCTGAGCGTGAAGTGCTCGCTGTCAAACCCAACCCAATCGCGCCATCCATCGCCGGCCGTCTCTGCGCCGCAGCTTCATGCTGATGGATATCTGAGTGTCGTAAAACCATGCAAATGTAGAAAACCAAAGACCAATCGCTTAACCACCGAAACCGTAAAGGGTGCGGCCTTGACGCTTGAGGGCGTAGACAACGTCGAGAGATGTGACAGTCTTGCGCTTGGCGTGCTCAGTGTATGTGACGGCATCGCGGATAACACCCTCGAGGAAGGTCTTGAGGACACCACGGGTCTCTTCGTAGATCACTGGAGAAGATGTCAGATGGTGCGAGGCGCGTGTCGCGTTGAAGTGAGAACTTACTGGCAGAAATACGCTTGACACCACCACGACGTGCGAGACGTCGGATAGCTGGCTTGGTGATACCTTGGATGTTGTCGCGCAAGATCTTTCGGTGGCGCTTGGCACCGCCCTTTCCGAGACCCTTGCCACCCTTGCCGCCTGAGAGCGAAGTCAGTAAAGGCGACGATGAGGTGTGGATGAGATGGGTGTGTACTCACGTCCAGTCATTTTGATGGAGGTTGTTGAGAAAGTGTTGTGTTGGAAGAAGTGTTATTGATGGTGAAGCTGATTGAAGTCGCTGGGTGTGTTGGTGTGGAGTGTAAGAGTCTGAGTTGGTGGGGGAAGCGCGGTACTTGTACGAGACGCGGCTGGCTGCGAATCACGCCGACGCGCGCAAGATCACAACAAAGCTGGCACGTGCTTTCCCCAAACATTGATCTTTGGCGAATCCGGCCAATCAGCGCACGCGTCGCAAACGACAGTTACGAGTGTCAGAAAGCAGCAGGTCTAAGTGTTGATTTCACAGGCAGCCGCTCTGACTCTTAATTCTCGCTTTCCTCTCCCACCTTTCTTCTCGACACACACCCAGCGACATCATCACCACAACACCTCCACACAACTCATCTTCATCAACCACATCAATCACACACAATGGCGCGTACCAAGCAGACAGCACGTAAGTCACCGCCTTCCACCTCGTTGTCGCTCATCATCGCTGCCGTCGCAATACCTTGTCGTCGCATCTCGTCACGTCGGCTTCTCGCCACCTGACATGCACACAACATTGCGACGCGTCCTTGATCACAACAACACATGGCCTCTCACCCGGACAACACTCTGACATACCATCACAGGCAAGTCCACTGGTGGCAAGGCCCCACGTAAGCAGCTCGCCTCCAAGGCCGCTCGCAAGTCCGCACCATCTACCGGTGGTGTCAAGAAGCCTCACCGCTACAAGCCAGGTAAGCATCGAGTCGCCTCGACTTCACATCCACAACACCATCTAACATTCATTCCCAGGTACCGTCGCTCTCCGTGAGATTCGTCGCTACCAGAAGTCGACCGAGCTCCTCATCCGCAAGCTGCCATTCCAGCGTCTTGTTCGTGAGATCGCTCAAGACTTCAAGTCCGATCTCCGCTTCCAGAGCTCTGCCATCGGCGCTCTTCAAGAGTCCGTCGAGGCCTACCTCGTCTCCCTCTTCGAGGACACCAACCTGTGCGCCATCCACGCCAAGCGTGTCACCATTCAGAGCAAGGACATCCAGCTCGCCCGCCGTCTCCGCGGTGAGCGTTCTTAGATGCTTCTCTCTTTCAACTTCTTGCGACACGACCTCATGAGTAGCCACTCCGACCTCCACCAACAGTCAAAGGTGTGATGGGCAGTGGTACTTCTACATTGATTATTGGCACAATGGCGTTTCGGGTACTCAGATGACTACGGGCTGAGATGGGGGTGTTTTTATCAGAGATATCACGGGCATCACGGCAGGCAAGATGGCCATCTGTATCATAATGACAATGATGCAAACAATTGCAACCCATTCAAACACTTCAATACTGTTCCATTTCCATCTTCTCCATGTCTCTCAATCTTGCTTGATCTCTCGCGCCGCTGCTCGCCTGTTCTGACTTCACATCCTCGTCGTTGCTCACCGGGCGCAATCTGCCTCAGAGACTCCCGTCGCCCGACGCGTTCTCCGCGAGGCACGCTTTTGACGCTCCTACAGTACATTCATATCAGGATCATTCTTCTGTACACATTCGCAGAACCACCAGCATGATCAAGATTCAGTTGTGCTCATGTACAGCCTCTGCGTACTGCAGAAATACCGCTGGTTGATGTATTCAGCCCTACGAGTTCGCAGCTGACGATCTACCGAAGACCTGGTAAGGTACCCGAAGCTCGGCTGGCTAGAACATAACGCCGACTTCGCCCAAGCACACCATAGTCCAACTAGTTTCTCAACTATGCATTACACCTTCCAGATCTGCTCATCCGGCTTCACGAAGCCTCCAATGCGCGTCGCAAAGCCAGAAACATGACATTCGCTTTCTTCGCTGGGCGGTCCACCTTGAGACGCCTTCACCAGACCGTCCAGCGGAACATTTCTCGACAGCATCGAAACGAAAGCACAGGCTCGCGAAACTCCAGCAACAGCAACCAAAATGCCACGAATACCACGCCTTCTCCTCCGCCAGGAGCAACAACGGGCTCCTACCACGCCTGGCTCGCACCCCTCAAAATCCCCTTCCGAGCCTACAGCACCATGCAAGCAAGATCCCCTCTTACGGTTCAGCTTGAATCCAGCCTCATAATCTACTTCCTCGGCGACCTCTGCTCCCAACTCGTCCAAACCTCCTACTTCACGACCTCGCGCTACGAACCTATCCGCGGCCTGCGCGCCATGATAATCGGCGGAATAAGTTCCATCCCGAGCTACAAATGGTTCATGTGGTTAGGGAGAAATTTCAATTATGATAAACATTGGAAAGGGCTCGTGGTGAAGATTTTGGTCAGTCAAAGTATTTTTACGCCGGTGTTCAATACGTATTTCTTTGGGATGCAGACGCTTTTGGCGGGTGGGGGGTGGCAGGAGGTTAAGGAGAGGGTTGTGAGGACTGTGCCTACGAGCTGGCTAAACAGTTGCAAGTTCTGGCCTATGATTACGGCTTTTACGTTTACGTTTATTCGGCCTGTGAACAGGAATGTTTTCTCGGGGTTTATTGCTATTGGGTGGCAGACGTATCTTTCGTGGTTGAATCGCAATGCTGAGAAGGCGTTGAAGGCGAAAGAGAAGGCACAGGGAGTCATTGCAGGTAAGGGGAAGAAGAAGAGCGGGAATCAGAAGATCGAGCAGAGTCCTTGAAGGGGTCGAACAAGATTGGACAGGCTGAGCACTCAGACGTGAGTGCTTTGCGACTCTTGAACAAGGAGCAACACAATGCCAGCGTGGCTGAAGAGGCGCCACGATCATCAAGTCGTCGAGGTTTCGAAAGGGAATCCTGGATGACTTCTCTCGCTCAAAGCTATGGCTCAGGCTGAGAAGCGGCAGCGGTCATTCAAAGCATAAAGGTCTGGATCTCCGGGCGATCTCCTGCCGAGATGTTCACAAGCACTCGTCTCTGCGCAAGTCTGGACGTCTCGAGGCTTGGAGGATAGATCAATCACACGGGTGAAGACTGCACTGGGGTGCGAACGGGATTGCCCAATACTACTGCACTCTCTACCTTGAATTGCTATCCTCTGAGTGCTCAGCTATAATATAGAAGCGGCAAATGCGCCTGTGCATAGAAGACGCAGGTGCAGTGGAAGGGCTTCGCAGAGGCATCAAAGTCGCGAGTGTTGGACGCCAGGCCGAGCCAGATCTCAACTGAAGAGTAGCGCATGCCATGATCGCGAGAATGCCCGCCGTGACCAGCGGGAATTGGACTATCATTTCCCCAGCCTCATGTGCTGCCTGACGAGATATGTTCGTATTTAGCACTTATGCATGCAGGAAGAGGGCATTGGTCGAGAGATTCGCAGAGAGGCGATGCTGCCTACAATGGCGCGGTGGCAACAAGGCACCACGTACCACACACCAGCACTTGACATAGTGGAAATAATCTCATTGTACATCTGAACTCCTCACAACGAACATGCTTCGTGAACGCTGCAAGTTCCACCCATGCTGACCAGTCGTGTCAAGCTGACTGGCTCGTGACCTCGCGACAACTTCGAAGCGCCCGCACTCGCGTCGCGGGGTGGATGGCCATGTTCGCCGCTTATCACCACCGCCAACACTTTGCCAGAGTATTTCGAGTGCAGCAACATGGTCGCCGCTCGACGCTCACCATGGCCAACGCGGTCGTCGATCCAGCGGTGGATGACGACACGATAGCGCAGCAGCACGCGCCGGACGAGAGCGACTATGGATCCGACTTGGACGACGCCACACTCGACGAGTTGTTCAGTCAGCCTCTGTCCCCGCCACAAGGAGGACCGCCGCCAGGAATCAATACAGAAGATGTGGAAGAGCCGGTGATACCTCAACGCGATGAGTCGGAACTTCAATCAGACATTCTGCGTCTCCCACGCGCCGACGTGGAAGCGTTGCTCGCGACTTTGGGGCACGCCACTGCATTGGTGCAAGGAGCCCTCGATCAGCCAGTGCACGCGCTTGACGGGATTGCAGAGGCACGCCTGGGCAGCCCAGGTTCGGGGAAAGTCCGATACAGCAAGTCCGGCGACATCGTATCACCGAGTATGTTGAGCAGGAATGAACCTTCGAAGCCGAACTGACGGGCTGACAACAGCGGCTCAAAGCTGAACATGTAGGCGAGACACCGATCAAACGAGAGAGCAGTCCGATTGAACAGCCTGACACGAACGACACGCGATCACCCATCGAGAGATTTCGAAAACATCGGGCATTGACAGTCACGGACCTCGTGACGCCGGCATGGTGCGAGCTACAGTATCGGTACAGCCTCACGAAATATGGGAGGATCAAGCGAACGCCCGCCATGAAGCAGGGCAGTAAGATCCACAAACAGATTGAAGAGGAGACTCAGATCGAAGTGCCCGTGTCGACAACGACAAAGGAAGACCGATTTGGTGTGAACTTGTGGAATATTATACAGGGCCTGCGAGCGTTACGTGCCACAGGTTTGACGCGTGAGCTGTCAGTCTATGGGGTCGTGGATGGGGATGTGGTAGTTGGGAAGATCGATGCCGTATCTTACGCGTGTCCGGACGAGAAGTTCGAGGCTGATATGCTCGCGATGCAGGAGGCAGCGAAGAATGGGGGGAGCAAGATCAAGAAAGAGACGCTTCCCGCAGATCAAAGGACGATGACAGACTACCTCCGAGGGTCCCAGGAGCAGGACACGATATTGAACAGCCAGGCAGCCTGGTCAGGGACGCCCGCACGACGGCGATCAGCAAGGACCATCTACCTCAGCGATGTGAAGACACGGGGCTCGAGAACTGTCCCAAGCGGCAAGATGCTCAAGTCGACACAGATGCAGCTCATGCTGTATAGGCGTTTCTTGAACGATCTCGCGGCCAACGAAGTCGAAGCTAGCCGCATCTTCGATCTGTACAAGCTGGATGCAAATGCTAATTTCAGCGACGATTTCCTCGCCAGCATGGCAAAGCTGCAGCCCAGCTCTCCGACACCATCGCAATCTGCATTCGCGGGATTCGAGGTGGACGATGCGAACGACGAGATGATGCCGTCAGCAGACCACGACGTGTCCGGTTATGATCCCCTCGACGAGATCCTCAGTCACAATACCCTCTCCTCCCTCTGGTCTCACATGATCGCCGAGTTCCGTCTCACGATCCCGATCAGCTCAAGCTCTTCCTGCATCTCGCCGCTCTTGACGGCCGAATTCCGCGATGCGTCGAGCGGCTCTCTCATCGGGCGGCGGAGTTTTGCATACGACGCCGACGTACTGGAAGAGTATGTCAAGAGCGAAATGTCATGGTGGAGAGGTGAACGAGAGGCGCAAGGGGTACAAGACATCGAGGAAGCGGGCTACAAATGTCGGAGCTGCAAATTCGCGGACATTTGTACGTGGCGGATAGACTTGGATGAGAAGCATGGGCAAAAGGGGAAGTTGAGGAGGTCTACGATCACGCCGTCGGCGACAACGCAGTCGCAGGGCAGTCCGGTGGCGAAGGCTAGCCGGGCGTGAAATTTCCCAGAAGTGGCAAAGGATCTTTCTTGGAACGGCTTCAGGTGACGCCCTTCTACGCTTTTGTCTGCTGTGTCATGGAGCAAATGATGATGATGATACCCGGATGCATTGTTTTCCTGTCGACTTTAGGGCTGTGATGTGTATATATTCATTCTACGGGTTACAGACGGGATCTGCTTTTGTCCAATATTCTCCTTGCCCTCGTCCGAACATCCTAGGACCAGTTCCAATTCTGCAGACGTTCTCTTTCATGCCATCCCATCGTGCTTAGGGTTCGCCAATATCATTAGGGTTACATGAGCAAAAAGTCATGGGACGCCGGCGAGGTCGTCAACCTGGGCTTAATGGCTTTTGAACTTCATAGTTATAGTCTCATAGACCATTTGATATTGTTCCAATATTTCCGTCTCGATCGGTCGCCTCCTTGGCGAGATGTCGACGAAGTGACGAATTATGCTATCTGCTCAAATGCCACTTTTTGAGCAAGATGGGCTCAAAGCGTATGGGATGAGCTTGAGCTCCGAAACACGAGCGAAAGAAGCGTCAAGCGGGAGCGACGGCGGGAACCGATGGCAGTACTAGACAGGATGATAGCGTAAAATTGCCGCGTTTCCATATTATGTAGCTACTGCGAGAGACTGAAGACTGCGCTGGTGATGACAACAAGAAAGTGTTCATGCGAGCTGCCTATCTCCATCTCCACCGTTACGCTCCGCCTGACACGGGAGCTGAGCTGAGCTACTGCGGTCAAGGCCGTTGCTCTGAGGTAGGTGAGCCTGTCTGCTTTCCACGTTGTCACAGATGGCTGCGGCAGCCACATGGCCGCCAAACGAATCCAGCAAAGGAGAAGGCCAAACAAGAGGAGAAATACAACGACCGACTTACTTCGGGTATTACTCTTGGTTGCAAAACTGAAAGCAAAGTTTGGTCTACTTACCATTACTAATGTGGACTGCGAGGGGCATCCGTCGCCATCATCGCAACTGACAAAATTCGCAATACCAAGACATTGTTTGTATCTGTAAAGACAGCCAACCAATGTGGAAGAGAAAGAGAAGTGGTACTGTACACAGCATGTTCGAACACGAGCTGACAAGTAATTGGTTCTACATGCAGCTTCATTGCGGTGGCTGTTGATGTCCGAGATTGCGCAGGATGGCACCAATGTCGAGGTTCTGCTGTGGAGCAGCTCCGGGCTGGGCTTGCTGAGGCTGCTGAGCTGGGTAGCCTTGAGCTCCGTACTGCTGAGCGTAGGCTGCGTAGGCGGCAGCTTGTTGCTGTTGCTGAGCGTAGTATGCTGGGTTGGCGTATGATCCGGCCGGCGGTTGTTGGGGTTGCTGGGCGTAGTAGTTAGGATACTGCTGCGGTTGGGCGGCTTGAGGTGTGTTTCCGTATTGGAATTGGTATCCGTTGAATTGGTATGTCTGTGGTTGTTGCGATTGTGGTTGAGCTTGATATTGCTGTTGTGGTGCTGGTGCGGTGTACGATGTGGGCGCGGAAGCATGGTTCCCGCGGGCATTGTCGGTGTGGCGATTGGAGTGAGCGTAAGCGTCGCCGCGTTGACCTCTGTGGGGCTGCTGGCCGCCTCCGCCTCCTCGCTGTTGTCGCGAGTCGAAGCCACCTCTGCCACGACCGCCGCGTCCTCGTCCTCTGTCACCGCGATCACCGCGACCACGACCGCGACCGCGATCGAAAGATTGCTGTGGACGAGGTGGACCGCCGCCAGCCATGAGCTCACTGAGGTTGTCAGGACGCTTGAGAGGGGCATAGAACTCGTCTGCTGGCTCATCATCATCGTAGCTCAAGCCGCCGCCATAGCTTGAAGATGGAACGTCGCTAGCTCCGGCGGTGAACCGCCTGTCATCGGAAGCTGGAGGTGTAGCGTAGTCATGCTGGCCCTGTACGAAGGCGCTGCGCGAGAGCTTGCCTCGTCCAGCCTTCTTGGCATACTTTTGCTGTCGCTTGAATTCTGCCTCCTTCTCGTCATCTGAGAATTCCTGTTCATCCTCATTGACTTCCTCATCGTGGATGTTCGATGCATCAGTACCTTTGAGGTTCTTGAGCGGCTGCGTGAAGACAAAAGTGCTGTGACTGTCGACGTAGTAGACATTGGAGCCGAATTCGAGGCCAAGGTCCTTGATCTCATCGGCGTTGGTAAAAGCGACGCTGTACAATGGTTCTTGCACACGACCAAATGTCTCAGCAACAGCACCCACAACCTCACGCTTCTCGTTGCAGAGGACGGAGCCACTCTCAAGGACTTGATATTCGCCAGGTGTGACGCCTTTGATAAGGACCATATTGCCAACAGTGTTGCTTATGTTACCAAGCAAGGTTATTTTCATGTCCGGTGTGATAGTCACGTCTGGTTTTGGGATCACCTCTTCCTTGACCTCGTTCGCAGTCCGCGGCTGATAGTCCTTGTCTGCTGCATCCTTCTTGTGGTCTCCATCGTCGTTACCGTCATCTGCCATGAGCATTTTCGCTGCGGTTGCGGGATCGAGTAGCTCATACCCGTCCTCGCTGCCGCTGTCTTCGTCGGAAGAGTCGTCCGACGAAGTGTCGGAGTCTGATGATGACTCTGCATCGGACGAATCGAACTGCCACTCGGACTCCTTGCTCCCCTTTTGTGCCGCCGCCGCAGTCATGAACTCAGCGTCATCGGTGACTTTTTCTGGACGCGCCAGCAGGCCAGTTGTGTCGAGCATCTGCACGTCTGGCTTGTCTGTTGCAGCCTCCTCTGCCTTCGCTTGCGCCTCTACCGAACCCGCACCAGCTGCCGCCTCTTGATCATCATTAACGAGGCCTCCTGTACCTGCCGAAGCACTTTCCTGCGGTACTGGAGCATCGCGAACAATGTCTGTGGTCTCATCGAGGACACGTTCTTCCTGCGGCTCGAGCATGGGCTGATCGGGCAGACTAGTGACGAGGTCATCGCCTTGTGTTACAGCCTCGGCAGGCACGCCATCGGGAAGCTGCTCGCTGTCCTTCTTCGCAGCAGCATCACCTGTTTGTGGTGCAGTTGTCACTGGCGGCAGCACATTTGCAGATGTCGGAACGGGACTCGGCGGACCTGGTTGCTCAGCGGGCTTCGCTGAAGTGGCAGCATCGGACTGCTTCGAAGTGTTGGAGTCGTAGACATCATCCCAATCGTCTTCGTCCTGCATTTCGTTGCGAGTGTTGGTTGTCACGTCGAGCGGTGCTTCCAGTCGCATTCGCTTCGGCGGTCGTGCTTCGTCGGGCTCTTTCAGATCGAATTTGTCGACAGTCTCCGTCATGCTCTAGTACATGCTGCACGTGGAATGCTGTAGAGAAGGATGTGTTGTGATCAGTGTTGTTTGGGAGCGAAAGTTTTGGAAAAAGAAGCAGAGCTTCACGAGCTTTGACATCACCGCAAAAGTCGCGTCCGCGTGTCTCCCGCGCCGCCTCCTCCTCCGACCGTCCATCCCACTAATGCACGCATAAACACGCCTCATCATGGCTCCATCAACGCCCAAGGGCACCCACAGGCCCCGGACTGCCTCCAAGTCGCCGCATCGTCCAACAAAATTGCCCTCGGGAAGGCTGTAAGCAGTGATCAACGACATCCGCCAACCAATGCTGAGCCTCCACACAGCACCAATGCACAACCTCCGCTCTACGTGTCAACATTGACGGCTTCCTATGTTTTCCTAGCCTGTCATACCATTGCCGCTTTGTACAGCCCCATCCAAGACTGCGATGAGGTCTTCAACTACTGGGAGCCCACCCACTACTTGAACCACGGCCATGGCTTCCAAACATGGGAATACTCTCCCGAATACGCCATCCGATCATGGGCGTATACTGGGATCCATGCCATTCTGACTCCATTTGCCCGTCTGCTATCCAGGACGAAGCCCAAAGTCGCCGAATTCTACTTCCTGAGATTTCTGCTGGGAGCCGTGTGCGCGCTCTCGGAAGCGAGGCTGTATTCGAAAATTGCAGCTACCTTGAATCCGAGAATCGCCATCTACTACCTAGGTATCACTCTCACCAGTCCAGGACTGTATCATGCCAGCATAGCCTTCTTACCTAGCAGTTTTGCAATGTACTTCGTTATGCTTGGTACCGCCGCTTTCATGGACTGGCGAGGAGGTCTGCGCACTGCTCAAGGTATCTGGATGGTTGGAATCGGCGCGTGCCTTGGATGGCCGTTTGCTGCAGCCATGGTACTTCCATTCCTCGCTGAAGAACTGCTCCTGGCGTCTCTCAGTGACTTGTATGGCATCAACGAGCTGTTCTGGCGAGTCGTTGATGGGGTGATCAGGACTCTGATTGCTCTGGGACTGATCCTATGCATTGACTGGTTCTTCTACAAGAAGTGGGTTCTGGTGCCGCTGAACATTGTGCTTTACAATGTCTTTAGCAGCAAGGGTCCGGAACTGTACGGAGTTGAGCCATGGCACTTTTATTTGAGGAATCTCTTCCTCAACTTCCACCTCTGGCTGGTGTTGGCGTTACTTTCAATGCCGCTTCTCCTTGCCCAGCACTTTTTGCGTGCCAAAGGCGCGACGAGAGCGAGCTACCTTCGTGGCGTTGTCTTTCTGACGCCATTCTATCTGTGGCTGGCCATATTCACGCTGCAGCCGCACAAGGAGGAGAGATTCATGTATCCAGCCTATCCGGCCTTGATCTTGAACGCGGCGGTGTCATTCCACATAATTCTTGCAAACCTAGGCTCGACCGATCCCAAGGACTTGATCAGCAAAATTCCTGTTCAGCTGCGTCTTCTTGGAATCGTGGGATTTGTCCTCGCTGCCACAGCCATTGCAGCTTTCCGGACTGTGGGCACAATGTCAGCATTTGGTGCGCCACTCTCCATTTACGATCCGCTCCATCGCGTGGGCGTTACAAAG
Source organism: Cercospora beticola (assembly GCF_033473495.1). Lineage (NCBI taxonomy): Eukaryota > Fungi > Ascomycota > Dothideomycetes > Mycosphaerellales > Mycosphaerellaceae > Cercospora > Cercospora beticola. The sequence goes on from NC_088942.1 coordinate 441,865, forward strand.
CCCGGAGACCAAGTTTGTCTTGGCAAGGAATGGTATCGCTTTCCATCACATTATCTATTACCAACCGGCGTTCGCGCGAAATTCGTTCGCAGTGAGTTCAAAGGACTCTTGCCAGGCGAGTTCTCCGAAGCTGGTCAGGGATTTGGGATGTTTCCTGGAACCTGGCTTGTGCCGCCTGGCATGAACGATGAGAACCGTGAGGACCCAGGCAAATATGCCGATGTTAAGCACTGTGATTTCTTGGTTGATGTCAATCTGCCGAGTACGCAAGCTACAAGTCTGGAGCCAAACTTCGTCGCCGACCAGAAGCATTGGGAGAAGGTTAAGTGCTTGCCATTCTTGGATGCAGCTTCGACTGGGACTGTCGGTCGTCTAGGCTGGATCCCTGATCTACCTTTCGTGCCGCTGAAGTTCAAGCGCATATATGGTGACTACTGTCTATTGAAGAGGAGGAAAGAGACAGTAGGCAAAGCGCAGCAAGCCTTGCCAAATATCGAGACACTGTTGTGATAGCGATCAAAGCAGCAATGACATCGATCTACCACCGAGCATGCACTCACACAACCTTGCTCTGTCAGCTGGACTTACTATCACTGGTACGAATTGCAGTCGTGCACGCGCGACATCAATCTAATATACGTCTCAGCATACGATGCAACGTCATATGCCGAGTGTATTCTTACCGCATTCGGACACTTATCGCTATCTTGCATTGGCCAAGGCGTATAGAAATGGGGCTAAATCATTCGACGTGGCACTAAAGCTATAGCTGCTGTGGAGGACACCGCGTATCGACCTTCTTATCGCGGGCTCTGAACCAAGCTTTGGCGGGACATCACGCGTATGTCGTACTGTACAAGATGACCCCTCAACGCCTTTGCTCGCGGCCAGCATCTTGGCTACATCTGCGAATATGGATACATTTGTCAAGACGAAGGAGTCGTTCAACGTCTGGGCTGACACTGCCTGGAACTCGTACAACCTTCCATCGTTGGCGAAGCAGCTCCGCAGCGGGAATATGGCGCCTCTTCCGGCTTCAGTCTTCGCTGCTATCGCGGTCTTGACTTTATTAGTGTTGGTATATGCGAAGAAAACGCTCCAACGCCAGAGACGACCGACATGGCTCAGGTCGCGATCTCCAGATCCCGAGAAGCCTACTGCCAGTGTTCAACGACCTGGCAAGGGACCAAACGCAGCGGATCGCGAACCTGGCAGTGAGCAGCGTCCCATATTTTGCCGGAAATGTCTTGACACTGACTCCGACTCAAGCATGGCAGCCAGTCGACTTCAAACGGCCAGATCCGGTGCCATATCCCGACTGGTCTGTAACCGAGACACCGCCACTGCCATATCGTCCCTTCCGCCACGGCCCTGTCTACAACATCACGATGGGGCTTCGCAACATGCAGTGGGATGAGTGGATCGAGCTCGACAACCACTACCTCCGCTACCACACCGACAAAGCCCGTCGCATCGCCGAACGAGGACCAAAGTGCTCCATGATCGATACATCAGACCCTCGCTACCTTGATGGCGCCCTCGAACTTCTCGAAGAACTCACCTCCTACCTTCCTCAACGCTACCCAACCCTCTTCCATCGCACGACTCATGGTCTCATCAACATCCTCACCAAAGAGACCTTCGACATCCGCCCGAACCATCTCTCCGTCAACTCCGGTCCTCGCGAAAACCCCATGCAACTCTGCGCACGCCTCATCCAAGACGATCTCGCCATCATGTTCGAGAAATCCGACGGAAAATACTACCTTCTTGCAGCCTCCATCCTCTTAGCCGGCTTCTGGCGCCTAACAGACAAATTCGGCATGTCATTAGAAGAAATCCATCTCTCCGGCGACGTCCCCGGCTACGAAACAAAACTCCACAAAGGAATGGCCAACTTCTTCCGCCGCCTCTCGCCTGAGAAACCTGTCCTCCGAAACAACTACTTCATCCAAGTAGACGATGATCTTGCATGGAGTCACAGTATTGGACCCGAAGATTCGGAATCACCGAGCTGGAATACTGCGCAGAAAGATAAAGCGATTGAGAACCATTTTTTCCGATCTGAGAGGCAGAGTTTGAGGAGGTTGCCGAGGAGCGGTGGGGTGGTGTTTACGATCCGGACTTATTTCGAGCCGGTGAAGAAGATTGTGGAAGAGTCTGGTGTGCCCGGGAGGTTGGCGAGTGCAGTGAGAAGTTGGGGAGAGGATGTAGGGAGGTATAAGGGAAAAGAGAGGTATGGGGATGTTTTGTTGGAGTTTCTGGATCGGGAGCATGAGAAGCAGGTTGCCGAAGGGTTGGTAGGAGAGGATGGTGAAGTTGTGGGGAGGGAGGAGGAGAGGAGGTATCCGTGGTAGTGTGGTTGTTTCCGGGTGTTACATGACTGAAAGATCTAGTCTGCAATGCGAGGACAGCTGACGATTAAGAGGATTTGTTGTCCGCACCGCTCTGCGTACGGGGAATGTGAATCTTCTTTCTTGGATATTGCTTGGGTCTGGGAACCTCAATCGCTCACCGCTATCTTTCTGACACGCTGTCCACACTCAAAGGTTCTTCACCCAATAGCCCCGTCTCAGACGTTACTCCTCTCCCGGCGCACCCCTCGACCTCGCCACCAGACTCGCAATCACCGAATCCGGAAGCAAATTAAACACCGAATGAAAAGCCTTATTATTCCACCCTACAATCCTCGCCGCAGCATTATCCTCCAAATTAAACACCGAATGAAAAGCCTTATTATTCCACCCTACAATCCTCGCCGCAGCATTATCCTCCAAAGTATCCACCGCAACCTTCGCCACATCCTGCGGCTGATCAACACCCACTTTCTCAATTATCCCTCTCTTCTCACCATGCCCCTGCCCATCTAAATTCGTCTCTGTCACACCAGGAATCACACACGCAACTCTCACTCCCTTATCGATATTCTCTTGTCGGATTGCTTGTGAGAAGGTATGCACGAATGCTTTACTTGCTGCGTAGGCGGCTGTGTAGGGCACAGGCTGGAAGCCGCCTGTTGATCCGATGTTGAGAATTCCGCCGGATTTTCGAGAGACCATGTCCGGGAGGAATTGCAGCATCATGTCTACGATTGCGCGGACCATGAGGTCGACGGTCTTGAGGGAGGTATCCGTCTCCGGATCCTCAGCAAAGACGAATTTCCTTCCAAAACCGGCATTGTTGACAAGTAAATCGACTTTCCAGTTGAATTCTTCCTTGATCTGTTTGTAGATTTTTGCGGGGGCTCCTTGTTCTCCTAAGTTGATGGTGATGATTTTGATCTCAAGGTTTTGGGTGGTGGCTTGGATGGTTTTGGCGGCTTCTTGGAGTTTGTCTTCGGTTTGGGCGACGAGGATTAGACGCCGGACTCCTCGGGTTACGAGTTCTTGGGCGATAGCATAGCCGATTCTCCGCGGAGGAGCCGCCTGTTACGAGCGCGGTTGAGGCTGCGAAGTCGATTTTGGGGAGAGGAACGGAGGGTTCTTCGGATTTTGTGTTGTCTGACATGGTGGCGGTGGTTTAAGTGGTTGTTGTGATAGTTATTTTCTATTAATTGTTGCTGTCGATGTTTTATCTATTGCTCAAGCCCTTTTCATTTCATTTATGTTGATCTCTCCCCATCTCGAATGGTTGTAGGCATCATTGATTCATGTTTTTGACATCACGTTCACTTTGCTTTGCCAAGCGATGGAGTGCAATGTTGCTCCGCTACGGCCGTGAACGCTTTCAGCGCAATATTTCCTCTTCTAGTAGAGGACTTCTCTTGAGCATCGTCATGTATGCATCATAAAGACCTCGTTCTAAGAGAGTGGGATTTTCAGAAAGCTGTCCAGTCCTCATGTCTTCGCTTGGCGTCAATGCACGCTGACGTCCGCTCCCAAACGTGTTCAGTAATCATTCAATGTATTTTCTTTTCTGGAAGCTGTGAACGCACTCGAACCTCTCGATACACTTCTCAAGCCTGGGCAGCTCTCTTCTCTCAATCTGGCATTATGAACTGCCTCTGACAAAAGGTCTTATCGACACGTTCGGATGTGGACGTGTGATTGCGGCAATTCATTCTTCAGACGCTTGCTTACCTGTTCTCTTCGCACCGTCGTGCGGGCTCTGGACTTGAAGCTTCGTGCTGAGAAATGCCACTCCTGTCATCTGCGAGCCCGCTCCTGGGTCGCGGCTACAAGAAAGTAATTCGGAAGCTCGAATGCAAACGCCAGGACATCTCCACATTGTGGCTTCTCGATCAAACCGCACGGCAGAAGCTGGAGAATAAGCAGGCTCTCCTATTGGCACAATCTGTTGCGGCCTCGCTTCACTCACAAATGGATGCTTGCAGGCGTCCTTGAGCCCAAGAAAGTTGACATCTGCGGAAGAGGCTGTAATTTCTTTGGCTGAGCCTAGTGTGCTGGAGTTGACTAAGTACTGTTCTTATGTGCCGCGTACGTTGCAGACTGGCCTTTTCCTCGGAAGAGGTAGCCTGAAGATATCAAATCGTTGAGAGTGATGAATGGCTGGTGGGCCCCAACATCAGATTTTGCTGTCTACTGAATGCCTTGCGGATGCGTGGAACTCTTCCCTCCTGTCAAAGAAATGGCTGGTGTGGATACTGACCTTGTCAAAATTTAGATTGCCCTCAATCTCTGTGGAGTGAACAGGACATAGAAGCAGCGAAGTTCTGCATGCAGGTGGAGTTGATTTTAGCTTGAGGGAGTAACTTTGCTCCGACATGGTGGCGTGCATGTTGCACAGCTTTTGTTATGACTTGGGACTGCTGGTGGAATGGGCGGCATGATGATTATTGAACATTTCCCAGGCCGATACGTGCGAAACTCGACGTGTCTTTTGGGTATGGAAGACTGCCGATCCCCACGTCAACATCTCGGTCTAAACTCTGTCTTGTGAGCCAAGCAAATTCTTGAGAGTTGCCAACGGGCAAGCATGACTTACTTATATCACCTGCACAAACCCAAAGGATCGTTACCGCGCATACACAACTGACGACTATCATCGCCACCGCGAACTCCCCCTTGCTACATGCGGCCTTGTCGCGACTATGGCACTATTGCTAGAATATCTCCAAGGGTCTAGTATCTCGCTGACCGCTCTCGGTATCGTGCTGCTTGGAATCGCACTTCATCGGATCTATGTTGGAGCCACGGGCGAGCTCAGTCATGTTCCTGGCCCGCTGTACTCAGCATACACGAATCTCGTTTTCAAATGGTACAATTTGAAGGGAGTCAGATGGGACTATGTTCACAGTCTTCATCAAAGGTATGGGCCAATCGTTCGAGTGAGTCCCAGCGAGATTTCAGTGGCTACCATCGAAGCCACGAAGGAGGTGTACAAGATGGGAGGCAAATTTCCCAAGACCGACTTTTACCAAAGGCTCAAAGGCGCTCCTCACCTTCCCAATGGCATATTCTTTGAGATCGATCCCAAGGCACACGGCGCCCACAGGCAACGAACTGCTCATCAGTTCTCTGAAAAGTCAATCAAGGGTATGGAATCGTACATCCGTCGTAACACCGACTTGACGGTCCAGCGGATGGCTGAAGACATCGACGCAACGTCACGCACCGATGCCTTCAAGTGGTTCTTCTTCATGGCGACAGACGTCATTGGCGAAGCTTCCTTCGGAGAGTCATTCAAGATGCTCGAGACTGGAAAGAAGAATCAGTACAGCCGAGACTTGGAGTTCATTGGTGAATCCAATCTCTATCGCCTCGAATTGCCCTTTCTCATCAAAATTCTGGCGCCTTTCGGTCTCGCGAAACGTGTTACTCAGATGTCCAAGCGCTTCCACGAGTATGCAAACGAGTCGCTCAATCGCTATTGGACCGCATACCGTGAAGATCCGGACAATGTTAAACCGACATTGCTGACGAAGACCTTTGGAATGGTGGAAGAGGGTATCTTGCCAGAGGACACACTCGAGATTGACGCGCGACTAAACATCATTGCTGGCACCGATACCACAGCCATGACTTCCATCTCAATCGTTTATCATCTTCTACAGAATCAAAGCATGCAGTCACGACTTATCGAAGAGATCGCAATTCTGCCGAAGGATTTTGATGATGAGGACTGCCGGAAGTTGCCGTATCTCGAGCAGGTTATTCAAGAAACCTTGCGGCTGAGTCCGCCTATTGCCATGGGTTTGCCGCGTTGGGTACCTCCAGAAGGCACCGAGCTGTCTGGCTACTTCATTCCTGGCGGCACGGTGATTGGAATCCCAGCATATTCCCTCCACCGGGATCCCAAGATCTTTCCCGAGCCTGAAACGTTTAAGCCGGATAGGTGGGAGCAGCCAACGGCGGAGATGAAAGATGCGTTCGTGGCATTTGGAGGTGGAAGTCGTTACTGCATCGGTATCCACCTGGCGAAGATGGAGTTGCGTCTTGTTATTTGCCAATTCTACAAGAGGTTCCCTCGCGGCGTCGAGCTTGTCCCTGGATTTGATGCAAGTACCAAAATGAAGGTCTTCCAGCACTTCCTAAGTTGCTACAGAGGGAAAAGCTTTTTGATTCAGGAGAAGTCTTGATAATGTCATGAGGAGACGTCCGAGATGAGAGAATACAAACAACCAAAGTTGCGAGAAATACGAAAATGCTGATGTTCCCGGATTTCCATTTTGCTGTCCGCAACTGGGGGGTCTCAAAAGTGGCTGTACACATCTGCGTGATGCACGCGAGTGATGGGAGAAGAGCAAGCAGTGAAGCGTAAGACGACCATGTACGCATTGAATTTTTGAGATGGACACACTTGAGTGCAAGGTGTGATGCGTCTCGTTTCTGGTTGTAAACATGATGGTATATATCTTCATCGTCTTCTCCCGATCCTCATCCCAAACAAGCGCCGTCGAGGCGGGCTTGGTTGTGGTGTTGACGTCTCGCGCAGAGGCATGTCGTATTCGCATATGTCGTCCCATCTGATTTCATCGAGTGGGAGCGCATCAGTAAAGTGGAACTCGTCCGTAAATATCTCGTTTCGTACGATGAAATTGGTCCCGCACCATCCCCATCGTGCGTTCCAGTCTCGCTGTCGGATCTGCTGGGCCACAAGTTCATCGTGCAATTTACGTCGCTCCGCCTCCGATCTGATGTCGGGCTGGAGACGAAGTCGCACAAGCCCGGCACGACTTCTTGCCAACGCGCGCAGCTGATCGGGAATTAATGCCTCCAGCGGAATGAATTCGTGCCAACGCCTTCGCTCCAGGGACGCGCTGGGAAAATCGAAAGTAATGCCATGGAGACGCCATGGATCGCCCTGGTGCCATGCGCATTCAGCAATGTCGTACAACAGGCCAAAAGTGAGCCACGGTGGACGAGATTTCTGCGCGTCCTGTACGTTCCGGTTGCTGAAATTGAGCCACATCAACTTGCCTCTCTCTTCACCAGGCACGCTGACTAGCAATTGGTCTGGCGCTGGAGAACACGGGATCATCCTTCTCCAGCTAGAATTTGGAAATTTCAATATTTTCAGCACTTGTGGGCTCTTGCGGACATACATGTCGTTGAATGGCGAGTGCCTGACCAAAGTTTCGGCGAAGCCGTCCTCGAAGTTACAACTATCGAAAATCGTTGGGAACGTCCTCCGCAAAAGCGGGTTGATTCGTGTCGTATCCACATCAAAGTTGGTGACAGGACTGCCAGGATGCAGCCACATCATCTTCAAGAGTCGCCGATCGTCCGATATTGTCCTCTTCCAGGTCTGGCAGACTCGCTGCACAATCAGGAGCTCTCCTTGTGATAGCTGGCAGAGAACGAGGTATAGCAACGCTGGCTCTTGCAGAACACGCGTGCTCGCTGATGACTCCATTCTTTAGATCCAGCCCAGTTTTCGACGAAGCTCGTATGTCCCTTTTGTCGCTGGCCGTGGCAGCGTGTTTCGCCAAGAGGATCTTGCGATTGAGCACGACTAGATCGTCCTAATGCTCGCGGATCAGATGCAGTGTGGGCGCAGGTCCACTATTTTGTACAACACAGGTGAACATTGATAGCAGTGGCGAGGCCGATGAAGACATGGTGGCTGAGACCGTGATCAGGTTGGATTCAGCATGTTTGATGCTGCGGCTGAGGCGATGCAGCGAACGATGCGGATTTCCAAACTCTCATGGCGTCGATCGTACGGCACAGTAAATTCAACGTGCCGAATATCCGATGTGACACTGTGTACGCAGCGTTGAACATGTCGCATGCCGTTGTGGTCGCGCACGATATTGCTAAGCTCAAGGGTATTGAGCGCTCAGGACAGCCGGTAGGCCATTGTGAAGGGGCGAAATCTGCTACAGGTGAATAAATTCGCTGTGGTACTGCCTGTCATCACACAACTGCGGCTGAATCGTCGGCGGCCTCTTTTCTGAGCTTCTTGACATAGTTCAACGCGCTACCTTCCATTAGCCAAGGTATCTGGCCATCGTGGTAGGTGTGTTCCAGAAGCGTGTTCCAAGTCGAACCATTCGCTGCCTTCACTTGCATGACTAGTTGCTTTCCTGGCTCTATGTTTTCGGTATCCAGAATGGAAATAGTGTCTGCTGTTACAATCCTATCCCAGGCAGATGGATCGCTGAAGGTAAGAGCCAACATGCCTTGCTTCTTCAAATTCGTCTCGTGTATGCGAGCAAAGGACTTTGCAATCACTGCAACACCTCCGAGAAACCGAGGCTCGAGCGCAGCGTGTTCTCGTGAAGAGCCTTCTCCATAATTGTTGTCCCCGATGATGCACCATCGAATGCCTTGTACCTTGTATGACTTTGCAACTTGTGGAATCGCATCGACTGTTTGGTCGAGCTGGTTAATCGCTTGACCTCTAGCATAAGCTAGATCCTTCGGCGTAGGAGACAAAAAGCCGTTTTCGGCGCCTATCAGCAGATTGTTCGAGATGTTCTCCAGATGCCCACGATAGTTATACCAAGGCCCGGCAGGTGAGATATGATCAGTTGTGCATTTGCCCTTTACCTTGACAAGAACTTTCATGCCCAAAGCGTTGCCTGTTTTCCAGGCTGGGAAGGGCTCGAGCAGCTGAAGTCGATCGCTCGTAGGGGAGACAGCCACTTCGATGTTGGCCGTTTCTGCCAAGCTTGCGGGAGCCTGGTAAAGGGCGTCACCAGACGCAAAGGACTTGGGCAATTCCTCGCTCGCAGGTGGTGTGAACCGAAATGGCTCGCCTGTTGCAGACATGATGAAATCCTTGCCCGGAATATGCTCCAAGGAGCCCGAATATGCGAAAGCCGTCACGATCTCTGGAGAAGTGACAAAAGAATGTGTTGCCGGGTTGCCATCGTGCCTCCCAGTGAAGTTACGATTGTAGGACGAGATGACCGAGTTGGGCTCGTGCTTAGATGCACCTTCACGGTTCCATTGGCCAACACACGGTCCGCACGAGCTGCTCAGAATGCTAGCGCCTGCGGCTTCAAGTTCAGTCAAGATGCCTTCTGCTTCAAGTGTTGCTCGGATCTTCTCGCTTCCAGCTGTGACGAGGAGTGGCACTTTCGGCTTTAGACCAGCGTTGCTAGCCTCTCTGACCATGTTGACCACTTTCTTCAAGTCTTCGTAAGAGGAGTTGGTGCAGCTGCCGACCATAGCTTGGGACACATTTCTTGGCCAACTGCTTTTTTGTACATCGCCGGCAAAGCGAGATAGCGGATGGGCCAGATCCGGTGTGAATGGTCCGTTGATATGTGGTTCGAGTGTGTCGAGATCGATCTCAAGCACTTCATCGTAATGCTTATCGCTACCTTCGTCTGCCGTGATCAGGTTGTAGTTGTTCAGAGCAGCATCGGCAATGAAGCCGCGGTCAGTAGCGTGTAAATATCGACCCATAGACTCTGCCCATGGAAATATGCACGAGGTGCTGCCAATCTCTGCTGACATGTTGCAAACTGTTGCCATTGCGGTGGCACTCATAGTCTGCGTGCCAGGTCCGAAGAACTCGATAATCTTGCCCTTTCCTCCAGATACAGTGAGCATACCAGCAAGCTTTAGAATGATGTCCTTTGAGCTACTCCAGCCGCTGAGCTTTCCAGTCAAGCGAACTCCAACCACTTTCGGGCAAGGCAGTTCCCATGGGATACCTGCCATCGCGTCCACAGCGTCGGAGCCGCCAACACCAATTCCGAGCATGCCCATACCACCGGCGTTGGGTGTGTGAGAATCGGTCCCAATAATCAGTCCGCCTGGAAAAGCATAGTTTTCGAAAATTGTGATATGGATAATGCCAGATCCAGCTTGCCAGTATCCGATATCGTACTTCTTACACGCTAAGCTCAGGAAGTTGTAGACCTCAGAGTGCTGCTGCCTCGCGTTCTCCAGATCGATATTCCCGCCATGTTCTGTCACGATCAAGTGATCGCTGTGAACCGTGGTCGGAACTGCCGTCTTTGGTAGGCCAGCGCTAATAAATTGTAGGAGAGCCATTGTCGCTGTTGCATCGTGACATGCTGCCCTATCTGGCCTCAGTTTGAGAAACGATTTCCCAGGTCTGATGTCCTGCGATTCCGGCTCGCACAAATGGGTAAACATGATCTTCTCGCTGAGCGTCAGTGACCTCTGTATCCGTCTCAGAACGGCTATCAGATTGTGCTGCAGCTGCTTGTATGGGAGGGATCGCTTTGTCACGTCAGCAAAGTGATCTGTCCAGGGTGTGCAGTGAGCCTAATGCCACCTTCTCTAGGTTCGAGAGCGGCACGTCTGGCTGACCAGTGCTTCCTGCCAGCGTTGCCAGCTGTCGACGACATCTTGCAGTCTGTCCTGAGCGTGAGGATGCGGTCTGCCTGCTGAGGCCCCTAGCTCTGGAGCGGCAATACATCTCTGTCAAGCCCTTCCTCGCAAGGCGGCGAGGGAATGTCTGTGAGGGAGAACATCTGAGAGACGCGCTTGAAGCCCCAAAGGGCGTCCATTTCCGACTTCGCACGCATCTTCGTGGCGACGGATGCAAAAGCGGTCATCTCTGCCGCGTCAATCTCGCGCTGAACGCGATGCGACGGAGCAGTCCGGCATTGACCGTGGAGGAGAAGAACGAGAGACGGAGTCCTCCGCTTCTCCACTTCCGCCGCCAAGCAATGTCTCCACTCTTCAACTTGGTTTGCGCGGTCCAGTGCTGTCAACGCGGACACAACAATTTCGTGGTATGGTGATACACAATTTAAAGACAGCTCTGTTCAAAAGCATGTGCACCGAGGCCGTAGAGCTGCGCGAGCCGACCTCGGCGATGAAGCTCGACATTCGGAAGCGTACGCTATGCTTCCTATGGACCACCTAATGCCCGCACTCTAGCCCAGGTAAATCGTGACGCTGCGATACATGATCATACGGATCGCTCCAGAACATATAAATAATCTGTGGTGCCACATGAGCATCGGCCTCTCGTTTGATCAGGATCAGCAGGCTGAGTCAGTCGCGATTTCAAATGACCATTTCTTACAGTCGCATCAGTAGTCAGCACAGTTGTTGAACAATCCAGTTCCATGACGACGCAGACTCGTCAGCCACATTCTTTAGCAGAACTCGCGAGGGCCTCTATAATCATCTCCTCATCGAGAATATGTCTCCAGAGCCAACAATTATTGATACACATCACCACATCTTCGAACGTGTGGCATGTCTTGACACAACCACACGGAACGCACTGCTGATAGACTGTAGCTGAAAACTTCCCGTATTCGCTCTGCCATCACCTGACGCCGCCTTGAGCATCGATTGCAGAGTATGAAAGCTTCAAGAAAGACCATGGCATCGGAAAATCAGTACTTGTCCACGCGCTCTCCTACGGCCACGACTGCTCCTCCCTGCAGTCTTTCATCGAAGATCTAAGCCCAGAAGTCACTCGTGGCGTCGCCGTGATTACTCGAGACACCAATGATGACGAGATCAATGAGCTGCATCAATGTGGCGTACGAGGCATCCGACTAGACCTGTACTCCGAGAATGCCATGCGTGATCTCGCGAAGCAGAAAGAAATGCTAGTGTGGTATGCCGAGAGGATTCGGCCTTGGAAATGGAGTATAGACTTCTTGCAGCTGGAATCCGAGGATTGGAAGCCGTTGGCGGGACTCATACCAAGCTTGCCCGTGCATGTAGTAGTTGACCACCATGCTCTGCTCCAGGGAAAAAGTCTGTCTGCAGAAGTATAGTCGCTACCTGCATTTGCGGCGATCACCAGGGCGTTGCAAGCCGGCAATCTCTGGGTCAAGCTGAGCGCGCCGTATCGATGCTCTAATGATATTCCGGATTATGCTGACATGGAAGAAGTCGTTCGAGTCCTGGTGGATGCCAATCCTCGAAGGATCTTGTGGGGTTCAGATTGGCCGCACACACAAAGGATGAAGGTGAGATCGCCAGAAGAGGCCTTGCAACTGACTCCATTTCTGGAAGTGGACGATGGTGCTTGGTTACGCAGCCTGAGGAGCTGGGTCACAGATCAGGAATGGCGAGCGATCATGGTCGAGAATCCAACAACGTTGTACGACTTCTGATGTTGAGACTAATACGTCGCTATGGTGTAAATGTTTTGGTGGCATGGCCACCTTGGTCACCATGTGTTGGGCATTATCCACGTAGGATTCATGGGGTCAACTGGAGAGGCATCCAGCACATCAAGCATGTCTGTAAGCTGATATTCGTGCTGTAAAAATGACTGCAGAGCAATTTCGATATCTGCCCATTGGTTTGAGTCCGTGGCAAGGCCGTGCTGGTCATGTATAGGAATGCTAGCTCCATGAGTCGCTGAGGGTGCGATCGGATGCTGGTTGATACCGCAGGGCCCAGCAAGAAATTCGATGGTGGAGTCTGCGAGGTTTCCAAAGCTTCGGCGCCCGCGCTGCGCGAGGGGCCACCACTCTGCCCTGCGATGTGTTAAGTCGTGATTTCCACTCGAACAGCGTGAGCGATACAGCTGGTACATCAGAACTTACCCTAATGTCAGTAAGCTTGAGCAGAGTCGTAGGTCAGCAGCCAGCTCAGCGACCACTATAGTAGACCTTATTTCCGCGGAACTCCATATACAGTATACGAGTGTAGCTCCGGCCAAGAAGATGCCGTGAGTTCGTGGCCATGAAAGCGCGAGATTGTTCTGATCGTGGAGGTCCCAGTAGAGTCGCAATCTCTCGCTGGCGCTGCGGAGGCATCGTTGCAGCGCTTGCATACTTGGTGTACGGCTGACTCGTGATGGCTGATAGAGCAAACCAATCGCAAAGTGATAGTCAATCTTGATCTCGGTACGAAAGCGGCGAAGAGTATTCTTCGGCAAGTCTTCGACGGCAGCGTTAGTCTCCTGGAGCCACTGGTCAAGCCGGGAGTTCAGATCTGCATGCAGTTCAGCGGCAGTGCTGGAAGGTACATCGTGCGGGATGAAGGAGTACAGCTGTTGCTTGATAGCAGAAATAATAGCTGCCCATTGGAAGTGACTAATACTGTAGAACAGAAAAGCCTGATCCTGCTGAACATGCGCTCTACCATCATGTATGATTTGAGGCGCGGCAAGATCCAGCGTGTTGTCCGAAAAGCCCAGTGGTCGTCCCTGGGCGGTACTTACGTATCTGTCCAGGGCGTAAAGGCTGAAGAAGACTCGGCGACGCATTTGCGAAGCCGTCTCCGTGGTCCGTCCTGAGGCTGTGACGTTTCGGTGCAAGCCAAGATCGATCGCATGGGCCAGTGCGATGTGTAGAACGACCCAAATGTTGCCGCTCTCAGCTGTCAAGAAGCTATGTAGTACGTAAAGTACCATTGATTGGACGGCTGCCAAAGAGACCTCCGCAATGGCGAGCTGAAACAATGCGAGCGCCTGTGCATGAAATCTGCTGGGGTCTGCGCTGAATATTCGTTTCCTGGTTTGGAGATCTGCTGCAATACTCAAGACAAAGAAAATCTGTGTAGCCGCTGTACGAATGGGTATCGCAATCGTGTCTCGTCCGTCATGACGCCCAACAACGCCGTTGTAGGAGAAGACGCGAACGCTATCAGGCCAGCCGTTGTGCTGAAGAGCACAAGACGGAGAAGCTTCCGCAGCAGCATAAAGTGCATCGACCAGGGCAGCAAAGCTAGGCTGATGCAGCACAGGATATTCTGCATGATAGTAGTCGTAGAAGAGCTTGATCATCCGACCACAATCTGTCCTGGACGGCAAACTCTGCTTCAGCAGCGAGAATAGCGTATGAGAACTGCCACGAGGCGAGATCGGTCGGTGTGGTACGTTCTCGGCATCAGATTCTGGCTCTGAACTGCCGTCTTGATGTTCAACATGCTGGTCCTCCGGCAGCAGGCTTGCGAAGAAGGAGCCAGAGGATGATCCTAGGTAGTGAGTTTGCGACAAATTCGTGTTCAAGGAGAAGAGTCCCAGGTCTAGTGCCATACGCCGAGCCTTGCGAAAGACGGCAGAAAGATCCTCGCTACCGTTAGCAGTCGAGGAACGTCTTCTCTTGCTTCCAGTAGTGGGAGTTTCTTGAACATTGCTTGCCTCTCCCTCAGGCCTCTTGGGACCAGCCTCAAGATCGATGCCAGGTATGTGAGTCTTTACGAGATCTTCAAGCCACGCAAGCCTGGCTTGTGCATCTGTCAAGAAAGATCTCGCGATCGTGTTACCACTTCTCCTCGCGTCGACGTCAATACAGGGTACTGTGTTCAGTCAACATCCACACAAGGCTTCCACATTGGAAGCGGACATACCGCCAGCCTTGGCGCATTTTGAGCAGCTCGGAACTTCTCCGTCACATTTAATCCTGCGATCTCGACATCGTTGGCAGGCCAGGCGGACTTTCTTCTGGCGGTGTGGCTCCGGTGTCTGACTACCTGTCTCGCCGGAACGCGACTCATTCATTGCGGCTGTCCCCTTTCTCTAGACCCTGCGCGACAACGAGAGGCATCGTGTGTGGAGACGCAGGACTGCTCCGTGAAGTGAAGTTGGAAAGAGCCTGACTTGCCAAGAATTTTCGCCGCGTTGTGCCGCTTGCCCTCGTTTCAACATGCCCACGAAGCAGTAAGATGTGGTGGACCACAAGGTGGAACCGCGAAGGTCACGGTGCCATGCGGCCTCACAGGTTCGACAGAGTAGAGAGAAGAAGGCATTTTGGTCAAGACTGTGCGTGCTCCAAACAACCAGGTTGAATGATCGTCAATTCGTAGTGTGAGACCCCTGGCATCGAATCGAAGACAGCATCTTCTTTCTTGAGACTGGTTGTCTTCGAGTGATGATGAGATGCACTCTCGCTGCCATTACTCAGTTGCACTGCACAGTTGTACAGCTGTTGTTGCCTCAGTCGAGAAAGGAGTGCCTGAAATCACAGTCACAGTCACAGAGTCGCACTGCTGCCTGGCCAATCAGGGCGGTTTGGAAGCCGGCCAATCGGCAGCCGCCAAGCATTGATCCTACCGCTAGCGCGAACAGCATAAAAGCCTTCAACTCTCCTTCCCACTTCCTCTTCTTTTTTCTTTAGCTCTCTTTGCCTTTTGGCTTAGATCAAGTGTAGTAAGTCGCGCGCGGCAAAATCCCTTGATCTCGACTGCTTGCTGACCACTCTTAGGTATCTGTTCTTTTCAGTTTAATCTCTGAAACGTCACTACGGTGACATTCAAGATTATTCTTATTTTTTGAACCAGTCACTGGGCCGCTGAGCTTGCTCATGTCCAGAGGCACCGTGTCGCTGGCCTTCCACTACCGCCGGCTGACGCGAATTCACTTTTTCATCAGTCTCGTCGCCAGCAGGCCTCGAGTTGGAGAAGAGGCGGCAATCGAATTCCAGCGCACAACTGACTCGGCGAAATTGGCACAGCTCGCAGTCATGCAAATTTGACGTCTGAAGCTCACGAAGCTCACCGCGGACAGTGTCCAGCGCTATTCATGGTACTCGCTGATCAGTACAGATACTTGACTATGTCGCCCTCGCCCTCACCGAACGCTGAAACCACTCGAGTCCGGACAACTTCGCTCAACAGTCATGACCAAACTTTCTGCGGCACAGCGATGGCCGGCGGGGACGACATCTTGAAGCGGGCGACAGCATCTTGAAGCGGGCAACGACACGAACATACCTCTGACTTTCGCCGAAGGCCAACACGATCCGCGCCAGATCTATTCTCTCGCCGAAGGCATGCCTGCACAGCCTCGAAACTCCTCGCCGACCGTTAGTCCAAACTGAGTCACATCCCGATCGGTCCCTGGCATGCCCGCCTATCACGATCCTTCTGTGCCTCAACCCGATTCGATCACCGCGCGGCACAGCAAAAGCAGACAGCGATGAGTCGAGGAGAACGTCATGGACAGGTCAGGTGAGGAACACTGCGACCACAAGGAATCTGGCAGATGGACAGTCGCAAGTCGAGGGCACCAGAGGACAACAACGTCGCAGTGATGAAGGCCACAGGTAAGATGGGAACAATGTGGGCGAATACAGTGGAGTGCTAGGCACGCTCGTCGAACGTCGCAGATTCTAGCAGCAGGCAAACTTGAGTTGACACGTTCATGCAACGATTGCACTCGGATGATGGTGAAGATTTGGTTGCACGGCAATCGCCGTAGAGCATGCATTTCTCTGAGTCGATAGAGGCCTCACTGCTTACTTGCTTAGCTTCGCACAACATCTTGTCGCAGAGATTTGTCCGAGATGCAAGTACATCTCAAGAAGGCCTCTGCTGGAGACGATCCTTCTCTGAAGAGGGATGATATCTCCGCTTCTTGGCATGGTGAAGAGGAGATATCGTGTTGCAGAGCGCTGTCTAAAGTATGAACACATGTACCTTCTGCCAACGGGGTGCAAAGCGAGGCTCGAGGACAAGGAAGTGATATTGCACGAGTTAATGTCATTGAAGCACTGCCCATATTCACGTATGATATCGTATAGAATATCTCCAGCTCAACAAAATGTATCTGGGTATCTTGACTTTTGAATGCGATGCTGCTCGCCACGCCACAAACCTCCTCATGCTCACAGAAGTGCCAACTCAGCAGAGTCAGCACGAGCGACGAAGACCTCCTCACGCGGCCCGAAACTTCACGATGCCTCCCGCCACTCCCTCAGGCGTCGGCGTCTCTGCACAGACATCTGGGTCAAATCCAAATTGCCCTCTCAAATGATCCCTAGTCGTAGGCCCAATCGTCGCAATCCTCGTCTTCATCGGTCCCTCCACTGCCTCTCTCCTCCCAGCACTATATTTCCCAGCTTCAGTCAGCCACCCCAAAGCATTCAGCATCGCCTCACAGCCCTGCGGGCTAAACACCACAACCCACTGCTCCTTGACTCCAACTTTCTTCGCCTGCTGGATCAGATCCGTAAATTCCTCTTCGAAAGTCGCCATCTCTCCCGTCTCATACACCACCAACTCCGTAACTTGAATCTGTTCTGTGGGAGATAGATCTTCTGATTGCAATTTCTTCGGGATCACATCTCGTCTCTGCTCTCCGACTAAGAACAACAAAGGCAATTTCCTCCCGTTCAAGCTTGAAACATGGCTGGGCACTTTCGCCGAATCATTATGGTGCTGTAGAATGAAATCCGCCAAAGCATCTCCATTCCCGGTCTCCTCGCCTGAAATGGGGCATGGCAATCCAAGAGCTTCCACGCCTTTCTTCGTTGCAGGTCCGACAACGTAGATTGGCATTTCGGGATCGAAAAGAGCTTCCAATTTCGCGGGATCGAGCTTCGCAATCACAGTCCCGAAAGCGTCTACTGCGCGTTGGGATGTGAAGATTAACCCTCCGTAGCGTTTGGCGGGGTTGTTTGTTGCGATTTGTCTCGCTGTGGCGGGTGAACCTCCTGCGAAGGCGAAACGTTCGGCACTGCGTTTAATGTTCCGGAGGGCGTCGTCTCGGAAAATGTGTTCGAGGACGGGGACGAAGAGGGGTTTGAAGGATGTGGTCTCTTTGTCATTTTGGGATTTGCTGGTGAGTTGGGAAAAGTGTTCTTGGTAGCTGTCGGATGGGGATGAGGGGGTTTTGAGGAGGTAGATCGGGATTTGGTTGAGTTGCAGGTTCTGAAGTGAAGATGTTATGTCGTCCATTTTGGCTTGTTCTTGTGAGTTCGGAGATGGCTTTTCTTGCTTTTCGGCGGACGTGAAGGTGAAGTCAAGGCGGTGGACCTCGATTCGACTACAGCCCTATGGAGCTTCTTGGCCCCTGCCAAAACCTTGATCTTTTTGGGTTTAGGCAAGCACGGCACGGCACGCTGAGATTGGCCTCAGGCGCATCATTCTGCCAAATCCACATCCACACTCAGCGCCATTCCGCCTGTTTTTACATTTGCTACGATGCTCTTAAAGCGCCGAAAGATCTTTTCTTCTGTTTGAGTCGATTCGAGCCATATCACATAAGATTATATCTGAGCACGCGCAAGATCTGCGCGCGCCAGCCTCATGCGACCTCAACAGAACAGCAACACCATCGTTGCCCGTGGATTTCTCGGGGAATACAATATGAGCTGATGAGCGGATATCGTTCAGATCAAAATAGGGACTCTCATCTGAACATGGTTGTTTTGTAGCCAGTCGTGGCAGCAAACACGTATTCAAGGCAGTCGGCACACTCCGACATGCGGTCTCCACCATCCGCAAATGGTCAGCCAGATGCTGTACTGTTCACAAGCCGTACTTCTGCCTCCATGTCCTTTGTCATCAGCCAAGACTGTATGAGACTTGGAAATGGAAGACCTCAAAAGGCTGCACGACTGGCGATGCGGTGCGTGGACTGAACAGCATGGCCGTGGCATATTGAAAAGCGCGGCGTACTGATTCCATGGGCAATTACCTGAGAACGCTGGGAATCGAGTGTTCGCGACACATGAAGCAGTCTGACGCGAGATCGCGCAGCCACGCAGCCCTGGAGCTGCGCTGCGAGGCTGAAGCTGTGTCGTTACACAACCTTGACATGCTTCATCTACATGTATTTCATGCACATTTCCTTCCTCCTGACCGGCTGGCTCATCCTCTCTCTTTGCTCGCGCCATTCGCCTCTTTACAACATGGCGACACAGTCTCCAGTACTGAGAACCGCGATCCAAGATACACTGCCTGATGACATTTTGGGACAGCATCCAAATGCAGAAAACGCCAAGTCAGACGCACGCAAAGCAGAAACGCTGCCATCCTTTCAGCCAAAGACTTCTCCGATCTACAGCCCACTAGCACCAGGCTGCATTCGCATCCTGCAACTTCGACCAGCGCCACGCTTAGAAGACCCTCTCGTGGGCACTCTCGACATCGTACATCTGAATGACGGGACACAATATGAGGCTCTGTCTTATACCTGGGGGAACACTTTCGTCAACGACGAGAAGTCAACAGCCTGGATTGAGGCAGACGAGGACAGGATGCGACTCGACCGTGCATTCTCGGACCAACCTTCCAAGCACGGCGAAATAAGTTTATGCAATTCTACATTAACCACAGCAGCTAATCTCGATGCTGCACTGAAAAGATTGCGCCACTCCGGAAACGATCGAAGTCTCTGGATCGATGCTTTGTGTATCAATCAAGACAACCCTGACGAGCGTTCAGCTCAGGTCGCCCAAATGGCGCAGGTTTTCGCGCATGCACGTCAGACTATCGTATGGCTTGGCGAGGATTCCATCTATTGCGACGGACAATTCGTCTTCGCGACTTGTCGCAAATACGAGAAAAACGTGAACTCCATGTGGAGAAGGACGTGGATCAAAATTGTGGAACGCATTTGCTTGAAAATCGTGAGGGCATCGCCAATAAACAGTTTTACCTGGCAGCTCTCCTGGAATATCTATGCTATGCAGCCACTACTCTCACGGCCAACTCCCGAGCAAGCTCATCAATTCGATCTGTTTGGCTCAAGACGTTATTTCTCCCGTCTTTGGTGCGTACAGGAAGTCGCTTTAGCGGACAATGTAATAGTCAAGTGTGGCGGCTCCGAAATTCCGTGGTCGATTTACAGGGCTTACATCAATCATTGCAGAGCACTTCCTGAGCTTACAGTCTGTAAGCTTCGCGCGATCACGAAAGGCTCAGAGCACACCTTGAACAAGTTGACCGACTGTTCAGGCTTGCTGTGCTCGGATGAACGAGATCGCATTTATGCAATCAGCAGTCTACTTAAGCTCTACGGAGATTGTCCACGTATTCAGATCGATTACAAACTGGATTGGCAGGCGGTTTTCACTAATTTTGCTCGCGACTATGTCATTCTCAATGGATACAATGGCGCTTGGAACGTTCTTACAATTGCCTTGGGCCGCAAAGATGCTGAGCTGACCTCTTCGATGCCTAGTTGGGTACCTGACTGGCGGCCTAGATCCTTTGAGATTCAGGGTGAAGCATTTGCGGAAAACGACTCCATTGCAGGCATAAGAAAAGACGCTGCTGCTCTTGAGCAGAAGTGTCGCGCCGCTGGCCGGAACGTCACAGTCGCGTTCGGCGATTGCAGCATGACAATTGACCTGTGGTGTTGCGGCCAACTGGGCGAGAAGGCCAAGTCATCGCTCTATTCTGGCTATGATGAAAGCAGGCTCAGCCAGACTTTCGAGAGCAGTGACTACTTCTACAGCCTGCCCCCGGAGTATAGATCCTATAGGGATCCATGTCTAATATTACGGAGCTGTGCCGGGGAGAAATTAATTTTTCAGGCCATAGCAGTCGTACGCTATTACATCTTTGCGCCGAGGGACCCGCCGGCGTTTTCACCAGCCGAAGGAGATTCACTGGGAGAGGCGCATAGGATCACTATCATCTGATCTTCAATGATCCTGCCTCCATGCACTAGCAAGTCGCGGCACATAGTTCATGCGCAAACATGAGTGCAAATCGGATGTTACCAGACAGCCACTGGGGGTTCTTATTTAGCTATTACGCTGAATCAGCTTCCTATCAACTTCAAGTCAAATCTAAGAACGCCGATTTTAGGCCTGGCGGCCCGCTCGAGTACGCGCGACGCATCGACGTCTCGCCCCTCGCTCCAGATCAGAGGGTTGAGGGAGATGATCCAGTGTAGAGTGCTGCGAGGCAGTATATCTCGTGGGAATTCTGAATCAAAGTGGTCGGCCAGCAATGGCTAGATAAGGAATCGCAATGGCTCAAATCGCCTCAATAGTGGTGGTTATAAAAACAAGTTCCAGGCCTGCAGTGATGAATGTCCTGCCAATTTTGTCGGTGGACCGTGAATCGCATGCGTGAACTCCAAGTACGGCTGGCCGCGTCTGACCGAAGACCAGACTAAGCTACGAACGACTCGCAAAGCCCACAAAGCCACTGCTGACAACGCACCTATAAGGAGAGGGTGCGAGGAAGAGTCAGTTGTTGATTGATAGATAGCCAACCTCGCATTGCTAGAGCATCATTGAGCAACGTAAATCATCGCAAACATAATAGTTAGTATCATCTCTTGTGATGTTCTCCGATCGCAACATGTGCAGTCAGCCCTACAGAACTGTCCTCGCCCCTGCCAAACCTTATTTCTGCCTGGTGCTAGGGAAGGACCGCTCCGAGCGACTGACGATGACCTCAGGCTTCCAACGACCGTGCTCTTCCACTAGCCATCGATTCGATGGATTTCTAAGCCTGGCCTCCGGCGACAAGGGCATGATGAGAGTAGTATGCCGACGACTCAAATCGACTTTCCCATTCTGCAGTATTTCTTTTGTACGATAGAGAACATGACCGGTCTCCCACCGCAGCCATTGGACGCCAGCCCCGAACAACGAATACGAGCAGATGAAGCAGAGAAATCGCAAACATTACCTAAGGGCGTGGTGCTCGGGCCTGATGGGAAACCGTAAGCTATATTTTGCGCAGCAGCTGTAGTTGCAATTAGGACTGTAGGCTGATTGGAATCAAGATGTAAAACCTGCACCTCCGGCGCCGCATGGCGCGCAATGATGAAATCGACTCCGAAAACACCATCTTCCACAACCTCATCACCATCCACAACCACCACCCCCTCCACCCTCACCCAACCCCGCACCGACTGCCCCCCCGACGTCGACCTCCTCGGCCGCTCAACCTGGACCTTCCTCCACACCCTCACAGCCTCCTACCCCACCCGACCCTCACCAACCCAACAATCCGAAACCAAACAATTCCTCTCATTATTCAGTAAACTCTACCCCTGCTGGGTCTGCGCCGAAGACTTTCGAACTTGGATGAGCACTTCAGGGAACGAACCTAAAGTCAGTAATCGAGAAGAATTTGGACAGTGGATGTGTGAGGCGCATAATGCGGTGAATGTGAAATTGGGGAAGAAGGAGTTTGATTGTAGGTTTTGGGAGGAGAGGTGGAGGACGGGGTGGAGGGATGGGAGTTGTGATTGAGGGTTATGGCGATGGGTTGAGTGGTTGGGAGGAAGGCAACCGAAGGTTCTGAGGGAAGGAAGAGGTTGCATGCTCGATGCATGGCGAGGGCGTTGGGGACGGGTTTGTGCACAGGTAGGTTACCTGTGGGTACAAAGGAAAGGAAGTATCCCAAAGAATGTGGGAGACATACTACAGATCTCAGCTCGATGATTAATGAAGAGAACTTGTACAAAAAATGGCAAACTGCTTCACAGCGTAGCCTTGCGCAAGACTTGGAAGGACAGCACGTTCATATCACATGCCGTGTATAGTACGAATTGCCAAAGGAGGAAGCATGCAGCACAAAGCAAAGCATTTGGCATTACCCTGTCTCAGTACACACTGGTATTTTCACGTATACTGTACATCTATGCGACAGCGCATCCAAGCAATCGCGCAGCGCTATGCAGTAGGGCTCTCTAGTAGTCGGCACTCTCCTCTGGTTTTCTCTCTTTTGCCGCCCTCCTTCCCAATGCTCTAAGGCATGATGTGGGTCGCATACTGGCTAAGCACGCCACTCATCACACACCCGCCGAAAAGTCCGAAACGCCTGCGCTCCCGTTTGCCTCTACTATGCATCACAGACCTCCTTGGTTCCAGAATGAAAAGCCTCCCTTTTTGCGCCGTTATGTCCATGGTTCAGTTCATCGAGGGCTTTCGATATGGCGTTTGCTGAATGTGCATCGCCTTGATTTTATTATTGTGTCGTCCGATTCGTCTCTCACTTCGCTGCTCCTCCGATCGGTGGGTTGTCGTCTGGGTCGACCTCTGGCCGCAGTGTGACGAGATAGTCCCTGACCAGCTCGAAACTGAGCCAACTGCTTGCCATGCTGGGTGCGACTTTGAGGAGGTTAGGCACAATTCCCTTGTACATGCCTTTGACGCCTTCTTGCTTCACGATCTTCGTGATGGCGTCGATGATACCAGTATACTGGAAACCCATGCCAGACATCGAATTCACTTGGAAACGGCGCCTCAGTACGTCACTGTTTCATTGTTAGCTTCATATCCCCTGTCCAAATTTTGACCAATTACTCACAATGGGTAGGTAATGGTCTGTGCCACAGCTCCAGATATGGCTCCTGCGCTCAGTTTCCCCAGAGGTGAGGGGTTCTGCTCGCCAGCGGGTGTGAAGTACTGGCGTACGCTCTCGTACACCATGAAGTTCAGGCCAACGTATGGGGCCACGCCAGCCACTGTTGGCACAATGCCCCGATAGAGAGCCCAAAAACCGCCCTCTGTGCGGTACATTATCCCCATAGTTGCGAACATTCCAGGCTGCCTCTTTTGTGCTTTCGCAGCCGCCTCCTTACTCAGTGACTCGAACGACGCTGTCTGAATGGAGAGACGAGTCCGGACAATATCCAGTGGGTAGGTACATGTCACCGACGTGATTCCGGCAACGGCGCCACATAGCAATCGTCGTTCCGGGGGGAGCGGGGCGCCTGGAGTCTCCTCGAAGAACTAGAGATGAATTTAGCGCAACTCTCAAACTTTGCTCCAGGCCAACATACCGGCTTGTACAAGTTGTAGCTGCCAAATTGTACAGCACTGTATGGCACGATTCTTATGCAGTTCGTGCCGTTTCCTGCCATCATTCCCTTGAAACCCTCCTCTCTCCAAATCTTGCCCAACGCCTTTGGTATGCTCATCTTATACTCGGTGCGCCCAGTAGACTGCACCTGGAGGAGAATCTTCAGTCGTTCGAGGGGCGAGACTACAGTCCTGGAGACGGCGCCAGCCACACCTCCGGCTATAAATGATGCAACGACAGCCTGCGAGAGGCATGAGCGGGGGCCATAGAGGAAGATTTCCTCTTTCGGTTCGACCTCGTCCTGTTTCTTCTCCATGATGGATGCTCGGCAAGTGATACTGGGCGGACGCTGGTTAGTTCTCTGCCTATAGGAACATCGGAGACGCTGAAGGACCACGCATCGGGCACGGAGAGCAGGTGGGCTAGGTGGTTGCTATCATCGGTATGCGCTGTTCGCGAGCAGCCTCGGTGGTGAAGGAGTTTGTGCTGCGGAGGGCCAGGAGGTGCGAGGTGGGCGGGGAGTAGATGAGAGGAGCGCAGGCGGGAGTGGAGAGTGGGCTGCGGTCAGAGTCGGTGATGTCTCGTGAGGCTTGGGCGTGGTGTGTTGGGTCCAATGCGCAGTCGCAAAATGTCGAAGTCGTGACAGGCAGCCCGGCCGGGCGGCACAATCGCCGCGTTGGCTCGGAAGAGAGAGCTCCTGCCCTCGCTCCTTTCCGCTTGATTGTATTGCCGACACTCACTCGCCGACCTCTTCTTTCTATTCCTGTGCTTCTTGTTCTCGTCGTCTCGCCTGCGTTCTCTGACAAGTGCGGACCAGCCGTCTGCTGAGGCCGGATTGTCGCATGCCACCGACCGCCGTGCCCAGTTTGGAGAGCGAACGCGAAACGTCGCCGCGTGCGTCGTGCTGAGTTGTCACACGTCGTGCGCCATCTCAAACAGCGTGTCCGCTGGTCACCACCAGTGATCAAATCACCGATGGTCTCAATTTTACCTCTTTTCGCCGCCGCCGCCGTCGCTTGAACGCCCAAAAGAACAAGTGATGAGGTAAAGAAACAGAGGTGTACTTACCTTCTCTGCTTGATCTGCGCGAAATCGCGCGGTGCCGGCGCGATGGTTGTTGTCGTGGTTGTCGAAGCAAAGGAAGAGACGACGACTTCCAAACAACGTCAAGTAAACTCTCATGCAGGCATGACGTGAGGTCTGTTTCGTTACAACGACCGTTGGACGACTTCACTTGAGCGGGGCGGCAGGAACGCGAAGGCAAGTAAACATTATTCAGGTATTGATCAGCTACCAGTTTATTAAAGAAACCGACATACGAAACCCATCTCATTCATCGATACTACCAGACATCCACCGATACAAGAGCTCGCGTTCGTATGAGCGGAGAACAAATCAGTCAATCTCAACAGCAGATCCGAGCCACTTGCACGTCGTCCCGTTGCCGCTTGCCTCTGCAGCATGACCTTCGAACGGGATCAAGAAAGGAATCCTCCTGGCCACCTCCTCGAAAGGAGCGTCGACTGCAGCAACTGATCAGAAGACGATCCATCCCTCACACCGAGTCTTCAAGCGGGGTCAACGCGCGCCGGCATCTCCAACTGTAGCAAAGAGCCGTACCATGCAGTACCCGGCCCTCTACAGCGACCTCGCAGGACCTTTAATCCGAAGAGTTCGAAGAATCAGACGCCGTGGCATTCTGAACTTTCTTCGCCACCTGATTCACTCCATCCCTCATAGCCCATACGCTACCCTGCAACATCATAGCCGCTCCTTCCTTGACGGGACTCTTAGTCTTACTCTTCGCACTGTGGTTCGACGAATTCGACTCCCTCTTGACGGCGGCAGACTCTTGGCTCGTCCTCTTTTCTGGCGAACCTTGGCGTCCGGAGCCAGAGTTATTACTGTTCCTCTTTTCTGGCGAACCTTGACGACCGGAATGCGTGGAGTTGTTGCTGTTCCTCTTTTCAGGAGAACCTTGACGACCAGAGTGCGACTGCACCGTATCATTACTGTTACGCTTTTCTGGTGAAGCTTGGCGACCAGAGTGCGTGGACGAGTGATTGCTGTTCCTCTTCTCTGGCGAAGCATGAGATCCTGCATGAGACCTCGGAGCAGATTCCTGGCTGGTCCTCTTCTCTGGCGAAGCCTGACGTGCCGAGTGCGCTGAAGAGCCCGAGGTATGACTGCTCCTCTTCGCAGGCGAAGCGTTTGGTCCCGGGTTAGACCTCACAGACTCCTGGCTCGTCCTCTTCTCTGGAGAAGCTTGACGTCCCGAGGAACCTCTGGGCAGAGAATCCTGACTAGTCCTCTTCTCTGGTGAAGCAGACTTCGTTGGAGACCTGGCGGTGGCGCCCTTTCTGCTATTAGAGGCAGCAGTTGTGGCCTTCGTCTTCTTGGTCACTTTGGTCGACTTGGGAGCCAGAGGACCACGCTCTCTCGGTGGCTTGCGAGTAGTCGGCTT
This sequence comes from Cercospora beticola, assembly GCF_033473495.1. NCBI lineage: Eukaryota > Fungi > Ascomycota > Dothideomycetes > Mycosphaerellales > Mycosphaerellaceae > Cercospora > Cercospora beticola. The sequence continues at coordinate 468,133 of NC_088942.1, forward strand.
CTTCTCTTCTGGTCCTACTGCTGGAGCGGGAGGGTCGGCTTTGGTCTTCCTAGCAGCAGGCTTCCTCGGAGCAGCGGCAGCCTTTGTAGGTTTGACCTTAGTAGCAGGCTTCTTCTTCTTCGTCTCCTTTGTGAGAGCGGGAGCCTCCTCGGTCTCATCGGCATCGTCGTTCTTCTTCTTTCTGCCTTTTGGTCCAGGCTTCTTTTCAGGCTCGGATTCCGCTTTTGCCGGCCTCTTCCTCCCTGTACTTTTGGTGGGCTTTGGCTCGTCCTTCTTCTTCTTTTTCACCACTTTCGTCGGCTGTGCTGCATCTTTGACAGATGTCTTAGTCGTCTTCTTCTTTGCGGCCGCATTCTCCTTCTCATCTGCGGCAGCCTTCTTCTTCGCCTCTGCAGTAGCTTTCTTTGCAGCCTCGGCGGCTTCGGCCTCCTTTTTGAGGGCGTTGTCTCTGACACGCTTGCTCGGAGCTCGTTCTGCTGGCTTGGCAGCAGTGGTCGCGGTTGCTTTAGTTTTCGCCATTATGGCAGATGTCGCGAGGCTCTCTGTCACTGATCAGTGGAGCTCAATCAGTAACACAAAGATTTCTTCACATACACTGCGTCACAGAATAGAAACAACAACAAGTGTTCAGATGTAAGGAGACGAACCCAGACGAAACGTCGAAGATACCACAAGTTTCATCTCTTTCTTCTATCAATCAACACGGACAGCTTCTCATTGTTTATCGGAATGCGTTCCTCTCTCATTAGCCGCAAACAGCAAGAACGCCAGCGCCCTTTTCACACTCCGTTCCCAAGCTTTTATTGGTTCGTTTATCGATCCATTCCACATTCCTCATGATACAATTTCGCAATTTCAACCCTTTTTCCACTTCTCATGAAACGCCTCTCAAAGAGCAACACCAACACATGCAACATACTATTTCAGCCAGTGTGACCGTCTATGCCGTGACACCATTGACCTTGGCCATGCGGTCGTTCATGAAAGCGAAGAAGCTAACCGGTGAAGCGGAGATGCCCATGGTGTAGATAAAGCGACTGGCGAGGTAGCTGCCGAAGATGGCGCGGAGGTAGCTGTCAGGTACCTGTAGAAGTTTACGTTAGTTATGTTCCAACACGCCTGAAGTATGATTGAATGTGAAGACTTACCCTCTCAATAATCTTATCAAGTCCGACCTTCTGCAAAAGCAGATTTGGCAGAGCATCAGACAGCACACTCCTCCTCAAAGCCAGATTGTTCCAAAGCTCAGTGCCTTGCAATTCCTCGTCCATTTTGGTGATGGCAAGACTGAGTTGATCGGAAAGCAAGCTCTTCGCAACACCGGTCTGCTCAGACTCACGCCAGATAGCCTCGAATTCGAGACGAGCGTTCTCTTGGATCTTCGCTTGTACCTGGCGGACGTAGTCTTGATAGAACTGTGGTGTTGAGCCATCGGGCTGGACGCACATGTTCTGTAAGAAGCTTTCATCATCGAAAGACAGAGATGCAAGGACTTCGAGAGATGAGCTGGTGACACCTCCCTTGTTGGCGGAAGCGTCCTTGAAGACGACTGCTCCAGCCTTTTCGAGACGCAGCTTGGCTTCTTGTGTGATGAAGAGGTTGGCACCCTCGACAATGTATGGGATGATGGCCTTGCCGTTGGCGATCAGCTTGCTCGCGCTCGTGAAGTCAATGGACTCTGGTCGTCCACCGCAGGGCACGAACACGTCAAACTTCTCTGCACTTCGCAAGTGGAAAGTGTTTCGGAAAGAGGTGCCGTTGTTGACAACCTCGCCTGAAGGCAGCGTGACGCTGTTATCGTCGACCAACACACGGTAGCCATCCTTGGACAGCTTCGAGATGTCAAAGTGGCTGATCATCTTGCGCTCCTTGGCGAGACGGTGCAGCTCATCGCGATCAATGCCTTGGGGATCGTACAGCACACCAGCGCCATCAACAATAGCGTTGTACTTCTCGCGACCAAGCAAGATTTCGTTCGAGCCGAGATCACCATCTGGACCACCAGTCTGGAGCTTGCGGACTTGAGTCTCATCGAGCTCGAGCTTCCTGTAGATACCCTTGACGTATTCGCGAACACTAAGCGTCGTCATGCCGTAGGTGTCGTGAGGAATGCCGCCCAACTTGGGTGACTTGCCAGTGAAGAACGACTTCCACCAAGGCGCACCACGAGCACGTGCATGCTCCGTAGCCCAATTGACAAGATCAGCAGTGTTCTCATCAGGACCCATGAAGAGGATTTCCTCCTTGCCGTGCAAATCCACGATAGGGTCCTTGATACCAGGACTTGTGGGTGGTAGCAGCAGATCCATGATACTGTCGATGTACTTCTCGAATGCAACTGTCGTCTTGTCCTGGTGTGCCATGTCGAGCAGAACCACGCCCTTGCTGCCACCTTCAGGAATGTCCTTGTTCTTTCGTTGTTGAGTGTTGGCCAAGTTGTAGTTCTCATCGAAGAGAGATCGCGCGTTGATAGCGTACGCCTCCTTGCTGCGAGACTTGACGATGCGGATTCCACCACGAGCGATGTCTCGGAAGCGGAGATGGAAACCTCGGAACTCTGAGCTGACGACCAGGAACATGCCGTACAATGGCTGCGCGTACTCCTCAGGTGGAAGGAATGATGGGTTCAAGCGGAAGCTCAGTGCCACCTTGGTGGGTGTGTAGAAGTTGGTCTTCAGCACCGACTGATTGAAGATGCGGAAAGCAGTCATGACCATGCTATGATGATCATTCTGCACCGTCTTCTCGATCAAAGTCTTGAGCTCCTCGTCTGTGTAGACCTTGTCGATCTTCATGCGGAGGTATGAGAGTGTTGGCAAGAAGTCGTCTTGCTCACCACGAGTCTGCACATAATGGGTGTTGGCGAAGGACAGATACAGAGATCTGATGAGGTCCGGATATTGGTTGATGATCTCCAAGATGTAGTCTGCAGTGAAAGTCTCAGTACGCAGCCTCTTCTTCAGCTTGCCGAGAAGTTCTGCGTGGACGCTGTTGCTGACGTCAAGTAATGATCGAAGCGTGTTGTACTCGCTGCCCAATCTGTTCAAGAAATGCTGCACGAAGACCCAGACGCAGTGAGCGTATACGGACTCCTGCAGAGAGAGACGTCCACTGCTGAAATGTGTCTGGAATTTGTTCTGCGGGATGCAGTACAGAAGTGAGACCTCCTTCATGACTTGGTGGATACTGGCCTCGATGGGTGGGTGCTTGGCGGCGATCGATGGAGGTCCAGGTCGCAGGTAGACTGACATGATTGTGATGCCGTTGCTGAATTGCTCCACGTACTTTCTTGAAGATGTCAAGCCGTAGTAGTGGTACAGATCACTCAGAGCAGCGAACAAGCCCAAAGCAGATCCCTGCTTGAAGCCAATAACGAGACGCTTCTCTCGTGTGCCCTCCACATCGTACATGTCTATCACAGGACCTGTTCGTCGGACCACGGCATCCATGACGCTCTGGTAGATCTCTCGTGTGTTGGCCGTGGTCTTTTGCAGGAACCTCTCATCTCCAAGCTCTTCCACTCTCGTCTCATCGGGATTTGGTGTCTTGTTCTTGAACGTCGCTTGGTAGACGAAGTAGCAGCGCAGCGATTGGTCGTTGTTTCCGCCAGGCATTTTGCTGGGTGATCTGAATGACTCAACTCTGTAGCTGTTCAAGCCTCTGCTGCCATCCAGGTACTTGCTCTCTAGCCTGGTCTCGAAGCCTGAGCCATCGATCGAAGACAGACCAGGAACACTGGTGTCAATGTACACAGCGTGATCTGCTGCTTCCTTCTCAAGACGAATCTCGAGCTTCCTGTCGTCTCTTGCGAAAGCTGCGATCTTCGCTGCGTATAGCGAGTGAACGTGGCTGACGATCGCTTCGACAGTCTCGGTGCTGAAGTACATGTCATCGATACCAAGCTCATTGTAGAACCACTTGGTCTCGATTTCCACGACATCAGCAGGAATGAAGCCCTTCTCTTCCATCACGTCCATGACTTGCTCCATCTGGTGCTCTTTGCCCTCGAATTTGGGAGCGACATATCCAGAGCCCTTGTCGTGCACGATTCGGTGCGGTAGAGCTCCTGGAAGGCCTAGATGTGTGGGCTGTGGTGACGGCTGGCGGCCAGGCGTCCGCACGACATTGTCGAGCAGCTTGTTCTGTGGTGCTGGAGCAGTGCCATTGGTGGCAGGCGCGTCGCCGTTGAGCTGATCTGTCGCCATGTCGGGTGTATGAATGTGAGGAATTTCAGTGGAACTGCAAAGGCGGTCAGACTGCTGGCCCGCAGAGGGTTGGCGGCTCATGGTGACAAAAGGAAGCTCGCGGTGAATCTCTGGCTTTTCAGCTCGATTCGTCAACCAGCAACGTCAGCCGCAGACAGGCGCGCGTGGCTCTGAATCTGAAGGCGTCTGTCGTGAGGCGACTTTTCACTTGACGTTGCCGTCGTCGCTCTGACAGCCGCCGCCACGATCATCGTGGAGGCTGAGCACCGTGTTCGGAGTGTCCGTTTCAAGACTCACCTTTTGCATTGGCTGCCGATAAGGACGGGCTTATCGTCTGGTGGGAAGAAAGATTGCAGGGAAAATGAAACGCTTTTGAGGACAGATAATACCTCACCTCACGCTTCCTGCAACGCCTTCTTCTATACTCTCACGACGACAAGAGCAGTAATAACGCAATACCCGTCCTCATGCACGATGGGGTAAAATTTACTTAACATCAGCGCTCGGCTGTGGGCGGCTTTGGGAGCTTTACGTTTTACTCCCTTTGGTACCTGGCTAGCCCCGGATCGGCAGGGCGCCACCTCTTCGCATACAGCCACGTGAACGCCTGAGAGCCGTAAGACTATTTCTGTTGGGTCAGCTGGTTCACGCGCACCGAACATCGGGGCGTTGTGGCAGAGCAGTCAGCGTCTCGTGCTCTGCCTGACCGCCGTTGGCGTACTGTCCGTTCAGTCCGCACGGCTTCTGGGCCTGGAGCGGTATGGCAAAGCGTCGTCGTTAGCACAAGAACTGACAACGTGAGCTCGGTCATGCACGCCGTGGCAGGCCGGGACCCTAGTCGCATATCGTCACAAGCCTCCGAAGTCGTTGGCACGGTTGGTCTGGGGTCCCGAGCTGCGCCATATTGGAGAATGGCGTGGAGCGTTGGCGTTTTGCGGAGAAGTCTTTGCAAGCATTGGAGTCTCATGATCATCTGATTTCTGCGTAGTCTATGCACATTATTCGTTGCAGCGTCTCCATGCCCAGTCCACGAGCGTTGTCGTTCAATTTTCATTACCCCTTCATTACCCAATTCATGACTCTGTTGGTCTGTAAAGTATCCACTCCTCTCAATGCAACCTGTCGCTATGCCGCTAAAACAATCATCCAAAAAAGAAGGACGAAGTCCAGACTTCGTCAGCGGCCCAATCTGTGCGGCCTGTGTATGCAGTGCATCAACTAACACGCCAGCAAACAGGCCACGATGAAGTATCCGGCGATGATGAAAGCAACCAGGTACCGATCATTGTACGGCAACTGTCGCACAGCGCTACCAGTATGCGTCACCGATGCCGTGATGAAATTGTTGCCGTTGTCTGTGGTGAGGGTAGCAAGGCCAGTGGTCGTGCCAGTCACCGCCTTGAGCTTGAGCGCAGCGGACGGTGTCACCTGAGCACCAGCAAGATATTTGGTTGGCAGTCCTTTTTCATCCCAGCCGGTTGAGGCGCCAGCCGGAATGATAACCGTCGTGAGGAAGCCTTGATCGTTGTATTTCGTGACTGGGCTACCAGCTTCACCACCTAAGGGCGTGGGCGATGCTGCCGCTACAGACGCAGGCTGCGATGGCGATGATAAACCGAGTGGGGACGGCGACTAGAACAAATGTCAGCATTGCAATCACGCAAGGGCGCACTGGAATGATCTTACTCACTGGGGCTGCCGACGGAGGAACGACTTTGCCCGAACCACTGATGGTCCAGCCAGACGGCAGACCAGGCAGGGTGGTATACGAGACAGTGGCCGTGTTCGTCGCATGTGTTCCACTCCAACCTTCATTACCCTGAACTGTCGACGTGATGGCAGGAGCGTTTGCAACGGTGACACTACCACCGGAGTTGCCATTCACCTCGCCGCCAGTCGCTTCGATGCTTTCCCACGAACCGCTCGAATCGCCGTATCTGTACGCACTGCCGGTGGAATAGTCAACGATGGACACCGTCTTGACGTACATCGAGAAAGGACCAGCTGCGTAATTGACAGCACCGCCAGCCCACGAGATGGTACCTTCGTTGTTGGACGGATCTCCACCAGCCCAAGAGCCAAGCTTGAGCTGCATCGGTGACTGTGGGAATTGTCCTTGAGCGTCGGCAGCGTTGAGCACGCGGACTGTCTTGTCGTTGATTGACCAAACAATCTGATCTTTCGTCCATTCGACCGTATACGTGTGGAATTCGCTTTGTGTGTTGTCGGTAGCGTGGACAGCGGCTCGATCGTATGTTGTCGTTTGTCCTTTGCCAAAGTAATTTGACTGAACTTCGCCTGCTTTTCCGCCCAACCATTCCCAGTCGATCTCGTCGAGGGTGTCGCTTTGAAGTACTGCTGAACTGACAATACCGACGCCAGGAGCGGCCTTCAATGTCACTGAGTATTTCCCGAACATGATGTACCATTTCGAGCTGAGTGTTGGTGCTTGCCCTGACCCGCCGACTGTGAAGACTGCACCGTCTGAGTTGTATTCGGGATTGCCTGAAGCAGTGAATTGGTCGGATGCGCCATCAGCGAAGTCGATAGTGATTGCTCGACCGAGTGCTGGATTGGGCGCACAGCCGGATTGTACTGTTGGATTGCAATGCGACCATGTTTGTGCTGTTGCCGGTGATATGAGTGTAGCGATGGTGGTAATTGCGGCGATGCGAAGTGAGGACCGCATGGTGAGGAGGTTATTCAGTGTAAGCATGCCGGGAGGGCACTGCGTATACTGCTGTGGATCTCTGTCGTGAATGTCTGCAGTTGTGAAGAAGCTGCTGGAGTAAGTTCTGCTGCTGTACAATGGACGAGGCAGGAATGTTGCGAGGATGTATAGTGCGACAAGGAAGGAGAGAGACACCGTCGTGCCTGCATATACTTATTGTGGGTTTGCTCAGTCTCCCGCCATCTCTTGGTCGACGCACTGCGCTTTGCGGCCTCGTCACCGACCTGTCCTCGCCCTGAATTTGTGGTAAAGTGCGTGGTTGGAGTGGCTGGTAAACACGGGTGGCTAGCAGGGAAACGCGACGAAGCGCGTCGCCAAGCCACTTCGGCGCTACCCGAGGCGATTAGAGTTCGTCCAGCACACAGCAGCCGAGTTAAGTGCTCGTCAGCATCAGCATGCACCGCCTTTCTACGCCATTTTGCTTCACTGACGGCCAGGAGTCGGGAACCTGGACGATTTGGGGCAAGCAAATCTCACGCCATCAAATTTTGGCCAAACCAATTCAGTGTCGAATGCCTCCTGTCTTGGCTCCAATAGTCGAAACAACGCCAATCATGCGAATGTATTTCAAAGTGTACACATCATGAGTTCAGTCGAGGTAAGAGGTGGTACAACAGTTAAGGTAAGAAAGAAGGCGGAAGGTAGTAGGAATGAGCTTCGCGATCTCGGCGTCGCAACCACGCTGAAAGGAAGAATATAGAACTAACTCAATGCTAAATACATTCCCTCGCATCTCTCAATTGATCGCATAAAGAGGATAAGTAGATTGACTGACTTGTCCGGGCTTCGCAAGATACCACGGGCCGTTGATAGAGCCCTGACTAACACTGTTGCTGGTCGTCTCGTTTCCATCACCAGTCCACCAACACCGCATCGGACACAAACTGAATCGTGCACCCGAATACCTGCACGCCACGGTAGGGATAGATAGGGTAGCAGGCGCTTGTGCGTTGAAGAGGGCGACTTCGTAATATCGATATTTGGTCCCGTTTGGGTAGGTGTATTCGATCGGATTCTCGCCGGCCACCTTGTTGCCAAGTAGATTGTACAGCGTTCCTGTGAGTGATGTTCCACTAGGGTTGACATAGAAGATGAAGCGCTCGGTGCCGGAAGGCGGCGTATGACGCCCTGGAACGAACTTGAGTACGTTGCCGCCGGCGACTTGTTTGTTGTAATCTTGGGTTAACCAATGCCAATCATAGTCGAAAACGGGAACGCCAGAGGGAACCTGTCCGCGTGTGACATCTATGTTGGCAATGTAGAAGGTTGGAGAAGCGGCCGCACCAATGAGCGAATACGTGGTGGACGTGGGGCTAAGTGTCTTGGTGACTGTGGTCTGCGGCGATTCGGTATCAGCTGCTTGCGCGATGAGGTGAAATGACGGGTTATAAATTTACCTTTATCGTCGTGCCGACAATTGTTCTTGTAAATGTGACAGTCCTCGTAGTCGCGACGCTGGACGTTACAGGAAAGTGATCGATCAAGCAAACAGGTAACTGGTGTTACAAGGGATTTTGGTGGGGGTTACCAGTAACAGGCGTTTGTTCAGGGACAGATAAAAGTAACAGTTAGGACGTCGATAGAGAGACAACTACCCCTTTGCGACCTCTTCACTTTTCTGTTACTGTGGTGCGATACACGACTGTGCTGACACGTGAGGTCGACGTTCCCGAGGTCACTGTCATTGTGCGCGTGATTACACTCATGGTGCTCGTGGACCTTATCGTAGTGGGAGTTGTAACACGAGTCGTAGTAGTGGACGTGAAGGGGGTCACCGAAGCGCACGATGTGCATACGGCGCTCTGCTCGCTTTTACCAGCCGTAGAGGTGGTGACGGTAGACCTGCCGTCACCTAAAGTAGTCGAATAGGATCTCAGGAAGCAATTCGGGATGGGTACAGATGAAGACGGAGACTGTCGCTTGATTAGGCCATGATCCTCGACCAGGTCTCGTTTGTCCTGCTGCTTGAGACCAGGAGCCAGGCATTGAGATATGACTGATGTAGCATCCGGAGCTTGAGTGGTCATAGTCGTCGTCACCGTCGGAGTGACCGTCACAGTACTTGTGCTGGCTGTGGTGGCGGTGCTGGTGTAGACATATGCTGTACTCGTTGGTTCTGTGACGGTCGAGGTGGTGGTCACAGTAGTGCCATAAAACGTCGTGGTGGCAGCCACGCTAGTCGTGATTGTCCTACTCTCAGTCGTTCTGCTGTCGTATGCTGTGATCGTGCTAGTCTGGTCCGACATGCTCAAAATGGAGCGGCAGTAAGTGGTGAGTTGTGTAGCTTGGCCACCTTCCGTGCAGGGCCTCCAAGAGGAGCAAAATTCGCCGGCCTGACGGGGTTTCAAGAGTATCTCGGTGCTGGCCATCGCAGCAAGAGGGAAAACAAAGAGCCAGGACCTCATTGTCACAGAGAGCAAGAGATGCACAAAACGGTGAATGGGGAGCTTAGGAGGGACCAAGATGCACCCAGAGGTCATGTCTCTCTCCTTTACCAATAAATACGCTTCCCATTGCCATCAGCTCACCAAGTGTGCGATAAACGATCATTCGATGGCTGCATGGCATGCAGCTGTGCCGGAAAGGCTCACTGAGCAATAGCAGTATTGCAGTGCAGCCACGCCGAACAACTAGATCCGAGTTCGATGCTTGGCTGCCTGATTTGTACTTAGCACCGCTTCTGGCTCTGTATACTAGTGCAGTGTGCACAGCCATGCGGTGTGTGCGACGGAGCGGAGGCGGACAGGAGAGTTGGCGCTTGAGAAAGTGAAAGTAAAGCTGCCCCACTGAGACAGCTTGATAACCGAGTAAAGGCGTCGCTTGAGAACACTGTGAGAAAGTAGTCCATACCTGTGTAGGCCTATTCGCGAAACTTGGGGTAAGAGCGTGGGCGACGGCGACGCGTTCGAATGCCAACAGACTCTGACTCTTCAAAGATCGGACCGATGTCACGTAGCTCTTTCTCGATGGCCCCGAAGCAGATAGAACAACAAGCGTAGCGGCAGCGTCAGAGAAGAAATTGGCGAGAGCGGGCAAGATGGCCCCGAGGCCGAGTTCCAAAGGCTACGCTTGAAGACAGCCATCGCACGTACTGGTAGGATTGTCCCTTTCCCGAGAGAAGATCGCGATCCTTGGTCAGCAAGTCGAAGGTGGTGATGATGTAGCTACGAAGGCCAGAAAGGCATCCCGATGTAGGAGGTAACAACACGAATAGGATGATGTCGCCTGAGGCATCAACTCACAAGCCCACATCAATTTCTGGCGGTAAAAGTACTGGGATGCCGACTCCCAGCCTTGGAGTCATTACAGAATTGCGGTTGCCCCTCAACAAACACGAAACCATTGTCCAGCCATGTCCCTTACCAACGCGTCGCCAGAGCAAGCCGCGCGTGCTGCAAAGGTCTCATCCAGAACGCTCGGCATCTTGTCGGAAGATGCCAGGAACCGCGCCTTGGATGCAATCCACGATGCGCTGGCAGCAGCCAGAGACGACATCCTGGCAGCGAATGCCATAGATCTTGACAAGGCAAAGCAATCTACAGCAAACGGAGAATTGAACCCCAGCATCTACAAGCGCCTCGATCTTTCCCGGAAGGGCAAGTTCGATGATATGCTGCAGGGGATTAAAGATGTTCGAGGTCTCGCAGATCCAGGTAGGTGCAGGATCCTTCGGCAAGCTCACTTACATTTCACTTCCTCTTCTCGTATTCTTCAGACAACTCTGTCGCGCTCTGCTGACTTCTGCAGTCGGCAGAGTGGACTTACGCACAGAACTCGATGATGGACTCATCCTCACACGGCAAACATGCCCTATCGGCGTCCTTCTCATCATCTTCGAGGCCAGACCGGAAGTTATCGCCAATATCGCTTCACTGGCGATCAAATCTGCGAATGCGGCCATCTTGAAGGGCGGCAAAGAGTCGACAGAGTCCTTTAAGGTCATTGCTTCGACTATCGGAAAAGCCCTTGAAGCCACAGAAGTCCCGAACGACTCAATACAACTCGTGGCCACGCGTGATGCGATCGATTCTCTGCTCACACTCAGTCAATATATCGACCTCGTCATTCCGCGAGGATCAAATGAGCTTGTCAGGCATTGCCAAACAAAAGCTCACATGCCTGTGCTCGGGCATGCCGACGGCCTTTGCGCCTTATATATCCACCCTGATGCTGATGTGCAGATGGCCGTCAACGTCGTTGTCGACTCCAAGACCGATTATCCTGCTGCCTGCAATGCTGTGGAAACACTACTTGTCCACGAGGACGCCTTGACGACGATTCTCCCTTCAGTCGCAAAAGCTCTGATAGCAAAGGGAGTTACGCTACGTTGCGACGCCGAATCGAAATCAGCACTTTCGTCTGCATTGGGCAACGAAGCTTCCTCACTTCAGGACGCCACCGATGCAGATTACCAAACGGAGTTCTTAGACCTCATCCTCGCAATCAAGACGATCAAAGGCTCGCCCAACGATCCGTCACAGGCCATCGACGCAGCAATCGAACACATCAACACTTTTGGCTCTCACCACACAGACGCTATCATCACAAAATCGGAAGATGTCGCAGATCGTTTCTGCAATGGCGTGGATGCAGCATGCAAGTATTGGAACGCCTCGACTCGATTCTCTGACGGCATGCGGTTTGGTTTCGGCACTGAGGTTGGAATCAGCACAAACAAGGTCCACGCAAGAGGACCTGTTGGACTAGAAGGACTCATGATTCACGAATATCGAATTGCGGGCAATGGGCAGACGGCAGCCATGTACGGCTCTGGAGGCAAGAAATTCAAGCATGCCAAGCTGGCATTACAGTAAGACGATCGACACCGTACATCGGTATTGGAAATATGGCAGCGACGGACGACATGAATGGCTCAAGAGACGATGCTCAACCTCGACTTGTATACACTGCGCCATTTCTCGCATGGCGCAAACCTGGCTAAAGTTCAAAGAGAAGCTCATGCAATGAAACATAATAACCTCAATACTCGCTGTCGCGCTTTTTCTGCGAGCCCAGGCCGTTTACCCCATCTCTCCCACTCTGTGATCGCAACGGCAGTCAGCAAGATCCGCTGCTTTTCTTCTTTAACTAATTTTTCACTCACGAATGCTAACCTCCCTTCCTCCATCAAAGCCGCAATCTCTTCCTCATCCTCTGCTCCACTACCGCCAACTTGACCAGAAGTCGCATCTCGTAATCTCCAACACCAAATATCACTTCTCTTTTCCCTCTTCACCAAAAACGGAATCCAAGTTCCAGGAGCCATCGTCTTCCCTTTTACTTTTCCACGATCATCAAGCGATTTCGACGCCTCCAGCTTCTCATCCATTTCGGGAGACGGTGCAACATTACCATCTTCTTCCTGCTGCAACGCTTGCCACCTGTACCCTCCCACATCCACCATCCCACCACATACCCTCCACTTCCTCTTCCAAGTCAAAGTTTGACATATCTGCCTTTCACAAGAAATTACGGTACCATGCCGATGAGAATAAAGCTGTGCTACTTCGCCCGTCTGTTGTTGTGTAGCTTCTTGATCTTGGCTTAGTGTTGATGTAATTGTGCTTGCCGGAAGGACATTCAACACACGAAATGTCTTTCTCCGCTTAATCTTGAGCTTGAGAGGCGGAATCCTATCTGGGTTCAAAGCTTTTGTCGTGGAACGTAGATGATATAGAATTCTCCAGTCATGAGCGTCTTGGATTGAGTTGGGTGTTATTCGGATGTGCTGTGGGAGAGTTGTTGAGATGAGAGGAAGATTTGTGGATAATGGGCGTGAAAGGTCACACAGTTCCATGTTGAAAGTGTGACTCCATGGAGTAGAGACAGAATTGATGATTGTGACATATGGTTGTTTAGCTGTCGACTACTGGTGAGGCGCTGCTTTCAGGCGTCCCACTATGCTTGACAGCGTCAGATTAAGTTCGAATCCTGCAGCAGCTCAGAGCTGGGTCGTCAGGCAGCTAAGGGTATATACGAAGTGTGTGCCACGAAACTGTGCATACGCAAAATCGATAAAGTAATAGATGTATACTCAATCGTCTCATTCTATCCTTTCTATGCAGTGGCGCTAATAATCGCCGGGTATCTCAGAATGTCAATCATGACCCGGGCCTTCCCAAAACTCCTTTCCTCATGCATGACTGTCACGGTTTCCCTGTCGGCTTAAACATAGTACTGATATTGGCTACGCCCTTTGGCGCCAACTTCGTCGCTTCGTATCTGCTCTCGGGCAGTCTCTTGTCAGCCTTGATGCTGTCTACAATCCATTCGGCTGTGACGAATTTGACGCTTTTGCCGCGCAGAGTCGCAATTTCTTTCTGGATTTTGCTTCCGGCAAGTCCACCGCCAGCGCCCCCATTTGCGTTGATCCTGCCTAGGATTACATGGGTGACTGTTCTTCGGCCCAGTGATATTGACATATTGCCACCGTGAGTGCTGATGAGGTGTTTGAGCTTGTGGTCTGAAAGGGGTGCTGTGCAGCCGTTGAGGTATATCGTGAGATTAGTGAAGATCTGTGGTGCAGCTGGTTTCTTTGCAACCTCATCTTCTTCCACAGCCGCAACAGTACTGTTGTCCGCTGCTGTCCCGAATTGTGTCGAGTCCTGCTCCTGCTTGACCATGACGTTCGCGGACTCGTCGGGTTTCTCTGGCGTGTATATTGGCTCGAGCAGATCTGATGGCGACAACTCGTGTGAAGTCCAGCTTGTTTCGCGGATTGTTCCATCCTGCTTCTTGTATGGCGTGAACGGGCTTACGATTGTACTCGGTTTCGATGTTGACGAATCCGTCTTGACGCGCTTCGCCGGTCGTTCGCTTTCCTCTTCCTTCTTGACTTTCATGTTCTCCCAGATGCTTTGCCGACCTCCCGTTCGCAAGCCCTTTGCTCCTCTCTCCCATCCGCCATTCTCAGTCCGACCATCTTGCCCAAAGTCTAGACTGCCAGCACCGACGGTATCGTTCATGCGCTTGCCACCCCCGCTACCAGCACTGAATTGTTCGCGCAGCTTCAGACTCCTCGAATCGCGCCATGAAGTACTCCCACCGAGTCGGTTTTCGGCGCGTTGGTGGCCGGTGGCGGACGAGTTGAACGGGTCGAAGATCTGTTTCGAAGGCTTCGCAGCCACGGGCGCCTTGTACGGCATGACTGCTGCGATTATCGTGTCCGCATGTCCGTCGACAGCCTAAAAGCTGTGTGGTTGTCAACAATAAGAAGGAAGAGTCGAGGCGTCATGCGGCCAGCGCATTCACGCCCGAATTCAGGAACAGGCGTTGCTCCGCAACGCGAAAGTGTCACGAGCCCCTGCCGCCGATCCAATGGATTTCGTCAACGCACACCACTTTGCGACTCCTCCAACGTGAGAATTGGTGCGCACGAGCGCGATGCATTATGGCCTCCGATGCGAGTACACCACTTTGCACCCTTTGCTCACTATATCAGTCCAACATGACCTCTGCGAGTGACGGCGCTGACCAGCGAGCTGTTTTTCCCTCCACCCAGCCCTCCCGAGGTCCTCCCACCGCCCTTCTCCTTCTCGGGCCTATAAATGCTAACGGCGCTTCCCCCACAATGGCCTCTAGCCACACTGCCCTCTTTCTCTACCTCTTCTGCATTCCCCGTGGTTCCGCTTCCAAGCTCAACGGGTGAGAAGAGCGGTTCATGCAGGAACATCCGATGCACCACAATCCCGGAATCTCATGTAACGTTGTTTCTGGAAAAGGCTGAACGCGTTTAGGCTCGCCATGCCGAAGACCTCCTCCCCGCCCCCATCGCAAGACAATGGCTCTTCCGTCGCAGATGGCTCTTCAAGAGCGAGTGCCCTGCTGTGGCAGGTCTGCGAAGCCCTGGTCATCTTCATTGCATGTCTTTCGTTCTTCACCATGTTCCTGTCATGGTTTGTAACCCTGTCACTTGTTCACCCTATCATATTTTCCTCTTCGGCTGCAGTGCAGACGACATTCTGGAATGGCTATCGAGGCGATGAGCCTCGGTGGAGATATACTGGACCAGACACTAGCCCTGAGTTCTGGTTCAGCGAGACACAAGGTGCTCTCGCAACGATGCAAGCGACATTTTGGAATGGCACTTACTGGCCAAGTACAATACAATGGATTGGCGCTCTGATTGATACCATTGTGGCTTCGTCCGAGCGTACTTTCGTTGACGGCCTTCAGGTCTACGGAGATGAGACGAAGGTCCAACTGGAGAGCGATATCCGCAATTACTACTCACAGATTCAAGCTTATTACGATAGTGAGGATACTATACAGATATTCGACGCAGCATATGACGATGCACAATGGGTCGTAATGGAATGGCTCGAAGTCATCAGATTCATCAACCAGTACCAAGCATACTCACAATCCGGACTTGGGATAGACGATATTTCGGCTTTTGCGCATCGAGCACACATCTTCTACAATATCGTTCAAGATAAATTCAATACTTCGCAATGCGAGGGGGGTCTGACCTGGTAAGTTGATCCTCGACCAGAGTACATGAAATATGCTGACGTTCGCTTCGCTGCAGGAACCCGGCACTCGAGACTTACAAGAACGCAATCACCAATGAGCTGTTTGTGTCCAGCTCCATTATGATGTACTTTTTCTTCCCAGGCGATAGCGATACCGATCCTTACCCACATCCCAATTACACTGCTCAAACCAACAAAACGCTTCCTCCCTTGCAGCCAATTTCAGCACACGATCCGATCTTTCTGAAGAATGCGCAGGACGAATGGGCGTGGTTCAAGACGCATAATTTCACGAATGCACAAGGATTAATCGTCGACGGATTTCATATTACGCCGAACCAGACCACTTGCGACGAACGAAACGAGATGGTGTATACCTACAACCAAGGAGTCATGCTGACCGGTCTTCGTGGGCTATGGGAGGCGACAGGACTTACCTCTTATCTGGATGATGGCTACAGTCTAATCGAAACAGTAATCAATGCCACAGGCTGGGATGCGGATGTCTCTGACCAAGCCAGTGAATGGGCTGGTCTGGGTCGGAATGGTATACTTGAAGACTACTGCGACGCTCCTGCGAATTGTTCTCAGGACAATTTGATCTTCAAGGGTGCTTATTTCCAGCACTTTGACTACTTCTGCACATCACTACCTACCGATGTGCCTCTTGTTGATGGCATTAGTGTGTTGGCTTCGACTGAGCTTGCGCAGCACCACAGTGACCGATGCGCAAGCTACTCGCCTTGGGTGCAACACAACGCGCATGCTGCTCTGAGTACACGCGATGGTACCAAAGTCATGGGCGAATGGTGGGGTGCGCCTTATGTAAGTATTGGTTTCACTGTTACCAGCGCGGATTGGAACTGACCGATCTCCAGTTGAACAAAACCCAAGGAGCTGCACCAAAATATGCTGAGTCGAAGCCTGACGGAAGTATCGATATTTGCAATCAACCTCAATTACTCGACACATATCCTTGGAAGTGCTCCGGCAGTGACTGTGCTCATGCAAGCGCATCTAAGCCTCGCCGCACAGTGTACCCGAGACAGGCAGCCGACAACAGGACGGTTGAGACTCAAGCCCAAGGTCTCGCGGTACTCCGAGCTGCGACGGATCTGACGCTCATCAATGGCGGAAGCAGCAGGAAAGTCTATACCTCGCCGGCATGACGTGTCACAAGCGTCACACCCAAGGACTGCACACAGCGTCAATGGAAACGCTTACAGCACCACGTGCGAGTCACATCGCGACATCGAAGGTAACAAGTGACAAGTCTCCGATCGTTTCGCAAGACTTGTCTCACAACTTACTCGGCACACTTTGCACAAACAAACGCACTGCGCAAGGTTTTCCCGCTGGTTTCTGGTCTCTGACAGGCATCTAGCTTCTACAACAAGTCCTGACTCGTGCTCGTGCTGAGAGGGTCTTCTTCAAATCACCTCAGCCCACCCCCACCCCACCTTTTGGACGTGAGAGGCCGCACGCTGCACACAGCCCGTCAGCCCAGCTTCTGGAGCTAGAACGACGACACCGGTTCTGGACAAACGCCAACATTGTTTAGCGCCGACGCCCTCTCAAACACGCGAAGCGCAGCTGCTGCGGCTGCATAATCCTCCGGAACAATTCAGCTAAGGCCGAACAGACGACCACAACACGTTTCGAAGCGCGCGCGAGCTTCCAATTCCTATTACTTCCAACAAACTTCACGAAATACAATTGTCTTCGAAACTATAACATCTTCCAAAACCAATCTCATCAACAGTCAAATCAAAATGTGTTTCGGCGCCTTCACCGAAGAGGCTGAACTCAACCCCAACCGACGTCCTCTCTACTTTGGCGATCCACATCTCGAATACGTCAAAAAACGCAGTTCCACGACCACGACATCTGACGGTCGTCCGAGGAGGTCTTCTTCTGTTTATGTCGCTTCTTCGCGACCGAGGACTGCTTCGTCGCGATCGCACAAATCTAAGTCCAATTCGTATTCTTCGACGAGATCGAGTCGGACGCCTTCGAGTCCGGTTTCGCCTAGGCCGCCGAGTGGGTGGAAGAAGAAGTATTGAGGATGTGGATTTTGGGTGATGGGGGTTTGGGTTGAGGTGTTTTGGAGTGTTGTGAGGTTTTGGAGTGTTGTGGTGTTTGCCACTGAATGTGAGGATATCGGGCCGATTGGAGTTGGATGTGGTGTTGAACGGGCATGTTCGGTTTTGGGCAACAGAGGGCTGATGTGGTATTTGCATTGCTTGCATTGGAATAAAGGACGATCTAAAACAGATGCGACTTTGCCGCTGGGCTGCAATGTCGTGGTGGTATTCTACTTGTAAGAGAGAACTTTTGGAGAGGCCTGAACTGTACGATGCGTTGCAAGGTTGATTCTCATTATGTATTACGACTTATGAAGACGAGATCCTGTGAGAATTTTCTCCTAGTCTCATGTGTCGTGTTTGTTGCGATTCGTGATGATCGAGCATACCCACGCGCTTGGGAAATGTCTGGACCACTTCATCTCCCTGTAGTGATTCGATATTCGATCCAGGCGCATCGGCGGTCCGACAACTTGCCGTTTGGAATTATTTCGATGCCTCCGTCCTCCTCACTGTGGTAGAGGCTGTGAAGTTGATGCGAGGTAATTGTGGTAATGCTCGCCCTCACGAATGCGGATAGGATCTGTATTGCCAGCGCACTCAATCATCGCTGTCGTCGGTGTCCTCGTCGGGCTCGATGTCGGTGTCGGTGGCCTCTGCAGGCTTGCGTAGATGCTCCGGATCGATGAGCTTCCGTCTCTTATTGACACGAGAGGACTCTTGCGCCACGTACCGCATGAGATCTTTGGCTAACTCAGGGCATTCCTGAATCTTCTCTTAGCAATCGCCGTTCAAGATCTTGGCCATGTCACACGCGAGTATCTCGATGAGGGAACGCATATACTCCACGCCAATCGCCTGTCGTCGTTCCTCCTGGTAAACCCAGAGCGCAACTTTCACAAGATCCGAAGCGGTCCCTGCGAATCCAAACGTGATTTCCACTTCGTCTTTGAGATCGGGCATTTGATACTACCTAGCGTCAGTGTTCAGCTTGGTCGTGAAGTATTGTAGCCATCGACTGACCTTGTCAGCCGCCACGAGCAATTCGAAGTAGCGCAGCGTGTCCTCTTTACCACTGGCCAACGTGAAGTAATCAGTGTTGAAAACCCCGTAGCACCACTCCAGTAGGCTTCTAACCGTGCGTTCAGACTCGGGCAGTTCGATAATCCCGGAGCCAGCTTCCTTCCAGTCTCCGGTGCAGGCAGCCTCAAAAAATGGACAGGCAGGGCAGACGACGCTTTTGTGGACACTGAAAGTGTAAGTCGCCGTTTGAATTTTCAGATCCGACCATTTTTCGTTCTTGAGCATTCTAGCAATCGATTAGTATCGCAATATTAGCTGCTGTTCATAAAGGGCGCAACTTACTGCCAGAGAATGTTATAGCAATCATCCCCATTAGTTTCCATGCTTCCAGCTCGGGCTAATCACAAATCTCGCGTCGTAGTGTGAAAAGCAATGTCAACGACTTATCAGTTGTTGCAAGTGGCGATGTTGGTTGGACGACGACTCTGGAAAGTGCTTGAAAATATGGTCGGTTGTTTGCGGCAGGTAGTGAGCGTTATGGCATGTGGTACATGACTGGCAATTGGCACATGTCGGAGCTCGTCGATGTGAGATGAGCTTCACTTCGCGCCGCCCGCTGTTGCCTAGCTATCTCTTCATATGACAAGGGTCATAATGCATCATAATGGACTGCTTGTGCTCTGGTTGTATACATACGAACTGTCTCATTCCCTCCGATGCTGGAGCAATCATGCCGAAAGGAAGCTCATGGAACTTGCGCGTATGCCAAAGTGGTCGACTAAGCTGGCAGGCATACCGCCACAATTCGTGTCCAAGTGGAGACCTGTTGGTGCCGTCCTGTAGTGTGCAAAAGCTTCTACATCCCGTGAGTGAGCACGGAGCTGTCATATGCGACGCCCGTGAGTCGCGCCACGATGTTGATCTTGTAATTGGTCGAGGCAGAGGAGCAATTCTCTTAGCTCGTTGTTCGAACCTGCTGCAAGCCTCTCTGGGCCAGGAAACCGAGCAATGCCGTGCCTTTCTGGCGGATGCTGTAGATTCCATGCGTCCTGAATATGTTGCCTCTTTACTCCCATCATGCAAATATGATGCAAGGCCTCGCCACAGCACAATCACTCATCGTTATCACTCTCCCACGCATTGACGCAGAGGTGATCCGGTGTGCTAATCTGGTGGCCAAATTCAACCCGAGAAGAGCGGCGCGCCACGAAGCCCATGAGATCTGTCACCAACTCCGGACATCTTAAAACTCCTGGCCAGTATCCATGATTCATGACAAAATCCAATTGGAGCGCGAGCTCTATCATAACTTTCCGCGTAAGTCGTGGGCCAAATATTTGTCGGCGTTCTCCTTCGTAGAGCCAAAGGGCGATCAAGGATAAATCACCTCCCATCAACTCCGAAGCCATTTGGTGTTCAAGATACTTGGTGACCATGATTTTAAGGCCTTCGATTCTATACTGTCCATGCGTCAGCTTCGAGGACTTCCATACTTGAGTCATTGAAATCAAAAGCGAACCTTGTCGGCAGCCACCAGCAGCTCGCAGTAAATGATCCACCCATCGTCAGCTGGGCTGTCTATGTCGAAATCCTTTGCATTGTAAAGCCCATAGCAATAGGCAAGCATCGCTCTGACGATATGTTCAGGCTCAGGCAGCTCAACAATTCCAGTATGGGCCTCTTTCTAATCTCCAGCGCAGGCAGCTTGCACGAACGGACATGCAGTACAGACGATATTCTTGTGCACCTCGAAGGTGTGTGTCGCTGTTTTGATCTTCAGGTCGGACCATTCGCCTTTGTCAAACATCCTACCCATCGATTAGTTTCGCTCACTAACTGCACCACAAAGGGGATCACTTGCCGTTCAAGATTGGGGTACATCGACTGTCTCTCTTCGGGTTGGGTTTCGCTCACGTTGCTAGCCTTGTACCGTGGTAAAGACATCCTTCTGCAAGATATCAGGCGAGAAATTTGGCTGTCGACTGTCGCGATGAGCTTGGGAATGACACTCCAAACCTGCATGTGACGCGGTAATGTCAACTGAAGTATATGATTTCAAGGCTGTTAATATCTTTAGCAAACTTTCCACCTTCACTTCGCGCCGCTTCTCTTCTCTGTGTGTCGATGTTCAGAACAAATCATCTAATGTTACATGCGCTTCCCATGAGCTGTATGCACACCGATATTTACAATTCGGACGATCTTGCTGACTTGCAAACAATCGCTCGTGAAGTGAAATAGCAGGCAATGCGTACATGCTGAATTGGTCAACCGAATGGACAGGCCCTCTGCCAAGGCAGTTTTGTGAAGGGCACTGTTTGGACCTGCACAGCGGTCATATAGGCGAAAAGTGAGTATGTTGTTTCACATAATGCCAAGGAGACGGAAAGCTCTGCTCAATCAGTTCCAAGTGACACGCGGAGCTCTCGCACATTGTCAGGGGTGGTGTGAGTGAAATGACGCTTGAAATGCACGACTGATAGGTGGAACGGATCGCGAACGACGTGCGTGACCTACCCCTGGTGGCGTCTCTGTATCGGCTACAGCTGAGAACGACAAGCAGCTGCAAGACGGATTCATGTGCTGGTAGCACGATTGATCTCGACACGCTGGAGCAATGCCCTTCTGCATATACGGGTCCGGAATGTTGCATGCCGCAGGCCTGCTACAAGAACGGAGACGCTTCGTTGGCCTCGTCAACTCCGAGACCTGACGGATCGACAAAGCAAAACAGCCATCCACAACGGACGCAAGTGATGCTGCAGCAGTGCGCCGCTGCTCGCCAAATGCGGGAAGCTGGAGATGCCTCTCCTGGCTTCGTCCGCAGGACAAACTCGCCTCCTGAAGCGTGTCAGAGCTGCACAGTGCTGTCCTGTCGGACGTGTTTTGTGGTCACTGCTTGACGATCCCGGCCTGGCTGCTCCGCTCTGCGTCTTCTGCGAGCGTTCTTGCAGGCTCGGAATGAGGCAGTCAGGTGTTGGACGCTCGTCGCTGAGTCTTGCTTCAGTCGGGTGGTCTTGTCTTATGGCAGGCCTCGCTCAGCCGACGCGGATCATCGCTCCCGTGCGCCCTTCGGTATGACCTTGGGTACCAAGTCAACTGCAAAGTGCTTGGTCCGTGAAGACAGCACGTCGAGATGGAAGCTGTCGTTCGGCAGTACAAATGTCGATCGTGATAACGTGAACAGTCTTTGCTTTTATGAAGACATGGAGTCATTGTAGCGGTCAGGGAGCTGATCGCATAAGGAAAGCACTTGTTCGAAAGCTCCTGCGGCTATCCGCGCAAGCCGTCGCGCCAGCAGGCAGGCGTCCAAACGATGGCAGGCCATGACCTCCTTCGCGGAGCACTAGCGAAGGCTTTGCAGTTGACCGCGAGGCTTTCCGTGGGCCACGTCTGGAAGGCGTGCAGGGCGAGCAGCAAGACTGCCCGAACGTCATGGAGTTGGGCAGCCATCGGCGGAGGCGGCAAAAAGTCCTGGGACGAAGCGGGCGGCGCGGGGTCACCGGTGAGGACCACGACGCGACGACATGGCGGGCAGCGGTGCTGATCAGCGGCGACGACGACGTGCGGTGCGGTGTCGGTGGAGAGTCAGTGATCGTCTGGGCCAGGGCGCGGCGTGGCGGCAGCGTGAAACTGGTGGTGGGCGGCCGAGTCGTTGGTGGTCCTCGCTCGCTTCGCTGCCGCTAGCGCGACTTGGCAAAATTTGGTCGCGCAACGACACCCGACGTCTGGCTTCGTCCAATGCTCACAGCGTCGACGCTTTTTCTGGTTCCCAATGTCGTGTACCCATGCCATGTGGCACGGCGCGCTTGACAGCTCCCGTCTGTCATGGTCCCACGGCGCGCGCGACGTTCTGCATGAGACATTGGCCTTGCTTTGCTGCGCGCTCCCGATCAGGCCCATCCCAGCGCTCCTCCTCGCCCAAAAGCCCTCTTTGCGCAAACATTCCAACCGGATTTCACATTCCTCCTCAGACATGGATGCCCTGGGCCACTTGCTCGCGGACTGACGGCTCTTTCCTGTACCGGTCTAGGGCATGACGGTTGTGGTACATTAGTCTCGCAACCTTGAGTATCGACTCCCTCCAGCTCGGTTGCGCCGATAGGATATTGCTATGGATATTTGACCCACCGGCACAGGAATGGTACGGCATAGCTACTGACATGTGCATGGAGCTAGCAATTAGCTTTCTGTCAAAGCCAATGGCATACTGCTGTGACTCTTGCCATCATGCCATGGCCGGGAGCCTCGGCGGTATCGCCTCTCACACATTGGCCGCTCCATCCTGCCCGTGCTCTGAGAGGCCTGTCGGCCGCATGCCCTCATGCCTCTGACAGGCTCGATGCCTGGAGCTCCAGCTATCACGCGCAGCAAGTGTTGTGCTCACCATGCTGCAGACTCCTCAATGCTTGTCGCTGAACCGCCAGCGAGGGTATAAAAAGGTGACACGAAGGCTGAGTGCTCCTGTTTCCTTTCTTTGACATTTGTCTGCAATCACAGTCGATCACCCACGTGCAACTACCTCTTGTCACACCTAGTCGTTGTCCAACACTACTCACAGCCAGCTACCATGTCTACCTCTTACTACCAGTATCCCACCGGAACGCTCCCGGTTAACGTACCCGGAAAGACACCGCAGAATGCCCGACACGCACGAAACCCGTCTGCGTACAGCCAGCTATCGGCGTCACCACCAGAACGCCCAGAGAGCGTCTCGTCGACTGGTGCGGGATTGTACTCCTCTGCATCAAGCGCATATGGCGGCAGCGACTACGACTCGTCGAGCGGCGCCACGAGCGTCGATCTGCTCGATTACATGAACGATCGTCTTTCGCAAGCTTACAACCCAATTCCATTGGACAAGAATTTGGCGAGCCAAGCGCAAATGTGAGTATCAATGTCGTTGACATTTCCGGCGCAAAAGCTGATGTTGATAGGTCTGGCGCACTAAATGCGAAGAACCGCGAAATATTAGCATTGCAAGCACAGGCCAGAGCACGATTGGCAAAGACTCGCGCCAACTTCGCAGAAGGCATGCAAGCTGCAAAAGACGTGCAACGAGACCTCGATTGGACGCAAAAGAAAGTCAGGTGCGCACATTGCGAACAAACTCTATCCACGAGAACATTTGCTAACGATCACCAGCGCATTGAACGCACGAGCAGCGCAAAAATACCCACAACAATACCGCGCAGCAAGTCAAAGATATCCGGCTCCCGTGGACTATTAGTCGCCAAAACGATCCTGGAAGTTTCAGCAAAGAGTGTAATGATACCGGCGCGATCCTTGACGATATTACGACGACAATGAGATTTCCATTCACTGTACAATCATTGAGAAAGAAGAGACGACGTCTGGACAAGCTTCGCAGACGACGAGGCCCATGCTCCAGTACCTTGCATAGGGCTACCGTGCGGACCACTACGCTTTTTCTCTCAGATGCGTGAACGACGTGCAGTAGTTCTTGCGCCATACTTTTTTACCGGAAGGTAAAATGTGCCGAGCAGGGGACGCGGCGGCTATGATCCGGCGTGGCTCCTTGAGGGAACTGTGACGAGGCGTCAGTATTGGGGCAATGGGAGGCTTTTCCTTGGGCGTTTTGCGCGATTCTATTCGTTCGTTGGCATGTTTGAGGGAGGGTATGTAGCCCTTTTGGGTTTTGAATCTGACTCGTTTCTGTGCGGGTGCTCTCTTTTGGTGGGCGCTGCTGCGCCGCTGCGAGTGTCTGATGATGACCATCCGCCTCGAGATGAGGACGGATGGAGGTGTAGCACGTG
The DNA here is from genome assembly GCF_033473495.1 of Cercospora beticola. Classification (NCBI taxonomy): domain Eukaryota; kingdom Fungi; phylum Ascomycota; class Dothideomycetes; order Mycosphaerellales; family Mycosphaerellaceae; genus Cercospora; species Cercospora beticola. The sequence continues at coordinate 492,427 of NC_088942.1, forward strand.
TGCTAAGGTCTCACAAAGATCTGATTCGTGATTTGATCGTGGAAGCTCTCGTAGTACAGAGATGCCGAATGGCCAATCATCGGCTGCCATTGGAAGGTATGAGACAGCCGAGCGGAGAGCCAGAGATGCACGTCTGCCCAATGTCCACTGTGGCACTCACTTTCAGCCACTCTGCCGCGCCGTGGTGGTCGATCGTAGAGGTTGTCACGTTTGGCCTGTGTGCTCGAAGGACTGCCTACACGTGACTGTCTTGGCATTTCGCCCGATTGGGCTAGTGCTGTCCCAGGTGTTCTGGAAGCACCTAGCATGATCCTGAAGTGACTGGAGTGGCGGCGTACGTTCACGACGTTTCGAAGGCTGACCTGAAGTATCTCGAAGACTTCGATGTGTCCCATTCGAATGCTTCGCTTGCAGTGCTTACGACAGCAGAGGACTATTCTAGACGACTCTCGCATCATCGAAGATGACTCCAGAACACCTCGTAGGCATCCATAGATAGGTCTTCCACAGGTATAAGTATGCACTGCTCTCACTCTCTTCAGCTCATCATCAGAACAACAAGAAACAACTCACAAGCACTACATGCAAAGAACACTCTTCAACAACCTACCGCGAGTCGCACGCACCTGCAAACCTACTCCATCAACCTACACCACCACACGCAAAATGTCTTTCTTCCCACGCGCATTCGAACAGGAGTTCGCAACCTTCCAGCCTCTCTTCAAGCTGGCAGATGACTACTCCCGCCACGTGGCAAACACATCCGGCAATGGCAACTACTCCGTCTCCCGCTCCTTCAAGTCTTTCACACCAAAAGTGGACGTGAAGGAGAATCAACAGAACTACGAAATCCACGCCGAACTGCCAGGAATCCAGCAAAAGGACATTAACATCGAGTTCACCGACAGCCAAACCCTCACCATCAAGGGCCGCACTGAACACGTCCGCGAAGAGGGCACTCGCCCATCCGGCTTCATCGAGGGTTCCGCTGAGCAAGGCAAGATCGAAGACTCGAACAAATCCCACCAGCCAACTGTCGAGGACGAGAACGCAGCCAACTCGACTCAAGTCCAGAAGTCTTCGGCCGACAGCAAGCAAGTCCAGCAACACCAAGCACCAAAGGAGAAGTACTGGCTCTCTGAACGCTCGGTTGGAGAGTTCGCTCGCACATTCTCCTTCCCTGCTCGAGTCGATCAGGATAATGTGAAGGCCAGCTTGAAGGATGGAATTCTTTCGATTGTTGTGCCCAAGGCTCCGGCTCCTTCGAGCAAGAAGATCAACATTGAGTAGAGGATCGACTGACTAGGTCTGACTTCGAGATTCGAGGGGGATTTCGCATGGCGGAGGAGTTAGTGGGGAATTCGAGCTTGTATTTCTGACGAATAATGAATGATGAGTTGTATACTAGTGTAGCAGTTAATGGAATCAGTTCATCAAAATTTGCAATACCTTCTCCCTTTCAATTTTTCAAACTTGTTGCTTCTGTTTGAGCGATGCTCTGGCTGCTATGGCTGATCTTCACATTCTGGCCAAGAAGCAAAGAGCTCGATCAGTAGAATGGATTGCCTTTCCCTTGCTTGTATGTGGTCACACATGTTCGGCGTAACATGCTCGTGCATACGCACAGAATATACTTTTCGTGACACACGTGCGTGCATTTCTTCAGCATCATCTTCGTGATGGCGTTTCACCGCCAACCGCCCACCAGCCTCGCTCCGGCCTGCGGTCGACTTCGACTTCGCGCAGACAGTGCCAAGGCTGCTTCTGTTCAGCTTCCGCGCGGATGCTGACGAATGCGATGCGATGGCAGGGGTGGGCCATGTGTAGTGCCACCGCCGAGCGGTATGGTGCTGATGGACGATGACGATGATGTAGAAGAGCAGGTCTCGTGGCTGTTGTTTTGGCAAGACTTTCCCAGGATCGTGCGCGCTTCGGTCATCGTTGTTGCGCCATTGCCGAGCCGGCGGTCATCGCAGCTTGCCTTGTGCCTCGAGCTTGCACATCTTTGTGCTTCCACCACTTCATCCTCCACGTCCAATCGTCGCTCTCCAGTCTATTCCTGCTGCTGCTGCTACTGGCGTGGGCATTGGCAGCGCGCATTATTTGGCTTTCGTTTTCTGTGCAGGTTATTGAATGCGTTAGGCGCCCATGGCTTCCACTACGGATCGGTCGGACTACCCGGCTTTGCTGGTAAGCTCAATGGGACGAGCCAGAGAGGGCTGTCGAGTCCTTCTGCGAGCAAGTAGAGCAAATGGAAGCTTACGGATACTCGCGCATAGCAAAAAGTACAGCCGACGCAAGCGGTGGATATCCTGAACGACCGAGTGACGCAGATCAAGAGATTGAATATCACCATTGCAGACTGGCTTCAAGTAAGCATGCATTGAGAATGTGTCGGAAAGGTTGCATAGCTAAGAGAATGGCAATAGGAGCGTAGTAAGCTTGAGGAGCAATATGCTGCAGGTCTGCGAAGGCTTGCGCGCAAGCCGATTGGGGATGAGGACCTTGGGTATGGACCTGCAGGACTCGATAGGCTGGGAGACTGAGCTGACGACTAGCAGCATCTTCACCGTGCCATGGGGCTCGTTGACCAGCTCAATGGAGGCTCTGGCCGAATCGCACACGTCTCTAGCGTCCCGGATCGAGATCGATGTCGAGAAACCGCTCCGCGAGTTCGCCAACAATAACCGCGACATTCAGGCGATGCCGACCATACAGGGAAACTTGACCCAGATAGCGAAAGAGATCGAGAAAGCACAAAAGGCGGCGGAAAAGCTACAAGGCAAGGGCGAGAGCGCAGATGCGAATAAAGTGGCCAATGCCAGCTCGGATCTGGAAAATGCGCGAGCGCAATGGAATTCTCAGGCGCCGTTTGTCTTCGATAACCTGCAGACATTGGATGAGACGCGTCTGAATCAGCTGCGCGATGCCCTGACGCAGTTCGTGACACTGGATGTGGACCAAAATGAGAAGAGTCGTGGTGCTGGAGAGCAGGCATTGAATGTGCTGCTCAACGTGGAGCCAGCTGACGAGATCAAAATGTTTGCAATCAAGGCCGCGAATCGCAGACAGAGCGAAGTACGACATGCACATCGTGCGAGCATGTTCGTGCCGAGCTCCTCCTCAGGTGCCCAACAGATACCTGACGACGCGCCTGGCTCGACACCGGAACCGCAAAAGAAGGGAGGATTCAAAGGACTCAAGCGGCTTGGTACTGTCATGTCGCGACGGTCGAGCAAGCAGCCACAACAGCTCCCAACTACGGAAGAATCGCCAGAGCGGAAGCCCAAGTCATCACCCTTTGGTCGTCTAGGACGCAACAAGAATTCTTACTCCATGGAGCCGCCGCAGGAAGAAGCCGAGTCTTCGTCTCGCCGTCCCACTTCATCGTTCAGACAAGGAAGCGAGATCTCGGAAGTTCCGCGAACGCAAGAGTCAGCCATGTCATCCTCGCAAGCACCTCAGCTTGGGCCAATTCCGCACATTAATGGCAGTGGTTCCGGCCCTACAAGTGCAACATCGGCTCTTGCCCCTGCCTTCCCGTCTATGGTCGCCAATGGTAGCCATCAGAACGATCTGGCTGATCTTGAGCCACCAAGAGCAGTGCAGCCGCCGCCGGAGCCTCGCAGGGATAACGAGGGATTTTCTGTGCCTCCTCAGCAGCTGGATCCGATATCCCAAGCACAAGCAGATGCAGCGGAGCTTGGAGACAGGCAGGAACCACAGTTCAACGTGAACATTAGAAATGCGCCTATCCAAGAGGAGGGGGCTGATGCTGCTCTGGCGAGCATGGCGAACAAACTCGTAAGTTGATGCAAATGTGTGGGAGACGCATTCCTTACTGACCATTTCAGGCACCTCCTCCAACTCAAAAGAGAGGCGGTACCATTCGCGGCCGGCGTGACAACCGTAATAGTGCTATAGTAAGCACGTACGGCGCGCCAGATGGATTCTCCTCCGATACAGCGAACTCGACAACCTCTTTGGAGAATCAAAGAAGCGAGCCTTTTGCGCCTGCCCCAGTGGCTACGAGTCCTCCGGCGATAGCGCCAGCTGTCATACAATCTCCAGCACCGACATCGCCTCAGGCGGCAGCACCTGTCCTTCTCCAGTCGCCTTCGGGAGCATTCAGCCCAGCCGGCGCAGGGCAAACGGCATTTGCACCCTTCAGTCCACCCAGCGAGCCACAATCTCCTGTGCAGCCCAGCTATGCTGCACCTCTGGCAGCGCAACACACTGGCGACAATCATTCAATCCGCTCTGGTCGTTCGCTACAGAGCTCGGCCAGCTATGCACAAAGACATCCCGAGCTTTCGAGCCCCGGCTTGAGCTCTTCGATCATTGAGACTGTCTCTGCTCGGTTTGAGAATGGGCAGCTAGCATCTTCTTCGCTGATTGGCGAGATCGCCCTTGCGTACCATCCTGATGCTTCAGTCCCTTCGTCAGGACATGAGACTATTCGCCTGGAGAACTTTGGACAACTTGATAAGGTCGCACCGAATCCAGCCTTCATCGGCCAAGCTTCCGGACGTGAAGGCGAGTATTCTGTCAATCTGGCAAATATCGCCAAGACATCTGTCGCTTTCAAGTACCAGGTGCGCGGCGAAGCGGCACAGTCGCAAACACCTGTTCTCTTGACCCCAGCATTCAAACTTGACGAGAATCTGGCCATGGTCATCGTCAGCTATGCACTACATCCCAGCTTCGCCGCGCTAGGAAGCGACAGCGTTACACTTCACAATGTCACTATCGCCCTCACCCTTGAAGGTGCCAAAGCCACGAGCTGCCAGTCCAAACCTGTCGGCACTTTCTCCCGGGACAAGAATTTGATCTTCTGGCAATTGGATGAGATCACATTACGTCCTGGCGGCGAAGCCAACAAGCTCTTAGCAAAGTTCGTTACTGAGGGCAAGCCTACGGGCGGCTACGTGGAAGGACGCTTTGAGATCTCGGGTGAGCAGGCACAGGGTCTTGGAAGTGGCCTCGCTGTCAGTGTGCTTGGCACTGATGGAGCAGCCGCTGCCGCCGACCCTTTTGCGGACGAGAGCGTCGCGGCTGCTGCTTCTTCGGCCGCAGCTTGGAGGAACGTGCCGACACAGAAGAAGTTGACCAGTGGGCAGTATATTGCTAGATCGTGATTGGTCGTTTTTGGGTGAGCTTGTCGGTCTCTTTTGTACATATGTAATGATACCCATTCCTTTGCATGTGGTGTAGAGAGGAGAAGGATATATAGTATGAAATGAAAGCTCGCTATTGTTCATCGTGCTGAATGTTTCTCTGCTTCCGTCATTCTGGGCAGTTTGTTTTCTGTGCTGTCTTGAGGAAGGAAACGCTGCGTGGAATTGCATCGGCATGCCGAAGGTCGGCCGGGGTTGAGTAACTTCCTCTGCTACCATACAATACTTAGTTGGCACCTGCAATGATTCGTCTTTCAACATGCCAGATTGCAGTGTCAGTACGCATTGACGCTTCTACCACACAGCACTTCGTTTACGCCTGCAGTGATTCGTCTTTTGACTTGCCAAATTGCAAGTTCCAATATGCTTTCCCTCACCCATTGGCACCAGACGCGTTTTGTCTCTCTGAATGGCTACCCATCATTGTTTCCAGGTGTGCATCGACTGTTGAGTTTCTCGACAACCTTTCAACGATGCCATGGATGTGAAGATGCCACCTCTCTGCTGGCAGTTCGCAAGCACAAAAGGCCCTCTCTTCCCTCTTTCCTTCTCTTCTTCTTCTTCATCGATCTCGAATCCATAGTGACGCCTTGGTGCCCTTAAAAGCCCTTGTACTCACTGACCATCGCACATTCAGATTGATTGGAGCTCACCATACTTGTTCGGCAATATGGCTGGTACTCCTTCTCGCGTGGATCTCGCTCACGAGTTTTCTCGTGTTCGTCTTTCACCGAGCAGGGCCCAGGAGCTCCTCGAGGATGCTGATACCACTGGATTGCCGGAAGGCGGTCTGATGGTGTTCCAGCCACACCTCTCGTTGGAGGAATGGCAGTGGCAGCGCTACTGCGCCATTCCGGCTGACTGCCTGAGAGGGACGGTCCCGCCGTTTTTCTTTGGCCGCAAGGCGACTGCTGCGCGAGCAGCGGCCGCTGAGCAAAATTCTTCTTCCGCAGATGCCGTGAGAGGTCACACTCACGCACATCCTTCTTCTTCTTCGTGAGTAGGGGCCGTCCTCCCCCTGCTCACACCCTGAGAATACCTTACGCCATGCTACGCCGCGTCCAAGGTTCACATACTAGAGATCACTCTCTAGGGAAAGCCCGGGTGAGGCACTATCCACCCAAGACACTCCTTTCTTGACCTTACATTCGCTTCCGACGTCCTTACTCTCTCTAATGCCCCCCATCGACCGTTGCCCAGTAGGGTGGCTTTCGGAGGAGAGCAGCGTGGTAACTTTGCGACACCGCGTTTTCGTGAGAGTACTTTACCTGTCATCCGTTGCGGCGTCCTTTCTCCGCCAGTTGTCTGGCTAGAGCGGCGTCGTGACTCCCGTCGCATCGAAATACAATGCGCGAGCCCGCTCAGAGGCAGCCTCCATGCTTGCCATTTCTCCGCCTGAGATGCACGAACGATGCCGCTCAGTGCACCCACGCTCCAGAGAGTCTGTCTGAAATGAGCGCTGAGAGTGCACTTCGGCCACGTGTCACTCCGTCTGGCGTGGAAGTGCAGAGTCAACAAGAGTGCTGACGCTCCGGTGCAACTGCCGTCGCGATTTCTCGAAGCATGAGGCGTCTCCTGCTTGTCTCTGCGATCTCGCCAGCTTCACGCCGTTTGAAGTCGTGAAGCCTCCGAGCAATCCTGTGCATGATTTCCGGAAACACCACTGTTGGCATGCTTTTCTCTGTGCACCCGGCCCATTCCAAGGCACCCAGAGTCGCGAAGAATTGACGCTGGTACTATCGCAACAGGCAGAAGCACCTGAAGCCTTGACATCCTTCTCCAATGTTTCGCCGGATGTTGTGCCATCTAATGCTCCGACCTTGCTAATGATCTCTGTGCCGGCCTCTCAGAGAACGCACTCAACCGTTGCGAGTAGGCCAGTCCCCCCGTACCCGTACCACTGGTCTCCACGACTGGGATTGGGATCCGGCCAGCGACTGGACTAAGCCACAGTCTTCGTCGTCATTCTTCGAAGGTAGTCGAGTCTCCAGCATTCGCCTGCGAGGGACTCTCACTCCCGCTTCGCTTGCGCCTTTCTCTTCCAGACTCTGCCGACAAGATGGTCATCACGCCAATGAAGGTGAGCATGGGCTGTGCCTGCCTGACTGTGCCCAAGAAGAACTATCCGAAGGAATTGCGGACCACGCGTGGAGTAGATGCACTCTGGGACATACGGTCTCGCTCTCGATCGCTTTCACATCTGGCGTGCCAGTCCACGTTCCATTGAGACATTTGGCATAATGACGCGGATTGTGGAAGCACTACGATCTGGCACCTTGCCTCTGATTGCTTCTCATGGGCCATGCAAATGGCGATACTGTTACGCCAGAGACGCTCTTGAGCTGTGAGATGGAAGCACTCGATTTTTCGTGTTCTCGTGTTTTTCTCCGCAATCTTCCGGGACGGTGCTATCGTAAGTTCTTCCGCTGCAGCGCCTCGAGTGCGACTGGTAGCCAGAGGTATCGGGAGGCCTGGGTAATCCGACGCTCCATTTGTCGCCAGAGCACTATGCCGTTAGGTGTTCCGACGGACTGCTGGAAGACTTCGCTATCGCTCCCTGAGATTGCCGTGCAAATATATGGAAATCACTGCTTGACATTTTGAGAAGAAGTACTTGCCTGGTCTTCCTGGGTTCTCGATCTATCCCAGCACAATTTTAGGCGTGACCATAATAGACTTTCATAGAATGCAATGCGCACTCTGTCGAAGCCTCCCTTGACGCATCTCGGAAAGGAGTACGCAGACAATGTAGAGATTCCTCAAAAATCGGCATGTCGTTCACGTCTTCACTCACATGAATGGTTCCAAAGTTAGAGAAGAGATAAGAAGCGATATCATGCACGATTAAAGTCCCATGCACCTGAGCATGCGTTCAGCAAAATGTTCATGTCGTTCGTATCGGGATGGAAATTGTGGAGGAGCTGCATGTGCGTGCCTGAGGCATCTGTGGAAAAATCCACGCCAAGCCTCGTGCGCTCGAAATGGGCTGTGTCGACACACGACTTGCACTTCGCTTGACCTCAGCGACGACTGCTCTCGCACCCACCCCGACCATCCACCACCCAGCGACGTCAAGATGTAAGTACGGCCACGAATGCGTACAATACACCTGGACGCTCCCCGATCGCCGCCACCACCGCGCACCCCCGGCCTCGAGAAACGCCCTCCGCCCGCACCGGCAAAACGCAGTCTCGAAAGACTCTTGTACTGACACATCGGCTCCTGTAGGGTCAACCTCCGCACCCAGAAGCGCCTGGCGGCCTCCGTCACTGGTGCCGGAAAGCGCAAGATCTGGCTCGACCCAAATGAGGTCAACGAGATCTCCAACGCCAACTCCCGTCAGACGATCCGCAAGCTGCTCGCAGATGGCCTCATCATCCGCAAGCCAGTGACCATGCACTCGCGTGCCCGCGCCCGAGAGCTCACCGCTGCCCGCCGAATTGGACGTCACCGTGGTTTCGGTAAGAGGAAGGGTACTGCCGACGCTCGTATGCCAACGTAAGTTTGCACCGATCTTGGGAGGGACAATGTGGGATGGTCAATGAGGAACGTGCAAAAGAAGGAGGATTAGTGTGGAAGCGAGAAGGGGCACACTCATTTGGATGAATCGGGACAATTGCTGACAATGCGCAGCCAAGTCATGTGGATGCGCCGTCTTCGTGTCCTCCGCCGTCTGTTGGTCAAGTACCGTGCCGCCGGCAAGATCGACAAGCACCTTTACCACGAGCTCTACCACTTGAGCAAGGGTAACACCTTCAAGCACAAGCGTGCTCTTGTCGAGCATGTAAGTTGGACCCGAGGCATCCATGACGAGCTCGTCACGTGGTCTCCATCCACAAACGTCGAATCGCAAACTGACGGTGCTCGCCACAGATTCACAAGGCCAAGGCCGAGAAGCAGCGTGAGGAGAAGCTCAAGGCAGAGATGGACGCCAAGCGTGCGAAGACCAAGGCTGCCCGCGAGCGGAGACAAGAGCGCATCACTGCCAAGCGCAACGCACTTGCTGGCGAGGACGAGGAGCCTGCCGCTCAATAGACGCATACCCAGCAGAGTCTTTATCGAATGTCACGAAGCATGCCACAGATCATCAGAAGAGGGTCACCAAGGACGGGCAACATGGGTACGCCCTAGGCCAAACTATGAGTGGTATCATCATGGGGTTATTCGGGCGTGCTGTTACTTGCTGTGGATGGTGCTTGGGCGCTTTACGTGTCGCGTCGAGGGTATGATGCGTGTACTTGAGGCGGTACAATTTGAAAGCCTTGAAAAGAAGTTCACGATTCCAGATCCTCATGCTCATGTTTTCCCATTTTATGCTCTCAATGCGATACTGATTGGCGTCAACAGCGATCGCGCACTGTCCCTCGCGAATGACACCCGTACCCAAGCCAATTCGTGCTCAAATTCACAGATTTTTAACATGGCTTAGATCTCAACAGTACGCGACATGCTTAATGACATTACATACCTGCTTCGACCACTGAATCGCACGATTGAACTTCCACTTACCGACATATACATCTCTCAGCCAATTCACATCACCAGATCCGCCGCATATCACCATTTCATGTGTCAGTTGAGGAGTGGTCGAGTGGCGCCCAGACCGACTACGATGTGGAGCCGGTCTAGATCCGCCCTTGCGCCTTCCACACGGTCAACACATTTCGACTCATCGCGACTACTCTTGGAAGTGAAAGGTTCTGCTGCAGTGGCAGAGATTGTATAAGCCAAATAGAGCAGGTTGAGGACATTCCATGACAACATCGAGATCCCGACCCCTTCGCAATGGCCGCTTACTATACCTTTGAGGATCTCTCTGGGGGAGGTGCTGGCGACAAGAAGACTGATAACCCATATCACGATCTCATTGAATCTTGTTCGAACGATCGAGCTCAGATACAGAAGCGCTACGAGAACCACCGGGTGAATCGAAATGGCCAACAGAAAGAAAAGTTGCTAGCTCCAGACTTTCCTGGTGTGACGATCGACGAGATTCTGGCCAAGCTGGAAAATCCTCAGCAGAACACAGGCTATGAAGATCCAAGACACTGTCTAGTCTTCTGGGCAAGGCCTACCACGCAAGTCAAGGCCATGGTGGCAGAAATCCAGCAAGCATTGAAAAAGGTGGCTCCAAGCCTTTGGCTCATGCCGCAGACAAACCTTCACATGACAGCGCTGGAAGTGACGCATTCTCTTACCGCACCTGAGATTGATGCCCTGGTGGAACAGATCCGACCACATGCGGAGAGTATCACGGACTTTACGCACGATCACAGGTGCAGGTTGGTGAAGCCCATGGTGAGCTTCGATGCTCAGGCTCTGGCACTTTCCTGGCTTCCAGCTTCGAGTGAGCCTACACACGCAGACAGATCTGCTGAGGCCGATGACTATACATATCACCACCTTCGACGAGATCTCTTCAGTCTTGTCTCTGGGACGGGTGTGAAGGTTGCCAGTAGATATGTGATTCCATCTGCCCACTTGACTATTGGTCGATTCATTACGAAATCGGACTTCGAAACGAGGGACGGGAGCGTGGATAGGCAGAAGGTTGCTCAGCTTGTAGAGGAGATTGAGAAGATCAATGGCTGGTTGAAAGAGAAGTATTGGCCCAGAGAGGGTGAGGATGCGAAGGCAGGTAGTGAATGGGTAGTGGGCGAAGAGAGAGGTCTGGATTTCAGGAAGGGTCAGTTATGGTATGGAGCGGGTGAAACTGTGAGACTCGGGAAGGGATTTTGAGAAAGCCGTTTGGGTTCCGTGAACGACAGCAGAGCACGATACAGTAGACGATATGTGATAGAGAAGCCAGTAAGCCAACCTCGAAATTGGCATCTCGGCGAACTTGACCTCCTTCATGAAACTCACCGATGATATTGAAAGGGAATGGACGACCACATTCAACAGAATCGCAAGTCAGCATCCTTCGGGATCATTTGCCGATCCTGCCGCCTGCCCTTGTAAGCTGAGCAATTCGCAGCTTCCAATTGGCTCTCTAGCATGTTCCATACATGCCACCCACCATCATGTGTCCGCATCGAGAAGAGCATCATCACGACAGGCGGGGATGTCGAAGACGTAATCCACCTCTAGCTATTCGTCGTGAAACCTTGCAGACCTTCCCATCCTTCCAGGTCATGACACTGAGAGGACAAGTACGAAGTCAGCAGCCGCACAGTTGAGAGTTTCTTCCTGTCTATCTGATCCGTCTCGACTAGCCAACCTTCTTTTCAAGACTTGGTCGGCTTCTTTATCTGATCTAGCAGGCCCGCAGCACGGCTCATCGTACAGGACATTGACGACACCTCGAACCGAGAACACGAAACTTTGGAGGAAGAAGAGAAGCAGTATGGCGACACGACGAGACGGCACAGCTGAGGAGGAGCCTCTGTTGGGAGAAAGAGGAGATGCGAGCTTGCCGGAGGGCAAGCCACTATACTACAACTTCGTGCTCGGTAGGATCTGCTTCCTCTTCCGATCATCATCGACGAACTGACCATGGCATCAGGTACGGCCGTTGTGGCACAGGCAGGAGCTTGGATTGTACGCGTTGCCCGCAGTGTCAAATACTGAGCGAGAACAGCTGACTGATCCCAAACAGATCGCAGCGATAGTATGGGGAGCCGTCTTCTCGAATGACCTGATCCTCTTCTCAGCACACCCAGTACGCCAGAATTACACCACCTTCTACGCCTTCCTCAAATCGCAATAGCACTGACCCGTCAAACACAGCTCCTCAACTCCGCCGCCTTCCTCTTCCTCATCCAAGGCATCCTCGTCCTCCAACCGACCCACACCGCCCAACAAAAGAAACAAGGCACGTACACGCACGCCGCCCTCAACGATGTCGGAATCCTCGCAGCCATCGCTGGCCTTGTCGTCATTGAATACAACAAGTTCGACCACAACGGCACACACTTCGAATCTCCTCATGCGATTTTGGGACTCGTGACCTATATCTTGGTTACGTTGCAGGCTCTCGTGGGGTTCACGCAGTACTTCACTCCAGGACTGTATGGAAGTGTGGATAAAGCTAAGAGCCTTTACAAATATCACCGAGTGGGAGGATACATCACGACAGTATTTATGTTGGCCACCATCTGCGCGGCGACGTACACGACCTTCAACGTCAACGTGCTTCAAATTCAGCTTTGGGCGGTGGTTGTCGCGAGCATCCTGGTGGTGTTGGGCATTGCGAGCCGAATTCGTTTGGCCAAGTTTGGGTGGTTGGCTGGAAAATAGAGATGGAGCGCGATATCGAGAAGCGGAGATGGAGGTCATGAAGAGAGTGACAAGTTTGTGCCGGTCTCTCACCTACCTGGCGCTTGACCAAGAGAAACCATGTCTCGCACAGATTGCAAGGTACGAAGCTCTTCGGAGCCGAAAAGAGTGGCACACCGGCTATACTCAGGAGTTACTGATGAGCGGTGATGTATTGACACGATTCATGCAGCATTTGGAGTTGGATCAGGCTTGATTTCTTGCATGCTGTTTGATTGAGGAGCCATGTATTTGACAGAACTGATACTCAAGATCATCTACCATATTGCGGTCAAGGTTTCTCGACACGGTCGTGACTGGATCACTGAACATTCTCAATTGGCAGAGGAGGAGATTTGCATACCCCTCTTGGATTGTGCATCCTCTCACTATTGATATCGAAAGCTTGGACCGGAGCTATCGAACGGGTAGCTTTTGACCGAAGCCCCGATAGCGGTACGAATCTTGGTAAGCTTGACAGTGATACTGCCTCGTCCCAAAACATTCTCAGCATGGGATGCATGAGCCACCGCCACGCTATCCGCCGGGTGTCATTCCTCGATGAATCCGAAAGGCTGCATAATGCTGTTTCAGAATCTGCAGTCAGAGAGCATGGTATCAGCGAAAGAGAAGGCATCACCACTTGTGCAGAGTCCCAGAAACCGTTTGAGTTTCACTGGACCGCAAGCCTACCGCACGTCATCCCCTCGGTTGGCCGAATCCTTCGGCTGGGCGCTGGGCATGACTCTCTTCAAGCAGTCCTCGCTTCGTCTGCGTGCAGACGCGACGTTTCTATAACCCGAGGACAAGACGAGTAATCAGCTGGCAGTCCTGCCGGGCTGTGTAGGGCAGCAACCGAATAACCTACACCCGAGCATGGATTATAGTCCGCAAACCTGGGACGCGTCTTTTGGATATGGGAGACGAGCTCGCTTTCATCAGCTATTCCACTGAGCGGCACGTCGATGCAGGAACCCTTAGCCGCATTCGCTCGCACGCACAACAATCTGTGCAAGACCAGAAGTGGTCTCAGAAGGCGAAGAAGGCGAAGAAAGATGCTTCTGCAAACGCAGCACAAGATGCTGCCAACCAACCTTCCCGGCCTGAGTTCTTACAGCTTATCTTTGATAAGAAGTCCGGAAAAGAGGTCAAGAGGCCAACGACCACGCGGCACCAGTCTTCCAAGTCGGTAGCACGGCGGAAGAAGGCTAATGATGAGATTGAGCGACGCGTTGTGAAGCGCGAGTCACATTCTCTCAGTGCGTCTCCGGCCGAGAGACCAGATCCGTTTGCTGCCTTTCCTGTTGAGATCGACGAGAGGTTTATGGATCTCTTTTATGGTTGTACGCGGAAATCCATCATCAGCATTGTAAGAGGTCGAGCTAATCAGTGGCAGACTCTCGGAGTTGGAAATGGCAGAATCAAGATCACACCTACCTTTTCAAAGAAACGATGTGGAGCCCAGTACTGGCGCATAGCTTTCTCGCCATCGCCAACCATGTCTGGGCACAAGATGAAGCTCGAAGCATACTCCACGAGGACCAAACCATGATGCACATTTCGCAACAGCTCCCTCAACTTGACCGGCTTGCCCCTGAGGCTCGAAGCGAAATGGCATGTGCTCTAATGTGGTCTATTATTCGGCTCGCCACGATGAAAGTCAATTCTGGTCAGCTGGACGAATCAATGATGCATCTTAATGCTTTGGCGTTGATTGATCGAGAAGATTGGGAGCACAGCAAATTCGCGCCGCATTATCAATCGGCAATGGCGAGTCTGCTTCTCGCGAACTTCCATCAAGCTGGAAAGGTGAAGCCGCTTCTGCATATGCCGTTTGGACCGATGGCGACGAACGCTGTGGATGATGTGGAAGCTGATGGATATGAGGTACCGGACGCAGCATTAATGCTTCAATGGGAACTCTCTGGATTTGTACCTCCAAGAGTTACTGACGCTCTTCTTGGCTTGACAGCACTGTACAACATCTGCGACGCAGAGGGTGGCGCGAAGGACGAATCTGTGCCACATATGCATTCGGGCAAGAAGGCTAGTCAGGCTGTCAAGATTGCACTTCGCCTCGCGCGATATTCTACGCCTGCTTCGAGCCCGGCAGATGTGGGCTATGACTGGATAGCGGATTTTCAGGAATGCGTTCGCTTGACCGGACTGCTCTGGACATGGACCTTCGGCCGCAAAGTCCTTCAGAACACGGAAGCGATCGTTTCCACTCAGAAGCACATCTCCGCAACGCTAACGCCCGCACTGCTGCGAAAAGTGCTTGACGAGTGCGGCAACACGAAGGCCATGAGCGATCTGCTTGTCTGGATGTTGATTGTCTGCGGCTCAGCCACGTCTTCGATCAGAGGTCGACAGGAATATGCGAACCTGGTGCGAGCTATCTTGCCAGGAGCCACCAGTACCTCTTATGGTCAGATCAGACTTTTGGGAACCAAGTTGCCATGGATTGAGCTTTCGAGTGATTCGCCTACTGAGGACTTTTGGCATTTGGTGAGTTCGGAAAGCTCGGTGGCGGAGGTCGACGACACTCCGGAAGAGGATAGTAATGCGGCTCCGCCATTGCTTGGTTATGCCACTTTGGTCTCGAGGTCACGGAATTCTCCGCCTGAGAACGGATGAGGCTGAGGCCATGGAACATGCTCAGTGAAAGAGATGCGATACCGTGAGGGCCAGATGGTCGCGCCAGCCAGCTTCGCTCCAACTGAATGAGATATTTTGGAGACCAAGGTTTTCGGACTCCGACACTACCAGGCAGATGAAGCTCGTGGATCTGCATAGGCGGGCAAGAACCATGCTGTCGTTCGCCAGAATCATGACCTGTGGTTTGCTAGCCCGATTGGGGGATGCTGGGCGGCTCAGGATACGAACAGTCGCGAATTACGGGCTTCATACCCGCGATCCAGATGGCAGTGACAGGCATATCATACCACACAGATGTTCTGGTGATTGACGAATTACATCCAACAACAAGGATCACCACACCAATAGAAGAAGGAGCAGGCCAGATCTTGATGCCAGATGCAAATGCTGAAAGACAGGGTATGGAAATATCATAGACAGCATAAAGTATTGACTCTGAAGTACGCAAATTGTGAATGCAATAGAGCTGCTTGATTCAGTTGAATTCTTGATTTGGATGCTGCATACTCCATCAACGAACCCCATACCCATGCTCGACACAGTACTCCTCACACCCTTTCCAAACACAAACACACCAATTCTCCATTCGCGGATCAACTTCCATATCCTCATGCTCCCTCCCCACCATCTCCTCAATCATCTCCTCATCCCAAAACATTTCAATCTCATCCTGCTCGCGTATCTGACGCATGTGCTTCATCACCAAATGATCTTTGTCATGATGAGCTGCAATTTGCCATCGATCTCTGTCGACCCGATTCCGGGGAGGTTTCGGCGGACGTGGCCAGCGTTGTGCTTCGATGTAGAGTTGCTTTTTGGTCATTATTGTGGGTTTGGTTTCGTGTTGGAGGTTGGATGTGGTGTTGGGTACGGTGATGGTGCAGCCAGGTTCGTAGAACACATTGTATTTGTTGGGGGGCCAGGTATCCCAGTGGGGTTGGTTGAGTTGGCCGGGTTTGATGTGGCGGTGACCAAAGTATTTTTCGCTGTGTTTGCGGGTTCGGTTGTGGGCTTTGGAGGGGGAGCGGAGGTCCTGGAAGGGGGTTGTGGGGTTTCGGCCTGCTGTGGCGTAGGCGAGATGGTCAGAGGGGAGGGGTTCGGTGTCGTGGACCGGGTCGTGATGGAGGGGATGGGTTGCGTATGTGGAAGGGTTGGAGTAGATGTCTGAGTCTGGATTGAAAGCGAAGATGGAGGGGCCGTGAAGAGACTCGGGCTCCGCGCATGAGGTTATGGGGTCATCGGAGCTGAGAGAGATGACATCTTCGTCTCTGCTGAAGGAATTGCCCCCCGGGATGTCGATGACTTCGAAGTCGTCTTCGGTTGTCTCTTGCTGATGAGCTGCGAGCCATGAGCGAGTCCAGCTCAAGCTGTGATTGAAACGTGCAAGAGCGTCCATATTAGACACACTCGTGAAGTGTGGTTGCTGATGTGAGACGAGAAAAAAGTGGAAAGCGACATCTGTTATACCATTTGTGAAAGCCTCTACGCGGCTGTGGGGACCCAGCTCTGTGGGTGCGGTGTCCGAAAAGGTACCACCATCATGACAGAGCCTCATATGTCTCCTCTCGTCACTGTTTTCTTCGGCTTTGGACTGTCTTGCTTTTTGATTGTTTGTCTTCATTGGTCCAAGACGTAGGAGTCATTTCTCATGAGGCATTGCTGCTGCGCCTACTGACCGTCATATGCCGGCGGCCTGACTCTGTGTCCATTCTTTTAGCCTTTGGCTGTTCTGAGCCTACTCTTTATGGTAGATCGAGTTCTTCAACCTGACAGATTCGGGTGTCGCTATCTGATGATTGCTGTGTTCGACTTCGCTCTCCATATATCTCGGTCACGATTCTTCCTCGGGCGGCACAGCGGAAGGCTTGGTCGCTAGGCAGCAGCCGACGTGGGATGGGAGGAAATTCAACTTCAAAAGCGGGACCAAGCCGGTCTTTCCAGCAGCGCTGTCGCGGAGACGTGCTCAGGCAACGCAAGTTACGTTGTCCAGACAAGATATAATGCATTGCGACGCGCAACGCGTTAGAAGATGTCGTAGTACGACGTGTGGCCTCATCAGGTCACAAAATCTTGGCAGTAAGCTGGGGTTGTATCTCGGACCTGCACTCCGTACAAATCACATCCACTCATCTGCGCCTTGACTCGTGCTTATCCACGCGAATGGAGCGAATCTGGTATCGCGGCAACCACCAACCCTGTCTGGCGGCTCGATAGCGTGGGGCATTCGCTCGAGTCTCTTGTTCCTCGACGGACTTTCTTGCGTGCTGTGCACCCACAATCACGCTCGGCCACGCGACCTCCAGCTACGCCCTCACACGACCCACGAGTCGACGTACGCGTATATCAGCGATCGTCTGCCCTGTAAATTCCATTCTCCGCCGTCTAGATAGCGAAACGAGCCTCGAGCGAGACGAAGCGGCCGACGCACACCGACCGATCCCCATCTTCCCATCTCGTACAATGGCAATGGCATGCTGAGTGATTACGGCCACTGGTGGCACGCCTTATGGCGGCCTACTATGGGCACTCCATCAGTCGGGCTTCTGTAGGCAGAGGCAGCGGACTCGACCTGATCCTACCGAGTGGAGCGTGTGGTTTCAAGGACTTGAATGGAGGCCTCCAAGCTCCGCAATGTGGGTGCAAGCGATTCTGGCTGAGAGAGCCGATTGCGACACCAGATCAGCAGAGTGAAAGAGCATACTGTTACTGTGGACATCACGCGTGCTTCCATGATGGCGAGCGACAGAACTTCGTCGCAGACGACGCCAATGCTCAGGGCGTGCGAGTTGTTACAGACACGCACGTCGCATCGCAGCAGCAATTCAGACAATCCAACGACAATAACCACTTCGTAGCACCGACTTGGAGCGAGCTCGTACGAGGCTCTGATGAGGCAAGAAGAGATGGCGCTACGCCCATGGGGCGGGCTCAACACTCCGCAGGTCTGGGCATCACAAATGATTCTCAGCCACGATCTATCAATACGAGACTGTGGGATGCCTTGAACGGCTTTGCTCGGCAACAAGCAGATGACATGCAAGCTGGCGGTCTTTCGGGACTTCCGTCTACGGCACCAATACCATCCACAGGTGCGCCTAGCATAGCCGGAGACGCAAGGCCAAGTCCAGCTCGAGATCTGCAAGATCGTTGCAACCGCTTCAGATCAATGGGACCACCTGTCACCATTCCTCATGCCGAAGTCATGGCGAGCGTTGCTGGGCCATACAGCGCGACGGAAGTGGCAACAGAAGTCGTTACGCCCAGCGTTCGTGGAACACCCGAGTTCAGACGAAGCTCGCCCAGAAATGCTGCCCAGACCACCATGGCTCGACAAGCCGCTCGAGCACCTCCCTCGGAATCAAGCCAGCCTCGAAGGCCCTCCGCTCGACCAGTCAGCGCTGGACCCTCGCTTTCGATCCAGGAAATGTGTAACACGATCCAGAACTTTGGCCAGCGTATTGCACAGCTGGAAAGTATGTCCTTCGACAATATGCCTAGCCATGAGGTGCGATCATGGTTTGAGATGCAGGATGGTCGACTACTTGATCTCGAGCATTGGCGAGAGGATCAGTCAGAGACACAAGCAGCAGATGATACGCATCAGAAGCTGTCCTTCTTGGAAGAACGACTCGTAGAGCTCGAGTCGTGGCGCGAACAGGCTGAGACCGAGGACGAGCCACCACATTCGCCACCAGTTGCGGGCACCAAGAAGCGACCCCTTCTCCCAGATACTGGCTCCTTTGATTCGGACGAGTCTTTCGACCTCAGCGCTGCCAAGCAGACTGAAGCTGTCGTTCTCGCAACGATCGCTGCTAACGCTGAAACTGGACCACGCATTGACGCGCTCGAGTCTCGCATTGCAGAGCTTGAGAACGCATCACTGCCAACATTCGCGCGACCGTGGACCATTCAAGTTGTCCTCCTACCTTTTGGCAGACAGTTGCCGGGCGTATGGTTTTCTTCATCTGAGGCCACTCAGCCATCCGCTCGCGACGCTGACCATCCCACTTCGCGAGAGTGGTCTGCTCCCAATGGAGGCTCGAAATCATCATTCAGATCTGCCGCAACCAGTGGCGCATGGACGACCGAGTCAATTGAGGCGTGGGCGAAAGAGACCGAGGAGGAGTGGCTCTCTCCCAAGGCTTGTGGACCCAGTGGAACCGTGTTCCAGCGCCTGGCCAGTCGAGGACTTGTGCGAGAGGTTGAGATTCAGGCACCGGATGCCGCGCACATCTTTGCTGCAATCTCATCAGTTTTTGGAGACATTCTCGCCACCGAAGAGACCGTTACCACAGATCTTGGGACGAAATATCACGGTTTGAAAGAAAAGTTCATCCCGCTGCGCAAAGTGCGGAAATCGTCTCGATTGCGCTTTTTGAGCCTGGCAGAGATGATTACGCCAACTTCGTGGTCTGCTGACTTTCTGGATTCTAGTGTGTTCATGAAAGCAAACGGCGAGAGGAGATTGTACTTGACAACACCGCACGGATACTTGCAGCCACCTCGATCTGGTTGGAATTGGCAGAGGGTTCGACAATTGCCGCTGTACGATGGAGATGGCGAGCTTCAGGCCGCTGAAGCTCTTGGCAAAGTTGTGGACGCGTGCTGGTCTTTCACACCGCGACTGGATCATGCCACCAGCCCTCAGTCCTCCTATGCCTCTGGAGATTCACCATGGAGCGAGTCTGTCTTCAAGGATTTCAGGGAAATGGACGCTGAAGACGAAGTGGACATTGGCTCACCGGTCGCGCGCAGACAAATCCAGCGCCGCTCGGTTTCGTTTCCCAACTCCACATCGGCGCATTTCATGGAAGTCGATCCTGCCACAAAGAGAAGGGTGACCTCTTTCGATCTGGAGACTACCAATCATGTTCAGCTTTCGACTGAGGGCTCGACGAAAAGACGTCGAATATCCACTTCCCCAGAATGGGAGCGGCGAGGATTCGGTATTACCCCACGATACAGCCCTCCCCGAACCTCCGTCGAGCTCTATCACCGAAGCAGTCAAGCCGCCAGCAGTCGAGGTAGGGGTACCACGCCCTTTGCCATGCCCACACCGCGCTCGCACAACGATTCGCGGGGCGACGATAACGACCTGGAGATCGACGACGAGCTTCCGATGATCTATAGCGAAAATGGCGAGGAACTCGAGGAGGAGTGGGAGGGAATGCAAGATGCTCCGACGACCTCACCGGTGGCCGCCGATGGACGTCGACATAAGGGCATCATAGACGAATATGTTGACCAGGACGACCTGGACGCGGGCGAAACCATTTACGAAGTATTCGATGAAATCTGATCTTGCAAAGAAGCAGGGAGGGGGCGCGGGGAGGTGATCGAATCTGTCAAGAGGTCAACATTAGGGCACTGTTCCTTAGCCCGGCACGGATTATGTCGGCTCAAGCAGGAAGAAAGTGATACATTTGAAGCCTAATGTGACTTCAGCTAAGGCAAGGGTGGGGGAGGTACTTTGGCATAGCAGCAGCATTCATACAGCGCTACTCTTGATAACGCAGGGCGAATTTGGTCTGCGATGTAGACTGAGACTGGCATCTCTGGTCATTGTAGATTAGAACGGACATTAGTTAGCTCTCCAATCCACGATAAGTGATCACGAAGCCGTACTCCCTCTGAGTACTGGTACTTGCGTTCCGATGCCTGGCAACACGGGTCCTTGTCGAGCCGAACTTCCTTTCGGGTGCAATAGCAGCGAACGGCATGCTTTTTTGGCGAAGCTCTTTGAAGACCTGCAGCAACAGCCACCATCCACACATTCGCGCTGATCGTTCTTCACGAGTACATGTGATTGGAGTCGAGAACTGAGGGCGTGGTTGCACGGCGTTGTTGCTCGCTTCTCGACAGGAAAGCCACGGCAACAACTCCGAGCAGTTCTCAGTACGATGTGAGCGACCGTTCCCCAAGCGACAAGCGAGAACGCGTGTTATCATCATACAAGAGGCTTGGTATTATGGTCGCCGTGCGGAGAAGAGTAGGAGCTCTCCATGCAAAAGCTCCAATAGAACAATGGACCGCAATGTTCCGCATGGGGTCCGCAATCCTTGACATGGGGTGCAGACGCCTGTCCGGACTCTACCGGCATTGGTTTCAACGTTCAGTCCTCAAACATGCTGGATCCCAGACCAACATCTACTCGATTGCGCGCGCATAGCATGATGTGTGGCTGAGCGATGCTGACCCCACAAACTCCGGAAAGTCTACGCTTCGACTCTGCCAGGCATTTGTTTCAGCCTTTCGGGAAATTTTTTTTGCCCTCTGGATGGGTCTGTCGGGAGAGAACTCAACGAGAAGTCTACAGCCAAAACGGCAGCCAGCGCATGCTTCGGATTGCGGCAGACCAGGTTCCCCGCAGAGGTGCATCGACCGTGGAGAGTTCGTGCAGTAGGATGAACAGGGTCGTGAACTGTGGAGCAGGTTTGACGCAGGTGGAGAAAGGATACTGCCGCGCAACGACAGCTCCTTCGCACATGGCACACGCTTACACGTCCAATCTCACGCCAACCCATGCTCGAGGTCTCCGCAATATGCCTGTCCATCACTGCATCTGGATGCCTTCCGCTCATGGTAAGTGGAGGAAGTTACTTGGCAACCAAAAGCGTTGCCGTACGACTGGCTGTCGCTGTCGCCCACTCTAGGCGGCCGCGGCCGCATACCGCCGCTGCCGGAACGTACGATGCCTTGTCATGGCTTCAGCTGCTCTGAATCGCGATCAAGTTCGAGCTTCATTCGGAATGAGAAGAGAGCTGGCAGTCGAAAGACATCTCATTCTGGCCTCGAGTCGAGAATCTGGTGGTTGGTATCGAAGTCTTTTGGTGAAGTATCAAGGTATCGCCCAGGCATACGACTCTCTGGAAGTACGAGCGGAGGCGGTACAAGCATTTGGCTGCATGACCTCGCTGTCTCGAACCACCGAATTGCGATCTCACTGCAAAAGACTGGGGAAGTTTGCACTATTCTGACGCTGCACGACCGTGCTGCATTGCTAGGTTCTCCGCACCTGGGGATCTGACTGTGGTGGCTCATGCGCCCGCGTATATCGGCAAGTCGTGTTGAAGGAAGCGAAGAGGCATGCTCGCTGTGTTGTGCAACACAACAGCTGTCTCTTTCGTCGTGACCCCCAATCGGCTGTGCTAAGCGCGGTTGGCTTGGGCGAACGATGTTACGGCAGGATCATTCATCAAGCTCCAACAGCTGTTGCAGACCAGGAGCTTAAGCGCCTAGCTGGGCAACCGCCTGAGTTTCCCAGGGCCATTCCCTGTCGCGGACAGACCTCAGCAGTCACCCCGTTGTGGCGTGAGCTCCCCTGCTCCAGTATTCCCAGCTCCAGGCACACGTAGGATCTCACTCATCAAACAATCCCCCTCAGAACCGTTGACCAATGCTAGGAGGATGTGAAAGCTCCAGGTTTCCGAAGCACCTGACATGTGCGGGGAGTGGGTATTGATATACGGCCAGTGAGCCCGCTCTCGAAGGGAAGAAAGAGAGCATCAGGATCCCACTCCTCGATCTCACTCTCTCCGACATATCCCAAAACGAAACCTTTGAAAGTCCATTGAAAGAAAGAGACGCCATTCAAGATGACGATCCCAGACGAGGTTGATATCATCGTGTGCGGTGGAGGATCATGCGGGTTGGTCGTCGCCAGTCCAAAGGACGACTCGGAACAATGCTGATGGACTTCATACAGTTGCGTCGTTGCTGGCCGTCTGGCCAACTTGGACCACAAGCTTCAGGTGCTGCTCATCGAGGCCGGTGAGAGCAACTTGAACAACCCATGGGTTTTCCGCCCAGGTATCTTCCCACGCAACATGAAGTTGGACAGCAAGACTGCCACTTTCTACTACTCGCGTCCATCCGAATGGCTCTCTGGCCGTCGTGCAATCGTTCCTTGCGCCCACATTCTTGGTGGTGGTTCCTCGATCAACTTCATGGTGAGCACTGTTTCGGACTTTTCAAGAATCACCACTGACATGACCAGATGTACACTCGTGCATCCGCCTCAGATTACGATGACTTCCAAGCCAAGGGCTGGACCACCAAGGAGCTCATTCCTTTGATGAAGAAGCACGAGACATATCAACGTGCCTGCAACAACCGCGACTTGCACGGATTCGATGGACCTATCAAGGTTTCTTTCGGTAACTACACATACCCAGTGATGCAAGACTTCCTCCGCGCGGCCGAGTCTCAGGGCATCCCAGTCACCGACGACCTCCAGGATCTGACCACCGGCCACGGTGCTGAGCACTGGCTGAAGTGGATCAACCGGGACACCGGACGTCGCTCCGACTCTGCCCACGCATACATCCACAGCACTCGTCAACACTACGAGAACCTGCACCTGGCTGTCAACACCAAGGTTGACAAGGTCGTCTTCGAGGGCACCAAGGCCGTTGGAGTCCGAACTGTTCCCACCAAGCCATTGCACCCATCAGAGAACCACTCCCGCACATTCCGAGCACGTCGGCAAATCATCGTATCTGGCGGCACACTCAGCTCACCTTTGATCCTCCAGCGCTCTGGTATCGGTGATGCTCAGAAGCTCCGCAAGGCTGGTGTCAAGCCATTGGTCGACCTCCCCGGTGTTGGCCAGAACTTCCAGGACCACTACCTGTTCTTCTCTCTCTACCGTGCTAAGCCACACGTCGAGTCTTTCGATGACTTCGTGCGGGGCGACAAGGAGGTGCAGGACAAGGTCTTCAACCAGTGGCAGCTCGATGGCACTGGTCCATTGGCAACCAATGCCATTGAAGCCGGTGTGAAGTGGCGACCAACTCAAAAGGATCTCGACGACATGGCTCGCTCCCCATTCCCAGAGTTCATCAAGGGCTGGGACAGCTACTTCAAGGACAAGCCAGACAAGCCAGTCATGCACTGGGCTGTTGTCGCTGGCTGGTTCGGTGACCACATGCACGTTCCACCCGGAAAGTACTTCTCCATGTTCCACTTCCTGGAGTATCCATTCTCTCGTGGCTTCACCAACATTGTCAGCCCCAACCCATACGAGGCACCAGACTTCGACGCCGGTTTCATGAACGACCGACGTGATATGGCACCAATGGTCTGGGGTTACATCAAGTCTCGTGAGACTGCACGCCGCATGGACGCCTTCGCCGGTGAGGTTGCCAACAACCACCCATTCTACGCCTACGACTCCCCAGCTCGTTGCCACGATATGGATCTTGCCACCACCAACGCGTATGCTGGACCAAACCACATCACGTCCAACCTCGTCACTGGTGCCTGGACCAACCCACTCCCAGCTCCAAGCAGACAACCAGAGCCAAGCTTCCTCAACTCCAACCAGCAGGCACTCCACGACGACTTGCAGTACAGCCGCGACGATCTCCTCGCCGTCGAGGAGTGGGTCAAGCGCCACACCGAGACCACCTGGCACTCCCTCGGTAAGCTCCTTCCTCCTTCTCCCTCCCACCCTTCTCACGAACTAACACATCATCCCAGGTACCTGCTCCATGGCCCCACGCGAGGGCAACTCCATCGTCAAGCACGGTGTCTTGGACGAGCGCCTCAACGTGCACGGCACCAAGAACCTTAAGGTTGCCGATTTGTCCATCTGCCCCGACAATGTCGGCTGCAACACTTACTCCACTGCCCTCCTCATTGGTGAGAAGTGCGCTGTTCTCACTGCAGAGGATCTTGGCTACACTGGTCGTGCTCTCGATATGAGAGTTCCAGACTACCAGGTCAACCGCGAGATTGTGGGATTGTCTCGCTTGTAAGAAAATTATTTTTCACGAGTGGGGTTTGAGCTATCGCTGCTGCTGTTGGTGGTGGTGACGGTGGTGAGGACCTTGGCTCGGACGACGATTTATGAGTGTGGCCTGTCTCGAAAAGTTGAAGATGTTGTTGTAATTGAGATTGTGTCCACCGTGTACTTCAATAACAATATCTTGTTGTGCCTTTCCCATGCATACTCCCGCTCCATACAATGTCCTCTTGGTGTTTGTTCTCACGGTGGAGATGGGCTGCCATGAGAATGGCGCCGTAGGCGGCTGCCACTGGTATCACGTGGCCTACTTCTGCCTCGTGTTCGTCGCATTCTACACAGCATGGCTGTGCAAGACCGTTGCTCAATTCGCCGATGGGCTATCATCCTCTACGACCTAAGACTAGACGCTGCGCAGGTACTATCATGAAGCGGATGCTTGCATTTATTTTGAAATCAGAGTAAACATGTTCGGGAGTTCTTCTACAGCGTGCGGGTCCTAGAGAAGGGAATCTTGGTTGTCTACGTGAAGTGTCAGCTGTGATAAGTTCCACACACGGTGCCTCATCGGGATGGGATATGTTTTGAAGAAAGACGGAATGCACACGCGAAGGAGCTCGTATATGTGTGAGAAGAAAGCTGAAGGTTTAAAAGTTTCTCTGTGTTTATCGTCTGTCCACGATGGCAGAGAAAAGAAAGAATCTCGGAAGCTTCATAAGTGTACATGCCTCTCTCTGATATGTTTGCCCATACATGCACAACGCCTCTCGCCATGTAAAACACTTCAAAAGATCAAGCAATAACCTTCACGCTCGCATCATGACTCTCCCGCTTCAGCGGCTTCACTCTCCTCCACAACCTCCTCCTCCCACTCCTCCCCCTCAGCCCCCTCAAAATAATGATTCACCAACGGCGCATACGTCTCATTCCCAAAAGCCCCACCCCCAAAATCCAAATACGCCCTCGCATCAAACAACGGCACGCGTCTGATCTCCTCCAAATCCCCCATAATCCACGCCGTCTGCATCCCCATAATCATATGCTGTAAAATATGGCAATGAATCATCCACACTCCTGCATCTGTGACTCGTAGACGCCAGACTCGGTAGCCTAAACGTTCGCCGGCGATGGTTTTGTCGATGTAGCGGTAGAGGGTTGTGGTGTCCCGGAGGACGGGGGTGTAGTTTGCGAATCTTTTCTCGTGTTCGATGGGGTCGTAGGTTCCGTTTCCAGAGCCGCAGTCGTAGTAGTGCGCGCCGTGGGCGTGGAGGGGGTGGAAGTCTTGGCCGCCGTTGTTTTTTACGAGGGAGCCGGTGTTGTACCAGACTATCTCGAGGACCTGGGGACTTGGGTTAGTCACTTTAGATATGGGTTGTGGAGGGGATGATTGGGCTTACCTCGCCGAGCTTAGCAGGGAAAGTATATGTTGTTGGGTCCCAGCCATTGTTTGCAAGTGCTGCGGTGTAGTTTGGCATAGCTGCTTCGCCGCGTTGGTAGATGTCGACGAGATATGGGACATCGCCGGGCTGTGGTGGAGTGGTTTCATTCCATTCCAGACCGTTTGTACGCCAGACGATGCTGTCGGTGGACATCTGTCGGTTGTCAAGCTCGATGCGACGAGTGACCTCATCCGCTCTAGGGAAGTTGTTGTCGTGCAGAGGCTGAAGCGCAAACTCGGCCCACTCGTAGGTCTTGTTGGAGAAGGTAAGTGGTGGGGTGTCAGGGCCCTTTGTGATTTCTGGTGGACCACCCTTGTAGCGAAGAATACCATAACCAGTGTAAGATTTTGGACGATCCTTGGTTACGAACTGAATGAGGTAGTCCCTCTTCCCATTGAGCTCAGCTTCGTCTTTGGCCTTGAAGATTGTATCGAAGCGTTGACCTGTGGTGATCTGCATGAACTTTTCTGTATGTGGCTTTGTGTAAGACCCGTCCGCTTCGATAATTGTGAAATTCTCATGTTGGTCGATACCCAATTGCACCAATGAGATGGCCAAACTGCCGATGAAACGGAAGCGGTAAGTCTTGCATGGCTCGACTTCGATGACTGGAAGGGAGCATCCCTCTGTGCCAGCTCGGTGAGCCTCTTCCTGCGCAACGCCCACGCCGTTGATCAGAATGGCATTAGTCTCATTCGACCAAACGAAAGGCTTGGCGATGAGGCCTTTCTCGATACGCTCATCGGTGTGATTGAAGTAGTCTGACAACTCGATAATTCGCTCATCATCATACTGGTAAGGTTGAGGATCAGGGCAGTCGATGATCAGCGCGCCTGTCGCGGAGACTGCTTGGAAACCAACATGAGAGTGGTAGAAATATGTGCCGCATTCACTCCTCAGTGGGAACACTTCGTAGTCAAAATAGTGGCAAGCAGGAATCGGCCACGCGCTTGCTTGAGGAGTTCCGTCCGAGAAGGGAGCCAGGCGTTGTGTGAGCCCATGCCAGTGGATGGTAGTGTTGAGCTTCTCCTCACACATGTCATTGTATACTCGGATCCATTGGCGCTTGCCTGCTTGAAGACGAAGTGCAGGCCCAGGTGTGGTTCCATTGACCACAACAGAGTGGCGCTCTTGGCATCCGATCTTGACATCTTCAGCAGTCACGCGCAAGATGTGGTCCGGTTGAAAGTCGCTTCCGTGTTGGTGTAGTCCTCCGTCGTAGCCTGGCGGCCCATTGGCGTCACCTCGATTTCCCCATGCCGCAACCTCACTGACTGCCGCGAGAAATATCGCTGCGCCAGCAGTGAATGCCCTCATGTTTGTGTGATTGATGAGAGGAAAGGTGGAAGTGGCGCGTTGGTTGATGCCATGATAGGTCCGGGAGGTGAAGTGTATAAATTTGGATGTCCATTCTTACCTGGTATCCCTTGTACGAACCCATGCTCTCTCCAGGCTCTAATCAAAAAGCCGCTGCGATAGAGTTGAGGCTACGCCGTCCGCCTGAAACATCAAAAGCCTACCTTTTTGCTTTTGCGAGATTGGCCGGCAACTGCAGGCCATGCAGGTCGTCCTACTGGCAAACGCGTGTTGGTGCGACTTCAAGTACGAGTCTGCAACAGCTGTGGCATAGCTGTGGCAAGCCTGAAGCAGCGGGCCGATGGAGAGATTGCGAGACTTTGAATAGAGATCTGACGGCACATGGCTTGTTTGCACCGGCCAGCAACCCTTGTCGAAACTATGCCTTGTTTGTACAAAATGTGAGTTGGAAAGCACCGGATTCGTGAAGTCTGCGGCCGTTAGCAGTTCGGGCACACCTAGGTCAAATGTTAAGCTGCGGCACTGCAGAGGAATGTTTCGCCAACAGCGCTGGCTGGTCGACGGATCAGAAATCATGACCGTTGCACAAGAATGCATAAAGGCCGCGAGAGTGTCTGAGAGGCCGTCGTCGTGGTACCGCGGCTTGCGTGGCAGTAGCTGCGGTAGCTGGCGGATAGCTGTGCTCGATGATCTGCATTGCAACGGTCTTCGGGTGTCCAGACTCGAATTGCGCCCCTATTCGAGCACCAATCGCTATACCATCGGGTTTGGCTTGAGTCGTGGAAGTGTGTCGTGTTCTCGCCAGATGTCCTGACGTCGAGGCGGTTTCAAATGCCGCCAGAAAGCGGGCTGCCAAGCCGACGTCGGCCATTGGCACGCTCGTCGGTCGGGCTGTGCTGGTCTTGAGACTGCATCTGCATCTCGTGGAAACGCGCAATGGAGTGTGTCTGGTGATCCCAAGCCGGCGAATTGGACAACCTGACGACGCGTATGCTCTGGATGTCGGCAGCCGTGCAGCAGCGGGGCGGGGCGGGGCGGGATGAAACGAACGAGAGAGAGGTGAAAGTGTGGTTGTTGCGTTGTCGCTGCTGACCATCTTCCTATAGTCTGAGCTGATGAGCATGTTTGCGCACGAATCATCAAGAGCCAGAGCAGAATAATTTGATCTCTGCGTCAGCCTACCAGGGTCAGCACGTGGAGAGCATGGGCTGCCACAGGCTGTCAAGAACCATCTGCTTATCAACATTGCTCTGCTTGCCTTGAAAAGCAGACTTGATCGTACGGAAACCATGATATCGGTCTGACGAAATCAATCGTTTCAAAGTATCCTTGCATGAAGGTATTGAAATTCTCCATAACACCAGGTTGTTTGAACCAATACGTGTAGCAATCGTCTTCAGTCTGGTACACATGCTGGAACAAACCGTCTTGCTGCGTCGAGGGTATCTTGAAGCCGTTCTGACGGAAGAACTCTGGAGCGTGAATGACCACTGGAAGATTCTGATCGAAGCTGAGAATCTCGATTAGTCGAAACTCCTTACAGCTTGCCGCGCTGGACTCACTGAAACTTGAGGCCTGCTCTACAAGAAGGTACGATCGCATGTCTTCCAGCTGCTGCGATTGTGAAAGCGTCCTGGCCTTCTGCGGTCTGTACATCGGCCAGGAAACCAGTGGCTGCTAGTGATCGGGCAATGCGGAGAACAAGTTGAGTATCGGCGGTGGGTGAAGCTGCCAGCTCCGTTACAGGCAGTGGTCGCTCTGCCAAGACCAGCTTCTCGAACATACCCATCTCCAGTGCTAGTCTCACGCTCGCATAGTGGAACACCGAGAAAGCCATGTCGGCGACTACCATGTCGGGTGGCTTCAATGCCGCGACGAGGTCCTCGGCCGCCTTGAGAAGTTTGAGACGGGCCGCGAGGTCTTCTGTGATATTTTTCTCTGCATGACTTGCAGCAACAGCATTTATGCGTTCAATTAAAGATTCGATATCCATATCCATGGGTGATCTTGATGGGAAGAGAAACAAATTGGTACACTAAGATTCAGACCACGAAGAGCGCTTCGTGAGCTCCAACCGGCACATCCCAAATCGTAGCTTGCACAGTCTTCGCCGGTCCAGGATTGCATGGAACTTTAGTCACGTTTCTGAGGAACACAATTCTGGACTGCATGAAGAAGCGGCACACAACAAGATCTGACAGAA
Organism: Cercospora beticola; assembly: GCF_033473495.1. Taxonomy (NCBI): domain Eukaryota; kingdom Fungi; phylum Ascomycota; class Dothideomycetes; order Mycosphaerellales; family Mycosphaerellaceae; genus Cercospora; species Cercospora beticola. Next base: position 522,223 of record NC_088942.1, read on the forward strand.
GACTCACGTTGAGAATGCCTCATTTAAGACTCTGCATATCCAATATCAGTGTCAAGAACCTGCCATATGCCCATCCAATTTCGATTTCCAGAACGCCAGCCACCCACTGCCCATCTATCGCCCCACCGCTATGCAAAGAATTTCCCGAGTGCTTCTTATTACTTGCAAGAAACAGCCTGAACAACTCCGAAGAGTGCGCCAGCGATTCCATTGATAGCACCAGCAATCTCTTTGGCCACAGTCGCAATGGTTCCGCAAATTGCCTGTTGAAGTGCGTTAGTAAGGATTCAATCACCCAAACCCAACAGGCAAAGCAAAAACTCACCCCATTCTCCCCCTCATCAAAAGTAACAGAAACATCCAAATTCCCCACCAAACTATCATCCGCATCGTTCGTGACAACAACCGAAAAGAAGTTGCTGGAACCCACCACTTCGCAAATGGTGGTGTCCTGGAGAGAGTGACCGCCTCGGATAGGTCCATAGCTGATAACATCGTAGTAGTCGACTCCATTTTGAGGTACCATAGCTTGAACGGCGCGAATCATATGGTCTTTGGAACCACTGGGGTAGAAACCCGAAACGGAAACCACGACGTTTGCTTTTTGTTTTTTGCCGGATACTGGGTATTCGACTTCGGCGCTGACGGTGGAGCCCTCGTCGCAGCGGTCTTCGTCGCAGAGTTCGTGGATGCGGGAGAAGACGTAGTTGCCGATGTCGGTGTTGCAGCCTGTGTGGGTATGAAGGTCAGTAAAGCGCCAACAGCTGTAAGTCACACTTCATACCATATGGAATTCTGGTCTTGCCGACGTAAGGTTTGGTTGTTCGGGCATTGTCTCTGGTGACGAGAGATGATGTGCTGTTGAAGTCGATTGCTCCGAAGCGGTGGGTGTAGTCTTCGCTGCCGGGCTCGAAGCCGGGTTTGAAGCGGGCGACTTCATAGCCTAGGGCGTTGGTTTCGAGTTTCCAGTTCTGGTTTGCTGTGGGTACTGCGGAGACGAAAGAGATGGAGGCCACAATGGTGGCTGCGATAGAAGTGCTGAAGAACATGGTGATTGAGGAAGAAAGATATTGTTGGTTATTATTGAGATGTGAGGTGCTTCTGGTGATGTTGTCGGAGGTGCTTTGAGCTGATGTGATTGTGCTGTGCGATGATCTTTCTCGTCGCGAACATCACGAGCTCTTATACTCACAACGCACTCGTCTATCTCAGTCTCTCCATTCTCCAAGCGACACTGTCGTGGAGGCGGAGCAACGCTATTCAGCGCTGGCATTTCGCAGGATCATCATCGAACAGACGAAATCATGGTCGGTGAATGAACCAACACACTGCCAAGTCGAGAAAGAAGTATTCTTACCATCAGTAGGATCGAAGCCAGTGTCGCAGAGACCTGTGCAACCGGCGCATAACTGCATATGGCTTGCGTCGAAGCGCCCAACGCAGTTCATTGGCTCGCACCCAGCACCGCGCGCTAATGCAGAGAGCTATTCCTGACGCTGCGAAACAACGGACAGATCTTGGCTCGTAGGATCCTACTTGCTCCCCGTCCAGACTTGTGCTGCACGCTGGCAGGAAGGATCTCAAGCGAAACAAAGTCAGGGAAATGCTCCGGCGTTGAGCCGTCGTGTCACAAGCGAAGAGGGCTGTGAAGGCTGTGATTAGCCTGATTCTGTTCCTTAGCATCCCAAAGCGAGCTTCGTTTCAACTTGGCGAAAGCTTGGGAGACGAACATAGGTCTAGCTGCATAATTGCATTCCTAGTAGGTAGACCAGGACCTTTGTCATTACTTGCTACTCGCTTCGACGCTGCTGGCAAATTTCGACTTCGCTCGAATCTGCGCTCCATACTTGACGAATACGAATGGAGCCACTGCAAGCAGACAGCCCATGCCTGCAATCAGAGATCCTCCGCCAGCGACAGTGAGAGTCCTGAACATGTATGGTGTGAAGAGTGGCGCAGCAGCGCCACAAATTGCTCGACAGCAGGCGTTCGCTGCTAAAGCACTCGAGGCGTAGGGCCCGTACGTGTCTGCGATGTAGTTAAGATAGGAAGACGACACAAACAGGAACGATGCCGCGAGAGGTAGTCCTGCCAGTGTGGGTACTATCTAGTGGATCGAATTGTATTGCGCAGTCCAGGCGAACCAGAACATTGAGATGGGAAACAACACGCCACCGATGCATGCCAAAGGTAGCCTGTCTTCCGGCACTGGTTTGTGCCCGGCTGCGATCTTCTTGTGACTGCAGTGAGTTGTGTACAGCACGCCACAGCCTCCGAAGATTGACCCGACGACGATTCCCAGCAGAGGAAGCTCACTGACTCCGGCGTTCCAGCCTCGCATTTGTCGGAAAACCAGAGGATATATGGCGAAGAGCATGTACAGGAGCATGTAGATCAGAGCCGTATATGCTGCGCAGCAAAGCTCGATAGGGTCGATAAAGATTCGCCACGGCCTGGTCAACGCCGTCTTGAATAAAGTCGACAGAGTCTGTCCAGATGCCTCGATTGGAGCTTGCAAGTTTTTGTGACTAGGATCCTGTTTTCGAATGCGTCTTGCCTTCTGCAGCAGGATCTTAGATGGCCGAGTTTCCGGCAGCATGAACACGAGAGGCAGCGTAGCTCCACCGAACCACAGTAAAACGTAAAAGAACCACCTCCAATCCCGCTTCAACTGCAGAAATCCTGCTACAACAGGGCCCAATGTCGGACCACTAAAAATTGCAATGCCGAACAATCCCACCGCATTGCCCCTCGCCACCGGATCCCACAAGTCAACAAACAACCCTGGAGTGTTTGAAATAGTCGAACTCGCGAAAATTCCAGTCAATAGCCTTCCCGCTAATAAAGCTCCAAAATTAGGCGCGAAAGCGCACAAAAAATTGAATGCCACATAGCATACAAAGGTTCCTTGGAATATTCTCTGTCGGCCGAAATGTTCAGAGAGTGGAGCCCAGAGTAGTGGGCTAAAGGCATTGGCGATCACGAAGAGGGTGACTGTGAGGCTCGATGCTGTGCTGCTGACGTGCAGGGAGGAAGAGATGCTGAGGAGGACTGCTGAGGGACCGGAAGATGCGAAAGTTGCGTTGACGACGAGGAGGATGGCGATGAATGTTAGGAAGACTTTTCGGCCGGGAGACCAGTTTCGTGGGTTGGAGGGATCGTTTGGGGAGAATGTGAGGTGGCCGCTTGAGTCGAGATGTGGAGGGTTTGTGCCTTCTGCTTTTGCTCCATTTTTACGCCCGAAGCTGTGCTTGGAGGTGGCGCCATCCTGGGATTTTGCAGACTCTTCTGTTTTGGAGGGTTCCATGTTGATATTTTGATGAATGAGAGCTATCAACACATCATGCTTGCTTTACTGTGTGTCTTTGCTCGACAGGCATGCATGTATCGCGATGCCGACCGTACAGTACGTACACGGACGTAGAAACATCGTTGGCGATGTGCATTGTGACGGCCAGTATCTCCGAGGCAGATACCTTTGCCCTGCAGCTTTACGAAGAAATCCGAATGTGAGGCGCATTGTCGATGACGGAAGTGCAAACACTGACGCGGCCAAGATCTTCGTATCGTGCACAAAGTTCGACAACACCGCGCCTTGTGCATCCTTGCGGAGCCTCATGACGATGAATGATGAGCAGGCCCGAGCCATCGCGAATCTGTCAAACCTTGAAGGGGCGATCTTTGAGCACAATTATTATAGCGCGCAGCCTTGTAAGCGTTCGAGGAGCTTGGCACCCGCCAGCAATGAATCTTGCCGTGGCTGCTCCCGTGCAACGCTGTATCGGTGCCTCATATTGTGGGAGACCGATGCAGACTTGCTGCAATATCACGATTTCGTAGCATAGGAGACCAAATCGACAGGTATACAGCAGGTCTCGATAAGCATCGCATGCTCTCGAGATCCAAAAGCGAAATATCATGCCAGAAAGAGATTTATCATTTGGTTGCACAATTGGGTGGTGAGATCGTTGAAACGTGTAGCAGCCCTTGGAGTTGTGTGCTCTGTTGCATCGCAGTAGCCTGTGCGCTGACCACCAAGCCTCTTTCACGTCTCGACTGTCAAATACTCGGCAGATCCTGGCAGAGTTGGAATATTCTCGAGGTCACTCCGGACTACTTTTTTCATTGCATTCCGTGGTATGCTTTCGGTGAATGAGACACCTCCAGTAGGTGCTTTGTGGGCCGACAAATTCTCAGCCACGTGATTGACGATCTCTTGCGGAGTTACATCCACGCCGCTCTCGCTAACAACGTAAGCCTTCACTTCATTGTAAGCAGGGTCGTTGCGGTCGGGTGTCTTGACGACTGCTGCATCTTTCACAGCCGGATGATCAAGCAGCGTACTATCCACTTCTACCGGTGCCACCTCTTCTGTACCAACTTTGAAGACTTCCTTATAACGTCCGGTCACAAATACTTCGTTCTTGGCAGATAGTCTTCCTTTGTCGCCCGTGCGGAGCCAACGTGTGCCATCTGGGTCGAACAGAAAGACCGAATTGGTGGCTTCTTCATTGCCGCAATAAAGATTGAAGACGCCCTCTGATGTTATGCAAATTTCGCCATCAACATCATGCCCAAGCGTGCGGTCAGTCTCTGGATCAACAATCTTCACCCGTGCAGTACGCGCTATGGTTCCCACAAAGCCCTCCGATGAGAACTCTTTCGAACCGGTCCATTGTCGCCGAGAGACCAGACCAGACTCGGTAGATCCGTATACAGGCTGTAGAACTGCCTCCTGGTGCAGCATCCCTTTGAACTCGTCCAAGGCATGATTCCTAATTCCACTTCCGCCCACGTTGACAAGCCTTAGGGAATCGAGGTCCTCCTTCTGCCTGATTCCGTCCTGAAGAAGTCTGCTGATTGCGATCATAGTGCGAGGAGGAAGCATGGTGCTCTGAATCTGGTATCGCTTGATCAGATCGACTATTTGCGTAGGATCCTGGACTCTGGCGATCGTGCTGCAATGCCCTGCAGCAGCAGCTCTCTGGCGGACTGTGGTGCCACTGACATGATGCATGCCAATGAAATGAAGATTCTTCAGGAACCCTCCGGACGACCAGGTGCTATCATGCAACCGTTGCAAAGTGGCCGTATGTGAAACTTCTGCAGCTTTAGCCTCGCCAGTCGTGCCACTCGTGAATAACCTGCTTGCTATCAAAAGCTCCGGACTCTTTGCAGTGTTCGGGTTGGAGTACTTTTCTTCATTGCTGGAGCTTAGTGCGCTCAACGAGCGCCGTGATTGCTCATCAGTCAGTTCTGCTTGAACACCTTGCTCGCCATCAGGCGGATCAAACAAGAGTATCCGTTCAGCGCCGACTCCAGATTCGACCGCAGCCGCTCTTACTCGTTCGAGACAGCTGGCTTCGGCAAAGATCCAGTCCACATGAGCTGCTTGTAGTGCCGCGACCAGTTCTCGACGCGACGCATTGGGTGGCGGACTGGCGAGAATTGCACCAGCAGCCACAACGCCGTCTCCAAGAACAGCGCTGTAGATATCGTTCTCAGCAACGAGGGCCACACATTCTTGCTCACGTAGTCCGATCGACTGCAGTCCCACAGCAACTCGTTTTACTCCGGACGCATACTCTTTCCACGTGAGCCTTCGCTCTGGCTTGCTTGCATCGATAAGAATCTATAGCGATCTTGTCAGGTCGTACTTCCCAGACGAAATCGTTGCCAATACACACTGGAGTGTTGACATCCGAAGGAGGGTTGGAGAATATGTACGATGTGTAGTCCATTATTGAGAGCTCACGCAGTATTCAGTGGGTCTGATCTAGCCAGTCTCGCGTCCGGGCTTCTCTATAAGGCCATTCGAGATGTATGATAGAAAAAGTGTATGAAACGCTGGGTCTGTAGGACAGCACATTGCGAAAGCTGATGTCAGACAACACATTGAGTTAGGTTAGTGGAATGCAAGTGCCGTAAGTGGATTATCCAGATTTGGTCAAGTTTGACGTGGCGTTTAAGACGTGAAAGAGTTGCATCGTCATCATCTCGTCGGCGTTTCGATTGTTGGCTGTCCGGATCTCAATATCGATGGATCTGCTTGCATATGCACTTCCTGAAGATCTTCGTGGCAAAGCTTCACCGCTGTGCTTCGCCAGAGTGCGTGTAAGAATGATCATGGTGTGGTACAAAGACCCGATTGGATGCCATGTAGGAGGTCCTGAGTGACGCGACTCGTCCGAGACACTTGCAGAACCATGTACTTGGCCCTGCACTGCATTTCACTCACCATTTGTTTAAAGTGCTCGCGCGGAATTGTGTCACACCTGCTGTTGGAGATAAGCGTGCCGCATAAGCACAGATGTTTCCGAACTTGGACCGCCAAGCCTGTCTCCTACTCAGCCCGACTTGGCTTTTCGCGCCTGCCAATCACGTGCTGTTTAGTCAATGCTAGTCAAATTTTGATGTAGCTTTTAATAATTAGCTTAACGCGACGCCTATTAGTCTAACTAAATTCGGCGGAAATCTATAGGTTTCTATAGCTATATAAATACTAACTTATAATATAACGCGATATATATAACTTTAATACGTGCGCGTAATAGAGTAACTAATTACGAGTTTAATAAACTAAAAATTATATCTATACGATATTATATTATTATATTATAGCTAAAATCTAAAGCTAACTTTAAAGCTAAATTAATTAAGTTACTATATATAAATAACGCGCTAATATAAACTAACTCTATTTACTTATACGATACTTAGTAGAGAGTAAATTAGGCTATCTATATAGTATTTATATAAGAGGTTTCTATAGTTTTCTTTTTCTTTATTTTTAAATATTTTATTAAAAGATAGTAATATTAGAAAGTATAGTCTAGTTAGATATTCTAAGAGATACTTTAGAGATTAGAATTAGGTAATATAGGTTATATAATACTAGGTTATATAATCTAGCTAATACTTATCTTAGAAGTAAAATATAACTTATAACTAACTAATATAATTAACTCGGTTAGTTCCTACTTATTATCTCTACTTCTACTATATTATACCTATCCGATAAGTACCTACGAGAATATAATTTAATAAGTAATAGTAATAGTAATCTTTTAGAATTTCTTTAAAATCGTATTATTATTTTAGATAGGCTATTAAAATAACTTAGCTTATTTAGATAGGCGCTACTAACTCTATATAGTACTAGGTAGTTATTATCTATTAGTAATATTAAAGTTAAGTTTACTAAATTAAGTATATAGCTACTAATTATCTCTACTATAATTAGAAAGCTAACTTTATTACTAGTCTTATATCGATAGCTATACTAGTTATTACTATATATTAATCTATAGCTATTTTATTTCTATAGCTAATACTACTAACTTAATTACTAATACTATCGACTTAAATATACTAGTAAACCTAAAATAGATAATTAAGATATATCTAATACTCTAGCTTAGAGTATAATATTACTACTATTATTACTTAAAGATAATATAGAAGATATCTAGACTCGAATAGAGAGCCTCTATAGTAATAATTATTATCTAGCTAGTAGTTTACTACCTAGTAGTAATCTACTATACTAACCGACTAATATTTCTATAATTATAGTTCTCTCTACGACTTATACTTAGCGTACTACTACTTAGGCTTAGTACCTCTATAGTAATTTAATATCTAAAAGTATTAAGAAAAAGTTAAAAGAAGAAGTATAAGCTAGTAATAAGAATCTAAACGCTACTAATAGCGATAAGTTAGAGTCTAAGTCTAAGAATAATAAGATATCTAATTAAAAGATAGCTACTAAGCTAGATTATAACGAACAAGCTAATAAGGCTAATAAATAATATAGAGCTATTACTATAGCTAGCTAGAGTAAACTAGATAATACTATAAATAAGAATTAAATAGAGGCCGACGTTATTAAGATAATTATTCGAGATCTATATAATAGCTATAGCTTAATAGTACTAAACTTCCTTATACTCTAAATAAGTAATACTAACTATAGAAATTATACTAGCTAGATTAGTATAATTTAGAACGTACTACTAGAAGATCGTCTTATTACTAGCTATTAGATTTACTAGGAGTTACTATAACTACTTAATAAATCGTCGTTTTTCTAGAAGTATAAATCTAAGTAGTACTTAAATACTAATACTAATCTAGATAGTATAATTAAGAATATTATAGAATATATATCTATATAGAACTTTCTTCTACGATTACTACTAGCTAATAAGAAAGTAGTATAGTATAAACTAATAGCTAGATAGTTCCTAATAGAGAAAAGTAATAAAAATAAGTAGAAGCGTATTAATAAAAGTATAATTACTAATATAATACTTATTATCTACTATATAGCTAGGAATAGCTCTAAGTAGTTTATAAAGACCTTTAGTATATACTTATATATCTCTAGTATACCTCGTCGTATTATTAATACTCTTACTAGTATAGGCCTATCTTCTAGCTATAGTATACTTTAAGATATTATTAAGAAGAATACTAAAGTATAGACGAAAGTAGCTAAGCTTATAGTATAATAAGATAATATCTTTTAGTATCTTAATAACTTCGTATATCTATAGAACTATAAAGTAGTATAGATATTCGATACTAATACTAAGTAACTAGCTATAATATCGAATTATATCGTCTAGTATTTTTAGTTATAGTAACTAACTACTAATATACTATATCTAGAAGTACTATTAGATATAACTAAGCTATTTATAGATATACTTAAGAATAAGTATCGGATTATAACCTCTTATTAGAAAGTATAGTCTAGTTAGATATTCTAAAAGATACTTTAGGAATTAGGATTAGGTAACTTAGGTTATATAATATTAGGTTATATAATATTAGGTTATATAATATTAGGTTATATAACTTAGCTAATACCTATCTTAGAAGTAAAATATAACCTATAACTAACTAATATAATTAACTTAGTTAGTTTCTACTTATTATCTCTACTTCTACTACGTTATACCTTATAAGAGTAGAATATAGTAATATATTAAGCGCCTCTAGACTCCCCGTCTAGAGATATTAAGAATAATTCTTACCTCGTTAGTTTATATACGTTCTGCGTACTTTTATCCTACGCTAAGTATAAGCGGTACTAGCCGTTATACCTTAACGCCTAATAAGCTACGCCTCTCGAGCTATATACCTCTAGCTCTTATAACTATCTCCTCTCTCTAATAGAGCTACTTTAGCTCGTAGAGGAGACTATATATTTCCGTCGTCTTAGTATAGTATCTAGTGCGTTCGTACTACTTCTTACGTACGTAAATATTAAGTCGAGCCTTAGTTCGTAGCTAGTTACTATATAGTAACTCTCCGTAGTAACGAGCTTATTAACGGTGCGTACTATCGGCGCTCGCGCTATAAGGCGCCGGCGCACTATAAATTCGTCGTATGCCCTTTACGTATTTTCTCTATTAACTATCTATATTTAGTAAGCTTTTCGCATCCGACTCGTACTATATACTTAACTATCTAGTACTACTCTCGTACGCGACCTATAAGCAATATACTTCTAAGAAGAGCTACTGCCGCTCCCGCTACCTCGGCCGCTAACTATCTCTCTCGTATAGTAGAAGACCTACCGAAGGCAGAGGACGATAACTACTAGCGCTGCCTCCTATATCTCGTAGACCGTAAGTCGCGCGGTTCGTATATATATTATATACTTCGAGTCTACTAACTTCTTATACCTAGCCGTCGAGCTGCGCTATAATAGCGATATAAAGCTCGGCTAGTAGCTAAACTATATTCGCTATAGTAGGTCTAACTATAAGTATATCTATATTACCTATTCCGACTTTATAAAGTAGGCGTAGCGCGCGCGCTACTACCGCTACCTACTACGTGCGAGTACGCGCGCCGTACGCCTCTAGTAGCTCCGCCGACGCCTCGATAACGTAGGCGAGGCTATCGCCGCTACCCTTAAGCGCCTATAGAGCAACTCGGGCAAGTCCGCCGGTATCTTCTCTACGCTAAAGAAGGCTAGCGAGGCGCTAGCTACTAGTATGCCCTCTGCTAATAAGCTCGTAGCGACGAGTATAGGCCTCGCTATCTAGCGTAGTATATTCGAGCTAGAGTACGAGGTATATCTTATATCCTACTAGTCGCTTACTCCTCTCGTATAGTACTAATTCGTATAATAGAAGCTCTGCCTACTTAGCGCCTCTAGCGAGGCTCTAGACCTCGCTATTGCCTCCGCCTATCCTAGCTAGTCTACTTAGGACGAAGGAGAGCTCTCTAAGCTCGAGGCGGATAATAAGAAGAAGAGTAAGGAGGAGGATAATAATATAGACTTAGGCGTAGGCGGCGAGTAGCCTACGGGCCTCGCGCTCTTCTTCTACTAGGCTCTCGTAGTACTCTTGCGTCTCGCCGGCTCTAGGCTATATACTTCTATTACGTATAGTATACGCTATACCTATAGGTACTATAAATAAATGCTTTCTCTTCTCTTATAATATCTTAGTTTTCTAAATTCTCGTATCTTAGCGGTTCTCGTATCTTAGCGATACTTAGCGTTTAGAATTCTTAGAATTCTCCGCTATTCTACTAACTACTAGTATTACTATTTCTTCCGCGGTTTCGCCTTATATATAGGCTACTTAGTTTCGCGTTGCGCCTCGAATATATTAAGTACCTCGTAATCTCCGATATATTCTACTAGCTCCTAGGTATTATATTCCTCCGGCTACCTATACTATCGAACTAGGTACTTCTTTACGCCTTTCTCTACGTAGCTTTCTAGTATCCTCTCGACTTCCTATTCGCCTTGCTCGTCTATAAGTAGTAGGCTAGTATCCTATATATTGCCGCCTTGCTAGAGTTCTAAGAGAAATACGTAGAAGATATTATAAATCTGCGAGCCGGTTAGTAGAGCTAGGCGGTACGCCTGCTTTCCGACTACGTTAATAACCTTAAATAGTCTAGCGAATTTGTCCGCTAGCTTCTTCGATAGTACCTTTAACTAGAGGTTCTTTATAGATAATAGGACTAAGTTACTAACCTTAAATTCTATCGGCTAGTACTTCTAATTAAAGTACTTAGCCTAAGATTCGCTTACTTATTACTAGTACTTAGTTAGCTCTTCGTAGTTCCGCTTTAACCTTTCTATAGTATCCTTCGCTACCGGTACTTCTCCCCGAAGAAGCGCGTCCCGAGCTTCGCCTACGTCCCTCTTACGCGTTTCTATAGAAAGGTCTAGATTAAACCTATATACTACTCGAAACGGCGATATCTTAAGCGTAGTATTCGCGCTATTATTATACGCGAATTCCGCTAACGATAGGATAGACGCCTAGTCGTCCTATTACTCGCTATAATAGATACGTAGGTACTACTTAAGCGTCTAGTTTGCGCGCTTAGTTTAACTATTAGTCTACGGGTAGAATATAGTACTTAGCCTATATTTAATATACGTCTCGTAGTAGAAGTCTAACTAGAACTAGCTAGTAAAGACTAAGCCTCTATTACTTATAATACTAGCTAGTACGCTACGTAGTTATATTACCTCGTTAATTAGGATATCCGTAAGCTCTACGCTAGTATAGCGCTTTATCGTTCGGACGAAAGTTACTATCTTCGAGTAACGATCTACGATTACGAGGATCGCGTCGAAGATATAGCCGTTCTACTTACTAGATAGAAGATCTATAATAAAGTCTATAGATAAATCCTTCTAAGGATAGTTAGATAGCGGAAGCGTAGCTATCTCGCTATAGAGGCGATAGCGCCTCGCTTTTGCCTTCTAATAGCTACTATACTACTCGACGTACTACCTTACGTCGTTACTAACCTCCGGCTACTAGTACTTCTACTTAACTAACTCTACCGTCTTGTTCTTACTAAAATAGCCCGCTAGGACATCGTCGTAGTATATACGGATTACCTGCGTCTATAATACTAGGTCGTTCGGCAGGTATAGAGCCTCTTCCTAGTATATATAGCCGTCCTTAATAGTATATTTCTCGCTTACTACGCCTTTGCGTTCGGCCTACTCGTATAGTGCTTTTGCTTTCGGATCGAGCTATACTAATATAGCGGTATACCTAATAATTATATCCGAGACGTTAGCGTACGGCTGCTCTTATATAGTAATAGCGCTAGCGACTCGTAGAGGCAAAGCAAAGCTAAATAGACGAACCGAACGGTTAGCCGCTACTATAATATACCTACTATCGGGCAGCGCTACCCTACCGCTCTTAGCCGCCGCTATAACTACCTTTAGAGTGTCTAACTAAGCCTAGTAAGTAGCTTTTATACGGGTAACAACTAGGCCGCTTATAGGTATAGTGCTCTATACCTAGAGTTTCTACTATAGTAATAGTAGGAGGTTGCTTATCTCCTTCGCCTCTCGTACGTAGTCGCTACGTCTAGATAGCGTATCGGCTAGATTAAGCTTACTAGCTCGATAGCTAATAGTAAAATTAAAGGGAGCGAGGAATATTACCTACCTTACTTATCTACCTATTAACTACTTAACGCCTATAAATCCCTTAAGGTTAGCGTAGTTAATAAGCACCTTAACCTTATACGTAGCGCCTTCGAGGTATAGTCGCTACGCCTTAAATACCTTAACTACCGCGAGTAGTTCCTTATTATAAACCTCGTAGTTATATTTAGCGTTAATTATCTTCCGTAAGAAGAAGGCAATTAGATACTATTCCGCTTCGAATAGTTAGCTTAGGATACTAGCTACTACGAAGTTAGAAGCGTCGGTTTCGACTCGTAGGCGTAGCGTAGAGTTAAAGTATCTTAGTAGTAGTATAGTCTAAAATCGATTCTTTAGCTTATAGAACGCCTACTTCTTAGCTGCTTCCTACTTAATTAGCCCTAGCTTCTTTCTATTCTTTATACTCTTTAATAGCGCTATTAAAGATACTATAACCCTCGAATATCCGAAGATAAATCGATAGTAGAAGTTCGCAAATCTAAGGAAGGATTAAACCTCTATTAGCGTAGTTAGAGTTAGCTACGAGGCGATTACGGCTACCTTACTTAGATCTATCGTAACGCTACTAGTAGTTACTACGAATCTAAGGAAGTCGACCTTTTTCTAGAAGAACTTATACTTAGAACGCTATACGTAGAGTCTAAACTTATAGAGCCTCTTAAGTATAGCGTATACGTCTCGTACGTGTTCCTCGCGTATCCTACTATAGATTAGGATATCGTCTAGGTATACTATATAGCTTATATCGACTAGCTCTACTAGCGTATAGTTAATATATACTTAGAACGTCGCTAGTATATTCGTTAAGCTAAAGGGTATTACTTTATACTAGAAATAGCCGTAGCGCGTACGAAACGTAGTCTTCTAGTAGTTACTTAGCTTAATCCGAATATAGTAGTACGTATCGGCTAAGTCTAAGGACGTAAACTATATAGCTCCTATAAGCCTATCTAGCGTCTTACTAATTAGAGGTAGTAGATACCGGTTCTTAATAGTAATCTCGTTTAGCCTGTAGTAGTCGATATATAACTATAGCTTGCTATTATTCTTTAGTACGAATAGGATAGGCGTACCTACCTCGCTATCGGAACGCTCGATCTAATCGTACTCGAGTCCTATCTTTAGATACTCCTTAAGCTCGTCTAATTCTCGCTCCGACTAGTAATATAGTAGACGGAATAGTAGTATAGTTCTAGGCCGTAGGTTAATCGTATACTCTATACTATTAACTAGCTTACTTCTTATTTCCTCTATCGGATTAAGAATATCGTTAAAACGACGGAACTCCTTAGAGATAGGCTTACTCTTATCGCCTATCTTGCTTAGGCTTACTATAAATACTACTAGTGCCTTCTAAAGATCCTTAAAGAATTTATAGGCTTCTCGGACTTCGAACTTGCTAAAACGATCGTTACTATATAGCTATTTATCTATAGCGCTACTAGCTAGTACGCGCTAAGCACGTCGCTATAGACGGCCTAAGATTACGTTAGGAGTTAGTATATTATATATATAGAAGATACTACCTATAGATCGCTCCTTACTACTAGAGTCTACGATCCGTATACGTATATAGTACGTACTATAATAGTACCCTAATTTACCCGTAAAGGTAGTAACCGGCGGTAGGGCCGTATTCGGCCTTATTAGCAGGTTATACTATAGTATAAAGGCTCTTAATATTATATTAATATCTATAGTATCGTCGAGAAGGAAAGCGGCCGGCTTGCTACCTAACTACGTTTCGACTTCTCCTTCTATACGCGTTGCTAGTATACTCTAAACCGGCAGAGAGTTATCGCTATCTAGTTTAGCGCCGGTAACTCGCGCGTTATCTCTAGCGCCTTAGCTTTTTTCGCTCTAAACTACTCCTTTGCTACGGTTACTCTACGAATAGCCGGCTTATTACTATCTTTTCTAGAGTTCGGGCAGTTAGGACTAATATAGCTAACCTCGTTATATATAAAGTACGTAGGTTGCTAACTCTTGCCCTTACTTTTGCCTCTACGTTTACTCTTCGGCTTGCTGCTATAAGTATCGCGTTAGCTACTAGTCGAACCGGAGGCTTCTTTATAAGGAGCGTCGCTATCGGCACGCTTACGCTTAGCCTACTTGTTCTCGGTATTGCTACGATACGGCTTACGAGGCATAGCCTTCTTAGCTTACTCGAGGCGCCTTACTAGGGCGATAAGGTCGGTACGCTTATTAGAGACGATATAGTTCTTAATAATGTCCTTATATAGCGATAGCTTTAGTTTTATAAGGAACTAGCGTACTAGCTACGCCTCGGTATAGTTACCTAACTAAGACTCTAGGTTACTAAGGTCTATTACGAACTATCGTACGCTCTAGCCCTTACTCTAGCGTATGTTCTTATATTCTATAGTTACGAGAAGTATACGGTTCGCTTAATCTCCGACGATATCGTATAGGAATTAATAGAACCGAGACTAGGTATATCCTATAGGTAGAACGCCTAGATATTTATTATACTATACCTCTTACGCTTCGCCTACGAGGTATATAATACCTATAATTACCTTCTAGTAATCCGTCGGAAACCTCTTTAGTATAGCTATAAAGTTTATCTCGAGAGTATAGATAAATTCGCGTACCTCCTTTATAGTCTTACTCTTAAAGAGCTTAGGCGCACGTAGCTTAATAGACTCGTATAAGCTATACTCGTCGCTTTCGGAACGTACGCTACTCGTATAACTTGCGGACGCGCTATCTTGCTAAGGTATTAGCTGTCCGAGGCCTAGCGCTATCGCGCTTAGCTATACTAGTAATTCAATTATCTATACCTCTCTTAGTAAGCGTTCGTTCTTAGCCTTAAGAGTACGGATCTCTAGCTATTCGCGTAACGTATTATTTTTAGCTTAGAGGCGCCTGCGTATTATATACGTATTACTAGCGTCGTCGGCATTATCTATATCCTCGTCCTATTCCTCTTTAGCTTATACTATTCCGGATTCTAATATCTCTTCGATATAGCCTAATAGCTATCTATCGTTCGGTACGTCGTCGTCGCGATTAGTCCGCTAGGTAGATACGTTTCGCGTAAGCATAATAGGCCTTAATAGATCGCTACTCTCGATAAGATAGAAGAATTATAATTATAAGAGTAGAATATAGTAATATATTAAGCGCCCCTAGACTCCCTGTCTATAGATATTAAGAATAATTCTTGCCTCGTTAGTTTATATACGTTCTGCGTACTTTTATCCTACGCTAAGTATAAGTAGTACTAGCCGTTATACCTTAACGTCTAATAAGCTACGCCTCTCGAGCTATATACCTCTAGCTCTTATATACCTTTCCGATAAGTGCCTACGAGAACATAATTTAATACCTCTCTATATTTTATCGATAAGACTCTAGACTTAGTATATTCTAAAGAGCTAAAAGCTAAATTCTAGAAAACTAAATTCGCGAGCTAATTTAATACTTAGAAAAGCTTCGACCTTAGTACTAGCTAAGCTACTTAGTATATACTATAGCTAGCGATTAATTAGATTCTAGTCGATAGTCTAATAAAAGTATTTACTATACTAATATCGATAAATAATAAAATATCTATTACTAGAATAAAGAAAGTCTTATATAATATTCTAATTAAGAATAGTAAGTTCGAGATAGATAGTTTTAATACTAATAACTATCTATATATTATTATTAGTAATTAGATAACGCTAGCTTATATTCGTAGTATTATTAAGTAGAATATAGAGTCTAAGAAGTTATAGAACTATAGTAATAAGCTTCTTACTAATATAGATTTCTTCTATATTAGTATAAATATAGTATATACTACGCTATATACCTACTAGACTAAGAATAACTAAGGCTAAGGTAAATAGCTTACTAGCGCGACTCTATATAATAATTAGCTCTTCTAGAACCTTAAAAGAATTAGTCTAAAAGTACTATAGTTCTTTCTAGTACTCTAGCTAGTTAAGCGTTTATATAATACTAGAGTTAATATAGTATTTATCTAGCTTCTCGATAATACTAATCTAATTAAAACTACTAAAAGTAAGAGCTATATCTAAGCTCTTAGTAATATAGTAGTTAAATTAACTTAAAGAAAGTATCTCGACTTTATTTTTAAGATTTACTAGTAGACTTTTACTACTATAGTATAGAACGGCTATAACTAGAATAAAAGCGAGACTAAAGATAGTATTAATCCGAGCTAGACTAATAGCTACTATTTAATAAAAGAAATTAAGAATACTCTAGTTATATAAGAAGCTATTCGTAAAATAAACGTTAGTTAACTCTACTATATAATAAGCCTACTAATACTATACTTTATAGACGCTAACTAGAGATAGTATATCGAGGAATTAGTATATTATATATACTTTCTATCTAATAGTATTATATACTCTAACCTTTAGAAGAATATTCTTACTACTACTATAATTAATCTATTAGGCGTTCTAGGAAAAAGTATAGCTAGTAATAAGTTAATCGAGGAATATAACTATAAGTATACTAAGAATATTAAGTATATAGCTAACTTAACCTATAATATCGAGAAGACTATTCTTCTAAAAGCTCTTAATCGCGAACTAGTATAAGTCGCTATATATTATCGAAAGTAAATTAGATATTAAGGAAATAATATACTATACTAAGAAGTCTACTACTATAGAAGTCTTAAGTTATATACTAAAGCTATAGGATAACGGCCTAGCTAAGAAGTATATATAGCTACTATATACTAAAAGTAATAAACTACGAATTATTAAAAGTTTAAGTAATAATATTCTTAAGCTCGGCTATTATATACTACCTCGTATTATCTATACTATTAATACTACTAACTTAGCTAGAGTAGAGTATATTACTTATAACTACGCCGAGTATACTATAGATAGTAGAGATCTAATCGATAGTACTAATATAAGAGAGACGCTAAACGAATATACTAAGTATATTAATATCTATTAGTTTAATAATAAAAGTAATCTAATCGAGGTAGTAGATATAATATAGACTTAAAGCTTAAAGTTTAAGCGCTAAGGCTATAGTTAATATAGTAGAGAGCTAAGATTATAACTAGTTTAATTATATAGCTAATTATAACTATAAGAAAAGTATTATATTTTAAAGATAATTCGGAGATAGTTATATTCGAAGTTTCTATTATTATATTATAGTAATACTAGTAGTATATAGATACGTTATTAAATTTAGAGGTCTAACCTATCTAAGTATAGCGGAATAAAGCAAAGTAAAACTCTCTATAATAAGTAGTTAGAGAGGCTTAAGTTTCTATCTACTATAAGCCTATAAAGAAATACTCTCTACTAAGAATTCCTAAAGCCTAAGATACTACTTACTCGAGGCCTAACTATTAGATAGAAAGATATAGTATCTTTAGAATCTTATATTATAATACTCTCTCTAATAATCTATCTCTTAATAGCTAGTTACTTTCCTTAGTTTTATTCTCTATTATAGTAAAAGCTCTTATCTTATCTATATCTCTAAAAGCTAAGACTATACTTCTTATAGGTTCTAGATACTAATAGCTTAATAGTAAGTATCTCTTCCTTTAATATAGAGTATACTATCTAGCTTTAAATAACTCTAAGTTATTTATTCTCTTTCTTCTTTATTATTATTTTTATATAGCTCTTATAGTATAAGCTAAATACTCTAATCCTTTCTTTAGTTTAGGTTATCTAAGTATCTCTACTTCTTTCTTTTCTAGAATAGAAAGAATATTATTAGGTAATAAGTATAGTTAGATATCTATAGTATCTCTAATAGATAACTAAGATTTAGGTAGGCTACTAAGTAGAACTTAGATTCTATTCTTAAGTTTAACTACCTCTACTATTACTAGCTAGGCCTTTCTTATCTTCTTTCTAAGTAATAGTAAGCTAGACTATACTTATAATATACTCTATAAACTTATTATTTAAAAGGTAAAGTACTACTATACTAGTTTCCTTCCTAATATTTTATTATTCTTATACTTCTTTTTTAGCTCTTACTAGATAGCTTTTACTATCTCTTTCTCTAATACTACCTCTTTATTCTCTTTACTAATATAAAGCTAAATCTAGTAGATTGCTTTATAGTTTACTTTATTAGTTATTAGGACAGATATTAAGGTCTTAATAGTTAAGTATAGGTCTTCTCTCTTAAGGAATATAGCTATCTTTCTAAACTATTATTCTAAGTTCTCCTTAGAGAGTACTAGATATAGCCTCTTTATTAAAGTACTATTTATCTTATCTTATTCCTATTTTATTTTCTAAAGAGTTAACTTTAAGTATATATATTACTAAGTTCTTCTAACTATAGCTAAGAAATAAATTTGTTTTATATAGTAAACTAGGACCTATATATCTTAGTATTTAGTTCTTAGTATATATATAGGTAGAAATTCCTTTATACTAGACTATCTAGTAGAGGATTAACTATACTAAGACTCCTCTCTCTTAGCTAGAGCTTATAGGACTCTATCTTCTAAGTAGCTCTAGAGTAGGTATTATACTCTAGGCCTTATATATAGTATATATATTAATAGCTAAAGGAGTATACCTCTCTAGTACTCTCTAGTATAGGAACCTCCTAGTACTACTATATTTATAATAAAGGTAGGTTTATAACTCCTCTTAATCTTAGGTATATTAGTTTATCTAATTAGGCTTCTAGAGTCTAATTATCTAATCCTCCTTTAGATTCTAGAGATAGTAAGAGGTTTAGTTAGTCTCTAAAGTATTATTAGCTAATAGTAGGTCTCTCTAGAACCTACCTTATAACTATTCTAACTAAATATAACCTATCTAGTATAAACTAATCCTCTAGCCTTATAAGATCTTCCTTTAAATAGATAGTAAGTTCTATCTATATAGCTATCTTTAGGAGACTCTCTCTAATAGCCTAACTACTCTTCTAACTTTGTCCTCTTCTGCTTTCTAGTAGTAGGGAAATACTAGACTAACTCCTAGTATTATTAGACTATAACTTTTGTTTACTAAGTATCTAGCCTAGGTGCCTTATAGAGTTTATTCTCTATCTTTATATAGCCGTATAGTATATTCTTCTACTTAGAACTAATATATATTAGATATCCTATCTACCTATATATACTATTCTTTCTACTATCTAGTTTATACCTATAAGACTACTCCTCTTACTTCTAACTCTTTTATAGCTTTAGATTCTACTATTACCTTTAAGTCTCTTACTAGAGTACTTTAACTTCTACTAAGAGTACTTACTATTATATTCTCTAGCTTCTAGCTTTCTAGCTATAATATAAACCTAGGCTTATAACCTATTAAATTTAGAAGTCTAACTTATCTAGGTATAGTAGAATAAAGCAAAGTAAAACTCTCTATAATAAGTAGTTAGAGAGGATTAGGTTTCTATCTACTATAAGCTTATAAAGAAATACTTTCTACTAAGAATTCCTAAAGCCTAAAGTACTATTTACTCGAAGCCTAACTATTAGATAGAGAGATATAGTATCTTTAGAATCTTATATTATAATATACGTCCTTCTACTATTATTAAAATACTACTAGATAATTATTAGTATAGGCGTTTAATTCGATAGTAAAGCTATAATATATTTTCCTAGCTTACTTCTATTTACTATTTCTTAGTAATAACGACTAGTACTACTATAACTACTCTATCTCGTTATCGCTTACTATTACTACTATTATATTCTCTAATTAAGAAGTCTTTACTAACGATAATTCTCTTTAGTAGATAATATAAGAAATTATATATAATAATAGTTATACTCTACTACTATTCTACTTATCGCTACTACTACTATTATCCTCTTTATAGCTATAATAGTAATAGTAATAGTAATAGTAAGAAGAAGAAGTTATACTACTAGCTATTATAGACGAGCCGTTTATACTACTACTACTACTATTATTATTAAGAGTACTATCTTCTTCTTTATACTACTATAGTTAGCTATTTTCTATTCCCTACTATAGCTAACTCTCTTCTATATACTATAGCTAGCTACTACTAGCTCCTCGAGTCTACTATAGCTTAAGTATATTCTCTATCTCTAAAATTAATAAATAGTAGCTATAGTTTAGTATTAGCTATATATCTAGTACGACTCTAATACTAGTATCTAAGTCTAAGCCTATACTATTCTCTACTTTCTTAATACTACTTCTACTAACTCTAACTCTAAAGAAGTATAGTCTAAAGTCTAGTAGTAAGAATAAGAATATAGTATATCGCTAGCTACTACTACTAGCTAATATATATTATACTACTATAGTCTACTACTAGATATATATTATTCTTCTATTTTAGTTATCTAATCTAACTATATAATAGGCTATATAGGTAGTTATACTAGAGCGCTAGTATATACTCGTCTATATATTATATATTAAGAAGACTAATAATAGCGAAATCTAGTTATAGAAATACGCTTATTATACTAAGAATTAGTAGGTTTATTATATATATAAAGTAGATACCTATATAGTATATAAAGAACGTAATAGTAGTCTCGCGTTAGGAAAGAGGACTACTTCGATTAGGCTACTCGGTAGCTCGATCTAGTAATCTATAGCTTACGCTCGCGAGTAGCCTAAGTATAAAACGTTACGTCTTTCTCTATATATATCTATTTACTTATAATCCTCTTCCTATATAACGTCGCTTATATATATTATACCTCTAAACTAACTACTTATACTACTATATCTCTACTATAGAGCTTTCGCTCTTTCGGATTCTCTAGTACCTACTTGTCGACTATCGTAGCTACTACGCTAACTCGAAGAATAATACTATCTCTACGAATCGTAGTAGATAGACTAAACGTTTCTAGTACTTACTTACTACCGAGCTATATATATAGAACGCTTTAGACTATCTTCGAAGCTATCTATAAGACGTAAGAGTACGTCTATAGCTACGAACCTTTATACTCTAAGCTAGTATATATATAGATTCTAATAGTAATAGCGAGCGAAGATAGCTATAAGCTACGACTTTAGAGACTCCGACCTATACTATATATAACGCGTTATATCGTAGATAGTTAAGCTCGAGAGAAGCTATTAGGAAATAGTAAAACGAGGCGTAGCGTACGTTTCTAGAACGTAGCTAATAATATTCGCCTTAAAAAGAATATAAATAGGTCCCGAGTATAGTAGATAGGTTAGGCGCTATTACTATAAAAACCGAAGTAATATCCGCTTATATTAGTATACTATAGATTATCTAGAGTAAAATAACTATAGGATATATTTACTAAGCGGTCGCTTTTTATATCGAAGCGACGCGGACTAGAAATAAAAGCGCCTAATAATACGAGGCGTATACTACTCGCTTTAAGAAGACTTTCTAAGATATATATATCTATATTTACTATATCTTCGGCCTCTCTCTAGGCGCTAACTAGTAGAACGACTATCTTTCTAAGTATTATATAGGCGGTTTACTATTAGTAATTAGAAGAGAAGTTATTATAAACTTCTATTCTAATAATAGGTCCGGAGATAGTATAATCGATAAAGTATATATAGTCTACTATAATCTAGTCTATAGTAGAATATAAATACTTAGCGATTTAGTTTTGCTAGTAAACTACTTTTACTTTCTAGCTTCTCTATCTACGTTATATTAGAATTACTCTAATAGACGCTATACTAATATCCTTCTACTCGAGTACTTCTACTTAACTTAATAACTTTATCGTCTATCTAGGACTATCTACTACTAAGAAAAGTAAAAGAAATTCTATAAAGAGAAACTTAAAGATATAGAAAGATAATAACTCGCTTAGATAGACGAGTCCGACTAAAGACTTTATTAGGCAACCGAGTAGTTTTAGCTATTAGAGTCGGTCCTAACTCGTTATAAGATCTACTAGGCTTAACTATAAGCTAACTTTTCTAATTAAAGTATATAGTATAGCTATTATAGCGCCTAGCGTAGCTAAGGCTTATATAAACGTCGCTATAGATAAATACTATATAGTCGAGAACTCTATAATAGCCGGGATTAATAGTAGTAACTTATCTACTAGTCGCCTAGACTTTCTATACGATTTTAGTAAATAGAGTAGTATTAATAATAATATATAGTCCTAGAAAAGTTAGACTAGTATCGAGAGCGTATCTATATATACTATAGCTCCTATCGGCGTCCTAGAATCGATAGTATAGTAGCCTATAACTTAGATAGAAGTCCGACTTAATATACTAGCTAAAGACTACGAATATAAATTTATAGTAGCAGATCTCCTTATAATAGATATATCTCTAGGCCGAGGCGTTTATACTAACTTTAGTATAACGTATATAATATCTAAATAGATACTATATCTATTCTTTAATATTATTATTTCTATAGAGTAAAAGGAAAGTAATCGGAATATATTTTATTTAGCAGATAATAATACGATATAAGCTACGAAGCGTAGGAAGTAAGCTAGATATATTTAACGTTATTTCTCGCTATTAGTAATAACCTACTAAGTTCGAGTTAGGTTCTATAGCTTATAAAATATAGCGTAAGTAAGCGATATATTATACTACTCTACTTTACTCGAGAGCTCTCTATTAAAAGAATAAGATAACGTATTACTTAACGGGCTTAATAGATATAGAGACGAGCTAAGTAACCTTAAGTATAGCTCGATAAACTTTTACTATACTTCTAGAAACGTAGAAGTCGATAGTAGTAATAACGAGATAAGACTATAGAAACTATAAAGGTATTATCGATCGATTAGTAGTACTTCTCGAAAGATTCGAGATACTAGCTATTCTAAGAAGTATACCCGATTAAGCAGCGCTTCGAAAAGTAATTCGCGCTAGTAGAGAGTACTTATACCTAAGAAGCTCCTATATAAACTCTAGCTAGGACTACTAGCTAATATAGAAGAGTAGGTATACTTACTATATCTTCTAGAAGATATAGACCTATCTATAATATCTAGTATAGATAGGAGCTCTAGTCTCGGTAGCTCGTATAGCGATAAGCTATAGATAGGCCTTAAATAGCTAGCGCGTAAAGATATCGCCTAGCGCGATTATATAAGTATAGAATATTTCCTTTTGCTTTCTATATACTACTAATAAGCCTAGCCTTTGTCCGAGAAAATTCGATACTATTACTCTAAACGTAAACCTATACGTAAGTACTATCGCTCGAAAACCTTACTATATACGATTTATTCTACTAGCGTTACCTACTTATACTACTCTATAGACTCTGCCTCTCGGTCGCTATAAAAATAAATAAGAAAGCAAACTCGCTATAGTATAAGCCTAGTTAGTACTTCTAACGTATAAGACTAACTTCGCTTAAAGTCGCTCTATAGAATTAAGAAGGAGCCTATATAGGCTATTAAGGAAATTATTAGTAGTAGACGTAAGTACGGCAGAATATTCTACTAAGTAAAGTAGAAGCCGACGTAGGAGCCTACGGAAAGTCTATAAGGGACTGCCGACGGAGCTATAGCTAAGTTTTACTATAGAAGCGCCTGCTAAGGCTGTCGCTACTAGCGCTTCGCTTAACTAGACAACTAAATATAGGGCAGGAAGAGCGAACGCCCCGCGTGACGAACATATAGATTTATTAGCTACGATCGTTTGTATGCACCTTCACCGCCGCAAAGACGAGCGCGCTGTCGGGTCCGCTATCGTGCATGTCCGTTCCAAATGAAGTACTATTCCAGCTTCCTCAACTCTCCGCGTATCAGAACCCTACGTAGTTGTCGATAGTATACCGAAGAAAAAAACCATAGTCCGGCCGTCCGTAACTCCTCCCAGAATACGTTGCACGGTATGGAGAGGAGCCTGGATCCACGAAGGCCACGCTCCACGTCGCTGCCTGCCACACGATGAATGCAGTAGCAACGGCATATGGTTTCAGAGATGGACATCCTAAAATGTCTTCGCGGGTTGAGGTCTGTACTATCATCGCGCCACCTCTTGGATCCCTGATCCGTATGATTCCGTTCTCTGGTCCGTACCTGCACCGGCTCTGATAAATGTACGTGCCTGGGCCGCTGCTGGGCACTCGTAAAGTTCAAATTTTCGAACCTATGTTGGACATCTTCGACAAGCTGTCCGTTGCCTCTGGAGGCACTAGCACTCATGCCCACGAGCGCAGTAGGGCAAGGGGAAAGATGGGCCGAAGCTTGCTTTGTGAACTGCATCAATGGTACCACTGCCGCTGTTCTAACCTTTCAGAAAGTCAATGCGAGTCATTCGGTGAATGAATGCTGCTTGACGCAGTTCAATGCAATGAAGCCAGTCATCCGACGTGGAAAGTCACGTTGTCCACGCAGAGAGCGGCGTCGAGGCAGGCGCAGCTCTATTGCGCTTGAATCGAATTCACGACGACTGCACAAATTCGAGCCCGGTGCACATCCCTGTCAGGAGTATTCACGCAGGTATCCCATTTGAAGCAGAAGCATTAGGCTTAGGGTGAATCGTGACAGCCTTCAAACCTTTTGAAAGCTGCCAGCGATGCGGGTGATCTCTCCCCGATAGAATTCCCTTCGGCTTCGCTGGTCGAATGGTCGTTTGCGCTTGCAGTTTGGCGAGAGTTCGCCAAGCGCCTGTCGTGGGACAATTTCACTTCGTTCAAAGTCGATAATCATGAGCTGCCCCGTCTTGCCGTCGTACAACATGTTCCTTAGCTCCGCATTATGATGCAGGACCTGCAGTGCTCGGATAGCCTCGTACGCTTTTCTGATTCGTTTATTATATAACGGCTTTACCGACGCAAAGGACTCGTCCTATACTATAAGCTATGCTAGAGATGTCTCTGCCTAGCTTAGTAGTAGGATATGTCGTAGCTCGACCCCGTTATAATAGTAAGGCAAATCGAGCTCTATACTACTATAGTATATAGGTACGTATCGTCCTTATAGGCTCTATAGTTAATTGTATACGATTGCCTCGTACTCTAGATAGCTCTTATAGGTATAGTCTATTCCTTTTATAACTAAGATATAACCTTCTATATCTAGGCGGAGTTTTAGTAAGGCTCTATAGAAGCTATAAATAAAGAGAGGGCAATAATTAGCTATAGTACTATAGTCGATCGTAAGCTATTAGCGAGTAAGTCGGAGGAAATACTTCTATATAATATATACTAGGCTATATTCGGTTATATTCGGGCAGAATAGGTCTATTAGAAGCTCTCGGTAGAGGCCGAGTAGGTAGTTATAAGAATAATATACTCGATTCTAGATATAAGTATAAGCTTACCTTTCTTATAGAGATCTCTACTACTATCCGCGGCCTCTAGTATACCTTCTTATCGAGCTTCTTAACGTCTACGAACGCGTTTACGCTCTAGAAGTAGAGCTTATAGCTTGTTCGGTACTATCGCTCTTAGAGTCTTTACTTCTTACTATTAACTTAGTACTCTATCTACTATATTAACTATAAAGGTAGATTAGTAAGTAGTATATATCTTTATACTACTTATAGAGTCGATATTCGAAAGCTTCTTTAGATCTATACTCTATCTCTAGAATCGTTATAAGAATATCGATAAATTCGACCTACTATTTCTTTAACTTAGCTTTTATATTATTAACCTATACTTAACTAAGTAGATCTTCTAATAGTACTTACTAGATAAACGCGAATACTTAGAAGATAGCTATTCTTTCTAGATAACTCTCTACGTCTACTTTATAGTCTTTCTTTAGTATATTAACGCTAAAGTAAACTATAGTAGAATTATCTAGAATATATAGAAAGATATATACCTCTTCTATATAAATATATCTATATTATATATATTTATCGATTATATAAGAGAATAACTATATAATTACTATAGCTAGTAGATACTTATAAAGAAAAATAAAACTATTCTTATTTTAGCTAATTACGTTCTACTCGAGTTAGATTTCGGACTAAAGTCTAGTATAGATCTCTTCGATTATAAGCTTATATAGTACTTTATATTCGATTACGATTAATAGCCGAATACTTCTATTCTCTCGCTATAGTATATAGAATTAATCTACTTATATATTTCTCTATTATTAGTTACTATTACTCTAGATCGCTAACCTCTCTATTATATTACTTAATATAGATATTTCTACTCTCCGAAAGCTCGCTACGTTCTCGAATAATACCTAACTATACTCTAGTAAGCTAGGCGCTAGCTTATAATTATATATAAGTATAGTATATATCTCTTTAACTATTTTTTCGACTATAAGCTATTATAAGAACTATAGATTATCTTCGGACTCGATCGGGTTAATATAATCCTTAATAGACTTATATATAACTATCGATAGGTAGAGAGCTATATACTATAGCCTATTAATATTACTTAGAAGAGTCTAGGTATATTATTATCGTTCGCCGAAGTCTTTCTAGAATATAATTATTTAGAGGAAGAGCCTCGAAGCTAGATTAGTAGTAGAGCTATAAGTAACTAATAAAAAGTCGGTAATAGGTCGTATCTTCTTATAGAATATATAGTAGCTTTCGAGAAAATTAGCTAGAGTCTAGTTAATAGTAGTTATAGCTACTTATTCTATAAGTTTATATCGATACTACTTCTTCTCTTATTACTACTATTCTTTCTATTATCTATACTCTATAACTTCTTATTTATACTATACTTTCTTCTTTCGATACTACTCTTCTTTTCTTTAATACTCTATAATTTCCTAGTTTAGCTATACTTCTATAAGCTACGTTTATAGCCTAGCGATCTCGTCGGCTATTATATATATATTATTAGCTTAATAGTAAGCGATCTAAGTAAATAAATATACTTGCTAACTTTTAGCTATAGCTACTAGAACTTTACTAGTTAATTGCTAGAGCTAAGTCTATATAACTAAGGCTTAATAATTCTGCTTAGTAAATACTAGGAGTAGTCTCGAATAATATATTATTATATATTACTAAAATTAGGCTACGTATTAGACCTAATTTAGACTATATACTAGTTAGAGCTATAGCTTATAGCGTAGCGACTAGCGCTAAGTTCCTATCTAAAGTAATCGCTATAATTCTTATATAATAGAGAGTAGGCTTAGTACTATAGTTACTATAGTAATAACCTACCTTATAGCGAATTAATATCTATAACTATATATACTCCTACGGCTACTAATACGCTACTTAATAAATATATATTTATAAGAGACTCCTTAGCGAAAAGTTTTAGAATTATCTAATAGTTTTATCTTATTTATAGTTTGCTTATACTACTAAGCTATATTAATCCTATTTACTTATATATACTACGCTACTCTATTCTATATATACTTAATCTTTACTACTTATAGTTAAAGCCTTTCGTAGCGCTTATATACTTTATTTATCTACAAAAACGCTCGTTCTATAGTATTACTTCTAGGAGCTATAGTCTAAAACTATCTAGCTCCTTTCGAGAATTACTTTCTAAGATATAGAGTTATTCCTTAGTAAGAGATATTACTTCTAGTAGATTCCTATAGTAATATTATTTTAGATAATAGTTATATATATTATTATATTATTAAGTAGAAGAGCTTAGGTAATCTCTATAGTCTCTAGAGACCTACTTATAGCTAGTTAGTTTATTTAGTAGCGCTCCTATAGATCGAGTAAAGCTATTATAGTCTATATTTAGTTAGTAGATTATATTAGGTACTAGATAAGTATTATAAGATACCTATATAGTTAGTCTACTTCTACGAGAGATATCTCGCGCGGCTTATATAACGAATCTATAAAAGCTATCGATACTAAGTAAAGTACTAGCTACTAGTAGTATATCCGGGCGTTACTATAAGTCCTATTTTATTATAGTAGCGATATTATACTCTATATTAGTAAAGATATCTTCTTAGTAAAGTATAATATATAGGCGTATAATACTATAGCTATAGTAGTATAGGCTATAAACTTTATATTTATCTTATTTCTAGCTATAGTCGAAGTATAGTCTCTAAAGCTCCGATATAACTATTAGATAGTAATAAGATAGATAGATAGTATATACTATCTTCTTAAGCGAGCTATAAAGATATATAACCTTCCTATTAGCTAGCTCTACTTCTACTTTAAAGCTATCGATATTTTAAGTATAGAGCTAAAGTAGCTAACTATCGAATCTCTCTAGAAACTTATAGAAAAGTATTAGTTCGGCGCGTATAGCCTATATAGCTAGGAAGTCGATTACTTTCTTAAGAGTATCTATTAAGTATTATAGTATAGAAGTATCGAAAGTACGCTATAAGTTATATACGATAAAAGTACTATAAAAGAAGTAAAAGTCTAGGATCTTCGCTAACGTCGAGATTCCTATATCTATAATAACTAAGGTATTATAATATTTAGAAAGTATAGTAATAGTATTCTCGGTATACTATAGGTCTACGCTATTATAGAGCTAGAGTCGCTTCTAAAAGCGTAATATATAAGTCGTAGTAGCTTTCTATTTAGATATATTTAAGTACGAGATAGTAGAGTATATAGAAGAGCTTACTAAAAAAGAAAGCGAAAGAGAAGAATAAAAAGAGTTAGGCGAGCTATAAATATAAAGATCTAGAGCTCCTACTACCTTACTAGCGTATAGCTAGTAGTAGCGTTACCTATCTATAGAGCTCTAAGCCGTAGTATATCTCTACTATAGCTACTATTCCGGTATAAGTCGATACTATAATTAGATAGAGAATAGAGTACGTTATATAGCCGAAGCTCTTAAGTATATTCGATTAGCTAATATAAACGTATATAGAGCTATT
This sequence comes from Cercospora beticola, assembly GCF_033473495.1. Taxonomy (NCBI): domain Eukaryota; kingdom Fungi; phylum Ascomycota; class Dothideomycetes; order Mycosphaerellales; family Mycosphaerellaceae; genus Cercospora; species Cercospora beticola. The sequence goes on from NC_088942.1 coordinate 551,424, forward strand.
ATAGGCTATTCTACTCTCCGAGATTATATTATTTATATAGAATATAGCTATTAAGGCCTAGAGTATATAACCGAAGTTATAAGTCGAGATACTTATATTAATTATTAGTCGTATACTATATCTAGTATTACCGAAAACTTTATAGATAGATAGTTGCGATAGGAGAGGATCTTCTATATTACTAGGTACCTTCTATTATTACGAATAGCTATAGTAAATATACTAGAGTTAAGGCCTATATAGCCGACTATATACTTTAACTAGTTTCCGAGTTACTAGGTATAAGGATACCGCTTTATATAAAACTAATTAGTAGTATATTAATATATTCTATATTCGAGTTATATAAAAGAGAATTATCTTCTATCTAGGTACTTAACTAGAGAGATTTTTATAGACTTTAGAAAATATAGATAATCTCTAAGTAGATCTATTAAGAGCTATATATAGTAACTATTATAGTAGGAAGTGTCCGTCGTAGTATCTATATAGCTAGATCCTAATAGAGTTACTACGCTACTATTAATATCGATAGATATATACTCTATCGTTTACTTACTCTTTCTATAATATATACTCTAATATTTCTTTACTTTTATATACTAGCTATATATACTACTACTATTTAGATCTTATAGCTCTATAAACTACTAAGTAGTAGAGAGTTATAGCCGGTACTATACGCCGAGGGAGCTCGTCGTTAACTGCTTTTAGCTCTTAAACTAGCTCTTACTATTACTATAGCTCTCTTCCTTTTAAGTCTAAAAAGATTATTAATTTATCCTAGAACGTTTAATTCTCTACTTCTTAGTACTTATTATCGTCGGATACTTTAAGTATAAGCTCGTAATAAGCGCTAGGCTATTACTACTTATTTCCCGAGCTAGGTCTATATAAGACTAGAAGAAATATAGAATTTCTCGTTACTTTAAACTCTCCTCTTTATATTTCTTTCGGACTTCCTATATTCTTATTACTTATTCTTCTCGATATAATAGATTAAGGTACTAGTTCCGTCCTATATAGTATTAGCCGCTATATACTTAGCTTCTATATTTAAATACTAAGAGTATAGGCCGGCTAATAACGTACTATATAAGTTATTATACCTCTACGTCTATAAAATACTAGTATCTACGTTGCGAAGCGGTAAATCGTTATTATCTATATTATAATAACGCCTATAGCATTTTAGTAGTACTATAAAGTAGTATATTTCGTTAAGATAAGTACTAGACTATCTACTAATCGAAGTCTTATTATAACTCTCGAGCTTTATTAAAGTACTTAACTCCGGGAGTTAAGGCCTCTATTCTACTTATAATATACTATAGGCCGAGTATATAGTACTATCGATTATTTATACTACTCTCTCTCTATACTCTAATAGTCTAACCTTTATATAATTATTACTATTAAGGCTTTAAAACTACTATTAGATAGGTCGCGCTAAATTCGATTATATAGAATTATATCTAGTATAAATACTCTCGCTCTTTCCGACGTAGCCTTTTGCGTTATTTATAATACTAATAGGTCGCTTAAGTCTAGTTATCTCTAAATATCTTAAAATCGGATCTAACCTATATATAGTATACCTATTATAACTATATAAGTATATATTTATAGTTACTATATCTTCGCTAGAATCCTAAAGATCCTTCTCTACTAAATAAAATAGAACTACTAAATCGAAAAGGCTTACCTCTCTACTTTTAAATATTCTCTATAGAATCCTCTATCTTCTATTAGCTTTATATATAGATATTAGCTCTTATCGGCTTACGTACTATAGTCTTTAGTAGTATAGTATACTTTACCTTCTTATATATATAGTATTAGCTTTATAACTAGATACTATTTATCGATTATACTAGGTACTATATTTATAGCTATTCTTATCTTCGATTACTATACTCGTATACGTAGATAGTCTATATTCTTCGGCCGATTTCTCCGAATACCTTAGCGTTCTTTATAGAAAGGACTAGTAAGAACTATAGAAAGATAACTAGGAGTTCTAGAGTATCTTAGCTTTATACTCGGATATTAAGGACCTCGATCTATTAATATTACTAGTAATTAGTAAAGAAGAACGAATATACTATACGCTACTTATATATAATAACTACGTCTAGGTACTCTATAATAATATACTTATAGCTTTACTCTATAAGCTTTCTAAGCTATAATACTTCTAGTATCTAGAATATTAGACTACTATCGATCTAGAGCTACTAGATACTAACGAAAGCCTAATATATATAGAATAAGACGATTTTACTTAGAGTAGTACGCTTAGCTATCTAGTCCGCTCTCTCGAATAGTATAGAAAAAGTAATATTCTAAGTTTAGCGTTTAGTAATATAGATCTAAGGCCTAACGAGACGAACCTAGTAGAGCGTAGCGCTCGGTATTAGCGAACTATAACTGCCTCGTTAAATTTGTTTTTACTACTATATATCCTAAACTAAATTTCGGACTAAAAGGCTTCTAAGTTTAGTATTATTACCTATATACTCCGCTAGCTATACTTTTCGTTAGCGCTAGAGTCGGTACTAGTATAATAGCTAATAAGCTCTTCTTTCCTATCTCTACTCTATAGAGTAGCGCTAAACCTTATATATCTAGTACTTAATACTAACGACTCGCTCTAAGAAAACGATAGTAATTTCTATCTAGACTAGCTAGGTCTACTTAACTTCTAGATTATATTAATATACCTTATCTTTCTATATCTTATCTACTTTAATCTATATAGATAGTTATATATATAAGCCGAGATATAATAATTTCTAAGCTACTATACTCCTTCTTTTTATAATTTAACTCTTATTTATAATATTATATAGAAAGGCGATTTTATATTATTTATACGCTTTCTAGGCAGTCTATAGTTACTTATTAAGATATAAGTTTAGAGCTCGTATAATAGTTTCTAGAAAGGCTAAGAGTATAAAGAGAATCTAGTTCTATAACTAATATTAGATATATTATATATATTAGTAAATATATAACTTAGATTACTTCTACTTAACTAAGGTAGTAATAGTAGAGCTCTTTAGCTAGTAAGAGCCTAGCCGAGAGCAGCTTACTAGCTAAACCGATCTTTATTATACCTACTAGTAATCTTATTAGAAAAGTATATATTCTCGGACGAAAACTTATATACGACTACTCTAATAGAATTTATACGCGAAGGCTAACTATATCGAGATTCTACTATAGGATTATATACGTAGTATACTATAATAATAGATTTCTGTCGGCTAGAGCTAGGTCCTATTATTATAAGTTATATTATATATATATTTTATATATTAGTACCTCTTAGGAATCTTATAGAGTAGATTCGGATAGTAATAGCTAATAAGAGTTAAGGCGAGTACTAGACTATCTACTAATCGAAGTCCTATTCTAACTTTAGAGCTTTATACGAGTACTTAACTCCGGAGTTAATACGTCTATTCTTCTTATAATATACTATAAATTAAATATATAGTACTATCGAATATCTATACTACTTAACCTCTACTACCTAATAACTTAATTATAGTATAATCCTTCCTACTTATTAAGGCTCGAGAACTATTACTAGATATAGTCGCTTAGTATAGCTTACTTTATTATATATATACTACTCGCTCTATACTATAAAGTTAACTATCGATTATAGGAACTACTTCTATACGTACTTATTCTCGTTTCTAATTAGTATACTTATATATAGATACTCTATATTCTTAAGCTAGTTTTTCTAAGTTCGAAGGCGTTCTTCGAGTCTAAGCTACTTAAAAACTCGAAAAGCTTAGTATATATTAAGTAGAACGATTCTATCTAGAACGAAATCTCTTACTTTCTAATTCGCTATATAGGATAATATTATATAGAAAATAAGAACCTTTTTATATAATATTTTTAGTATAGAGATCTCTAGGCTAATCGGCTATAGCTAATAGTTACCGAACTACTAGAGCTAATTAAGAATAAAGAAAAGGATAAGAATAATACTTTAGCTAAAGACTTAATAATATAATACCTAATAGCTCTACTCGACTTACTTAAAAGGTCGTAGAGAAATAGTCTAAAAATAGAGAGAATAACCTCGAGAAGAATAAGATAGTATATAAAGTATAACTAGCGAATAGTTAGAGCTAGACTAGAAGACTTATAGTATCTATTCTAAGGCCTAAGAAGTTTTTCTTAGAACTATAGTATAGTAGTCTCGAGGTATCTAGTAGTACTTTATACTCCGCTCTATAAGTAGGTATACTAAGTCGAATAACTAATATACTTAAATATAAAGTAAATACTAATCTATATAGTTTAGATCGAACCGTTTAGAAGTATATATAGATATATAATCTATTCTCTATACTAACGAAGAACGCTCTCGACTATAGCCTATACTTCTTTCTAAAACTATAGTAGGATATCTATAAGAGTATAGAATATACGTCTAATTAGAGAGCTACTAGAGCCGCTACTATTCTTAGTTAGAAAAGATAACTATTAAAGGAACGACTAGATACTTTATATATAATTAAAAAGTAAGCGCTAGCTATTAACTCGGCTACTCGAAATATTACTAAGCTAATCTACGATAATATTATTACGTTATTCTAAGTATTCTATTATAAGAGTATAGTTTCCTTTATTTATAAAGAAATAGATATATCTCTCGAGTAAGTATTCCTATTAGATATTAACCTATAGTCTATTAATTCTAAGTATAAGAACTTATAGATTACTACTATCTATTTATAGAAGTATTTATCTAGTAAGCTCGATCGTCTTTTTAGCTAACTAGGAATAGGTACTCTATAGCCTTATATATTTCTACTATAGCCTAAGAGTCTCTTATAGAAATATATCGATACTAAATATTCTACTTAGCTATATAGATATAGTTAAGCTTAGTAATAAAGTCGATCTATAAAAGATAGGAAATAGACTCTAACCTCTCTCTAGCTAATATAGATACTAGTCTTATTACTTCTCGTAGAGAGCTTCTTTATAACTCTACTACTATAGCCGAAATCTTCCTTACTCTTTTATTTTCTCTTAATAGAAACTCTAACTCTAACGAATTAGAAGTATAGCTATAAGACTTCTACTAGTACTTAGAGAATAGTAATATTAAGTAAATACTATAGGTCTATCTTCTATTTAGTAAAACGAGGCTATCGCTAACTTTATTAGTAGTATAAGTATCTAGGTATTGCCGAGTTAGAGTAGCTAGTAAAGCTTATAGTATAGATATTACGAGTATTCTATTAACCTCTAAGCCTATATAAATAAGTAGTTAGAATTATTTATAAAGAATATTAGGTTTAGGTTTTTATAATATTCCTACTTAGACTAATAGTAAGGTTAATAGCTAAATCGGCTTATCGTATATAAGATAATAGAGATATTTCTCTATCTAAGTAATAGAAGGAAGTAGAGAAAGGAGGTAATAAACGGTCTATATCTTTACTTTATATATAGTAGAGAAAGTATAGATATACTATTACTATTTATAGTCGAATTAAAAAGTAGTTATCTATCGTTATACTTATTTAGGCTACTATAATCCGGCTATAATACTAGGTAGAAGTTCGTCTATAGTCTATCTCTTTACTAATAATCTTAGTAGTATTTCTAGAGTAGAAGATCTTTTTTAAATATAGTAACCTCTTAAAAGTCTATCCTCTAACGTTAGAAATTCGCGTGTTTTTAAACGCGTATTTTCTATAGGATTAATTTAAACTATAATATAAACACGCTACGTACGCCTCTAAGGCCTATCTCTTATAATTACGTTTATAATTATAAGTTTAGTCTATAGTATAGAGCTTAGATATATAGTATAGCGCGTAGTAGCCTAGTAATCGCTAAGATTATAGAGCTAGAAAACGCGCTTCTAAACTCCGTACGCAAGGTTATTTAGAACGTCTATAATACTAGTACTATACTCTTAAAACCGCGCATAGGACGACTAAAGGCTCTTAATAGGCGTAGCTAGCGAAGGCTCGTAAATCTAGTTAGAAGGAACTCTAAAATTATATATACTAGCCTTAAACGCGAGCTTAGCCTTACCGTATCTACCTCTACTCTCCGACGCGTTCTCGATATATATAATATCTGTTCTTAGAAGGTAGTACGCAGGCCTATATTATTAGAGGTTTACGCTACCTTTAGGCTATCGTTCGCTAAAAAATACCTCTATTTAATAGCGGCAGACTAGCTAAAGTTCGTGTTTTTAGACGAGTGTTCTATAGAGAGAGGTAGCGGCAAGAAACGCGACTAGGTATTCCGTACCCTATACTAGAAATAGGATTAAGAGATAATCTAAACGTACTCTAAAGGCAGAGGTATCTCTATTATAGTTTAGGCTATAATTAGGAGTAATTCTAATAGGTTAGAGTTAGTTATTATAAAAAGAGATCTAGAGTTATAGAAGAGTAGCTATTTAGCTATATCCTACCTCTAAACTCTAGAAGAAGGCCTCCTACCTTAGATTAAAGAAAGTTAGGTATTTATATAAGACAATATACTAATCTATACTATAAAAAAGACTAAGAACTAGTTCCTAAGAATAGGTATTAAGGTACTAAAAGACTAGCCTCTATATAGCTCTAACCTTAATCTAATTAAGTACCTTTAGTAGCTTCTTAAGAACGTAGTCTATAAGGTATTACCTTATTTTAACGATATAACTAATCCTAATAGATAGCGTAAGGAACTAGAACGTATATTGCTACTAGTATAGAATTAAATACTATTATACCGGATCCGTATAGTACTAGAGTTAATACTACGAAGAATATAGGCTATTATTAATACCGAGGGCTAGTATACTAAGTACTAAGATAATAGCGACAAACTAAGGCGATAAAGTAATAGATAAGGTACTTATTAAACAATCTACTTAAGTCTACGACCGCGAACTAAAGCGTTCGTACTAGAGTAGTATAACCGGATATCGTATATAATACTCGTTCGATATATCTAGTAATAACGATCTCTTTAAGAATCTTTTTACGTCCTTCTATAAGCGCTAGTAAAGCGGTAAGATCCTAGTCGACTCTGCCTTCTAGAGTTAGAGCGCGTATAAACTAGTAAAGGTAGTAATAATACCTAGTCTTTATTCTTACCTCCGAGCTACTCGAAGAAATTAAAGAGTACTATAATCGACCGGCTTCGGACTACGAGTATTAGACGCATTTTTATAGTTTCTAACGATATATAGATCGAGTTATACTAACGTTTCCTTAGTTGCAGATAGGTATTATTACGCTATCTTAAATATAGCTCTATATAGAACGAGACTAGGAGTAATATATAGCGATTACGTAGTATCTTCGAATAGAGTTATTATCGATTCGATCCCGAGTATTTTATACTAGTCCTTATCGACTATAATCTACTCTTCCGTCTGCTTACTACTACGGGCGTTACCTCGTCCGATCTAACTTACTAGTAGCCTTCTCTAATCTCCGTTCCTCTTAGTACGAAACTCCGATATTTATATAGTCGTTATCGCCTTTTAGCTACTTAGGAGTACCTATATAGTCTCCTTACGAACGATTAGTAGTAGAGAGTAAAATTCTTCGACTCTAGTAGTACTACGTACCGGTCCTAGGTAAACCTACGCTAATACTCTATATAGTATTATCTATAGTATCTTAGGCGTCGTTACGATAGAATATAAATAATGCCCTTTAGTATAGCGATAGAGATATCTATCGCTATTATAGGATATATTTATAGTAAGGCAACGAAAGAGAGTAGGCTCGATAGTAGGTCCTATTATCTTAGACGAAAGATAAGAATTTAATACGAATAGAACGCTTCTATTATAGGAGTCTAGTTAAATCGCTAGATAGTCTCCTCCTCTTTAGTAGGTTATAGTCCGGTCTATAGCTAGGTATATTTAATCGTATCCTCTCTCTATAGTACTTCGAGGTCTATTAGGCTAAATAATACGCCTATTACTCCGCGCTAATATAATCTAGGAATTGTATTACTATATTAAGAGGATTCGATCTCTATAGGCTAGTATTATAAGATTTAATATAGATAGTAGTACTCTAGACGTTAAGACTATAAAACTCCTTAAACTCTAGTCTTCTTAGGACTCTATCTACGATACTCGTCGTATTCGCTAATAGATAGAAGAATAGGCTATCTTCTCGACTATTTATAATCGAGACACTTGCGATCGCCTTCTAATAAGAATTCTAGAGTACTCGAGGATCCTTATACTTCGCTTTTTTACTAAGAATACTATCTATCTATAGTCGTATTATATAGCGCTCTAGTATCTTCTACTAGATCGAATTATAATAGAAAAAACCTTCTATATTACCTTCTATAATAGATTCTTCTATTATAAGAAATACTTTTTAGCTAACTTCGTAGAACTATACCTATAGAGAATATAATATTCCTCCGACCTCGGAGACCTTCTATATAGCTATCTTAGGAGAGATAAAGATTATCCGAGGCTACTCCGAGCTTAAATCGTGCTCGGTCGAGTTTAGGAGCTAGCTTTTAATACGTACCGGCTTAGTTTCTACTCCGACTAAATCTTACGTATTATAAAGATATACCCGGCGCTACCTACTCTAGACTACCTCTCGCTCGAGCCTCCCGAGCTTTTATATAACTAGATAGAAACACCTATTAGAGCGCGGTATAACCGACTATCTTAATTAAGCTTAGATCGAGACTAGAAATATCTTTTCCTCTACGCGGTTTTCGAAGCGTCGTAACTATAGCCTAAGTAGTATATTACTACGTTCTATATACTCTAGGATATTATACGTTCGTTCTAGGGCCTCTCTATACTACTATATAGCTACGAGAAGGATAGGTTCTAGAAGGTCGAAGCCTATAAATACTTCGAGTACCGGACTACGAACCTATCCGAGCTCTTTTACTAGACTTCGCCTAATAATCTAAGAGAGCCGTATAACTAGGCTTCTTAAGCTATAGACGATACTTTAGAGTAAGATTTCGATAATTTATTCTCTAGAGCTTATAGGAACGATAAGAAGGCTTAGTATATTTAGGCAGAGACTAGAGCTACTTAGGATTAAGCGTATCTCTACGAGCTCTAAAGACTCTAAGAGTAGGTCTAGGAGCGCGATAGGAAATTAGAAGAGATAGAGGCTAAGCTCTATAAGCTCCTGCCTCTAGATAAATTTCGAAGAGGTACTATAGAAGCTTAAGCGCTATCCTAGATTATAGAGTACTAGAACGTAGAGATCGAAGAGCTATAGCGTAGATAGTCGTAAAGTATAGCGGATATCGAGGAACTATAGCGACTTTATAAAGTATATAAAAAATATTAAGAACTAGAAGCTAGTCTCGTACTAAAGGACTAACTTATTTAAAGCTTAGAGTATAAGGCTCGAGAGCTAGATTATTACGATATATAAAGAGAATAAGAGTTTTAAACTTTTCGAGAATACGCTTAGGAGCTAGAATAGCTACGTATTGCCGCTATAGAAAGGGGGCAACTAATATAAAGCTTAGAGCAAAATACTAAAGAGCTAGATAATATCTATAGAGACGCTATATATAGAGAACGAGAAATTCGGTCTCTTTAGGAATAGACTTAGGAGCTCTATAGAGATATAATATAAGAGGAGTAGTCTCTAAAGGAGACGACTAATAAGTTAAACGAGCTACGTAAATAGAGAGCGCGTTAGTAGTAGCTAAAATCGAAGGCAAATAGAGTCTAAGTAGATATTATAGAAATTAATCTAGGAGGTCTTAACGACCTAGAAACTTCCGAATAGGCGACGTAGTCTAATCCTACGAATACTTAAAAGCGCGAGACTATATTCCCGGGTCTATTATATAGCTAGAGCGGCGACGCTATAGAATATAATTATAGAGATTAAGAGGACTAGGAGGTATTATACGATAAGAGCAATAATAGCGTCGTAGATTAAAATAAAGAGAGTCCTCCGAATAAGTCGGAGGATATAAATAACTCGATAATACTATCGGATCTAGCTAAGGCACGAAAGCGCGGTACGATATTCCTAGGTCTATTAGAGAGTTAGAGCGCTAGTAGCGCTATAGAATACTCTACTACTATAGATACTATAGCTACTATAAGTATATCGCCTTTATATCGAAAAGGTAACGACGTCGATAGAGCTACTAGATATCCTCTAACGCTACTAGATATAGACCGATTAGAAGTAGCGACGATACTAGATCTAGATTATATTTGTCGAACGGAAGCCTATTCTTCTACTAGTATTCCTCTACCGGACTTAGCTTCGAATAGATATTATATAAATCTAGCTTAGAAGCGGCCGTCTAATAGTATTATACCTTATACCTATAATTCCGGTCCGGTAATAGCGTCCGACGCTACTACTATAACCGACGTAGATCGTAATATATATTAAGTAAGGAAAGTCTAGTACGAGTTAGATCCGAGATATTAGTATAGAACTCGTAAAGGGCTATAATAAGATAGAGTCTATAGACGTCTACTTACGTTTTTTAAAGAGAATATAGTAATAAACGGACGGTTAGTCTTTATAGCCTCGAACTACTCGATAGAGGCGCTAGTTAGCGCGAACTCCTATTAGAAGACGGCTACGCTATAGAATAAGGAGAATAATATTCGTATAGACTTATAGTAATTAAAAATAGAGTTAATAGAACTCTTCGAATAACGAAGTTTCGTAGTCTCTCGATAGGAAAACTCTAGGAGTTATCTATAGGTATAGAACCTAGATAAAGTAACGAAGGAGCGATTTATAGAAGATATAAACCGCTTACGAAAGGCGAACGGGCGCTTAGCGGTAGCGCTTCTAAAGAGGCCGAGCGGCTCTAAGTCTAGTTCTAAGGAGTAGCCGGTAGAATTACGAACTATATCTACTACTAAGCTATAGGATAAGTTATATAAAAGGCATATAGTAGAGACTATAGATACGGATATATATTTTGTCCTCGGAGTTATTATTAAGTAGTATAGCGTTAATTAATCGCTAGTAGCTAGATATCCTTATTCTATAACTCGTCTCGGGATCTCCGCTTCGAGTACGCCCGATAATAGTTCTTATAGATTATAACTTGCGCGAGATAAGAGTCCTAAGAAGCGAGTATATAGCTATACGGCACGTTATTACTTTTAAAAATTAGTTTATAGTCTATATTAAGCCTATCTATATACGCTAAATCCGATACTTATATATATACTAATACTATTACTCGATTAGTATAGTATAGTTAGTAATTATAGTCGAGGTTAGCGTTTAGTTCTTAGTAATATAACCGACTCTATTCTCTACTACTAACTAAAAGCTAGCGTTCTAGCTTATAACTTTTAGAATTTATAATATAACTTAATATATTTAAATATAATCTATCGATCTTAAAGTTATATTATAGCTAGTATTTCTTCTATTTAATAAGAAGCTATATAATAACCTTATAAGAGCTAGGATCTTCGTTATTAGTATTATTATATTCGTTAACTTCTAGTACTCTATTAGCTTAGAAAGTAGAGAATAATACCGAGCGAGTAAGATATAGTTTAGTCTATTAGCGAAAGATTTAAGCGCTAAAGTAAGCTTTTACTAAAGAAAGGAGCCTATTACTATAGAATATAGAAGCTACGAGTAGTAGCTCTAGATAAATTTATACTATTAATATCTATATATATTCGACTTTAGTTATATTACCTATAAGAATAATAGATAAAATAACTTCGTTACTCTAGGAATATATTCCTATATATATATCGTAAGTATTTAATTTTCTTTCTCTATATTATACTAAATACGAACGTTCTATAGTCTTATTTCGTATCTCTTAAAATACCGATATAATACGAATACGTATCTTAGTAAGTCTATCGGTTCTTATTATAGAGTTTAGTAACTTCGAGTCTCTTTATACTTAGAATACGTATATTATATTAATAGTAGCGAAGTAGGTCGTTTACTATTATAATCTTCGGTAGAGTAAGTAACTAATATCTTTTCGACTAGAGTAAATCCTACGTTAATATTAGTCTTTTACTTTTATATAAACTAGATAAGGCCGTAGACGTACTAGTATACTATTTATAGAGTAGTCTCGGCTTTCTAGTAAGGAGTCTCCGAATTCCTATTATACTACTTTAGTAATATATAAAATAGAAATCTCGAAATCTTATAGAGGTAATAATTACGCTATAAATCTTAGAGTTCGTATAGGAAACCTCGCTATATATTAGAAGTATTATACTTAATAATTAACTTTTCTGCTTACTAAGTTCTACTCTAGGTATACGTTACTAAATTATTAAAATATTAGAACTCTTCTACTTTTACTATAAGAAAGAGCTACTCTAAGATAAGCTTATAAATTATAAGCTATATACTACGAAGATATTAATATATAAGTCGTATCTACTAGGACGTAGGCTATATAGTACTAAATATACTACTCTAAGGATATACTAGAAGAACTATAATAGCTTCCTTATATAAAGTTCTATTCTAAGCTCTTATAACTCTTTAGGAGTTTCTCGCTTCCTTATATACTTACTTCTCTTAAGGTTCCTTTACTTATATTACTTTATTCTCTAGAGCTAACTACTATATACTATTATCTTTACGAATCGGTATTAACTTAACTATAGTAGAAGGACTCGAGAGCTACTAGATTAAGCGTCTAGGATTCGTTTATAAGTAATTTTCTTACGTCTTATTACTACGATCTAACTTTCTACTTAGTATTATTATATTAGTACTCGTAGAAGATATACGTTATAGTTTTATAGGCGGTATACGTCTAGTAATCGATAGCTTATCTTACTATTATAAGAATTATAGAAATAGGATAAGTAATAAGCTATAGAGACTTAGAAAGAATATAAATCGTACGATTATCTATACTATAAAGCCGGCGTATTTCTTTCTAATAGCTCTATAGTATATTACTATATATAACGATCTCGGACTATAGTTATATCGCCGCTACTCGAAGTATTTAAGTTATATCGAACGTTTTCCCTTTTAACTAATACTTTAATAATATTCGCCGCTATATTATAGCTCCTATATAGCCCGACTAAGTAAATATAAACTCGGAGACTTAATTTCCCTACCTTCGCTAGTATTATAAGTAACTTATAACTATAGTACGAGCGCTATATACTCTAAAAGATACTAGGTATTTACCTATATCGCTATTCTATATAATATTATAAATATATAATAAAGCTCTCTACTCTAAGTACTATTCTCTATAGCTTATCTAGAGAGACTAACCTATATAATATTATATTAAGGGAAGCGCCTACTATCTGCTTACGAACCTCTCTTTTTACTTTTATAGTTTTAGATACTATAATTAGAGTTCCGAAGAATATTAGGCTCTATAGCTATACTAAGCTATACCGGCCTATTATAATCGATATTATAGATACTAGGTAGCTTACTCTTATAAAGTAGGTCCTATAAATCTCGGCTTAAATCTACTATAGCGCTATTAATAAATATATTAGTAGTTATAGGATCCGACGTCTACTAACTAACGCTAACGTAGCTCGTATATCTATCGATAACTATCGCTATAGTAGAAGTTTTCGTACGCGAGTTAGTAAACGTCTATTTCTTCTTATAGCTCTCTAGCTTCGGCTATAATTAAACTAAAGAATTATAAGGCGTCTAGACTACTATATAGAGCGAACTCTCTAGCTCGATATTATAGCGAAATACTCCGCCTAGATAGTTGTATATAGAAGCTATCTTACCTCTAATAGTATATAAAGTAACGCTATAATTAGTACTATAGTAAGTAAGAGTCTAGTTTATATAGTAGGAATTCCTAGTCTCTCTCTTTACTTTATAGGAAGCGTAACTTAGCTACGAACTAATTAATTATATCGATACGAGCTAAGTACTAAAATCTATTATTAGTATCGAAGCTTCTTAAGTAGTAGAAGTTATATTAGAGGATTATATCTAGAAGGAGCTTTCCTTATATAATAGTAAATAGCTAGATTTATTAAAGAGTCTTAGGCTACTATTAATATAGGTACTAAAGCCTCTAGATATAGATTACTAGTATCCTAAGGTATATATTAGAATAGAATTATTATCGGAGAAGTTTCGATATAAGCTCTTAGTAGGTACCTTACCTAGTATATAAGAGAAAATTAAGCTTCCTAGAATATAATAGAGTAGATTTATTCTTAGGTCTAGGTTTCTAGAAAGCTTAAATTAAAAATAAAGATAGTAGAAGCTTCTATAAATAGTATCTAAGGAATCTAAACTATCGCTAGAAGTCGCTTACTTTTTATAGGAATTTTCGTTCGTATATATACTCTTTAAGAGAGAGGTCTTAGATAGTATATACGTACTATATCTCGTACGCCTTCTAAATAGAGTCCTAGATACTAAGAAGCTTCTTCTATAGTATAGTACTTTAAGATTATCTTTACTAGAATTATTCGCTAGAGGACTATAGAATAGAAGTAATCGTTTACGTTAGTATATATATTAGTATACCGTTAGAGTAAGTAGCTCGTAGGAAAGGGTCTATATATACTAAAGACCGAAAATCTTATTAACTATTCTACTCTATTATACTCCGAGTTATAGACTCTATCGATCGGGTCGTATAAGTTAGACTACTAGTAGAGCTAGTACGGAGATATAAATATCTATATATTTCTTTTATATACTATCTATATAACTTTATACTATACGAATAGCGTCTCTCTATAATCTATAAACTATAGCTACTAGCTTCGACTCTCTAGTATTAATAAATTCGAGTATTATAACTACTCTACTTCTCTTAGACTAGCTACTTCCTATATAGTAGTACCGACCTAGTCGCGGTACGCTATTACTAGCTAAAAGTCTAACTCGAATAAACGAACGTTAAGCTATTATATTTAGAAGACCTAAAGCTAAACTTCTTTATAAAGTCGCTAGTAACTAGAAACTACTTTTCTTAGCTAGAGTTCTCTATAGGCGATAAGAGTACTTACCTAAGATAGCTACCTATCTTCTCGGCTCTTTTATCTCTAGCTAAATATAGCTCTCTATATCCGGAATATTATAAATTATTTTTAGATATTAGCCTATCTACTTAACCTTTATAATAGAGCTTACGAGTCCCGCTTCTTCTAAGATCTAAATAGTATTCTAGTAGATATAGATAGAGATATCTAATAACTATAAACTATTAGCTATATATAAAGCGTAATTAGAAGAAACCTATATCGAATTCTATATCTTTATTATCTATAATACTCTATATCTACTATTATAATCGATCGTAATATTCGTCTATTTACTAGACGAGCTTAATACGACGAGTCTTAATAGACGCTAACTTAGACTAATCTATTAGGAACCTAATAAATAGAAGCTACGCGAAAATACTATTACTAGATATAAATATAATAATAGTACTAAATTCTTCTAGATAAATAGGAGTCCTATATAGCTCTCTTAGCTACGCGCGACTACCGAGTAAAGCTCTATTATAATTCTAGATTTGCCTAGTCTAGCTATAGTTTTAATAGATTACTATAGAGATCGAATAAGCGGCCGACTCTCCGGGAATAGATTACTACTATATAATCGTAAAAGAGTACTACTAGAAGATAGAAAACTCCCGCTACGTTAGTATTATAAGATAGATATACTAGCTAGAGACGATCGTCTATATATAGCTTAGTTTTAGCTCGAGAACTAGCGAACTTCCTAGCTTTTCTATCCGAACGATATAGATTATATATAGCTCCGATCTATCCTAGCTAATATTCTAGTAGATATAGTAGGTATACCGGACTCTAGACGTAAGTAGGAACGCGCCTATTACCCCTAGTATTAACGAGTAGTTAAAGTAATTCTTTAGTTAAATATACTCCTAGAAGTAAACTATAAGAATAACGCTAAGAGTAAGATAGCTATATAG
Source organism: Cercospora beticola (assembly GCF_033473495.1). Lineage (NCBI taxonomy): Eukaryota > Fungi > Ascomycota > Dothideomycetes > Mycosphaerellales > Mycosphaerellaceae > Cercospora > Cercospora beticola. The sequence goes on from NC_088942.1 coordinate 567,363, forward strand.
GAACTACTTATATACGAACCGACGTATTAGAGAAAGAACTACTAATAAGACTACTATAATAAAGTACTATATACGTAAGCGGAATCGGAGTATTCTTTATATAATTAACTTATAATAATACCTATAATTCTATCTTTATTTAAGATCGTATATTCTTATAGTATAATTACTATATAAATAATCTCTTAGGCCGTAGCTATAATCTCGAGTAATCTATAGATAAAATAATACGTCTATAAAGACTATTCTAATATATAGGACGCGAAACTAAGCTACTAGACTAATATAAGTAGGATTAAATAAACGAGAGTAAGTTATTCTATATAGGTACTAGCTTCTAGGAGACTTCGAATCCGGTAGATATTATACGCTACTATTATAGCCTAGTAGGTAGCTAATACGAAGGTCTCCGCCTACGTAGAGTTTAAGCTAATTAGATATCCCGGTTAGAAAACTTATATATATACTAAGTATCGTAGAATAATTTAGGATAAGGGTCGATAGACTAGAGTATATAGCTATTATAGACTTCTATATAATAATCCGAGTCTAAGGAGCAATAGTAGAACGATAGTATATATCTCTTAGACGTATATAATAATATAGTATCGAGATAATATTCGAACTAGCTAGAGTTATTATATATCTTAGTAGCTCTATATCTATTAGAAGGAGAGTTAGATATTCTATTTCTAGTAGTAGCTACCTAGTGCCTCTTCGAGTACGTATAGCGATAGTACTATATATATCGAGATAAGTAGGAGTATCTTATTTCTATTTTATTACTATTAGCTATATACGTAGACGAACTTTAACTATACTATAAACTATATATAGAGTAAAAGAATACTTTCGATAGGTCCGTACTATACTATATATATAGAGTAAATAGCTTAGCGAACGATTTTATATAGACGTCTATATCTATATTATCTATTAAGGTCGATAGTACTTATATATAGCTCTCGAGAGCTAGGTAAGTAGAAGGAAGTCTAATATAAATATCGATACTAACCTATATATAGAACTATAATTAAGTAGAAGAAAAGAAATAATATAGTATACTTATTAACTTCTTTATAGAACTATAACTCTCGCTATTATACTTACCTTTACTATTATAAAGTATAAATATAGCGAATATAACGGCGAAACGCCGTCTAGCGCCCCGGAGTAGTAGTCGAGACGATATAATATCGTAGTAGATATATTCGATAGGAGAGACTAAGAGGCCTAGTATATCTAGTATTAATTTCGTAGTAGGTACTATAATTATATAAGAGGATATAGTAACGATATCGATATAGTAAGACGGATACGATTCTAGTATATCTATACGCTACTAATACATTATACTTTATAATATATCTTCTCGTATTAACCTATCTAGCTAAGAGATCTTAAATATTCTACGATACTCTACTATAGATATACTCCTAAATAAGACTTAACTTCTATAGCTCTATAGCTCTAGTAGAGCCTTATAGTCTATATAGCGTAGCTATATCTCCTTCTACTTATAGTAGGATATAGAAGTAGCTTATTAGGTTATCGATAAAATATAGGCGTTATACTTATATAAGGTAGATAGTAGCGCTTATACTAGGATACCTCGTTATAGAGTTAGTACTAGTATTATTTATATAGCTTATAAGATATATATACTAACTTAGGATATAGTATTAGTATAAGATAGGGAATTAATTAGCGTAGTAAAATTAGTTTTATAAGCGACGAAACTATAGACTCTTATCTCTATATTAATATATCTACTTATCTAACTATATCCTCTACGTAGATTCGAGCTAAGTCGCGACTAGATACCTAGACCTCTAGATAGTATAGAGAAAGGTATATAATTTCTAAGCTTTAATCGCTATCTCTAGCGACTATATAGAATTTTCGAGTTCTCGAGTATCTTTTATTAGAATAACTTCTATAGTACTACTTTAGGAAGCAGATATAGGACTTAATATACTACTAATAAAGCTTTATACTCTCGACTATATATTAATAAATAAAGAGAGTATAGAACTCTTCTAGTTCTCTATCCTATACTTAATATAAGTAGATAGAAGAGCTTATCCGACTAGGAGACTATTATAGAATTCTCTATTCGGCTAGGTATAGTCGCTTCTACTACTATTAATATCTAGTAGTAGCTATAGGTTCTCGAGTATCTTAGGCGAGGAAGGAAATAGTATAGAAGGTCGGTATATTAGATCTAGGTCGAGTTTTCTATACTTCTATATTTTAGAGAATAAAAGTATAGTCTACTATTCTATAGATTTTAGCTAATAGGAAACTACTTTAGTATAGCTAGTACTTACTCTTCGATAGTAATAGCTTCGTTTCTATATTAGTACTAGCTTATAGTAGTACTATTAGTTTTAGCGCTAATAATAAATCTCGCTCGAGTCGTAGACTACTATCGGAAGAGTATTAGGAGGTACTTTAGCTAGTATATAGTATAGAAAGGTCGTCGAATATAGTTAGAGAATATTATCGAGACGTTATTAGCTTAGATATAGGAGCCTACTCGACTATAACTAGTAGCGGTATAATCGAGAGCTTAGCGTCGCTAAAAATAAGTAAGTATTATTAAAAACTATATCTCGTAAGTAGAAGGATATCCGTATACCTTTTATATATCTTCTCTATCTTCGTATCGAAAAGTAGCTATTAGGAAAGTATACGAATTACTATAGACGCTATACTAGATAAGGAGAGAGTTATATTTAATAGATAGGCGTTACGCTAAGCTACTAGATAGAAACAATCGAGTAGTAAATATATATATATAGTATAGTTTATAATATAAAGTCGAAGTATATATAACTTATATCCGAGCCTAAGTCTTAAGGAGACTAAAGTATAAACGATCTATATAGAGGACTTATAACTAGAAGCGTCCTCTATAGTACCTTTATATAGATATACTATAACGTCGTTACTCTTATAAATTATATTCGCTAGTATAACTATAGATAACTATAGCTTACTTTCGAATTACTTATACGACTATATTTAAGGCGGCGTAGAATCTTAAATAGAAATTATACGTTAGCTTTTATAGCCGTAATTAGCTACTCTAATAAGCGAAGAGAATAATAAGGATATACTTTCGTCTATATATATAAGAATAAGCTAATATATAAGACTCTATATATTTACTATAGTATTACTAAGGATACTATAAGAGTATACTACTTAGCGCGTAAGCCGGCAATTACGTAAGCTATGCCTCTAGACCTACTTTCCTAAATTAATCTTAATACGTATAGATAACTACTACTATAAGCGCTATACGCTAACCTTTAGACCTATATCTCTTATAGTTCGAGTATAGTATTTTTATATCCTAGCGAGAGCGCGTCGGTTATAGTAGGAGATATAGCCTCGTAGTATAGTACTATAGGTATAACCGAAGCTTTAGCTTCGAGTAAGTTTATATCTATTAGCCTAGCTTTCTTCGCTATAGGAAAGCTTTAGTCCTATAACTTATTAGATAAATCGATAGCGAAAGAGAAAAGTAAATAAATAATCTATTTCTAAGTTAGTAGCTACCTATAGTATTCGTATAAGCTATAGATATAAAACTATTTATAGAAAAGAATAACTAGGTAGATACTAGCTTCGTAATCTATAGCGATCTAGTAGGCTTTCCTCTTTAGTATCTAATAGCGTCGGCAGAATTTGTCTTTAGATCTACTAGAGTAGAGTCTCGGTACTATATCTACTATAGTACGAACGAATATAGGCCGTTATAGTTCGACTAAGAAGCTTATCGAGATATAAGGAGTTTATATTAACTCTTCGTATATCTACTTCTATAATATATAAACGTACTACTAACTTCTCCTCTAGAATCTATAACTCTCTTCTACTACTTTATAATTTACTTTTAGTAGCTAGAATAAGTTAAATAGTATAAAGAGGCTAGAGTATATATTTATCTCTTTATAGCGACTCTCTTTATACTATTACTAACGCTTCGTACGCTCGATTACTACTATTATAGATATAAGAAATAATCTAATAGAGCGCCTATCCGATATAGTCGATAGTAAGAGTATACCGATATACTCGATATTTATAAAGAATATATCGCTTACTTATACTATACCTAGTATAGAAATTAGAGACGACGCTCTCTCTATTACTAAGATTACTATAACTAAAGCCGAGGATACTTCTACTATAGAGACTCTATAGTTTCTACTAGAGATTACTCTTCCGCTTCTAATAAGTATCGAGTTCGGCTAGCCTTTATAGGCCTCGCTTCTACTTACTCTAAATCTATCTATATAGATAGATACTATTCTACGCCTAAAGTAAGATACTACTTATACTATAGTATATAGGCCTATATTATAAGTATCGTAGCTACGAAAGTATTATATCTTTAATAATAAGCTTAGATAGAGATATATATATTAATCTTCGTTTCTAATATACTAATTAGTACTAGAGATATAGAGATATAATATTATACTAGTTAGCTATCTCGCTTAGATACTATTCCCGAGCCTAGTAGGAGTATATTCCTACTATTAGACTTCTAGAGGCTATCGAATTATACTATATCGCTACTAGCTTAGTATAAGATTAGTACTAAATAGACTTACGAAGAGTATATTCGAGTAAGTAAGCGGATTTAGAAGTAGTATACTATAGACAAATATATAATAGTCTAAGCTATACGAGACGTTAAGCCTTCGAGATTTAGTTAGATAGCCGAGATTATATATATAATATTATAATTATAATAGTCGATATACTAACCTATACTAAGATAGCTCGAGACTATTAAACGATTAGCTAGACTCGTAAAGAAGTATATACCGAGTAGGTAAAGTACGAGACGTTACGAGAAGTATATTTTAAATAAACTACGTTAATTATATATAATATAGATAAAGAAGAAGGTTATACTATCTATTAACTAGCTAACGAGATTATAACTATCTATAACTCTTTCTATTTCTCTCGATTATATAACCTAGAAGCTACTATAGTACGTAAAGATAATTTAAGGAGTAGTATATATAGTACTTTAATATAGCTATTATATTATAGTCTCTTCGTTTCCTCTATAGTAATATACTAGTTATCTTATATAACGATATCGATATCTATATATATAGTATATAATTATATAGGCGCCTTCCTAGAAGTAAATAGCTAGTCCTAGATCTAATATAGAGTATATATCGTATTAATTAGTAATATAGGTAACGCGATATCGGCTTTATACTATAGATTAAGCCTCTATATAGGATCGCTAGCTCTAGAGCCGAAGTAATCTTTTACTTATATAGAAGCGATTATACTATAGCTTACGACGTTATTACTATACTAGTAGTACTCTCTATTATCGAATAGTATATAATAGAGTAAACGACTATATTTGTCGCTACTTTAGCTATCTATTATCTAGACGTAGTATATAGCCTAAAGTATATCTAAGGAAGAACTCTAGTTAGTTCTATAAATATATACCTCCTCCGATCTATTTTTGCCTAGTAGGTTATTCTAGAGTTTAGTAATATACCTATTTTCGTTCTATTAGAGTACTATAGTCTCGTTACTCTCTATATAGAGTCGGAGGCTATCTACTATCTAATATAGCTACCGTTATATATTAGAATAGAGATAGTTTATTAGAAGTACTATATTTTAGCTATCTAGAGATAAGAGATATATTATAGCCTTATTTTTAAAGCTAGAGTCTATTCGGAGAACTATTCGCGTTACTATATTATTCGTTATAGAGCCTACGGAGTATACTATTAGCGCGAGTATAGCCGATAGACGCGAGCTATAACTAGCTCTCCTCTACTATATTTATCTATTCGACCTAGCTATATACTAAGGCTTAATATAATAGGTATACGAGTAGTAGTACTATCGTCTTTATATTCGTTAAAAGTATATAGTATCGTTCGCTATATATATCTCTAATTCTGCTCTTTATAGAAGTAGTACGAGACTAGCTATATATAGAAAAGTTAACTCTAAAGAAAGCGATATAGCTATATAAGTACTAGTACGTATCTATATTATAAAACGACTTCGCTATATCTTCCTATTAAGTTTTATTATAGATTATTAGTACCTACCTTTATATTAGTACGACTTATATCTACGAAGAAAGAGTACCGATTAGATACTACTATTTTTATATAGAGAAGTATCTTATAGACTAGCTCTATAGTCTTTATATTATATAGATAGATAGAGAACTACGAGCTAAATAGTTTCGAGAGATAAGTAACGTATATATATATATATTCTAAGTATACTACGCCCGAATATCGAGTATCTTCTTATACTAAGCTAAATATACTAACTATTACTATTCTCTACTTAAAGTTAGGAGAGGTACTAGTCTACTAATCCGAATCTTTATCTATTCGCTTTCTTTTATATACCTATAGAGAGTTCGATTACTTCTTATTACTCTAGTCTTCTAGCTACGTTGTTACCGATAATATACTTCGGAGTATTTTATCTATCTATTCTACTACTCGATTACTTTACTATCGGAGTATACTAAACTACCTTAGAGCTTCTATAGTCTAGGCTTAGAACTAGTATAGTTAGTTAGAAATAGTAAGCCGAGTTTCTTTAAAGTTATATTCTATAGAATAGCTAGTAATATAATTACGAATCTTACTTAAAGCTTTAAAGATATTACGCTCTATACTATTTTATACGACCTATAGATATAACGCCTAGATATAGCGTTCCTTCTCTATATAATAAGTAGATAGATAAGTATAGCTTTCGCGTAGCTATAAATATTATACTTCGAGTTATTAATAATTTAATAGCTTCGACTAGAATATATTAAGTATAGACTCTTAAGCCTACCTCTCTACTTCGCTATAGATTACTAGATAATATACGTTATAAAGTATCTAGAGATCGCTATATAACGAAGTAAAGTAATAAGATAATAGGCTAGAGGATAGATAGAAAGTATTCGCGTTATTAGCGAAAGGTAGACTAGTAAGTAGAGTACTTATCTTAGTACTAGTCGAGATACTACCTAGTATCGAAGTTATAGCTATACCTAGTAAGACCGATTTCTTAGAAGATATCTTTATTATAAGATTAATAGAAAGCTAGGAACGAAGAGAGTTATAAGCCGAGAGTTATCTAGTAGACTATACGAAACTTATACTTTTTCTCTACCTTTTACTTAGTGCTTAACTATAAGCTAGGTTCTCTCTAGGCACGCGCGATAGCTTATAGGCGATACGGACTCTCTAACTCTTCTAAAAGATATAGCTATATAGTACGATTTACCGCTCGGTCTAGTAGCTACTAGTAAGCTAGCGCCTATTAGTAGGTTAGGCGAAGTATAGTTACTACGTACTCGAAACTTAATAAAAGAAGTAGCGAGTTTATAATATACTACGCTAGACTTACGCGTCCTAAAATATACTTAGATTACCTCTTATAGGAAGTATTATACTTAATAACGTCCGCTATAATAGAAAATTATATTACTACTTAGTAATATAGTAGACTTATAGAGTATCGATTAAAGTTCGGAGTAGTAAGATAACTAGAACTAAGAGTATCTCGCTTTTATATAGACTAATCGAGGATTATAGCTAATATAGTAGATAGAGTATAAGTATAACAAAGAGGTCGTAGAAAAAGTTCTAAATAACGAGAGTTATTGCTATACGAGTAGTAGGGAAATCGAGCTACTCTAAGATCGGCTTTTATAGTATATATAGCTCTATAAAACGAAGAGCTTTTAGGTCTAATAGTTTATAGGATCGAGAGAGAGCTTAAAAGCCTTACTAAAACTATCTCTAACCTCTCTTAGTATATTTATAGGCGCTAGGTAATAGGAATACGTCTAATAGTAGTTATAGCTAGTTATAGCTAGTTTATAAGCGTAGAGGTAGATTAATAAACTCTAGAGGAGTAGTCGAAGAAAGTCTCTACTTATATAAATACTCTATAGATATATAGACTAGGAACGTCTATAATAGTAACTCTATTTACTATATATATTATAAGTAGCGATTAAGCCTCGAAACGTTAAGTATAAGACGTCGATAATATAATAGTAGCCTAGGTATAGATAGGATATTATCTATAGAGATCGCGTATAGAATATATAAGCGTTTAGTAAAGTAGCTACTATAAAGAGTAGTATATAATATTCTATATCGAAATTCTTAGCTTATTATTTACTCGCTCCTATACTTATATATAATATATCTATCGCTCTATTCTTATCTAATATAGAGGTAAAATTATTATACTAGGAGTCGACTTAAGAGGTCGCGTATAAGTACTCTAATATAGGCTATACCTAAGAGATCTTAGTAATTATTAGTAATAGGTATTCGAATATAGGCGAGGTAATATACCTATATCTAGATAAGAGACTCCGAGTAGCTACGAATATTAGAGGTACCTCTACGACCTAGATCGGTCGGAATACTACTCTATAGGACTCGAAGTAGCTATCTCGAAAAACTAGAGCGTCTACTAGAGTATAAGTAAGAGCGTACCTAGTAGAATAATAGAAGAACGTTCTCCGCCTATATTCTTCCTTATAGTACTACTTATAAAGCTAGATATAGCTCTCGAATATATAGAGTAGATCTAACTCTTCGTCTATAGAAGGCCTATAGGTTAATAATACTAGGTTAAGAAGGAAGTAAACTCGTAGTATAGATTAAAGTAGCTACGTTTATAGAGTAGTAAAATTAGATTATCGAATATCTCCTAACTACTTCGATTATACTACGAATAATCTCTAGAGACTTCGAGCGCCTATATATTTATTATATAGGCGCGGGCTCGCGTACCTTCTCTACTATACTTACTACCTAGATTACTTATCTCGTATATAATAGAAAGAGATAATTAGACTTCTCTAGAAGATACGTATCTATTATTCTTTACGTCTAAGAACGTCTACTAGGATATAATCGTAGAGATCTTACGCTATATCTATAGATCGCGCTATAAAGTAGAAACTACCTATACTCGCTACTTTTATCTAGTAGCTTATAGTTAACTTTTCGACTTATAAGAACAATACTAGAATCTACTTACTATATCTATATAGATTCGAGGTTAGTAGCTCGGGCCTACTATCTATAACCTCTAATTTAGTAAGCCTATACTAGAAATTATTCTCTAGATATAATAGTAGTAGTTACTAATATATCTTATACTAATAGTCTATAGTACTAACCTATAGAGTCTCTATATAATATCCTAAGTATAAGACTATAAGTCTCGCGCCTTATATTAATTAAAGAGTTATTCGAAGAGTATAAAGTTCTCGTAGTATATAGAAGCTAGAATAAGAGAAGGTCGCTACGCTTCTATATATTAAAGCCTTAAGGTATATAGATCTATATAGCTAGATAGGATAGAGTATAGATATAGTAGAGTCTTATAAGAGTAGTCGATAGTATAGTATAGATAGCGAGAGGCATTTTAGATATACCTCGTAATATATTAGTAGTTATAGTACTCTCGAGGTTAAGCTAAGACGCTATACGTTTTCGGTACGAGATCTATATAGCGCTTAATCTACGCTACTTTATATCCTAAGTACTATACTATTTCTAGTAGTAAGCGGCTCCTACTATATATTTATACTCGCGTAGTATTACGCTAGTAGTCGCGCGTTAGAGTTCGTAATAAGTACTAAGTTATTACTTTTTACTCTACTTACTCTCTATCTAGATTAGTTAATCCTAGTCCTCTATCTACTATATCTACTATCTAGTTATAAGGAGTAGTAAGGACCGCGCTATTTCGTATAGTTATACGTATCGTACTCCTTATACTAAGAATCTATATAATATAGTAACGCTCCGAGTACGAAATAATAGAGAGGATTCCTATTACGTATAGGATACTATATAATTCCTATTACTAACTACTAAGTCTATAACTTATATAGATATAATCTATTACTCGAAGTATTTCTATACTACTAACCTATATTAGAATAGATACTAGACGCTTTAAGGTCTACGTATTTACGATTTCTTTCGGTCTATCTACTATTCTATATAATAATATACTCGTACTATAAAAGACCTACTATTAGTATCCTTAAGTCGGTCGTTATATTCCTTATACTCTATAACTAGACCTTAGTTCTATAATATTCTATCTATATATATACTATATAAGAGCTAAGTAGTAGAACTAATATATAGAAGGAGGATAGCGCGCTTCGCTTAATAGTAGCGCCTATTTATAATAAAGTAGATAGAAGTAGTATAGGTTATAGAGTTAAGGTATTAATATTCGGTATACTAGTAGTACCTATTAATACTTATCTAGAGAGAGTAGTATCTATTCTCGATACTACTATAGTAGATCTAGAACGTATATACTAGATAGTATTAAAGCTAATATTAGACTTAGCTCTACTATCGTTCTATACTATATTAAGATAGAATTTACTTTTGCTTCGCTACGAATAGAATCTAGTCGATAGGTACGCGCTATTATAAGCTATATCTATATAACGAAATATATATATATTACTATCGATAACCTAGTATATAGCCGCTCGATACTTCTAGCTAGATACTAAGATAAAATCGAGGATCTATAAAGATAAATTCGTAGAACTAAGTAAGTATAGCTTTACGTTAGTATAAGCGACCTAAAATTCGAGAGTTATACTTTATAGTATATATAGAGTCTTAGGATAGAACGTTAGATTCTAGCTACTTACTTCTACGAGTTATATCGGACTCGCTACTATTAGAGAAGTAGTCGATATATCGACGTAGAGTAAAGTAATTCGAGCCGAGGTTATAAGTATTACTATCGAGGTAACGTCTGCTATATCTAAGCTAGTTAGAGCTAGGATCGTAGACGATTATCCGTCGAACTAGAGCTCTACTCTAATAGAGCTAATTTCGAGATCGATATTAGTAGCTAAGGCTATAAGAATTATAATAGATAGAGTAACTATACGTAAGAGGTAATATATTATATCTTCTTCGAAAGATAAGTAGATATAGCGAACGACGAGAGTATAGAAGTATCTAGCTATCTAATATAGATATATATAGTAGTAAATATAGAAAAGTCGAGAGCTATAATACTATATAATATCTACTTATCTCTATACTTCTAGAGGTTCTCTATTTACTTCTCTAAGCTAGGAGTCTCGCTCTTTACTATCTTATCTTAACTTCTATACTTCTATTCCGACCTCTTCTTAAATATAGACTTAGCGATTCTATTCGATAGTTATTATAAACGATTATAGCTATACTCTTAGATATCGATAACGGCGTTCTCTAATCTACTAGACGTTAATATATCGGTCCCGATATACGCTACTTTACGTATATATATCTTAAGTCTCGCGCTCCTATACTATAGTAGAGTTATAGTAGCTATTCTAATTATAGACTAGTAGGACTAATATAACGAACGCTAGAGAACGAACTTTCGATATCTATAGTACTTTATAATATTAGTAGCGACTATAACGACGATACTATACTATATAATAACTACCTTAATATCTAGTACTACTTTATATTCTTCCGCTAGTAGAGCTATAGTAGCTTTAGGCCTATTACTTAGAAACGACTTTACTATATTACGCTTCGTATCCTATACGTCTCTTACGACCTAGAATTAACGGCTCGGTTTCTATAATAGATCGCTCGAGTCGGAAGTACTTAATAGTATAAACTACTACTACGCTTAGTATACTACTTATCTAGTAATATAGAATAGTACTCTCGCCTATTTCGCCTAAAGCTAGGTAGTAATATATATCTAGAGTTATAGTATAGGTCCGTATAGAGAGAATATAGCTACTAGTTTCGTAAATACTACTCTTATAGTTAATACCTAGACTAGTAAAGAGGTCGAATATAACTATAAGAAGAGAGGCTTCTCTATAGATACTAGGTACTTCTTATAGCTAGTATAGTAGAATACTACTAAAATTAGTTACGCTATTATAGAATATTAGTCTCTTATCGCGACCGGCGCCTATAGAGCGTACTTAGTCTATAAATATAATCCGGTAGGAAATATACTTAGAGTATTCGAAACGAAAGTAAAAGCGCCCGCTTATTAGCTATATTCTATACTATATTATAATTAGTACTCTTACTTACGATAACTATAAGGACTAATTCTATATATCTAGTATATCTATGTCTCTCTATAAGTATATAATTAGTCTTATAGAATTATATAGTAGTACTATATAAAAGAGAGGACTCTATCGGATATTATTTACTTAGAAGGAGCTTTATAGCGATAATATAGAGGAGCGTTTAGGAGAAGAGTCGGTTAGTAGGTAGTAAAAGTTAGGCTAAAGTAAGGCGGTCTAGTTCTTAAATAAATTCTCGATCTACGCTATTCTCTAGAGGTTCTAGTCGAGTACTACTACCTCGATACTATAACTATAACTCTAAGGTTAAAACCGGAGTTATAATATATAGTTAGAAATGTCTCCGAGTATAAAAAGCTACTATAGTCTACGACCCGAGCTGCGTAGACTAATATATACGATAGTTTCTAGATATATATACTTTCTATTATATAGATAGTTAATTCGCTATATCTACTCTACTTCGTATATATATAATAGTAACTAGAATAGTTCTAGTATCCTATAGTATACTAATAATACTTTCGGCGGAGAATATCGAGCTCTAGATATATAGGAAAACGATTATAGTAGGTCTTTTATACTTAAAAGTATAGCTTAACGAACTTACTTTATTTTAGTACTTTTACTAATCTCTATATTTTATATCTCTATTAAATCTATAAAGATCTAAAAAGGCTATATATACTCTCTCTAGGCGTAAGTAGTTATATTAGACGTTTCCTCGAAATAGTAGCTAACCTATCTCTAGTAGGCTCTAAAACCTTACTTACCGAGACGTTATACTATTAAGCTAGTTCGATTATAAAGGAATTAACCTATTATCGGACTACTTTATATATAACTACTCTTAAGGATTAGTAGAGCGTTACTAGGAAGAGGTAAGTAATAATATATATTCGACTCGGCGTTATTCTAACCTATATAGGTTTACTTATAGTCTCTAAACGAATATTTCTTAAACGACTATAATAGTACCGGCCTATAATATAACTCTAACGCGCCGGTAAGTCTAGCCTATTACGACTTATAAGCTAGAGCTAACGTAGCCTAAAAGTATAGTTAAGATAGTAGAGAGTATATACGAGATATCGTAAGCTATAGAGTACTAGCTAACTATAAGTAAGAGCCGCTCTATATAGTAGAGAACGAGATCGTATAGTTAACGAGTAATATAGAGTAGAGTCCTTATTATTATACTATCGATATACTTTCTAGTTTATAGTTACTTAAAGGAATATTTTAATAAGCTTTATAACTTCGGTCGGACGCTCTAAACTAACTATCTTTTTATATCGGTACCTCTATACTTACGTTTTCTTTCTATATATCTATCGCTTCTACGATATTATAAAAGAGCCTAGATTATAGTAGGTATAATAAATATCTTACTAGAGAACTCTTTTATATTAACTATTTATAGATTAAGAGATCGCGACTCTTACTTATACTTATATAGTAAAAGGTAGCGCTAGTATACTAACGTAGTAATAGCGGCTATTCTATAGTATCTACTATATATTACTTTCTACGACTTCGAGGAAGGTAGTTATCTAGAGCTATCTATAGATACGCGATAATAGGTATAAGGTACTATTACGACTATACGCTATACTCTATACTACTAGCCTCTATTACTACTAGGCTCTCTACCTATATAGCTAAACTCTCTAAAGGAGAGATTCTAACTACTAGCGTAATATCTTAGCTAAGTACTCTTAGAGATAGAAGCTTATATAAGAGAGCGTACTCTTCTATATATTAGGAATACTTAGTCTTTTTTTAAAATATTATAATATTCTTATATAGCTCTAGTCGAAGTATATTAGTTATCTATAGTAGACTCGGGCCGGATATAGCGGTTAATTACGTGCCTTAATGCCCTATATATATAGTACCTAGGCGTTAGGTTATTCGTAGAGTATAAGGAAAAGAAAGTAGCGCTATAATAGTTTTTCTCTAGTAATAATACTTCTAAATAGATAGAAATACTAGCTAGTATCTATATTAATATAAATATAATCTCTACTCGGTATCTACTTCTATTTATCGACGTTAATCCTTTCGTAGAATTACTATCTCGATATATACTAGCTACCTACTACGAGATTAAGACGAAACGAATCGAGTAGATAAACTCTTCCGACTTTCTATATATAAGTATCTAGAACCTTCTTCTTACTAGGTTAGTATTACTACTTATAGACGTAGTAGTAATCTTTATAGATAATATAGGTAGGCTACCGAGTATAGTAGACCTTCTCTAGATATAATATAATTATAGTTCGGCGTCGACGCTCCTTCTATAGGTACGTTCTTAACTAGTCGTTATTAGTACTAGGTCGAATATAGTAACGAATTAGCTAGAATATAAAAGCTTAAGAGCTATAGTAATAGCGCCTAAATTTTAAGCTATATTCTTATTAATATATATCGAGTATATAGCTTATATAGGATCGAATCGCGCGACGTATATACTAATACGCTAGATAATAAGAGACTAACTCGCGTATACTCGAGTAGTAAAGTAGGTATATATATATCTATTCTTAGTATAATATTTTACCTAGCTATTCTCTTATACTCTAGAGTATTTCTATCGATCTATCCGGGAACTATTCGATATATTCGTATACTTCTACGAGTATAGATACTACTCTTCGGACTTTCTATAATACGTCTATATATTTATAGATATAGCTATAGAGCGATAGCTCTATTTCGATACTCTTATATCTATACTAGTATTATTAATTCTAATAGAAGTATATCTACTAGATATATACTATAAGTCGTCCTCGTTCTAAATTATACTAATTACTAGCTAATTCGACTAGGATTCGCTCCTAGCTATATATTCGAGTATATATATAGAGACGAGTTATATTATCTATTTAGGAACGTCTATCTAGGTAATAGTAAGAGCGTCGCTACTTTTAGGTTTTATATAGTCGGTCTCGTATAAGTATATCTCCTATATTACTTTATAATTATATAGTAGAGAGGCTAGTAAGTAATAGACCTCTATACGAAGAACCTAATATTAACTTCGAGCTAAGTCTAGTAGAGTCGTTTCGTATCTAACTATATATACTTTTATTACTTCGCGTACGCTTCTAAGTATATACTAGATTATAGGTATACTATATATAACGTATATATACTAAAGTAGAGTAAGGTAATACTCGAATAGAAGTATAGGTACTAATTATAGAGATATAGTTTATACTTTAAGCCTACGACTCTTATAGTATTTCTAAAACTACCTACGGTAGAAGTCTATATAATTAGTATCGATAGAAGTAGTATTCGAGGTATTATACTTCTAGAGTTTCTACGATTCCTCTAAAACTCGTTTAGAAGTAACTATACTATCTAAGAGTTCTTCGATCTTACTTATAGAATAAGTATAAGTATATTTCCTATACTACTTATACGTATAACGCTTACTTATAGCTAGATAGACTAATTACTCTCGGCCTATTTATAAAGTATTAGCTACTAGTATAATATAAAGATACCTTTAGCTAGCTAATAGGCGAAATCTTTAGTACGGCCTTATAAGGTTTATAGTCCGCTCTAGCTAGTCTCCTATATATTCGCTTATTACTAAACGACGCGCTATATAAGAAAGTAGTCCTCGACTCGGCTCTATAAGATAGCTTCGGACGCTATATATATATATTCGACTACTCTTATAATATAGTATCTCGATATAAATTTATAGTTATAGCTACGAATATTACTAAAGCTTCGCTCTTTATCTTTACTAATTATAATAGATAGGCGGATCGTAACTCTTAGTATAGTACGATTAGTATAGTAGAGAATACTTCGCTTCTACTCTATACTAACTATAGTAGGCTATTAATATCTACGGCCCGATAATATAGAGTAAGAGCTCCTACTATAGGAAGTATAAGTCTTATAATATATAGCGAGAACCTCTACTAACTTTATATAGAGAGCGAGTAATATTAGTAGTACCTATATAAGTACGAATATATTATAGCTAGTAGCGACTTTACTAAACTCTCGAGTAGGTTCTTCTATACTATAAAAGTTCCTAACGTAGGAACTTTCTAAGATAGTAGCCTATAGCTTAATAATCTAGTTAATATAGAACTTATAGAAGTCCGATAAGTCTAGTCTATATCGATAAAGGTAGACGTTATACTATCGCTCGGTATAGGTACTATATAAGAGGCAACGCTAATTCCTATACTACTATTATAGAGCTACTTTAAGAACTCCTTTATACTCTAAATCTATTAGTCGTTTATATCTAGTATAGATAGAGAGGTCGTATAGCGCTAGCTTAGTAATTACCTAAGTACTAATATAAAGATAGGATATTTTCGCTTTAATAGATAGATAGATAATTCTTATACGCCGGTCTACCTCTTTTAACTAGAGTAAGTAGTACGCTCTATAGATATCGGTCGAGAGAAAAGCCTTCGAAAAACCCTCGTATATCTCTTTATTTATAGTCTATATAGCCGCTTCCTTTACTTCTATTCTCCTTCGAATAATACTAGGTATCTAGTAAGTCCTTCTCTTACTAGACTCTATCCTTCCTTTTCTCTCTTCTTTTATCCTTCTATACCTCTTCTCTTATAAGTAAGAATTAGTCTAGGACCCCTTCTTAGATAAGCTACTTTACTACTATATATAGCTCTCTCTTTATATTAGCTAGGTCCTTCTAGTTTATAGATCCCTCTATCTAGAAAAGTAGATATCTTCTTTCGTTCTATTTTAGATAGAATATATATATATATTTTAGTATCTTATACCTCTATCTATATTCGTAGTCTAGTATAAAGCCTAGGACTCTCTTTTTAGTAAGGTATTACTTTATCCTAATATACTCTATCCTTAAGAGTATAACTATTATACTCTCTAGTCTAGTAAGTCCTTTATATAGAGTTAGTTTAATAGTAGAGAAGGTAGTAGTTTTCTATACTAGTAGTTATTCCTCTTCTACTTTTACTCTTCTCTTTTCCTTATTCTTTTCCTATCTTCTATTCTACTAATATTTAGCCTACTATATCTTATAGCCTAGGTATACCTATATCGTTATTTCTTAGCTTTATACTATCTAGAGGATTTCCTTCTATCTAGTTTAGGTTAGTAGTATAGGTTGCCTAGCTCTCTTTCCTATCTATACTTACTTTTTAATCTCTCTATACCTATCTTTAATATACTAGTATATAGGTTAGGTATCTTGCTTTTTAGATACTTATCTAGCTAGGTCCTAGGTATATAAGTAGAGAGGAGCAATAGTTACTTCTCTCTCTAGAATAGCTATTATAACTAACTTATATACTCCTATAATATTTCTTAGAGCCTCTCTCTAGATCTTCTTAATAGGTTTAGTAAGGTTCCTATAGTAGCTTTATATACTCTTTAGGTTAGACTAGACTTAGTAGCTAAAAGTAATAGCTAGTCTTACTACTACTATATAGAGGTACTTTACTTTTTAGAAGAATACTCTCTATATAGACTTATATAGTCTCTAAAGTAATTATATTTAGTAGGCTCCCTTTTCTACTACTTATTTAATATATAGGCTCTATTTAAGTTTAGTATCTACTTATACTCTAAAAAGTCTAAGTAATAGTAGTAGTTCTCTATTAAATCTCTAGATTTAGACTATAGCCTTAAAGTTATATTTCCTACTTCTAGTAAAGTAGATTAGCTAATATTTCTATAATATAAATTCTACTTTATATCTCCTTACCTATTCTTTATATTTCTAGTAGGCTTTCTTAAGTTGCCTATAGTTATCCTCTATTAATATACTATATATAAGGATATTAGAGTTATCTATAAACTCTATTACTAAAGTAGTCTCTTTATATAGTATTAGGAGTAGAGTAGAAATAAAGAAAAGGAAGAGGATTAGAGATAGAGTAGAGCCTTAGAGAATTCCTATATTTTAGAGCTTTAGTTAGTCTATAAATTCTCTAAGCCTTAGGTAGATAGTCCTATCTTAGAGGAATAATTAGATAAAGCTAATAGTATAGTCTAGGAAGCCTTTTATTCTAATATTATAAAGTAGCCTCTAGTAGGAGACTTTATTAAATACCTCTAAGATATTAAGGTAGAGTATAGATACTATAGCTCCTAGCTTAGTTTTCTAGATAGTTTTTACTTATTTAGTAATAAGGTCTAATACTAAGGTAGTAGACCTACTAGGCCTAGTACCTATTTATTCTTCTAGAAGGAGCTTCCTTTCTTTAGTCTTTTTAGATATCCTCTTAGTAACTATAGCTTCTAGGACCTTTACTATTATATTAAGTAGAGCAATAGGTCTATATACTCCTAGCTTTAAGTAGTCTAGTTTCTATAGTTTCCTAAGTACTACTATTATAGAGTACTTAAAGGCTTTAGAGTAGTATACTATCCTTAAGTATATAGTAAAGAGTTTAGCTAGAATTAGAGAAAGTTGTTCTCTATACTCTTTAAGTAAGAGGTTTAGTATTTAGTTAGGTCCTAGAGCTTTATTACTAGATAGTTTCCTAAGAACTCCTTCTACTTTCTTTAGTTAAACTTTAACCTCTATCTAGAATTAGAGTAGTAGTTAGGTATATTAGATATTACTTAGGTCTACTTCTTCTAGGTCTAGGAAGAAGTATTTTACTAGGATTATAGCTTTCCTCTTATTAGTATCTCTATTATACTCTATATTAGCTAGGCTTAGGAAGTATAGTAGCTAGTACTCTTAGTTCGCTCTCTTTCTAGCTTATTTAGCTATTTTCTAGATCTTCTTAGAGTCCTCTATAACTTCTTTTATTAGTTTCCTCTAAGCTAGGTTTTGCTCTCTTCTTATAGCTTTGCTTCTTATATATAATACTTTAAAGTATAGCTTATAGCTCTATTCTATCTTATAGTTTCTCTATTCTTTTCTTCTTCTTCTTACTAGCTTTATAGCCTTCTTATATTCCTAGGTCTATACTATCTTTATATAGCTTAATAGTCTAGCTATTAGAACTATCTTCTCTATAATTCTTTAAATAGAGGATTATATTCTATAAGCTAGTATATCTAGGTATTCCTTTATATTAAGTAGGAGTTAGTTAAGTTAGTTAGTATCTTAGGCTATAAGGTCCTAGATTCTATTCTAGTTTATAGCTTTCTACTACTTTCTCTAGCTTCTTCCTCTTAGCTCTTAGAGGTTAATATAGAGAGTTATTCTAAAAGGGATATAGTTAGAGCTATATATCTCTTCTAAAAGAGCTTTATATTCTTAGATTAGATTTTAGAGGAAGAGGCTAATAAAGGCTAGGTCTAATATTTAGTAGCTAGCTATATATCTTTCCTATATAATTATCTCTAGCTCTAGAGCTAGCTATAGTTAGGCCTCTATAATTGTTTTAATAAGCTTATCTACTATAGTATATTAGGTTTAGTATTAGAAAGTATAGTCTAGTTAGATATTCTAAGAGATACTTTAAGGATTAGAGTTAGGTAATATAAGTTATATAATACTAGGTTATATAACCTAGCTAATACCTATCTTAGAAGTAAGATATAACCTATAACTAACTAATATAATTAACTCGGTTAGTTCCTACTTATTATCTCTACTTCTACTATATTATACCTATCCGACGAGTACCTACGAGAATATAATTTAATAGGTTATAAGCTCGAGTTTATAGAGAGGCTCTAAGTAGAAAGAGTTAGCCTTCTTATTCTTAAAGTAATACGTATTATCTCTTATAGGACCTATAGTATTAACTAGATAGAGAAGTAGGAAAAGAGTATAAGAAAGACTAGAGGTATATCCTATCTATACTATCTTAAAGCTTTAGAAGATCCTAGTTATAAGCTAGAAGTCTCTAAAGAGTAGGTAAGATAGAGAAAAGCCTAGTAAGGTATACTCTACTTTAAAAGAGAAGTATACTAAAGGAGTATAAAGAGGAAAGAATTAGCCTTAGACTATAATACCTAAGTAGATAAGACTAGGCCTAAGTACTAAGTACTACTAATACTTTAGAACTAGCTAGTAGTACTTTTCTAAGAAGATAGATCTTTTAGAGGTTCTCTACCTAAGAACCTAACTAACTTCTATAAGAGAGAAGAGTTCTTAGATACCTTAGCTAAGAGAGAAGAGTCTTAGTAACTAGGGAAAGTAGAAATCTAGAAGCTACTAATTAGATTAAAAGAGCTTATATTTCTAGAGTTTAGATTTATTTATTTAATTTTATAGAAATAGATTTAATAAGTAAATTAGATAGGAGGAGAATACTAATCCTAATAAGAGAGAACTAGAGACTATAGTTTAAGCTATAGAAGAATATACTTAGAGGAAAAGAAATCTTCTAGATAATCTTAGACTTAAAGAGATTATTAGTACCTACTCTAGCTAAATCTAAAGTATCTAAAGCTTTATTAAGTAAAGGGAAAGGCACTATATTTTTAGAGTTTAGCCTAAAATAGTAGAAGGATAATATAAAGGTAATCTATATTCTAATAGAAAGTCTTTATATAGATAACTAAGATAAGATAATAGATAAAATAAGAGTATATAATATCTAGATAAAGCTATATAGGAAATATAGTAAAGTCTAATAGGTATATATAATAGCTATTATCTAAGAATTTATAACCTTTAAAATAGAACTAGAGGATATAATTAGGAAATTATAGGTCTACTTTAGCAATTTTAAAAGAAGGATTATAGAGATTAACTAGAGGGAGTTATACTATAAGACTCCTAATATAAGGATTAAGTATCTACTCTTTATACTTCTAGCTAAGTATAAGAGTATAAGGTAGACTATCTAAGCTTAGAAGAACTTAGACTCTAAAGAAATCCTCTAACTTCTTAAAGTAGAGAAGTTAATATAGTATAGATACTAGTTATAAGAAATAGTAATATTTACTAAAGAAAGAGAGATTTAAAATATAAAGCTAAAATACTACTTCTATAAGGAGAAGTATTTTAGAGGTATTACTAAGTATCTATATCTTAATAAAGCTAAGAGAACTATTAACTTAAAATAGACTAGTAGAATAAAGAAGAGAAGAATACTACTTAGAGAAAGTATATTTAGAAGGAGATCTTTACTAGATAAAGAAGTATTAAAAGAAATAGTAAAGAAACTTAACTTAAAAGTCTAATCTCTTAAGAAGAGATAAACTTTAAGAAAGTTTTCTAAGAAAGTATATACTATCTAAGAAGATATAGAGCTTTCTATAGTATCTAAAGTATCTTAATCTCTATTAGAGGATAATAATATTAATAAAGTTATATACTTAACTATAGAAGCAAAAAGTAAGTATATACTATTAAGATAGCTACTTAACTCCTATACTTTATTATATATAACTAACTAAGAATTACTTTTTAGAGAACTAAAACCTCTTTAGAGGAAAAAGTAGATTAAAGTTAGAAGTAGCTATCTAATAGCTATATATATAGGAAATATAGTAATAGATAGAAAAAGAGGAAAATAGATTATTCTTAAGAATATTCTCTTTATATCTAGTCTAGGAGTAAATCTTGTTTCTTAGAACTAATTTAGCTAGTAGTATAGTATTTAACTACTAAAATTTATACTTATTTTATTATCTAGGAAACTAGTTATCTAGATAAAACTTGCAGAAGGAGTACTATTTATTAAGGAGATTAATAATATATTATAGGAGCTTATAATATTATACTTTAATTAAAAATAAGAGAATAAAGCCTATACTTTTAAAGCCTAAGAAAAGACCTAAGAATAGTAGAAGCTTTAGTATAGAAGACTTATATATTTTAGAGAGAGTTTTCTTAGAAACCTATATAAGGTATCTAACTTAAAGGCTTAGATTCCTATTCTAAAGGAATACTAACTTTATAAAGTATATTCCTTAGCAAAAATAAAGAAATATAGAAGGAAAGAAACTAAAAGGAAACTCTAAAAGTTGTCTCTAGTTTCTATTAATATCTATAGTCCTTTATCTATTTTAAGATTAGGATATAAATAGTAGCTTAAGATTATTAATAACTTCTTAAGAAAGAAATAGACTTTCCTAATAAAGTCTAGAGAAGATATACTAAGTATCCTTAAAGACTAGAAAGTAAAAGCTAAGCTATAATTAGGAAACCTCTTCTAGATTATAAGAAGTAATAGAGTAAGAGAGCTTCTTATTATATTAAAGTAGTAGGAGAAGAAATATAGAATTTCCTTCTATATAACTAAAGTATATAACTCTATTTAGAATAGAGTAGTTAAGAGGTTAATCTAAACCTCTAAAGACTATATAAAAGTAATACTAGAAGATGCCTATATACCTATTAAATTCTAGCTAGAAGCCTTAGTAGCCTATATAATTATTAGAAATTCTCTTTCTAATAGCCTAGAAATTAATAGATTTAAAGTATTACCTAAGGAAGCCTTTTTAAGTATTTAACTCTTAGTATTATACTTTAGAGTTTAGAGTTATAAAGTAGTAGTCTATATAGATCCTAAGTTCTAGCTAGTAGAGATAAGATTAGACAAACTAATAAACAGAGGTAAAGAAGCCGTATTTATTAGGTATATTCCTAATACTACTAAAATATAGCTCTTCTAGGAGCTTAATATAAGAGCTATTAAAGCCTATAATACTACTACTTAGTTTAAGTATAAGAAAGGAGGAGATATAGAGCTAAATATTCCTAAGCTTAATTAAGTAAGTAGTATACCTATTAGAAACCTAGTTAGTAGATCTCTAAAGAAGCTAATAGTAGTTATACTTTCTATAGCTACTATACCTATAGCTATAGTAACTAAACCTATAGGTCCTAGCTAAATACTCTTTATATAGTTACTACCTCTACTAAAGAATAAAGAGAAGTACTAGAAGATAGAGGATCTAGAAGAAGAAAACTCTAGAGAACTATAACTCTAGTAGAGGAAAAGTAGAACTACTAAACTACCTAAGCTAAGCTAGGAAGTTAATAGATAAGCTAGTCCTAGTACTAGTAGGAGACTATATTCTAAAGCAAAAGGATTAAATATTATATAGTAGGACCTATAAGGAAATAGAGATTAGGAGAGGAACTAAGACTAAATCTATAGCTAAAAGAGAAGGAGATCTATCTTAGATAAAGGACTAGGCTATAAGAGTAGAATATAGCAATATATTAAGCGCCTCTAGACTCCCTATCTAGAGATATTAAGAATAATTCTTACCTCCTTTATTTATATACGTTCTACGTACTTTTATTCTACGCTAAGTATAAGTAGTACTAGCCGTTATACCTTAACGCCTAATAAGCTACGCCTCTCGAGCTATATACTCCTAGCTTTTATAACTATCTCCTCTCTCTAATAGAGCTACCTTAGCTTATAGAGGAGACTATATATTTCTGTCGTCTTAGTATAGTATCTAGTACGTTCGTACTACTTCTTATATACGTAAGAGTTAAGTCGAGCCTTAGTTCGTAGCTAGTTACTATATAGTAACTCTCTATAGTAACGAGCTTATTAATAGTACGTACTATCGGCGCTCGCGCTATAAGGCGCCGGTATACTATAAATTCGTTATATGCCTCTCGCGTATTTTCTCTATTAACTATCTATATTTAGTAAGCTCTTCGTATCTAACTCGTACTATATACTTAACTATCTAGTACTTCCCTCGTACGCGACCTATAAGTAATATACCTCCTAGGAGAGCTACTACTACTCCCGCCGCCTCGGCTACTAACTGTCTCTCTTATATAGTAGACGACCTACTAAAGATAGAGGATAACAACTACTAGCGCTACCTCCTATATCTCGTAGATCGTAAGTCGCGTAGTTCGTATACGTATTATATACTTCGAGTCTACTAACTCCTTATACCTAGCTATCGAGCCGCGCTATAATAGCGATATAAAGCTCGGCTAGTAGCTAAACTATATTCGCTATAGCAAGTCTAACTATAAGTATGTCCGCGTTACTAATCTAGACCTTATAAAGTAGGCGTAGCGCGCGCACTACTACTACCGCCTACTACGTACGAGCAGGCGCGCTATACGCCTCTAGTAGCTCCGCCGCTATCTCGATAATATAGGCGAGGCTATTACTACTACTTTTAAGCGCCTATAGAGTAACTCGGGCAAGTCCGCCGGTATCTTCTCTATACTAAAGAAGGCTAGCGAGGCGCTAGCTACTAGTATACTCTCCGCTAACGAGCTCGTAGCGACGAGTATAGGCCTCGCTATCTAGCGTAGTATATTCGAGCTAGAGTATAAGATATATCTTATATCCTACTAGTCGCTTACTCCTCTCGTATAGTACTAATTTGTATAATAGAGGCTCCGCCTACTTAGCGCCTCTAGTAAGGCTCTAGACCTCGCCGTCGCCTCTACCTATTCTAGCTAGTCTACTTAGAACGAGGGAGAGCTCTCTAAGCTCGAGGTAGATAATAAGGAGGAGAGTAAGAAGAAGAATAATACTATAGACGTAGGTATAGGCAGCGAGTAGCCTATAGGCCTCGCGCTCTTCTTCTACTAGGCTCTCGTAGTACTCTTACGTCTCGCTAGCTCTAGGCTATATACTTCTATTACGCGTAGTATACGCTATACCTACGGGTACTATAAATAAATATCTTCTCTCCTCTTATAACGTCTTAGTTTTCTAAGTTCTTATATCTTAGCGGTTCTTATATCTTAGTAATACTTAGCGTTTAGAATTCTTAGAATTTTCTACTATTCTACTAACTACTAGTATTACTATTTCTTCCGTAGTTTCGCCTTACGTACGGGCTGCTTAGTTTCGCGTTACGCCTCGAATACGTTAAGTGCCTCGTAATCTCCGATATATTCTACCGGCTTCTAGGTATTATATTCCTCCGGCTATCTACGCTATTAAACTAGGTACTTCTTTACGCCTTTCTCTATATAGCTTTCTAGTATCCTCTCGACTTCCTATTTGCTTTACTCGTCTATAAGTAGTAGGCTAGTAGCCTACGTATCGCTATCTTACTAGAGTTCTAAGAGAGATACGTAGAAGATATTATAAATCTGCGAGCCGGTTAGTAGAGCTAGGCGGTACGCCTGCTTTCCGACTACGTTAATAACCTTAAATAGTCTAGCGAATCTATCTACTAGCTTCTTCGATAGTATCTTTAACTAGAGGTTCTTTATAGATAATAGGACTAAGTCGCTAACCTTAAATTCTATCGGCTAGTGCTTCTAATTAAAGTACTTAGCCTAAGATTCGCTTGCTTATTACTAGCGCTTAGTTAGCTCTTCGTAGTTCTGCTTTAACCTCTCTATAGTATTCTTCGCTACCGGTACCTCTTCTCGAAGAAGTATATCTCGAGCTTCGCCTACGTCTCTCTTACGCGTTTCTATAGAAAGATCTAGATTAAACCTATATACTATTCGAAATAGCGATATCTTAAGCGTAGTATTTACGCTATTATTATACGCGAATTCTACTAACGATAGGATAGACGCCTAGTCGTCCTATCGCTCGCTATAATAGATACGTAGGTACTACTTAAGCGTCTAGTTTGCGCGCTCGGTTTAACCGTTAGTCTACGAGTAGAATATAGTACTTAGCCTACGTTTTATATACGTCTCGTAGTAGAAGTCTAACTAGAACTAGCTAGTAAAGACTAAGCTTCTATCGCTTACGATACTAGCTAGTACGCTACGTAGTCGTATTATCTCGTTAATTAGGATATCTATAAGCTCTACGCTAGTATAGCGCTTTATCGTTCGGACGAAAGTTACTATCTTCGAGTAACGATCTATAATTATAAGAATCGCGTCGAAGATACGGCCGTTCTACTTACTAGGTAGAAGATCTATAATAAAGTCTATAGATAAATCCTTCTAAGAATAGTTAGGTAGTAGGAGCGTAGCTATCTTACTATAGAGGCGATAGCGCCTTACTTTTGCTTTCTAATAGCTACTATACTACTCGACGTACTACCTTACGTCGTTACTAACCTCCGGCTACTAGTACTTCCGCTTAACTAACTCTACTATCTTATCCTTACTAAAATAGCCCGCTAGGATATCGTCGTAGTATATACGGATTACCTACGTCCGTAATACTAGGTCGTTTAGTAGGTATAGGGCCTCTTCCCGGTATATATAGCTATCCTTAACGATATATTTCTCGTTCGCTATACCTTCGTATTCGGCCTACTCGTATAGTACTTTTGCTTTCGGATCGAGCTATACTAATATAGTAGTATACCTAATAATTATATCCGAGACGTTAGCGTACGGCTACTCTTATATAGTAATAGCGCTAGCGACTCGTAAGAGTAGAGCAAAGCTAAACGGACGAGCCGAACGGTTAACCGCCGCCGTAATATACCTACTATCGGGCAGCGCTACCCCCCCGCTCTTAACTACTACTATAACTACCTTTAGAGTATCTAACTTAGCCTAGTAAGTAGCTTTTATACGGGCAATAACTAGGCCGCTTATAGGTATAGTACTCTATACCTAGAGTTTCTACTATAGTAATAGTAGGAGGTTGCTTATCTCCTTCGCCTCTCGTACGTAGTCGCTATATCTAGATAGCGTATCGGCTAGGTTAAGCTTGCTAGCTCGATAGCTAATAGTAAAATTAAAAAGAGCGAGGAATATCGCCTACTTTACTTATCTACCTATTAACTACTTAACGCCTATAAATCTCTTAAGGTTAGCGTAATTAATAAGCACTTTAACCTTATACGTAGCGCCTTCGAGGTATAGTCGCTATACTTTAAATGCTTTAACTACTACGAGTAGTTCCTTATCGTAAACCTTATAGTTATATTTAGTATTAATTATCTTCTATAAGAAGAAGGCAATTAGATACTATTCCGCTTCGAATAGTTAGCTTAGGATACTAGCTACTACGAAGTCGGAAGCGTCGGTTTCGACTCGTAGACATAGCGTAGAGTTAAAGTATCTTAGTAGTAGTATAGTCTAAAATCGATTCTTTAGCTTATAGAACGCCTACTTCTTAGCTACTCTCTACTTAATTAGCCCTAGCTTCTTTCTATCCTTTATACTCTTTAATAGCGCTATTAAAGGTACTATAACTCTCGAATATCCGAAGATAAATCGATAGTAGAAGTTCGCGAATCTAAGGAAGAATTAAACCTCTATTAGCGTAGTTAGAGTTAGCTATAAGGCGATTACGGCTACCTTACTTAGATCTATCGTAACGCTACTAGTAGTTACTACGAATCTAAGGAAGTCGACCTTTTTCTAGAAGAACTTATACTTAGAACGCTATACGTAGAGTCTAAACTTATAGAGCCTCTTAAGTATAGCGTATACGTCTCGTACGTGTTCCTCGCGTATCCTACTATAGATTAGGATATCGTCTAGGTATACTATATAGCTTATATCGACTAGCTCTACTAGCGTATAGTTAATATATACTTAGAACGTCGCTAGTATATTCGTTAAGCTAAAGGGTATTACTTTATACTAGAAATAGCCGTAGCGCGTACGAAACGTAGTCTTCTAGTAGTTACTTAGCTTAATCCGAATATAGTAGTACGTATCGGCTAAGTCTAAGGACGTAAACTATATAGCTCCTATAAGCCTATCTAGCGTCTTACTAATTAGAGGTAGTAGATACCGGTTCTTAATAGTAATCTCGTTTAGCCTGTAGTAGTCGATATATAACTATAGCTTGCTATTATTCTTTAGTACGAATAGGATAGGCGTACCTACCTCGCTATCGGAACGCTCGATCTAATCGTACTCGAGTCCTATCTTTAGATACTCCTTAAGCTCGTCTAATTCTCGCTCCGACTAGTAATATAGTAGACGGAATAGTAGTATAGTTCTAGGCCGTAGGTTAATCGTATACTCTATGCTATTAACTAGCTTACTTCTTATTTCCTCTATCGGATTAAGAATATCGTTAAAACGACGGAACTCCTTAGAGATAGGCTTACTCTTATCGCCTATCTTGCTTAGGCTTACTATAAATACTACTAGTGCCTTCTAAAGATCCTTAAAGAATTTATAGGCTTCTCGGACTTCGAACTTGCTAAAACGATCGTTACTATATAGCTATTTATCTATAGCGCTACTAGCTAGTACGCGCTAAGCACGTCGCTATAGACGGCCTAAGATTACGTTAGGAGTTAGTATATTATATATATAGAAGATACTACCTATAGATCGCTCCTTACTACTAGAGTCTACGATCTATATACGTATATAGTACGTACTATAATAGTACCCTAATTTACCTATAAAGGTAGTAACTAGTAGTAGGGCTATATTCGGCCTTATTAGTAGGTTATACTATAGTATAAAGGCCCTTAATATTATATTAATATCTATAGTATTATCGAGAAGGAAAGCGGCCGGCTTGCTATCTAACTATATTTCGACTTCTCCTTCTACGTACGTTGCTAGTATACTCTAAACCGGTAGAGAGTTATTGCTATCTAGTTTAGCGCCGGTAACTCGCGCGTTATCTCCGGCGCCTTAGCTTTTTTCGCTCTCTACTCCTTCGCTATAGTTACTCTACGAATAGCCGGCTTATTATTATCTTTCTTAGAGTTCGGGTAGTTAGGACTAATATAGCTAACCTCGTTATATACGAAGTACGTAGGTTGCTAGCTCTTGCTCTTACTTTTGCCTCTACGTTTACTTTTCGGCTTACTACTATAGGTATCGCATTAGCTACTAGTCGAACCGGAGGCCTCTTTATAAGAAGTATTACTATCGGTACGCTTACGCTTAGCCTACTTATTCTCGGTATTACTATAATACGGCTTACGAGATATAGCCTTCTTAGCTTACTCGAGACGCCTTACTAGGGCGATAAGATCGGTACGCTTATTAGAGATAGTATAGTTCTTAATAATATCCTTACGTAGTAATAGCTTTAGTTTTACGAGGAACTAGCGTACTAGCTACGCCTTAGTATAGTTACCTAACTAAGACTCTAGATTACTAAGGTCTATTATAAACTATCGTACGCTCTAGCTCTTACTCTAGCGTATGTTCTCGTATTCTATAGTTACGAGAAGTATATAGTTTGCTTAATCTCCGACGATATCGTATAGGAATTAATAGAACTAAGACTAGGTATATTTCGTAGGTAGAACGCCTAGGTATTTATTATACTATACCTCTTACGCTTCGCCTACGAGGTATATAATACCCGTAATTACCTTCTAGTAATCCATCGGAAACCTCTTTAGTATAGCTATAAAGTTTACCTCGAGAGTATAGATAAATTCGTATACCTCCTTTATAGTCTTACTCTTAAAGAGCTTAGGCGTACGTAGCTTAATAGACTCGTATAAGCTATACTCGTCGCTTTCGGAACGTACGCTACTCGTATAACTTACGGACGCGCTGCCTTACTAAGGTATTAGCTATCCGAGGCCTAGCGCTATCGCGCTTAGCTATACTAGTAATTTAATTATCTATACCTCTCTTAGTAAGCGTTCGTTCTTAGCCTTAAGAGTACGGATCTCTAGCTATTCGTATAACGTATTATTTTTAGCTTAGAGGCGTCTACGTATTATATACGCGTTACTAGCGTCGTCGGCCTTATCTATATCCTCGTCCTATTCCTCTTTAGCTTATACTATTCCGGATTCTAATATCTCTTCGATATAGCCTAATAGCTATCTATCGTTTAGTACGTCGTCGTCGCAATTAGTCCGCTAGGCAGATACGTTTCGTATAAGTATAATAGGCCTTAATAGATCGCTACTCTCGATAAGGTAGAAGAATTATAATTATAAGAGTAGAATATAGTAATATATTAAGCGCCTCTAGACTCTCTATCTAGAGATATTAAGAATAATTCTTACCTCCTTCGTTTATATACGTTCTACGTACTTTTATTCTACGCTAAGTATAAGTAGTACTAGCTATTATACCTTAACGCCTAATAAGCTATACCTCTCGAGCTATATACCTCTAGCTTTTATATAGGCCTAGAGCTAAAAGCTTATAATATAGTAATAAGATAAGTACTTTAGAAGAAATAGAGAGAATATAGATAGAAGGAGGAGCCTAGTACTAAGTATTATAAGGTATTCCTAAGCTAAGTCTAAGACTAAGAATAGGAGTAGATTTAGGAAGCCCTATTAGAGGTTTAGGAGTCTATATTTATAGTAATTGCTCCTTAAGTCTCTATATAGAGACAAGAGGTGCCTATTCTAAAGTCCTATAAAGAGGTAATTTAGGATTCTAAATAGAAATATATATAGAAGAATATAGTCTAAAAGGAACTAACTATATTAAGAAGTAATAATACCTAAGTAAAGGTTATTCTACCTAAAGAAGCAAACCTTATTATATCTAAGTAGGTATTTAATATAAAGAGATTAATTAGTAGAGCTATTAAGAAGTTTAAGGTAAGACTAGTTATAAGAGGTTTCTTTTAGAAGTTTAAAGTTAATTTCTAAGAGACCTTTATACTAATAGTTAGGTATAATACCTTAAGAGTATTTATAGCTATAGTTTATAAGAAGGATCTAGAACTCTACTAAGTAGATATAAATAATATATTTACTAAGAGCAAATTTTAAGAAGAAATCTTTATAATTCTACTACTAGGAGTTAAGGTTCTACCTAATATAGTCCTATAAATCCTAAGAAGCTTATATAGACTAAAGTAAGTAGTAAGAGACTAGAACAAACTCTATATCTTAAAGTTAAAATAGATTAGGTTTATATAATTAGAAGTAGACCTATACCTTCTTATCTACTAGGAAAGGAATATTCTAATTCTAACCTATATAGATAATATTCTAATTATAGTACTAAAGCTAGGAGATATACTTTAGTTTAAGGAATAGCTAGGCAAGGTATTTAAGATTAAAGATCTTAGAGAACTAGAGAAAATCCTTAGAATAAGATTAATAAGAGATAGATAAGCTAGAACTCTAAAGCTTAATTAAGAATACTTTATCTAGGAGAACCTTATAAAGCTAGGAATAACTAAGAAGATAGCTAACCTAACTCTCTTACTAATAGATAGTTATAATAGCCTAAAACTAATAGGCTTATATAATAAGAGAGGGAATAAGATAGAGTACTAAAGCTAAACTAGTATCTAGATATAGCCTATAGTTATAATAAGACTAGATATTACTTTCTCTCTTAGAAGGTTAAGCTTATATATCTTAGACCTAACTAAGAAGTATATATAAGCTCTAAAGAAACTAGTAAGATACCTAAAGTTATCCTAAGACTTAGAACTAATATTTAGAAGAAATAGAGGAAGCCTAATAGGATATTTAGACTCTAACTATATAATAGATAAAGTAGATAGAGTCTTAATCCTTAGGAGTATCTTCTTCCTTTATAGAGCCCTAGTTTCTTAGATAAGTAGGAAGTAAAAGTCTATTATAATATTAATAATAGAAGCTAAGTATATAGCTATAAATATATATATAAAGCAATCTTAGTTCCTAGTAGTACTCTTAAAGAAGATAGACTATATAGAGTTAGTAGGAGAGTACCTATTCTAACTAACTATAAAAGCATATTCTAATATAGTAAGAGAACTAAAGCTAGTATAAATTATAGGAGATAATTAGGTAGCTTTAACTCTTATTAAGGATATATATATATATAAGAGATCTAAATATATTAATATTATATATAACTATATTAGATATCTCTAGTAGTAGAGGAAGGTTATAGTAGAATATATTCTAATAAAAGAAATAGTTGCTAATAGCCTAACTAAACTAAAGAATAGGCTATAGTTTTAGGAGTTTATAAGACAACTCTAGCTTATATAGGGAAAGGCAAAAGATTTATACTCTAACTATAGATTAAACTCTAGACCTTAGGATAATTAACAAAAGATATATACTATAATATTAGAGATATTACGGTAAGTATAAAACTAAGCCTAGGAGTTATACTATAGGAGAAGTAGCTTGCTATATATAATAAGTAATTAGGATCTAGGAATTTATATATAGTCTAAAAAGGGAAAAGCCTAGAGGAGAAACAAAAGGTATATACTCTAGTATTAACGTTACTACGGTACCTACGATACTAGGCTAAGGAGTTAAACTAAGATAGATTAGGTATATAGCTCTAACTATATAACTATAGCACCTAATAACTTATTATAATTTAGAGATAGATTTAAATATAGGAATATAGGCAGAAGACTATCTAGCCTAAGTAGGAGTATTAGAAAGTATAGTCTAGTTAGATATTCTAAGAGATACTTTAGAGATTAGAATTAGGTAATATAGGTTATATAATACTAGGTTATATAACCTAGCTAATACCTATCTTAGAAGTAAGATATAACCTATAACTAACTAATATAATTAACTCGGTTAGTTCCTACTTATTATCTCTACTTCTACTATATTATATCTATCCGACGAGTGCCTACGAGAATATAATTTAATATTTAGGTTATATTTCTCTTCTATTTTAGATAGTAGAAGTTAAAGTCTCCTACTACTATATAGCTTACTTTTATATCCTCTAGAGTTTATAATAGTACTTTTTAGAGTATAGAGATAGTCCCTTCTTATCTATAGCTTATTAGCTCTAAGAGGTTATAGTAGTTATAGATAGAGATAGTTCCTATAGGTATCTAGACTTAGATAGTTACTAAGTTACCTATATTATAGAAGAGTAGTTTCTAGCTATTAGTTCTAATTTTGTCTAATATAAGTATTACTACTCTTAGGTTCTACTAGAGTAGGAGGACTATAAAGTATCCTTTCTTAGCTTTAGTTCTACTATTTATAGTATTAAGCTATAGTTCTTATAGTACTATTACTATAGCCTCTTCTATAGCTTAGCTATCTAGTAGTAGAGT
Organism: Cercospora beticola; assembly: GCF_033473495.1. Lineage (NCBI taxonomy): Eukaryota > Fungi > Ascomycota > Dothideomycetes > Mycosphaerellales > Mycosphaerellaceae > Cercospora > Cercospora beticola. The sequence continues at coordinate 600,276 of NC_088942.1, forward strand.
TTAGGTAGTATTTAACCTATTAATATTATATTAGTAGATTATTAGAGTTTAGCTACTTATAGGATTTATAGGATTCTTAGGAGAGGAGCTTAATTAAGTTAATATCTATATCTTCCTAGAGAGTACTTATTACTCTTTAAGTATCCTTATTCTTCTATATAAGAGGGAAGTAGAGCTTACTTACTTGCCTCCTACTAGCTATTACTATTACTATAGTACCTAGGAGCCTATCTTTATATCTAATATCTCTCTATAGAGGCTTAGCTAGTAGAGCTTTCCTCTTAAGAATTATAGGTTCTATAGTACTATCTCCTTATATTAGGCCTAAGGCTACCTTCTATTACTTTTTAAACTACTCTAAGAATGCTCTTACTTTAGCTTTTATAGTAGCTTTATAGCTATATTAGAGGGAGTATACCTTATAGTCTCTCTTATAGTTATAGTATTTAATTTTCTTCTTCTTATAGCTATCTATTCTATACTTCTCTATATAGTTTCTATATATTTCTACTATAGCTTTATAGTAGGTAGTAATATACCTAAAGCTATTATACTTAAGGTATTATATAATCCTCTACTATAAGTAGTATAGTTCTACTATATACTATATTAACCTAATAGTAATACCTCTTCTATATATTTCCCTTATAGTCTATCTATTCTATACTACTATTACTACTAATAAGAAGTTAGTCTCTCCTTTTACTTTCTAGTTCTTAAGCTAAAAGGCCTTCCTAATTTTAAGCTTATCTAGGAACTAGATAAGGTTATCTTAGTCGAGCTAGACCTAGCTATTTATATCCTCTAGCTTCTAGGATATCCTAATACTATATATAATTACCTAGGTACTTAGTATCTCTACCTAGGCCTCTAGGTATATAGCTTTAGGCTAAGATTAGTCCTTCTCTAGCCTACTTTTCTCTTCTTCTCTATAGAGAATAACTTTAAAGTCTCTACTTAGGAGCTTTTATATAGCTTTAAACTATTATACTTCTAGTTTCCTTCTAAGCTCTTTATAGCTTATCTTCTTTACTATCTCTCTTTCTTTTTAGTTTTCTATCCTTACTAAGATAGTTATAGATACCTAAAGCTAGAGCCTTAGTATTATATATCTAATTTAGGCTATCTAGATCTATATTTTAGAAATAGTAGTATTAGGTATTAGGCGGCTCTAGAGAGTATTCTAGATAGCTTAAAGAGTCTAGGACTCTTCCTAGTAGAAAGCGAGATAGAGGAGAGCCTATTAGGCCTATTAGAGAAGAAGGAGAGTTAGAAAAAAAGAAAGGATTATCTAGATATCGAGGTAACTCTAGATCTATTCTATAAGTATTTTTAGGTTCTTTTAGATTATTAGTTTTAGAGTATTAGTATTAGTAGTTATTTTCTAGTCTTACTAGCTAGAGAGAGGTAGTTACGAGTAGGTTTAAGCTACCTAGAAGTTAGAGTTATAAATTCCTTCTTCTAGGCTCCCTTCTCTACTCGTAGTATTATAGTATTAGTCGAGAGGAGTTATTACGTATTAGGAGGCCTTAAGGCCTCCCGCCGTCGTCGTCGTTGCCTACTAGAGTACGTTTATATTTTTATAAAGTAAGTATATTAATAATATTATTAATTAGTACTAGAGTTTACTAATTATATAGTATACTTAACTCTAGCTATATATAAGGCTATTCGGGTATAGGCTAGTAGATATTTATACTACTTTAAAAGAAGCTCTATATTAGAAGAATTACTCTATAAGTAAAAGAAATAGTACGTTTCTAGCTCTAAAAACGTTTTAATAGTATATACGTCTCCTATTCGGGTTCTTAGAAGATATATAGTAGCTATCGAGAACCTTACTAATAGTTCTATAATAGCTAATCTATATCCGTCCGCTATTAGTTAGATATCTCTAGATATATATCTATTACCTAATACTTTAAATAGTATAGAGAGTACTACCTCTATATATTATTCCGAGTAACTTCTATAAAGTCCTAGTAAGTACTTCGTAATAAGAGCTCTCTACTTTAATTAGCTAAAGGCTTATATAAACTTACTCGAAGTAGTTATACCTACTAATAAAGCGTTTAAGTCGAGCGTTAGGATTAGACTAGGAAGCGATAGAGCTCTTCTTTAACGCCGATATATTTAGGTCTCTAATATTATAAGTAGCGAAGTCGCTATAGTATAACTTTATTCTATTTATATCGGACTAGCTTCTCTATAAACTATATTACTATTTTTAATATTATACGAAGATATACTCTATTATATTAATATTTATTTTAAGCGTTACTATTAAAAGATAAGATTTAACGACTATAAGACTCTAATTACTATCGAATTATATTCTCGTAGGCACTCGTCGGATAGGTATAATATAGTAGAAGTAGAGGCGATAAGTAGGAACTAACCGAGTTAATTATATTAGTTAGTTATAGGTTGTATCTTACTCCTAAGATAGGTATTAGCTAGGTTATATAACCTAGTATTATATAACCTATATTACCTAATTCTAATCTCTAAAGTATCTCTTAGAATATCTAACTAGACTATACTTTCTAATACTCCTACTTAGGCTAGATAGTCTTCTGCCTATATTCCTATATTTAAATCTATCTCTAAATTATAATAAGTTATTAGGTGCTATAGTTATATAGTTAGAGCTATATACCTAATCTATCTTAGTTTAACTCCTTAGCCTAGTATCGTAGGTACCGTAGTAACGTTAATACTAGAGTATATACCTTTTGTTTCTCCTCTAGGCTTTTCCCTTTTTAGACTATATATAAATTCCTAGATCCTAATTACTTATTATATATAGCAAGCTACTTCTCCTATAGTATAACTCCTAGGCTTAGTTTTATACTTACCGTAATATCTCTAATATTATAGTATATATCTTTTGTTAATTATCCTAAGGTCTAGAGTTTAATCTATAGTTAGAGTATAAATCTTTTGCCTTTCCCTATATAAGCTAGAGTTGTCTTATAAACTCCTAAAACTATAGCCTATTCTTTAGTTTAGTTAGGCTATTAGCAACTATTTCTTTTATTAGAATATATTCTACTATAACCTTCCTCTACTACTAGAGATATCTAATATAGTTATATATAATATTAATATATTTAGATCTCTTATATATATATATATCCTTAATAAGAGTTAAAGCTACCTAATTATCTCCTATAATTTATACTAGCTTTAGTTCTCTTACTATATTAGAATATGCTTTTATAGTTAGTTAGAATAGGTACTCTCCTACTAACTCTATATAGTCTATCTTCTTTAAGAGTACTACTAGGAACTAAGATTGCTTTATATATATATTTATAGCTATATACTTAGCTTCTATTATTAATATTATAATAGACTTTTACTTCCTACTTATCTAAGAAACTAGGGCTCTATAAAGGAAGAAGATACTCCTAAGGATTAAGACTCTATCTACTTTATCTATTATATAGTTAGAGTCTAAATATCCTATTAGGCTTCCTCTATTTCTTCTAAATATTAGTTCTAAGTCTTAGGATAACTTTAGGTATCTTACTAGTTTCTTTAGAGCTTATATATACTTCTTAGTTAGGTCTAAGATATATAAGCTTAACCTTCTAAGAGAGAAAGTAATATCTAGTCTTATTATAACTATAGGCTATATCTAGATACTAGTTTAGCTTTAGTACTCTATCTTATTCCCTCTCTTATTATATAAGCCTATTAGTTTTAGGCTATTATAACTATCTATTAGTAAGAGAGTTAGGTTAGCTATCTTCTTAGTTATTCCTAGCTTTATAAGGTTCTCCTAGATAAAGTATTCTTAATTAAGCTTTAGAGTTCTAGCTTATCTATCTCTTATTAATCTTATTCTAAGGATTTTCTCTAGTTCTCTAAGATCTTTAATCTTAAATACCTTGCCTAGCTATTCCTTAAACTAAAGTATATCTCCTAGCTTTAGTACTATAATTAGAATATTATCTATATAGGTTAGAATTAGAATATTCCTTTCCTAGTAGATAAGAAGGTATAGGTCTACTTCTAATTATATAAACCTAATCTATTTTAACTTTAAGATATAGAGTTTGTTCTAGTCTCTTACTACTTACTTTAGTCTATATAAGCTTCTTAGGATTTATAGGACTATATTAGGTAGAACCTTAACTCCTAGTAGTAGAATTATAAAGATTTCTTCTTAAAATTTGCTCTTAGTAAATATATTATTTATATCTACTTAGTAGAGTTCTAGATCCTTCTTCTAAACTATAGCTATAAATACTCTTAAGGTATTATACCTAACTATTAGTATAAAGGTCTCCTAGAAATTAACTCTAAACTTCTAAGAGAAACCTCTTATAACTAGTCTTGCCTTAAACTTCTTAATAGCTCTACTAATTAATCTCTTTATATTAAATATCTACTTAGATATAATAAGGTTTGCTCCTTTAGGTAGAATAACTTTTATCTAGGTATTATTACTTCTTAATATAGTTAGTTCCTTTTAGACTATATTCTTCTATATATATCTCTATTTAGGATCCTAAATTGCCTCTTTATAGGACTTTAGAATAGGTACTTCTTGTTTCTATATAGAGACTTAAGGAGCAATTACTATAAATATAGACTCCTAAACCTCTAATAGAGCTTCCTAAATCTACTCCTATTCTTAGCTTTAAACTTAGTATAGGAATGCCTTATAATGCTTAGTACTAGGCTCCTCCTTCTATTTATATTCTCTCTATCTCTTCTAAAGTACTTGTCTTATTACTATACTATAAGCTTTTAGGTCTAGGCCTAGTTCTTTATCTAAAATAGATCTCCTTCTCTTTTAGCTATAGGTTTAGTCTTAGTTCCTCTCCTAATCTCTATTTCCTTATAGGTCCTACTATATAATATTTAATTCTCTTGCTTTAGAATATAGTCTCCTACTAGTACTAGGACTAGCTTATCTATTAACTTTCTAGCTTAGCTTAGGTAGTTTAGTAGTTCTACTTTTCTTCTACTAGAGTTATAGTTCCCTAGAGTTTTCTTCTTCTAGATTCTCTATTCTCTAGTACTCCTCCTTATCCTTTAGTAGAGATAGTAACTATATAAAGAGTATTTAGCTAGGACCTATAGGTTTAGTTACTATAGCTATAAGTATAGTAGCTATAGAAGGTATAACTACTATTAGCTTCTTTAGAGGTCTACTAACTAGGTTTCTAATAGGTATACTACTTACTTAATTAAGCTTAGGAATATTTAGCTCTATATCTCCTCCTTTCTTATACTTAAACTAAGTAGTAGTATTATAGGCTTTAATAGCTCTTATATTAAGCTCCTAGAAGAGCTATATTTTAGTAGTATTAGGAATATACCTAATAAATATAGCTTCTTTACCTCTATTTATTAGTTTGTCTAATCTTATTTCTACTAGCTAGGACTTAGGATCTATATTAACTACTACTTTATAACCCTAAACTCTAAAGTGTAATACTAAGAGTTAAATGCCTAAAAAGGCTTCCTTAGGTAATACTTTAAATCTATTAATTTCTAGGCTATTAGGAAGGGAATTTCTAATAACTATATAGGCTACTAAGGCTTCTAGCTAGAATTTAATAGGTATATAGGCATCTTCTAGTATTACTCTTATATAGTCTTTAGAGGTTTAGATTAACCTCTTAACTACTCTATTCTAGATAGAGTTATATACTTTAGTTATATAGAAGGAAATTCTATATTCCTTCTCCTACTACTTTAGTATAGTAAGAAGCTCTCTTACTCTATTACTCCTTATAATCTAGAGGGGATTTCCCGATTATAGCTTAGCTTTTACTTTCTAGTCTTTAAGGATACTTAGTATATCTTCTCTAGACTTTATTAGGAAAGTCTATTTCTTTCTTAAGAAGTTATTAATAATCTTAAGCTACTATTTATATCCTAATCTTAAAATAAGTAAAGGACTATAGATATTAATAGAAACTAGAGACAACCTTTAAGGTTTCCTTTCTATTTCTTTCTCTCTATATTTCTTTATTTTTACTAAGGAATATACTCTATAAGGTTAGTATTCCTTTAGAATAGGAATCTAAGCCTTTAAGTTAGATATCTTATATAGGTTTCTAAGAAGACTCTCTCTAAAATATATAAGTCTCCTATACTAAAGCTTCTACTATTCTTAGGTCTTTTCTTAGGCTTTAAAGGTATAGGCTTTATTCTCTTATTTTTAATTAAAGTATAATATTACAAGCTCCTATAGTATATTATTAATCTCCTTAATAAATAGTACTCCTCCTAATAGTTTTATCTAGATAACTAGTTTCCTAGATAATAAAATAAGTATAAATTTTAGTAGTTAAATACTATACTACTAGCTAAATTAGTTCTAAGAAACAAGATTTACTCCTAGACTAGGTATAAAGAGAATATTCTTAAGAATAATCTGTTTTCCTCTTTTCCTACCTATTACTATATTTCCTATATATATAGCTATTAGATAGCTACCTCTAACCTTAATCTACTTTTTCCTCTAAAGAGGTTTTAGTTCTCTAAAAAGTAATTCTTAGTTAGTTATATATAATAAAGTATAGGAGTTAAGTAGCTATCTTAATAGTATATACTTGCCTTTTGCTTCTATAGTTAAGTATATAACTTTATTAATATTATTATCCTCTAATAGAAATTAAGATACTTTAGATACTATAGAAGGCTCTATATCTTCTTAGGTAGTATATACCTTTTTAGAAAACTTCTTTAAGGTTTGTCTCTTCTTAAGAGATTAGACTTTTAAGTTAAGTTTCTTTACTATTTCTTTTAATGCTTCTTTATCTAGTAAAGATCTCCTTCTAAATATACTCTCTTTAGGTAGTATTCTTCTCTTCTCTACTCTACTAGCCTATCTTAAGTTAATAGTTCTCTTAGCTTTATTAAGATATAGATACTTAGTAATACTTCTAAAATGCTCCTCCTTATAGAGATAGTATTTTAGCTTTATGCTTTAGATCTCTCTTCCTTTAGCAAATATTACTATTTCTTATAACTAGTATCTATACTATATTAACTCCTCTACTTTAAGAAGTTAGAGGATTTCTTTAGAGTTTAAGTCCTTCTAAGCTTAGATAGTCTGCCTTATACTTTTATACTTAGCTAGGAGTATAAAGAGCAGATACTTAATCCTTATATTAGGAGTCTTATAGTATAACTCTCTCTAGTTAATCTCTATAATCCTTCTTCTAAGATTACTAAAATAGATCTATAATTTCTTAATTATATCCTCTAGTTCTATTTTAAAGGTTATAAATTCTTAGATAATAGCTATTATATATACCTATTAGACTTTGCTATATTTCCTATATAGCTTTATCTAGATATTATATACTCTTATTTTATCTATTATCTTATCTTAGTTATCTATATAAAGACTTTCTATTAGAATATAGATTACCTTTATATTATCCTTCTACTATTTTAAGCTAAACTCTAAAAATATAGTGCCTTTCCTTTTACTTAATAAAGCCTTAGATGCTTTAGATTTAGCTAGAGTAGGTACTAATAATCCCTTTAAGTCTAAGATTATCTAGAAGATATCTTTTCTTCTAAGTATATTCTCCTATAGCTTAAACTATAGTCTCTAGTTCTCCCTTATTAGGATTAGTATTCTCCTCCTATCTAATTTACTTATTAAATCTATTTCTATAAAATTAAATAAACAAATCTAAACTCTAGAAATATAAGCTCTTTTAATCTAATTAGTAGCTTCTAGATTTCTGCCTTCTCTAGTTACTAAGACTCTTCTCTTTTAGCTAAGGTATCTAAGGACTCTTCTCTTTTATAGAAGTTAGTTAGGTTCTTAGGTAGAGAACTTCTAAAAGATCTACCTTCTTAGAAGAGTACTACTAGCTAGTTCTAAGGTATTAGTAGTACTTAGTACTTAGGCCTAGTCTTATCTACTTAGGTACTATAGTCTAAAGCTAATTCTTTTCTCTTTATACTCCTTTAGTATACCTCTCTTTTAAAGTAGAGTATACCTTACTAGGCTTTTCTCTATCTTACTTACCTTTTAGGGACTTCTAGCTTATAACTAGGATCTTCTAAAGCTTTAAGGTAGTATAGATAGGATATGCCTCTAGTCTCTCTTATACTCTTTTCCTACTTCTCTATCTAGTTAATACTATAGGTCCTATAAGAGGTAATACGTATTACTTTAAAAATAAGAAGGCTAACTCTTTCTACTTAGGGCTCTCTATAAACCTAGGCTTATAACCTGTCGAATTATATTCTCGTAGGCACTCGTCGGATAGGTATAATATAGTAGAAGTAGAGGCGATAAGTAGGAACTAATCGAGTTAATTATATTAGTTAGTTATAGGTTATATCTTACTCCTAAGATAGGTATTAGCTAGGTTATATAACCTAGTATTATATAACCTATATTACCTAATCCTAATCTCTAAAGTATCTCTTAGAATATCTAACTAGACTATACTTTCTAATAATTACTATATATAGTACTAAGTTTCGAAATAATTTATATACTAACTTCGATTCTTACTACTTTACTACTACTATACTTAAGATAAAAGAGGCGTATAAGAAGTTCCGCTTTACTCTTACTTAAGTATATATACTAGTCGAAGAGATTCTTCGAACTAAGTATCTAAGAACGCTAGCCTACTTTTTCGAAGTTTTTATTTACCTTATCTAGAGTAAACTCTCTAAAGTAACTTTGCTACTACGAGACTATATTATAAAAATATCTACGAGAATCGCTAGAAAGGCATCTATTTATACTCGAATATAGTAGCTTCTATATTAAATAGATATAGAATATATCGAAGAGGCTATAGTATAAGCCTAGAAGTATATAGTCGATATATTTAATAAAAAGTTAAGTATAATCTATCGACTTATAGTATCTATATATCTAGACTATATAAAGCAAGTAGTTATATATTACTTAGAAGAAGAATAGCTTCTTTAATATCTCCTTAACTACTTTAGAGATATAAAGAGACTTCCGACTCTACGAGTTATACTAAACTTAGTAAATAATCTAAATAAGTAGAGACGTTATAGTAAAGTAGAGGAATTAGTAAAGGAAGTCTAGTTAATATTATAGAACGATAAGTTATATAGTAGGAGAGTCGTAAAGAGTATAGAATATCTAAAAGTAATATTATATAGCTAGTTCTTATAGAGTAAAGCTAAGGAAGTAGAAAATTATCTATAAGAGGCAATAGATATAATTATATAAGAGTAGAGACTATATTATTCTTAGACTCTTAAATTTATAAATATTCTAAAGAGTTAGCTTCGAGTCTAGGATCGCGAGAATAATACTAGAACGCTATAAGTAGAAATCGATATATTAATAGACTTAAGAGAAAGAGACGAAATTAATATATAGATCGATTAGATTTTTTTTCTAGAAGGACTATAAGTAGAGCTAAAAGAGAGTACGATTCGTAAGTAAATAAATATAGTAATCTTATAAATTTCTTACTAGTAGTTCTAGTAGCTCGATCGGGTTTAGCTTAATAGTACCTCGGCTATTACCTCTCTACTCCTATATCTTTCTATTATTATAGGCTCGTCTATATAGCTCCGATTCTCCTCTTATTATAGATAGGTATTCGATAATATCGACTATTCCTTATACTTATCTAGTAGTAAAAGATATTACTATCTTCTTTTACTATATTACCGAGTATTCTAATAAAGCCGAGCTATTAGGATTACTAATATAGTATCGCCTAGAGAAGGAACTATATCTATATATAGCGCCGCGGCGCGTATAGCTATACTTAGAACTCGTAGATAAAGAAGAGCTTACGACCGATAACCTACTAGTAGTAGATATTATTATTACTAAAAAGGCGCTAAACTCTAGCTTAGACTATATCTAGAAGAGTAGGCCTAGAGGAATTTAAGTTCAGAAAGTAAAGTTTCGTAGAAGGATTAATTAGTATATAATAGTAGTTAACGTTCTATTCGGTAAAGATATAGTCGACCTATAACTACGATAGGTACTTATATAATTATTACTTCGACTAGATAGTCTGCCCGAGATACCTATAGCTAGACTATCTATTTACTATAGCCGAGCGAATTCGACTCTATATTTATATCTATTATTAAGAACTAGAAAGGATAGTAAGTTTAAGATTATTTAGATATCTAATATATATATAGTTACTAGTATAGATATATATAAAGATATAGTCGATACTATAGGAGAGTATCTACTAGAGAGTATAGTAGACCTATTAATAGTAAAATTTATTAGGAATACTCTCGATAGTAAGAAGTCTAATCTTATAGTTCTTACTAAAGATTAGCTATATTATAATATCCTCGATATATAGTTAGCTCTCTTTAAGATAGCTACTTCTATAATTAGTCGTTTACTTCCGTTCGTAGCTATATTTAGTAATTATAATAGCGAGAGCGTTTACGTACTATTTCGTAAGTAATATCTTTTCTACTACTAGAGTATATCTCTTATAGCTAACTCTAGTTAGTTATTATATTATAGAGGAAGTATAGATATCGATACTACGAGAGTTACCTCTTAGTCTATATAATCTAGGCTCCGAGTATATCGATAGCGTAGGAAACTTCTACTTTTAGATACTAGTACTCGAAGGTTCTAATCTTTCTTTATTAACTCTATTCTTCCTAGACTTATATAGCTAGATACTAAATAAGATATATAACTCTAACTACTACCTAATAGAGTAAAGCTAAATCGACTAGTTTACGAGTACCTACTAAGCGCTAAGAAACGTATATAAAGCTTAAAATAATACTAATAAGTAGCTACTCTCTATAGTCTTCTAGTATATACCTCTTCTAGAATTTAGAGACTATTATTTATATATATATAATAGTTACTATAGAGAACTCTCTAAAGGCCTAAGTTTAAATTCTTACTTTTATAATATATTAGTCCGAGAAGGAATAGTAGCGCTAGGTTATAGTTACGATTACGTAAATAACTTTTATATACTACTACTAAATTAAGCGATTTGTAATAAGAAAATATCTACGCTACTCGGTCCTTAGCTATATTATAGAGGTACTACTAGATATAGGAGGTATTATTTATATAGTAGAAAACGTTTCTATCGACGAATACGAGTCTAGGAACTCGAACTATATATAGGAAGCCTAAGGACTTAGAAGCGTATTAAGTATCTAGTAGAAAGAGTAAATAAGATTATACTTATAGAGTATAGGAAGATTCTTAATTTCTAAGAGATATATAGGAGTTATATAGTTAATTAAGATATTACTACTATTTATAAAACTATTCTTATAACTTTACCTATATTATCTAATTATACTTTACCTAACGACTATACTAATAGCTCGCCTCTTTCGAGATATAAAGAGTAGATTAACTACTTTTTAGCTATAGAGATATTATATTTAGCTAGTATTACTTATATAGGTTCTCTATTAGCGACTATAGTATACTAGCGTAGTAGTCTATAGCTAAAGAACGCTCGGCGTACTTTTCTAAACTCGAACGAGGTCTAGTAACTAGCTAGAGAATTATAGTAAGAAGCTCGGTATATAGATACTAAAAGATTACTACTAACCTTCTACGAAAGATTCTCTAATTATATTAGAGGATATTACGAGTATATAATACTAACGTAATACTAACGTAGACTTATAACTACTTCGAATAAGTATATATAGATAAAGTATAGAGAGCAAGAAGAACTATTCTACTAACTACTATTATCTACTAGTCGAAGGATATATTCTCTAGTATTACTCTCTACTACTTATATCTACTTAGAATCTTCTATTAATTCGGTCGATAAAGTATAAAGTAGATCGAGAACCGAAGATACGAACTATTCTAGATACCTTAGTAGTCTCTTATAAATCTATTTATAGTATCTTTATATAAACTCTAAGTACTTTATCCTTAGTATAGCTATCGAGGCTTTTTAATAATAGATAGTAACGACGAAGGATATTTTATATATAATCGAATATAAGAAAGAAACTCTAGGTACTAAGATAAGAGTATTATTTAAACTTATTTACTATACGATCGAGACTACTATAAGCTATACGAATCGAAGGAAAATAAAGAGTATAAACTAAAGGAAGAGTAAGTCTATAAGATAAATTATCGTATATACTATTATAAGTATCTATATCTAAGGAATATTTATTTAACTATAATAGCGAGAAATAAAGCTTTAAATCTAGAAGTAGATATAGCTAGCGATAATATATTAGACTATAATTATAGCTCTATAATTAACGAGACCTTAGCTTAGAATATCTAGAATAGGATTTTCTTCGCTAGAGATTATAGTAAGGTACGTACCGAAATAGCTATTACTTACTTATATTTCTTATAGCTCGTTATAGTCTACTATTATAGTATAATCTATATACCTCTAGTACTATAGTATAAAGTAGTAGTAAAGTAGTCTTAGAATAGTTAGTAAAGGACGTAGATTTAATAGAAATATAATAGAATACTTTATATAGCTAAGCCTCTTCTAGAGTATTTCGAATAGTATAGAATTATATAGAACGAACGTTATACGTTAGTCTAGTCTACTAGGTATTCTTCGGTTAATAGCTATAGCTTATATACTTCTATTAGTAAGAGAGTCGAGGAGTATATAATATATAAAAATACTGCTAAAGTTTATAGAGTATTATATCTTAAAAATTAAATAAATAGTTAGGTAGACTATATAGAAACGACGTAGCCGGTAATAGATATCCTATAATTTTAGCGCCTTAAAAGTTATAATTTAACTATATATAATATATTAAAGAGGATATAATAGTAGTAGGTTGTCGATTTATAATCCGAGTATTAGAATAGAGCTAATTATAACTCCTAGTTATAAGTCTAAAGTATTAATAATATTAGAGTAGTATAAGAAGCGACGCTAACGTAGCTCTATAGCCGATTTTACTTATAGTAGCCTATAGCTCTTCGTCGAGTAAGTTTAAAGAAATATTCCTATATAAATAAATCCTATATAAATAAATTCTATATAGATATTATTTCTACTAGGAATCTTATATATTAATTCGCTATAATTCGGAAATCGAAACCGGAAGGTTATAGGCCCGGATAAAGGAACTAATCGTAGCGTAATTTAGTCTAAATAGATTCGGAAATATTATACCTAGGCTAGAATTCTAAATCCGGGACTCGAATACCTATACTCGCCTATATAGTCGTACTTATATTTAGGATCTAGGAAATAGTAAGATAATTTAATTCGATTTAATTTAATTTAATTAATTTCTACTCGGTTATAGCCGCTACGAAGGTAGCTATACTTAGAAGTAAAGGTATAGTAGTCTACCGACGCTATTCTAAATAGAAATAGCTCTACTTCGCTAATATTACTATAGTAAATAAAAACCGGCCGACCTCTTTACTCTTACTCTACTCCTTAACTACTATCTATCCTTACTACTAAGCTCTTCTAAGTAGTAGTTTACTCTCTACTAATTACTATATACTAGGCTCCTCGAAGCTATATCTTATCTTTTCGCTATCTATATATCTACTATCTCTACTTAGCGCTCGACGTTATCTACTCCTTCCCGATTCTATTATACTCTAGGATCTATATCTATTCTATAAAACAGATAGTCTTTATAGTTAGCTTATAGCTATTTAGTATACCTCGGAGGTTAGTATAGCTAAGTAATCTACCGAAGTATTCCTTACGTAGGTTATATAGTCGGCGATATATTAGGACTACCTATCGGATAGTTTATTATCCTTCGCGATAGTAGTATAGAGACTCCTAGACTCCGAGAACGTTATAGTTAAAAAGGAAGTCCTAGAGTTCGACTTTCTTAGTATAGAGCTAAATAAGTAACGTACTTTCCCGCTTAGATAAGCTACTATAGAGTTAGAGAGTTCTTTTACTCGAGATTAGAGTATATCTAAATAAGAATCTCCTTATTGTTCCTATATACTATATACTCTACTACTTCTTCTTAGCTTCTTCTCGACTCTTTTACTTTAGTATAAATAGGACGGTATAGAGTTCCTCGAGCTAGATAGCTCTATCGGCTACCTCGCTACTATTTTGCTCTTCTCTCTAGTCTATAGCTTCTTTAGCTATAATATTAGTAGCCTTATTTCCTTTAATACTCTTATAGAAGAGGATCTACTAGACTATAATAGTATAACCTTTATTCTATAGCGTATCTATTCGGTAGGCGATCTGCTTTAGAATATATACTCTAGATCGTCCTTTAGTATAAATAAGCGAGCGTATAGCTACTTAATTATCGGTCCGGATAGCGACCTACCTCGAGCTAGAAGTATCCTCTAAAGTATTTTAGGCGATCTATAATATAAGGTTAATACCTTATAGCTCTATAGCGTATATAGTTAATATTACGTCCGTCTCTATATACGTTCTCTCTATTCTATTTATAGTTAGGTATATAGCTACTACTCCTATATAGCCTCTAATCCTACTACTATTAGTATAAATATAGATATTCTCTACCTTTTCGCTCTTAATATTATACCTACTATATACTTCTTCTATATTATTAATATAGATAGTCGGGCCTATCTACTAAGACGTAGCGACGAAGAGTAGTATATACTCCGATATACCTAGGTCGATTACTATATAGGCTATAAAGGAGTATTATAGCCTTTTAAAAGAACTAGTATATCTATTTCGCTAGATACTAATTATATATATCTATACTATACTCGAGTTCTTACTTATAAGTATTCGTACTATAGCGTCGGTATTATACTTTTCGATTTATTACTTAACTAGAAGAAGGAAGGTCTCGATATTTAGCGTAGCTACTAATATTGCTCGATAAGCGCTATATATTATTCTCGTAGGTCTAGCCTAAAGCGCCTAGAGTATCTATAGCGTCTATTTCGTATATCTATAGCTACTAGTCCGACCTTACGACTAAAGTAAGTACGTATATATTATTTATAGAATAGCTACTCCTCGGTAGATTTTCTATATTTTAAGTATCTTAACTCTCTAGATAGAGCTCCTAAGCGAGTAGAGAGCGCCGATAGTACTAGATACTTTTCGCTATATTACTTTAATATATAACTTCTAGTATAACTTAGTATCTATAGTAATACTAAGGTACTTATACGTTACTTTTAGTATAATATTATACTAAGTAGTCTCGATACCTTTCTCGAGGTTAAACTATATATAGAAGCGTATAAAGTAGGTAAGCTAGAATTTCTCGAGAGCGAACTTCGATACGTATATATATATCTAGTACTATACCTTTTCTAGTATATCTTCGAGCTAGAAGTATATATCTTCTATAGAGTTACTCTAAGCGAGAAGAGTAGCGTCGTCGATATATTCTATAATAGCTATAGTACTCTCCGAGTCGGTATCTATATTACTTAGCTAGATAAAGCTAGAGTTATAGTAGATATATAGAATAGGCGATAGTAGAGATCCTTATAGAATATCTATAGATATAGTATATAGCTAGAATTAGAAGCCGTCTACTACGATATTTATTAATCGATTACTTAGGAAGCTCGCTATCTATCGAACTAGTCTCTCGTCTACTCTACGCGCCTATAGATCGTATAATAATTGCTTATATAAAATATTATCGAATACTTCTAAGATATCGAGTAGTAGTAGGCTCGCAACTTATATCTAACCTATATTCTATATATAATAGACCTTATCTATTATATTATAGAGAGTATATTCTATCGATTTCTATTTCTATCTACTAATATATATATAAGGAAGGAGATTATACGTCTCGGTAATATAGCTAAGCCTTCTTACTAAGAGTACGTCTATTATTTTCCCGATAGTATTTAAGAGAGCGATAGGTCGGTATACCTTTAGCGTTATATAATTATCCTTACCTAGCTTCTATAATACTACTATTATAGATCGGCGAAAATATATAGTATAGTATATAAGGTCGATACTACTATTAGAGATATTAGTTAGGTAGCTTATAAGAGCTAGTCTCTCTACTTATAGTACTTTATTAGTAATTTAGTCGAGCCTAGGCGCCTTAAATGCCTTACTAGATATAATTGCCTCGATAACTTCCTTTTCTATAATTCTAGGTAGTAGGATTAGCTCCGAGTACTATACTAATATAATATCGTTAAGATCTATATAAGAAAGCTTAGAGAAAAAGATATTTCTAAAGAGTACTACTTTCCTACTAGCCTCTACGACTTCTATTACTATCTCTAGGTCTACGATTATAGGAGTAATACTTAGTAGCTAGCTATAGCGATTTCTCGCCTACTTTATAAGTTTCTATAGTACTTAAGGTAACTATAATACTTT
Organism: Cercospora beticola; assembly: GCF_033473495.1. NCBI lineage: Eukaryota > Fungi > Ascomycota > Dothideomycetes > Mycosphaerellales > Mycosphaerellaceae > Cercospora > Cercospora beticola. The sequence goes on from NC_088942.1 coordinate 616,577, forward strand.
TTCGACTCGGTTGCGATAAGCCTATCTTAATACCTTTCGAATAACTCTAGTCTTTTTATTTCTTACTATTTAGTATACTTCCTAGTCGTTATCTATATACTCTCGACTAAGTCTTTATTTTAGTTACTTCGCTTCTATAAGGACCTCGGAGTACTACTTATTCTATCCTTACTTTATTCTACTTAATAGTATTATCTTAGATAGAGCCTAGTCGATAGCCTCGTTAATCGTTATAGTTATTTACTCGATATATCTATCTAGAGCTACTTTTATTCTTAGGCGTTATAGTAGAGAGAGTATCTTCTCGAGTATCTTATAGTATTACTTCTCGTCGAGCTTTTTCTAGTTCCTCTATACTATTTCTATACGACGTAGGAGCTATAGGTCGATAGTCGTAGCGATCGGAAGATAGTCTAAATTATAGTCTAGTTTATAGTCTACCTAGCTATATACTACTCTATCTATAAGGCCTATTATAGTAAGATATAAGTCGATTATAGTTCGAGAGCTATCTTTCTTATAAGTAATAGTTCTCGATAGAAATATACTCTATAGTACGTTCTGCTCTATAATTTTAATTAGTTCTATAGCTTTAGCGTCTAGCCGTATAATATACTCTTTACTCTAGAGAGAATAGTAGAGGTTAAAGTCCCTAATTACTATTCGCTCGTTAGTAGTAGATCTCTCGAGTAGTCGCTTTAGAAAAGGTAGAACGCTCGTCCGATTTTCTATACTTCGGAGTAGGTTATAGATATTAACTATCTCGAGGCTCCTTAGTATTTTATTATCTCTAAACTAGAACGTAAGCGAGTAGATAACTTCGCTATACCGATTAAATTGCTACTAGGTATAATCGAGTTACTTATAGATAAAGAAGTATACTCGTATCGGCCTTCTCTCTATATCGTTAGAAGTATAGTAGAAATAGAAGATATCTTTTACTAAGTAGTATATTATATTTATAAACGGGTTATTCTATAGTTCTTATATAGCGAGGATATTAAAGTCGCTAATTTTAGTATCGCGTAGTAGTATAGCTATAACTATATTCTATAACTTCTAGACGTTATACTATAATATACTAAATATAGAGTTCTTTCTTATAAGTCGCTCTCTATCTCGATATCTATTTACTAGCTACTATTACGTCCTATTCTATTTATATATAGAGACTCTAGTACTTTCCTAGTAGGATAGTATATTCGCTATAGCCTCTAACTACTAGGTCTAGTTAGAGGCTCGTTCTTCTTATTTAATAAGCTAAAGCTACTACTAGTATTAGTTCGTTTTAATCTAGATTCTATAGATCCGAGCTCTCTCTATAGTCTTTCCTCTTCTTAGAAGCTAAGCTCTCGTACCGAACGCTTTTAGTATAGTACTATTCTATTACTACTAGGTAGAGTTCTAGATATTATAGATACTAGAACTAGATAGAATAGCGCTCTTATAGTATATACTACCTTAGTATAGGCTATTTCTTTTTATTATATTAGATACTATTAGCTCTATACCTCGTACTCTCTATAGTATACTATATACTTCCTAGGTCCGTCGTACTCTCTCTTCGAGAGATAGTCCCGAGATTAGTACTTCTAAGTATAGTAGCTATATCTTATTATTATCTTATACTAGGTTCCTATATAGCTATATTTCTAATAATTAAAGTACTACTTAACCTAATACTATCGATCGTACCTCTCGTACTAGTAGAGCTCGCTATACTATATAAGGCTCTCGCTAATAATTTTATTAGTATTTTTAGGTCGCGCGAACTCGATAATAATAGAGGTCGTCGACTTCTTTACGCTACTCTATATAAGCTATCCTATATATTTAATCTCCGCTCGAGAAATAAAAGGCCGGTTCTTATATAGAATCTTATCTCGATTCTCTATAAATTTATCTATATCGATAAAGTATATATAGATACTATAGATAATAACGCTATATATCGGGACGTAGACCGAGGCTCCCTTCTCTATACGATATACCTATTTCTCGCTATATTATTATAGTATCTATATCTCGCTAACGCTTACTATCCTAATAATAAGGTCTCTACTTTTAAGCTAATTAGTAGATATAATTTTAATCTCTACTATCTATTAGTTCGTACTCTATTTAAGAGCGTAGTTAACGTAGAACTTAAAGTATCGTAGGTTTATTATACGTAAGCGTTTAATAGTTATAGAGTTTCTAATATTTACGATAATTTTATACTAGCTCTAGGTAGATATAGTCGGTATATTATAGGGAACGTATATACTACTAGCTAGTATACTACTCGCTACTACTACTATATAGCTTATTAGTATACTCTTATTATTCTATAGGTTAGTATTTTTAACGTCTCTTATAATTATAACTTCTACTTTACTTACTTCTATTATCTCTTTTATAGCTTCTTTTATCTCCTCTCTAACTATAGCGATCCTTTCGATCTATATATTAGTATCTCGTAGCTCTTTCTTTAGTATTTCTAGTCTCTATAATATCTCTTCTTTTATTACTTTTATGTCTTCCTATATCTCGTATAGCGCGCTATAAATAGTAGTTATATCGGGGATATTCTATACTTTTATAACGAACGACGTCGTACTTTAGATTATTATCTTCGCGACCTCTACTAGTATAGTCTAACTCCTAGTATAGTCGATATAGCTATAGATCTCTAGTAGATACTTTATAAGTTTAAAAGTATACTCTCTATATTCTATAGGCTATATTACTCTCTCTAGCTATAGCTCTACTATCGTAGTAGGCGCGGTAGATAACGCGTCTAACTATATAGTATTATAGTACCTTCTTAGATAGATATTTTATATAGTATTATAACTAAATTCCGAAAAGTAAGATTCTCGCTATATTTATAGTTTTTTTTAGAAATATTAGATATAGTATAAAGTAGTATATCTATACGAAATCGGCTAGTTATATACGGACTCGTACTTATTCCTTATAGCGACCTACGATTACTAATAATCTCCTATAGCCTAAGGAGTATACTATAGATATAAAGAGCTTCGAGTTAATATTCGAGTATATATAGGTTAAATTATAAAGTAGCGAGGAGTAGAGTATACTACTATAGGAGATTATATATAATATTATTAAATAGAATACGGCCTTTAAAATATAGATATTAAGTACCTTATCGGTCTTCTCTAATATTATAACGTTCGAATTAGTTAATTTAAAATCGTATATAGAATATACTTACTTTTAAGAGATTATAGTCTAGATTCGAAGTACTTTAAAGAGGCGATTATATATATTAGATTAAACGCTATTCTCTAAGCGTAGCCGACGAATAACTATAACTTAGATAGCTCTATATAAGCGTATCTCCTTAAGTATACTACTCTAAGTATTTATAATTGTAAAGGCTATAGAGTAGCGCTTTTTATAAGCTAGTAGTATAATAGAGGAGTTATAATACTATCGCGCGCGCTAGCTATCTATAGATATAAGAGTAGTATATAACTTCTTCGAGAATAAAGAGAAAACGGATAGTATATAAGAACGTTCGCTTATAGCGCCTACTACTTATACTATAAGTTCTAAGCTTATTAATAATATCGAGAATCTACTACTATCTAGAGGTCGGCGAGTATTATTAACTTATATAACGAGCTACGTTTTGTTCTTCTAGCCTCTTCTATTTACTTTTATTACTATCTTCTTTACTTTAAGAGACGATATAAGTATAGTGTCTCTTTTATTAAATAGGACTTAATACTATTTTATAAGACTAAAAGATATATCTCGTAGGAGCTTAAGTAACTATAATATAGTTTCTAGTAAGGATACGTATACTATCGTTACTACTCGACTATAGTACGTAAAAGTAAAGTATAGATACTTTCTTCTATTTCTATTTATAAAATTAGTTTCTTTATAAATATAAGTTTCTCTATATATATAGTTCTTAAGTAGATCGATAGAATCTCTTTATTTTAATACTTAATTATCTAGAATCTATACTATTCTATAGTATAGTAATAAATTATATTCTATATACTATAAGACTAGGTTCTATAAGAATATTTCCTATATTTATATCTCGCGTTATATAGAGAAATACTAATAGTATTATCGAAATAGATAAAATTATAAAGTTACTAATAAGTCTCTCTAGAGTAAGTATAGTACTATCTACCTCTATTCTTATCTAAAAATATAGTTAGCTTTCGTTAGCTAGGTCGGCTATAATAGTAATATAGTAGTAGAGTCTCTAATAGGAATTTATTAATACTAATTAGATCTAAACTACCGCTATATTTATCTAATATAAAGCTACTAAGTAGACTAGAGAGAAATAATTCTATTACGCTTCGGAGCTCTAGCTTAACTAAGACTTATTCCTCTTTAAGTCTAGATTTTATTATAGTCTATAAAATACCGAGAGTTCTCTCTACGGCTGCTATAGCAAGTTTTAATTCTACTAATATAGCTCTTAGCGTTCGTTCTATACTTAGTTAGCGTCTCGCTATACTTAATTTAATATATATTTCGATATACTATTATTATTCTCGGTATTACTAGGTACTTTTCGAATAGTATCTATAGTAACTTAAGACTCCTATAGTAGTTATATTAAGAACTAGTATAGAGTATACTAGAGAAGATTTATAATTAAAGTATATAATTACTATCTAGAGTCTTATTACTAGTTACCTAGTATTTAAAGCTTAATACTAGGAATAGAGTAGTATTAAGAAAGCGCTCTACTACCTCTTAGTTATAATAGTAGAGTAAGATCTCGAAGGTATATAGCTATCGTATACCTCTCGATATTATAGAACTAGGATTAGAGCTTAATTAAACTATATTTAGTTAAGCTTATCGAAGCTATCTATATTATATTAGAAGGTAGCGTAATTTTCGAATATCTAGTTAGATGTTTTATTAAAAGCGTAATAACCTCCTAAAAGTTATATTTAATAATAATAGTAGTAGATAGGCGACGGAAGCTACTCGTATATTTACTATTAGGAATAAGGTAGCTATTAGCGATTTAATCTCGTTTTCTAGTAAGCTCTCTAAACTAGTTCTTATTAGTATTAGTTTAGGCTATAGAGGAGTATATATATATAGAAGTAGGTATCTCTATTAGAAATAGAACTAAGTCGCTAAGTATATAGTCTAAGTAGATACGTTACTATAATCTCTCTATAGTAAGCCGAATTCTAAAATATATTCGATAGTCGTCTCTTTCTATTACTAGAATATTACTAGTACTCGATTATAAATATATTATCTACTCTTTTATTATATTCTCGATAATATTCGAGCTTATTTTATCTAAGCGTTCTAGCGTACTTATATATTAGCTAGTATCTCTAGAGTATTTTTAACGTAACTAGGCTAGATAAATTCGCTATAGAATAGTATTTATACGAGTACCCGACTCGATATAGTTAATTAATATTATAACGCTAATAGTAGAAATCTATAGACCTTAAAGCTATAAATATATAATACCTTACGGCGCTCTATATAATTAGATTCCTTACTCTAAGCGTTATAAAAAAGTATCGAGTTATAGTTATTAGTACTCTTTAATATATAGTAAAATATATCTTTCTTCGAAATTCTACTAAGTTTATACTATAGAAGAGGTTTAAGAGAGTACTATAGTATATAAGCCTAGTCGCTATTATAGAAGTATATCGTACGCGTAAGATATAAGCCTCGGCGAAATATAAATTAGTTCTATAAATATATATATAATAATAGAAGTCTTAAGTAATACTTTATATAACGTCGGCTTTAAGTATATTAAAAAGATACCTAATTCTTCTAAAAGCTACTTAAGAGCCTTATTAACTAAGCTATATATATAATTTAGTATAAAAGTCTAGTATACTAGACTTCTACGAGTTAGAGAAGGCGCGCCGTAATAGATTTTATATTCTATAGATTATAATATAGAGCGCTTCTAACTACTCTATCTCGGCTTAGACTAGGTATATTAGATTTAGATAGAGCTTTTTATATAGGTTAAGTTAATATATTACTAAATCTATACGTCCTAGTTTAGCTACTATAGTAGATTTATAAGTTTATTAAAGAGTAGAAATATAGACGACCGAGAATAATATACCTCTAGATATTATTATAGTAATATAAGATAGGTCTAATATACTATTAGAGAGGAATATATTTTCTACTAGACTAGAACGCTACGTCCGACCTACTACTAGTAGTATACTAGTTAGAGCGTCGAGTAGATCTACTATAGTACGTCGAGTAGAAGTTATATTTCTAACTTAATAGTAAGTAATACCTACTTTATATAACTAAAATCTTAGCTCGAAGTATATTACCTTCTATACTTTATATTTTCCTCTATAGATATAAGTATAAATATTTATAACGTCGAAATAAACGAAGCCTATTTTAGATAGTAGTCTTACCTAGCTACCTAGTAACGAGTAATTTACTAGTAAAGCTAATACTATAGAACCTATATAATCTAGTTTTACTAGATAACTAAAAGTACCTTAGTAGGCTAGAAGTTTTCTAGTATAGAACGTTATAGATTTTAACTCTCTAGAGACTTTAAACCGAATACTATAACTACTATACTTCGGCTAGTTACTTATTAGAGCGACTTATTAAGTTCTACCTTTGCTCTTATATAAGAAGCTTTAGCTTTACGTAAGAGAATATTAAAACTTTTCTTAGTTTAACGAATATAAAACCTATAAATTAAACGAACGTTATAAAACTATTATATAAGAGATCGTTTAGTACTAATAATTATCGCGATATTATTCTAGCTTACTAAGTCTCGTCCTTACTATCTATATAGCTACTATATAGGTATAGGCTCCGGTTCTACTAGTACCTAGTCTAATAATATTATTAAATAAAGTCGACCTTTATATAGTAGGAGATATATAACGAGCTATATACTACTTCTATCGCGAGAGAGAAATAACGTTAACTTATACTAGGTATAATAGTATTTTTAAAATAGATACTATAACTTATATTCTATCTATAGCTCTCGATAATCTTATAGATATTTTCGTTAAGTATAAGGTTTAGGGCATTTTTAGCGTCGAGCTAATATATAGCTACTATATATTAGAAGAGGGCGACGTAATACTTAGTACGTAGCTCTAAGCTCTAGCTTATAGATACTAGAATAAAGCGACTAAAATAGTATTTATTAACTCTTTAAGAGTTTATAGTTATATATCTAAGCTCGTAGAAGTTAATAAGCTTATAGTATATAAGGTAGAGTAAGGATAGGTTACTAATTTACGTATTAAAAGCGTAGTATTCTTCTAAGAATTTACCGAATATCTAAGTACTACTAGGCTAGCCGACTTACTAGGACTCTAAGTACTTAGTAGAACTCCGATATATAGAGTAGAGTTTAACTTTAGTAATATTAGTATAGTTATACTTAATAAAGCTAATACGAAGTATAGGCCGGTTTCGTATACGACTAAATAGATATTTTCGGTCGATAAGAGTAGAACTATATCCTATAAAGAATACTATCTATACTCTAACTACTAAGAGACTTTATAAAGTATTTATAGACTCGAAGCTAGTCTAGAATTATAACGATCTAGCTAAGACTTTAAAATACTATATTATCTAGGTAAGTAAGACTATATTCTATATTTTATACTTAACTAATATATATTACGTAATTCTAGTAAGCCTCCGATTTATAATTACCTCTATTCGAGGCTATATCTATATACTTTAGTATCGTCCTCCGATACTAGAAATATATAAAATATAGAGTCTAACTAGTAGGATAGGAATAGATAATATATAATAGCTATTATATTATATAGTATTAAAGATATTACTATTAGTATAGCTCGCGTCGAACCTTAAGGCTAGGCGCTCTACTATTATCTAAATATAATTTCTTTTACTTAGTTAGCTTTATCTAACTAAAAGCTAGATATCTATACTTATATTTTAGATACTTTTCTAGTATAGTAATATCTTTCGTAAGTACTACTCTTCTATCTTACTAGACGAACTTATAGTATAGAAGGAGACTAAGATTCCTAGTCTTTTCGATAAGAATAAGCTAATCTACTAAAATTCTATCTACTTCTTACTAGAAAGTTACTAAAAATAATACTCGATATATCTAAGCTTCGTTATTAAGCTAAGTCTAGCTATCGGGACTATCGTAGCCTAAAATACTCTCTATACTCTAAAGAGTAATACTAAATAGCTAGATTATAGTATCCGCCTAATCGATAATACTTTTAAGATACTCTATAGCTATATCTATTAGTAGGTTTATACTTAATAGGTCGTAATATATTAATACTTAAAGTAGCTCGAAAATATTATTAAGTATAGCTCTACTTTAGCTAATATAGATCTAAAGCGGAGCTAGTAAACTATTCGCTAGCTCTAGTAGCTTAGTCTTATATTCCTAATATATAGTAAGTACTCGCTCCGAGCTAGGTTTTTATAGATATTTCTAGGCTATAGTATAAAATCTACGAGATAGAATAGTTAGTAGTATTAAGTTCGATTCCTATTCTAAAATAGCTTACTTTACTATATTAACTACTATCGTTAATACTTTTATTTTAATATTATTATTATAGATTATTATTAAGAAGCCGACGCTAGGAATCTTATCTATCTTCTAAACCGAAACTATAGAATTACCTAAAAGTCCTAACTATACTATACTCGGTACTAGATCTAGATAAACTCTCTTTATAAGGTCGACTATTTCTTAATCTAATAGAGACTTATCCGATCTAAACTATATAATTATATACTTATCTTTCGACTCTATAGTATAGCTATAATAGCTCTACTATTCTAACGCTTAAATTAGACTACCTACTACTTCTTCTATATACTTATTATAAGCTATTTACTTTATATTTAAGTATATATCGAAAAAGTCTAATATTATTTTAGGTTATAAGAGTAAGCGATAGTAGAACGTAGCTCGGACAAAGTAAGCTTAAATAGAGCTAGGACTCGCTAGAAATAGCAGATAGATAGTAAGTTATATAACTACTAACCTATAGGTTTAGAGAACCTTTATTTTTAATATTATACTACTAGTAATATACTACTACTCGAGAATATAAATTACTAGCTTTAAACTTCGATCGTTTCGCTAGCTAGAGGTATACTTAGAATAAAAATCCGACTAGAAGCTTCTACTAGGTAGTAAACTAACTCTTTTCGCTTAGTAAATAACTTATATTCGTATAGTATCTATATAGAATAGATTTTCCTTTCTACTTTCTTTTATACTACTATAGAGACTTACTCTTTATTTATATTATTATAGTAGAATATAGTAAAAGTACTTTAGGAAATACTATTATAACTTACGAGTTCTAATTATAAAAAGCTATTTTAAGGAGTAAGCTTCTAGTTAGAAATTTAGCGTCTTATATATAAAAATAATTTAAGAGAATATAGTAGAAGTACTAAAAGAGAATTAATTAATCGAAAAGTATATTAGATATAGAGGAAGATACTATCGAGGTAGTTAATCTATTATTATAGTAATAACTAAGATTAAAATCGAAGTTCGTTATAGTAGTACTCGGACTTATAATATAGAGCAGAAGCTAGCCTCTTCCTATACTATATCCGCGGCCTAATAGTAATCTATCTATCTAACCTAAGTTACTAACTATATTATTAACTTCGAGAACGATAAACGAATATACTAAATATAAGATATAAATAGCGAGAATAACTAGAAATAAGTAAGAAAGAGAAGGATAGTAGAGCTTTTAGAAAACGAAAAGTATATTACTATACGCTCTAAACGAGTAGTATTATATAGTACTATTAATTACTAGAGCCTATATTATAGTATATATACTCTAAATATAATAGAGTCTCGATTCTTATATCTCTCTAAACGATATTAGATATAGCGTAAAGTTATATATCTATATAAAATAGAGTAGTTATATATAGATTAGTACTTACTCCTTATAGCGCTCTACGATTACTAATAATCTCCTATAGCTAAAGAAGTATACTATAGATATAAAGAGCTTCGAGTTAATTTATTCTAGTATATATAGGTTAAATAACGAAGTAGCGATAAGTAGAGTATACTCGAAGTTATATAATACTATAATAATAACTATTAAGCCTAAGGTATTCTATAACGACTTTTACTTTACTAGCGATTATCTATAGGCTAACTCTTATATTAAGGAGTATAATTAAGAACTTACGCTCGAGGAAACGACTATTTATTAGTATCGAGTATAAATAGGCCTATATACTAACGGGCCCTCTTACCGAAAAATTAGATATTATTCGAGCTATTACTATCTATTAGGCTAAAACTATTATAAGAGAGCTAATTATTTATTTTCTAATATATATTATAGAGATCTATACCTACGAAATCTAGCTAACCTAAATCTAACTTTAAAAGTAGTAGAAAGCAAGTAAACTTTATAGAAAATATAGTTAAGGACTAAAGATTCCGCGTAAGCGTACTATATATATCTTTAACTATATTAGTTTTATAGTTATAGTATATATATAAGAATATATATAGATTAGAATAGTATTAAATAACGTCTCTTATAAGCCGCTAGGTTATAACTCGGACTACTTAGAGATAGCGTATCCTCTATACTTCTACTTATATAGAGTAATTTTATAAGCACGAGAATAGATATTAGAGACGATAGCACGAAGAAACTTAGACTATAAGTAAACTACAAAAAAATAAGAAGCAAATAAGACACACCTTAGGCAATTATGAGTTCAGTCCTATACTATTTGCAAACGAGCAAAATGGAAGACCACTAAATATCTCCCGGTTACTCGAAGGACTTACAAGTGACGTCCTGCACGGATGCAAGTTTGGCTACCACCTGCTCTGTTAGCAGCTTAAGGAGAGTTAGCGCAAACGTGTGGCCTGCCCGGATAGAGTCTCTATAGCTAGTGCTCATTAGCTCGCAATCAGATCCGGCATTGAGGCCTTGCTTGCTCCTGTCGCATCGGACAGGTGTTGGGCCACGAAAGCATATTATTCAGCCAGAAAGGCGAGTAATTGCACGCAGACGCACCACATGCTGACCGACGATTTTCGAAATAACTTAGGAGCGCAGCAACATTCTGATAGCCGACAGTGCCACTAGCTTACTCTACGACGCTCTCGATATATGAATGCGATGTTGTCACCGCAGAGCTCCGGTATCTGCAGTAGTTCCGATCTGGACGTAATCGAGGCGGCGACACTCGCCATAGACAACGTGCTCAAGGAGTACGCCCGTCAATCTGCACGCCTTTCACGCTGGTGTCAGCCTTCCTTCTACCTAGGTTGTATGACATAAATAAGCTCTTGAATAATATGCATTAGTGCGACGCCTAGTCGTCTGCGACACAGCAATGAGAGTGTCTACCTAAGGTTGAAAGACCTGAACGCTCTTTACCAATCGCCCGATTCGCTCCTGAGGATCCCGTCGAAATCTCATTTGAACCTCTGCAAGTGTCCGCAAGATCTTGAAAACCGCGACTTGACCGTCTTCGTCTGCTAGTAACACCAACCTGAAAGGAGTTGGCTGCCCATTGCCTAGATGGCACCAATCCAACCTGATGAGAGAGCAGTATACATGGCACTCCGACATGTACTTGTTGCTGGCGATTCTCAGCTGAGAGCGTTAAAGAGAATCAAAGAAAAGATTCGGTTGCAGAATTCCGCCGCGCTTACAGCACTGGTCCAGGAGCACAACCTCGAAAATGTCGCGAATGTTGCAAAGCGTCTCTTGGAGGACAAGATCTTTCAGTCCACGTCGAAGGCTAAGCTGCGATTTCCCGAACTGTTCGAAGCGTCCGTTACCCAAAGCGCTGGTCGTGCCGATCCCGGGCAGGAAGTCATTGGAGCGGAGGATGATAGCCACAAACGAGCAGCAGAAGATCACCAACGAACGCAGACATCCGCTTGTTCGCTGATGGACTGTTCTGGTAAGCCATAGGCCTACAGATACGTACAAAGGGTCGTAGAAGGCTAACAATAAGCTCAGGTACGGATACAATAACATCCTCTCACAAAATGTCGCACGCAGAAATTACTGCTTGTCTGCCGTCACTATATCCTGTGTACTTGGCAATGAGGACTCAGCATTTGTTAATGAATGAGCTTCAAACCATTCTGGAGAAAGCGTCTTACGAGTTTGGACTTGTCAACATGCCAAATCTCTTACAAGAGCGAGGGTGGACCTGTGCAGAATGTGTTGAGCTCAATGAGTGGCTGAAGATCATGGCCAGTTTTGAGGGAAAGATGTCAGAGGAGGCCATCAGAACTAACGACAAGCCATTATCTGGTCTTCTCACAGACATGGCGCAAATCCGACATATCGCTGTACACAGAGTGCCAGTGACTGCGGACCAGATCGAAGTTTTCCTGGCTGATGCTGAATCGCTCGCAAGAGTGCTTGACAATGACATTCGCGGCGAGATGATCGCGCAGTTACGTCGAGAGACAAAATTCGCCGTGGATGAGATTAAACGAAACAAGGACGTGCTACAGTCTCGAAGCGTGGAGACAATGGGGCGGATCCGGCGTCAGCAAGCAGAGCTGGAGTGCGAGCTTCGGAGAGCGATCGAAAAGATGCTGCGGGAAGACAAGGAATTTCAGCTCGTTAAGGGGGAAGCTCTCGAGCAGGAGATCCGTTTTGCGGCAAGTGCCAAACCATCTGTGGGTTCTGAGCCGGTCGAAGAGGCTACAGAATCATGGCGATGGTGGTAAGAGTCGTTGTGATTTTCGTTCTAGGCCTGGTAGTCCTGCCTGTGCTCCTGGGAAGTCATTTATGGCGCCGCTGCCATCATCGACTCAACAGACGGCTTCTGTTCCGCCCTTGCGGCCATGGGTAGACGCGTAAAGTAGTTTTGTGCCAATGGACCCAAAAGGTAGCCTCAGCGACAGGCAGGCGTCGCAACGCTGACGCGACACCCATGTTGTCATCGCTATCAAATGCAGGGCGAGTCGCGCACACCAGCGAGTGAAGAAGGGCAGCAGCGCTCTCCGGCTAAGCATGTACTATGGAGGCTACCAAGGAGCGTGGAATTTTAGCGTCAAATAGCACTAACCGTTGGGCTGTGTCGGCTTATACGAAAATGCTTCAAACGAGTGTGCGGATGCCACGTGCACGCGCTAACCCACAAGCGTTGGCTCAAAGTTGTATTTTACCCACAGGAAGGTGTGCTCATCCCAATGCGTCCCCTCCAATACCCTGCTACGTTTCACAAAACAGTGCATGTCACAGCTGCAACTTTATACCCGAAAGCAAGCGGTTCTCCAGAAGCTGCTGTCCTTGTCGACATTACAGTGATCTTGCAAGACCGAGTCGTCACAGTCAACACTGCAATGATATGATCGCTGAGCCTTCTGTCGAGATACTCGTCAGACCGCAGGACACGTGCAAGTGCAATGACACTGCTGCAGCTCTGCACGCTAATTTTGCACGCGCGGATTTAGTGCACGACAGAACCAGATTGTCATCAAACCTCAAGGTGCGCTGTTCGGTTACGAGAGAAGCTATGTGCATATATATTACTGTCGATGCAAAGAAACCTAGAAGGCTTAATGTGGCATCGACCTTTTAACGTTGCTGGAGCCCAAAAGATGCCTTCGTTAGCCATGTCTTCATTAACAAGCAACACCGATACTTCGGAAACCCCAAAGCAAGGATCGCTTAACGGCTCTGACTTTCAGGACTTGTTCGATACATACAAAAACCCTCCTATTTCGAAGAACTATTACTGGCTTGGCAAACGAATTTTTGAGCAAATGCTCGCAGAAAAGATCTTCCGTGATTCTGCGGTCGCTCAAAACAGTGATGATCTGGATGTAAAGCTGTGAACATGCCAATCAGTGAACTATACTGACTCTACAACAGGAGAGCCTGGTTCAAGCGATTTTTCAGTACCCATATCGCGAACAGCTCGAACATATTCAACCGACATCGTCATTCAAGGCCTGTTTCCTGGAAACCGAGAAACATGTGAATTACTTTCGAGCCTTTGTTACGGGGCTTGCCGCAGCATTTCTGCAAAGCAATACAGAAGGACGACTGCGCCTCGCTTCCATCGTTCAAGGTGGCGTTCAAGGTCGTCATCGACCGATCCCCCCTGGTCCGGTAATGCAGTCGTATAGCACACCGGCAGGAGCGAATCGACAGTCAACGAACAGTGCGTCCATTAGCGATGGAAATACTCCCATGGAGCGTGCCCGCTACACGACTGCTCTGAAAGAGTATGGAGATCAAAGTGGGGCTGACGTGAGATGGGTAGACAGGCAGGTATCGGTAGCACCGCTCTGCTGGCAGGTCTCTGCGATGGCGGATGACCAGATGTTCCGGGCTACGGCGAGTAGTAAAAGAGACGCCAGACATCGAGCTTCGCAAATGGCATGTGAGGCACTCGGAATAGATATCTAGCGCTATCTGTTGCCATTCCATGTTTGTGTGTATTCTTAATGTAATGATGCACTTGGTTTTCGATCTTTCTACGTTCGAGAACCTCTGCATTTATCTGCTGCTGAACGCTGATTGCTCGATCCCAGAAGTACTTGCATGCCGTCCATCGAAGGCGCTTTTCGAACGCAGCGTCTCATTTCGTTTTGGTTGCTTCAAGAATCATGATTTCCTTGCGACTCTCTAGCTCTTTTGCCTAAGAGGAACACAGCATAGACCTTCCTAGGGGGTAACGAGACCAGCTTTTCTGGAGATACGTAACATGGAGCCAAGCGGGACCAACTCCTCAAGACCGCTCTCTTATTAGCTAACTCACTGCAAGTGCTGCAGCCGCTTGACGCCGTTCCGCAAAGTTGAATTCTCAACGCAGAGCTCAACATCTACTGTATTGCGTCTTACTCGCAGCAACAGCTCCGGAGGGCATGCCCAGGGACCCCATTGGTCTAGCACTGTTCCCTGCAGCACTGAGCTTCCCACTTTGCATGGCTCACCGCTGAATAACCTGTAGGTGAATTGGTGCCCTGCACTCCATTTGCATGCTCGCAGCTTCCGGCTTCGCAGCGCGCTACCGCATTCGGACCCACTTCTGCGACATCCATGCGCGAGGGCGGGAAATCAATGTTAGCGATGGAACACTTATGTATGATCGTCAACAGGCTCACACGAACGACCGACATAAAAGGTGCCTCCGCCATGATGCATCTTCACATCACTTGACTCTATTGCCCCATTGCAACGCATGTTCTGACGAGATTCTTTGGTTGACCACGCCTTACCGTTGCAGTCTATTGCGCGATGCCGAAGCGTAAAAAAGGATCCACAACGAGCTTGCGACCTCGCTTTGACTTACAAGAACGCTTACTAGGCCGTTTCTACGAGCCTCTTGTCCTGTTGTATACGCTCGGGCGCACCAGAGGGGAACCTGCAAAGCCTTTGATACCCTCTCGTAAACATCTGTCCTACATGCCGCTCACAAACCTGAGGAGGATATTTCTCAACGAGTTAGCGTACATGTGCGACTATGACAAAGGTGGCCGGACCGTGACAGCAATTGGATTGCAGTGTACACCGGAGAAGCAAATAGTCTGGGTAGCGACCAACTCGGGCTCTACGACAAAAGTCATTGAATTTTTGGCTTCACTTCTGAAACAGGTGATGCGTACAGCGATGCGCGCAGAAACCGGTTCTTTCGACACGGAGCTGGCATCGCGTTGTATTCATTTCGCAACTCCAAGAGTCAAGAAGTACGGAAGTCATTTGAGGCCTCTGATTCGAAGGTGCGTCTCTCATCTTCTCAAGACGGAACCAGTGGTTGGTGAGTTCAGACGTGGAACTCAAAGTTTCTACGGTGTAGCTGAAATAGGTTCACAGAAAGTGGCTTCATCGAATGGCTTCAAAGTTGGGAATATACGAGATCTCCGGTGGACCTCTGCTCTTCAGCTTATACAAGTCGTAAATCGAATTACATGCAAGTCCTAGCTCGACTCGGCGCAGAGCCAAGTTACGGAAGCAACGAGGACTCTATATATTCAGCCTTCGCAATGGTCCGGCACTACATTGGCAGATTGGGCCATCATTTTCGAGCAGCTGGAACGTTAATCGCCTGCGCACCAAGGCTCTTGGATCTGTTCCACAATTGCGAAGTTCGTGGCGTGCCTGTCCTCCCACACGCCACTATGCCTCCACCCGATCAACTGACAAGACCAAATAATGTTGTGGTTCGTATGCTGCCAGCAAATGCGCCTCAGCTCAATCACTACCAGCAAGCTCTTGCAGTCTTGGACGCCCGCTTTCAGGTCTTCCATCGCTTCCAGGAGAATATGGCAACGCCCAGCGGGAATCCATGCATTCACGCCGAGATTCTAGTCCTGGAACATTTCTACAGGTTCGGAATGCGTTTTGTGGACGATGATTCATATATCGCTTGCAGCAAGCCAGCGTGTTTCTGTTGTCTCCTATACTTCCGACACCATCCTGCACATGTGATAGAGCCCATATCGCACAATAAGATATACCTGAATTGGAGACCACCTGATTTCAGTACACCTATGGGCAATATCGGTCCGCATCATCAGCGAGACATCCTTAACACTATGAATCAGGTGCTTCGAAAGGAGATCTTGCTCCAACTCGATGCGAAGACTGGACATCAGGCTCAGCACCCAGACTCTGTAACCGGAATTACAATATCCACCCAGACGGGGCAGGCAGAATTGCACAAAGAAGGAGCTCTTTTTGCAACAAGGGTAGCAGATAATAACCCAGGGCTGGATCATTTCAACCAGACTTCTCCAGGCTCGATACAGGACGAATCAAGGGAGGTTCAACCAAATAACATCGAATTGGAGGCACCTAACGGCGAATTTTTCAAATTTGACGATGGCTTAGAAAGTCCCAGCAGTGATTCAGATGAGGATGGAGGCGTTCAATTGCCAGTCTAGCTACTACGAGCTCTTGCAGTAGGTAGTACAAAATCGAAATTTTCTTTGTCTTCCTTTGGAAGCTCTAATGGCATCAAGTCGACATCAGTTCTGACCACAAATGGAACGGCATCGTGTCTAAAACTAGACACAGTTGTCTCAAACCGGACATCCGCCCCTCGCCGATTGCTGAACCTCGAGGAGTGCGACCAATCTTTCATCATGACATTCTCACTGCCCACAGCTGGTTCTGTCTAGCTTACTATTTTACTGACGGACAGGCGACATAGCGCGGCGCCGATTCTGCTTGGCTTTCCGTCCAAATTCTGTCAATGATCGTCTTTTCGTTTTTTTAGATGCTTTCTATGTCCGACTTGCTACCTATCTGCGTGCTCACTGACCACGTCGACAATAGCACAACGCTGCTCAATATACGAATCTTTAACGATGTTCACATCGTGAACTTCAGTCATCGGTTTTACGCGACTTCACTATGCTAGTCTCTTAACAGTATATTCTGCAGTCCATATAGGCTGTACTATGCACTGACCCCTTTGCCGATCGCTGAAAGGACGTCGGTCTCTCGATAGCATCCCACTCCCTCGATTTGGAAAAGGTTCTGCTCGTAGCCGAGCCTATACACAATTACGCCAGGACCCAGAGCATCTCTGTATCTTTTCACCTGCTTGATATGTTTTCTGTGGATGAAAGGATTCTTCCTGAAACCAAAGGTGTTCTTGAATTCCATCCAACAGATTTGCTTGCCGTTGAACTCTGCGGGAGTGTCAAACATGATGTCTGGTGTCAAATTGATAATATTCTCCACCCCATTATCTATAGCCTGACGAATGTCCTTTTTCTGCTGAGACTCGTCCCTCATGCCTCCTTGGTAACATTCTTTAATAGCCTGGACGAACGAATGCTCGGCTGCGTTCGCATGTGCCGCTCTTATGGCCTCTTTCTCGCGTCGCAAGGAGTCGCCCTCTTCAGAACGATCAGGGGGCAGGAGACGCAGAGCACCTTCGAGGATCGCAGAAACCACTTCCCGATCCACGTCGGTTCCCGTCGTTCGAATGATGTCTTCTATCTGAGGATTTCGATGTCGGCGTGCGCATGCAGCTTGGAAGATGATCTTTATTTTATGCGCCGGGATTCCAGAATATGGCAGTGCGTCCATTACAAGCACAGCAGGCGTTTCAAAGGCTGGTGTAGCGTTTTGGACCGGTGCAGTGGCAGCCCGAGAGCTATGGTCATTCCCATGATGGTTCCGCGACTTATGTAGGTGCTCTCTCAGCGAACCTAACGATTGAAATCCTTCACAACATCTTTTGCACGAACGATGTGGTAGTGCGTTACCGATGTGTTGATTCAATGAAGACCAGTCCGGAAAGCCTGAGCCACAGCAAGAATAGAACATGTTCTGGTCGGGTCAGGACGTTTCGAAAGCCTAGGTTTGTTTGAATTGGTTCCGGCCTTGATACGATGCTGAGTCCGGGAAATCGAACAGCGACGGTGCAAGTGGTCGTTGGAGTTCATGCTCAGCGCGCAATTTTGAACCCGGTCCTCATATTTAAATCATACAAAATGGCCGCGGCACACGAAACGCCACGGCTCCGCCTATCATGAGCGAGTGCATGATCACTTCTTAGGGATCATCTGGCCGATCAACGATACCAGCTTGCTTATCGAGTTGCGTTCGAGCACCACAGACGCAGGGACCATCAATTGTGTACTGGCACAAGGTAATGTCTGGTAACCGTTATTTACGCAGGATTCTAAACATGACCAACAATTGGAGGAGCATTCGAAATTCTTTAAGCAGTCCAATCAACACTCCAAGCGCGGCTGGACTCATTATCATCAGTGCGATACAAGATCGGATCCCAATCAAGATCTGCCGCAGTACCCTCCACACAGATCCTAGACGGTAGATCATCAGATATCCTGGCCCCGAGGCATAGTTCTGGCGACATCGATCCCGCTAAAGCATCACGAAGACCCGCGAAACGAGTGGCTGCCTGGGTAGCTCCAGCTTCGCGGAACTTCGCAACTGCCTGCTCAAATTCGGGCCCTGTTTTGCGGAAGTCTTTTTTTCCACTAAGAAAGGGTCAGGATGTATACTATCGTATGTGGTCCCATCAGATCCATACATTATTTCCGTTCCGGCACAACTGATAACGAAGATGGCTCCTCGTCCAAGGGCTACCTCTAAGTGGAATAGTCTGCTACCCTCGTCTTCCATGCGCTCCAAGGTACTCAGTGCTTGTGCTTCGTCCACTGCCGGGCAAGATCGGTGTAGCGAATGCGCGATGGCTCGCATGTCGAAGTCTGTTTGTTGTCTTTTGATCTCATATAGCAAAATTGCGGCCATGCACTTCACTATCCGGGACTAATGTCCCGTGGAAGTGGCGTTGGTGTAGGCGCCGGCCAGACGAACGATTGGGTCACTAGCATCGTACGTTGTGGGTGCATTCCTCGGAACTTCCCAAAACTCCCTGGGGTCGTTGGTCCAAGCACGCTCATGCGCAGCGATGAAAGTGAGCCATTCTTCATCTATACGGCATGCTGCTAGAGCCTTCTCTCGTCGAGCATTGACTCTGGCGGATTTGGTTTGTAGCATGTAGACTGACCCTTTCACGAGGCCCTTTCTTCCAGCACGAAGCTGATGAGCTTGCTCGAGCACGCTATCGAGAAGCTTCATGTCCTGCTACAAGTTAGCATCTGCTTGGTGCTCCATAGAGATTTTGACGAGCTTGAACGTCATCTCCTGTCATCATATTCTGGAGTCGGAACCCTCGGTGCTCATGGAAAGCCATTTTCGTTGTGCAATCATCAGACTCAGACGCCTGTAAGATATTTTGCAAACTCGGGTTGTCAGGGTGGGCGCATCAAATCAACTTGTGATGCTACTGCTGTTGCGCCAATACTCGATTTCTTATCCCAGAAATGATTCGATTCAATGTCGAGACATTGATTTTAAGTGCAGTATGCGTGCACTGTTGAGGCTACAAGGGAGCGTGGAATTTTAGCGTCAAATTGCCTTGGCTTGAACAGCGCATGCATCAGCATGCGTGAAGTCTGTCTGCGCACAAGCTGCACCTCCCTGTTTTACGAGCACAATAGTGTTGTGCCACAATGATGTGGTCTTTTACAAAGGCAATCCACTTCGTAGCATTGCTGTGCCCCGAGGACATGCGTTGGAGTCGTCAGACCATTGTACACAAAGCATGTAAAGCGCGTGTACGTGGTTCATGACACGTGGCAGAGTGTCTATGACTCAGAAATGCAGTGTTCACATGGTGCATTCAGACTTCAACACCTGCTCAGCCACAATGCAGGACCAAAGGCACTATTCGATATCGAGCATGGTGGGTAGCTCTTCGTGAAAAGCACAGCAGACAGCAGCGCTCCCAGCTCGCAGAATCGTGGGGTGCTTTGTCGCGTCGTCTGTGGCACCGTCAAATAGCTCCCGCAAGGTTCCCACATACACCGTGCAGGTCCTAGAAACTCACATGTATAATTTTGAGGACCAATGGGATTTAAGCACGTTATGCGAGGTCTCACATGCTCGTAAGTGTAGTACCAGTGTAGAGCACGCACCTCGTTTGTCGCTCACGAAGCACGAATACTCTCGTTCAGTCGTTCCTTCTCTAGCTCGATATTTTACAGTGCGTACAATCACTTCAACTCTTCTACAAGACACACATTATCGTCTAATGTATAGACGAGGAGCTTATGCGAGTAGCTACAACGACCATGGCTCGAGATGAGGTCGTTGGGCAGGCAGTCGAGGCGGCAGACAGTACACTCTCTCCACAAAACAATCACCGTGGCGTTGTGGCAGCCACGGACCGCGTTGTATCCGACGTAACGCATAAGATACCATGCAAAGGCAATTTCGAAGTCCAGATAGACTAGGTACCGGGTTTGCTGCGGGAGAGGGTGATGCTGGAGGCAATGGAGCGACGTGTAATACGTGAATAGACAAGCTTAGTAGATCGCGAGGATTACACGATCATGAGAAACGCCTTGTTCTACGGACAAGCCACTATTCATGACCACTTAGCACGAACGCGAACTTCCATGAACTCCACTCTCTCGATCGTACTGCAGTGAGCATCGGATCGCATTGCATCATTCTCAAGTTATCCTTCACTCAGCATAGAAGATCTACCACGGTGCCGCTGGACGCTTGCACAATGCTGTCGACTTTCCTGAAAGTGCCATTCCCCGGTCCTATCGATCGAGCCTCGAATGCAACTAGAGAGCGCTGGGGAAAAGCGGCCGAGAACACGGTGGAATAACCATTCAAGGCGGCATGCATCATAGTGGTTGCCGCTTTTTCCAGGCTATCTTCGACAAGTACTTTGGCTTTCCTGGTTCCAGAAAGACCCTGAACTACCAACACGTAATCGCGAGGATATTCTTCGTCCGATGGTGCCAGTCCAGGACTGATTCTGATCTGAGGAACTTTCACGGCAGCATCTGCATCTGTCATTTTGATCCTTTCTAGCGAGCCATCTTGCTCGATCCAACAACCAACATTCGTGGTGCGAAGACACCACCCATGTGCATTGATGTCGTTCTGTGAACAGGGGCCAGAGATGACCATCACCGGTTGTCCAAGAGGTTGTGAGGGCCTGTACAGCACATGATGATTTAGCCCTTTCTACGAGTTGTAGTGGGCGATGTATGTTTGTCATGCCCATGATTGCAGTGGTTGTCTCAGCGTAAAGTATGTTGAGTTCAGCTCTTCCTGATATTATAGAAATGCAGCTTCTGACGAATCTACCAACCAATGGGAAGTGCTTCCTTTGGTCGAATAGCCCACTTTACACTACAGCTCCATATATGACACGCATACGCGACATGCTTGCAGTTGATAAGCAGAGAGCGCGACACCCAATCGTCTTGCTATCACTGCACCAGTAAACAAGATTTTGATCCCATGAAATCGATTCTCTGACCCTGCATGCCCGACGTTGCTCTCAGCCGCATGCAGGATTGTCACGTGGCCCTCGCCTGATCGGGACGCTCGGTCGCCTGGCCTCAGTTGCGCCAAGCTCCTCTAGCACGACAGAAACCCACCTTCTGATCGAACCATTTGGTGAGTGAAGAAAGTGCGAGCCGGCGAGTTCGAGTAAGTCGTCGGCAGGGTGAAGGAAGACGCCGCGAAGGGGAGTTCGCGCTCGCGCCCACGCCTTGACGGTCGATGGAGGCTCGTTTCGATCATACGAGACTCCAGTGGGTCTTCCAATCCGCCCAGCTGGAAGCAAGCTTGCGCGTAGCGCATAAGATCGCATACCGTGCAACGCGTTTCCGGGGGAGAGCTGTACGACAACGGTGGTGTGGTCAGCAGCCAATCCTAGAGCAGCACATAATGATGCATATAGTGCCAAGTGGGTATCTGCGTGAGGGCGGCGACGGTCCTCCTGGGGTTTGCAATATCGCCAATGAACATTGCTCGCCCTCACGCATCAAGACCGCAGAAGTGCGTCGAATTGCAGATAACGCAAGAGCACGCAAGCTACTGCATTTCGGGGCTTGATAAATTATCTCTAGTGAGCTATATGCTAACCGATAATTCTTAACATACTTTAAAAGCTCTGCAAACGTCTTAACTATTAACTTGGCTACTAGTATATTCGCTAATACTTTCGCGTATAAGACGTTAATATTATTACTATAGAGCTATAATATCTATAGTAGTCTTAGGCTCGATGTAATAGACGTAAGTAGACTCGCTATAGAAGAAGCGCTTAAAGAGTATAGCTATTAACGTATATTAGTTACTAACGTACTAGTATTATTTCTATCTAGATTATATAAAGAAGGCGACTATTTAGATCTAACTATAATTTATAGACTAAAACGATTTAAAGTCTATAAGGCTATTATATATACTAGGTATTATTAGTTTATAAGTACTTATTAAGAAGAAAGATAGAAAGTTAGTACTCTAGCTATCTCTAAGTAAGAATTCGTAAATATACTAAAGTAATAAACTCTAACTAATAGTATAAGAAGACGCTAAGAACGTAATCTACTTAGAAGTAGAGAAAAATAATACCTAAGCTAAAGAAATCGAAAAAGATAATCTAGAAGCTATTTAGTAGATACTAGAGTTTCTATATCTATATAACTATAGTAGAAAGTCTATAACTCCGGATATAGATATAGTATATTATAGTATAGAACTAATTCTATATACTAAGGTTTACTTAGCTAAATATAAGTATAATATCTCTACTTTAAAAATAGCTACTATTAATAAATTCTAGACTATAGCTAAGTTATACTAGGAACTAGATATATTCTATAAAGTAGTCTATATAGTCTTTACTATAACTCCTAATAGTAATAACGAGCTTAGAGAAGTAGTAGCTACGATTATATATAGCTATAATATAATTCTAGGCGCTTTAACCGAAATAGATAAAGTAGTATATACTATAGATAGTCTCGAATACTAGTTATAGAAAAGGAATAGTATAATACTTTATAGGCCGAATTATAATACTTATAGTAACGTATCTATAAAGGAGTATATATAGTATATCTATTATAAGTCAAAAAAGTTTAGTACTAACTACTTCTTTACGATTTACGAATATCTCTCTAAGTAGTAGTATTACTTAGCTTACTAGAATATATAAAGAAGTAATCTAGTTTTAGAGAAATAGAAGCCTCTTACTATCGAATATAGGAATAGAGTACTAGTAGCTAGTATACGCTTACTACTAGGTAGTCGAGTATAGAACTAATATAAAATCTTCTATTAAGGAATTTAGCTTACTCTCTATATTTGCTTTATAGATACTTTAAGAATTCTTAGAGGATAGAATAGAATTCTAAATATCTTACTCTTCTTATTAGTTTAGATTATAGCTATCTAGACGATAATAAGTATAGTATATATAGGTTAGCTAAAAGGTTTACGAATATATACCTAGAGTATAGTCTAGAAATATAGTACTATTTATACTATATCTATTAAGTATTAATTAGCTTAGCTTAGTTAAAGTAGTAAGTTAAGCTATTATTTAATAATAGTCTTAACGATTAATACTATACTATAGATAACGTTATAATAAACCTAATTATTATATATAAGGACTTTATAGCTAGGCCGTTATCTAAAGATATAATAATCTAGCGTAATAGCTCTCGAGAAACCTACTTTTATAAATAGTAAAGTATATATTTGCTTCTCGCGTTTTTGCTATAGTTAATAACTATAAATAAGATTACGCGGCACTAATTATAATACGCTTATATATATAGCTCCTAAGAGTATATAGAGAGATAAAGAAGTAACGAAGAAAAGCTAAGAAAAGATACCGACTAAGCTACCTATTTCTAGACTATATATTTATAACTATTAGAATAATTTAAAGAATAAATAAGTATAGATTCGCGCTACTCTTCTATATCGATTAAAGCTAGATTACTTTTATTAGAGTTACTACTATTAGTTAATAAAACTAAGAAGTAGACTATAGATCTTCTTATACTTATCGTTTAGTTATTTAATTATAAGGAAACTCTCGTTAGCTAGTCGACTAGTATATTAACTAGTCGAAGTATAATAAGTTCCTAGTAAGTAATATTAGTTTCTATATTAATAAGAGTTTATACTTTTTCTACCTATTCTATATTAAGCTTCTATAAAGCTATACTATATAGAGCGTTTCTATCTATCTATAGTATCTATAAACTATTAATATTTTCGGCCTTCTCGACGCTATACTTAAACTACTTATTATAGTATCTTTCTATATAATTCGATACTAGATAAGATAGGTCGTAATACTACTCTCTAAGCTCTCGATAGACGAGTTCTTCTACTTTATATAGGATAATTAATTCTTTATAGAAGACCTTTTAAGATTTAGAATAATATTTCGCCTACTTACGTAGCTAGCTTTTAATAGTTATTTTATTCTTAACGTATCCTACTTTAACTATACTTAGTAGATTACTATATATAAAGATATATACGCCTCCTCTTTAAGCCTCTATATTACTAATCGCTATAAGTAATCTTCTATTATACCTCTTCGATAACTAGAAGTAGGTAATATAGAGAATAACGAGTTCGTAGCGTATATACCGAGCTTCCGACTAATACTACGAGTTAATAGTAATAGATATAGTATTAAGAGCTAGCGAAGGAACTAAAGAGTTAGGACTATAAGCTAGTTACGATATAGTATAAAATTAAGCCTAAAGAATACTAGAAGATACTAGAGATTCTTAATATATAGCTTATATATCGCTTTTCGATACGAGAAGAACTAGAGTATATAATAACGAAATTAGTAGGTAGATACTTCTATAGAGTAGAAACGAAGCCCGACGTTTATACTACTAATAATTAGAAGTATACTTTAAGAGCGACTAGAATAATAAATATAGTATAAAGTCTATAAAGTACTAACGTCTTTCTATATATACCGAGACGTATAGTATACTAAGATACTTATATCCGGATATATTTATACTTTAATAGATTATTATACTCGCTTTCTCTATTAAACTAATATTTACTAAGACTATAGACGTACCTTCTAACTAATTATAATAGTACTCGAACCTTAGATAGAATAGAAATATTATAAAGTCTAACTACGACGCTAAAGTTGCTTACTTATAGTATCCTCTCTCTTTATACTTCGAGCTATCGAAGTATAGAATAGAAATATCTCGTAGACTAGACTTTTCTCTTCTAGTAGAAGGATAGACTCTAGTATTACTACTATCTTATATAAAGACGCTATATAACGGAGTTAAATATTATATAAGTCTAGACTCGATAGCTTAATAGATAGAATAATCGGCTATAATAGCTATATATAGCCTAAGTATAAAGCTCGGGTCGTCGGCCTATAATCTTTATACTTAGTATACTACTAGAACTTAAAACTCGTCTAGATAGATACTACTATTATACTAACTATATTCTAGTAAATAGAGAATAGGAAATCGATACTAAGAAGCCTACGGACCGCGCCGCTCTAAGTTTAGTACTATCGCTAGGTAGTCTAGACTATCTATTTAGTATAGAGGAGAGAACTAAACTAATTAATGAAAGCTAGTTAAAAACTTTTAAGACTAGAAGATAAGTAAGAAAAGGAGGATAGTAGAACCTTCGAGAGATAGAGAGTATATTACTATACGCCTAAAACGCGTAGTATTATATAGTACTATTAACTACTAGAGCCTATATCGAGATATATATACCTTAAATATAATAAAGTCTAGAGTAGTAAGAGAAAAGAAAATAGACGTAGTAGAAGAGTCTAGAAATAGTATATAACGAATAATAGTAGTAGCTAGTAATAATATACTATAGAGGTAAATACTAGTATAAATAAAGCAAGCGGAAGAGCGAGTAAAACAAGTAGAAAAATAAGCTAAGTAGATAGAAAAGTAAATTAAGGAAGTAGAAAAGTAAGTAGAATAGATAGAGAAATAAGTAGAATAAGTAGAAGAGAAATTAAAATAGCTAGAGAAATTAGTTACGAAGGTACTAATAATCGAATAGATTATAACTATTATATAAGAGTAAGTAGTAGTAAGTATTTAGGAATAACTATAACTAGCTAATAGAGGCGTATCTACTAATAGAAGTTACTTATATATAGAAGTAGTATATATACTCCTAGATAGCTAACTAAGTAATATCTATAGCCTAACTATAAGTATAACTCTATTAGCTTTTATAAACTCTTTCTACTATATAATCGATATCTTAAGAGCTAATAAGACCGAGAAAGCGAGAACCTACTCGAGTATAGTTAGAGAGTATATAAAGAAAGAGATATAAGGAGTCGAAGAATAAGAATAGTAGCGCTATATAGTAGTAACTAAGAACCTATATAACGCTAACCGGATCTATATAGCTTATAGAAGTAAAGGCGAGTTAGTATAAGTTAAAGAGATAATATTAAAGACTATAGCTATAATACTAGGAAGCTGCGTACTATAGGACTAGCTCTATCTAATTAAGGTTAATAATACTAACTATACGGCTATAATTACCGAGATAGAGGACCTCCGACTAGGAGTAATTAAGATACTAGAGAAAGAGAATAAGACTAAAATCGCTAAGATTATATAGATTAGCCGAAAAGATAGTATAAAGGTATATAGGTCGATAATAGTCTACCTAACTCGAAGTAACGATATAGTACGCCTATTATAAGAATAGTACTTCTACGTAGTAGAAGAATCGGCGTATACTCGAGTTTATAAACTACGCCGACGACTAATATAGTACTATAAGTACTAGGAGATAGGCTATATTATATATATATATAATAAACTATAGAGATATACTAAGTACGCGTAAGAAGGTTACTACTATATCGAATACGACGCCGAGAGTTTAGTTCTAAAGTATATCCTATATAGTAGACTCTACGAATCGTATAGTAAGAACTATCGAATACTATATCCTCCTTCTATTACTAATATCTAGCCTCTTAAAGGTTCTTTTACTAAATATTAGTAAGTAGCGAGTAGTATAATATAGCGTAATAAATAATATAGACCTCGAGAACTTCGGAGTTATTATATTATTAGAACCTTATTCGTTTATAAGAGAGAGTAAAGTATTAACTACGCCGCTAGGCTACTTATACTAGACTTAAATAATACCTATAGAAACGTATAAAAGTAGATAGAAAATTAGAAGTATACTCTAGATCTAAAAGAGAATAGAGAGTAAGCTAGTTCTAGTACTCTCTCTCGATATTACTATAGTACTACTATATCTACTCGATCGGTCGGTATTTATCGTATTAGTCTATATAGTACTAGCTAACTCGTAAGTACTCGTAGAAACGATATAGCTCCTATAGTAAAGTATAGATACTATAAGAAGATAGGTAATAAAAGAAAGAATAGATATACTTCTAACTAGTAACTTTAACTAATATAACTAGCTATAGAGTAGAGACGATATCTTATCTACTTAATAAGGAGAGATAGATAGACTCGTAGACTTTATAAACGACTCTACGCTATATAGTCTTCTACCGAGAAGTACTAAGATATAGTAGAATAGTAAGTATAAAAGTACTATTAATCTAGTACTCGTCTCTAAGGAACTAGCTACTATACTTATCTAGTATAGGATTTATAGAACTAAGTATAGATCGGACTACTATATAATCGAGACTACTATTAATATCGCTATACTAGAGTATATAGTCTAGCTATAACTACTACTTAAGAATATACTCTAGAAGAAGATTTATATAAGGATTACTAGTATACTCTAGCTATTAGCTATAAACGTATATAGGTATATACTAGTAGATATATAGACGTAGGCCGACTAACTTATAAGTATAGTACTTATAGTAGTTTACGTACTTACTCCTATTACGAAACTATTACTATATACTAAAAGATAGTAGATATACGACTTTACTAAGCTTCGTTAGATCTATATCTATTAGAGGAATAGAGTAAGGAGCTATCGCCGAGTAGAAAGCTATAGTAAATAACTCGAGAAATAGATATAGATTACTTCTAAGGAATACTATAATACTATCTATTAGTAGTAGAGGAAGTATTAGGAAGAGTTCTTAGACGATACTAATAATATCTAGTAGGTAGTAAAGTATATAAAAGCTAATACTAGCCTAGGCTTATCCTAGATCCTACTTCTTATAAAAAGAGATAGGTTAATTATAAGTAGTAAGAGAGAGTAGGCGACTAAGTTACTATTAATATTCTTTCTACCTCTTCTATCTATAATCGAGAATAAAGAGTAGCGAAAGTAGAGAAGGCTAGTCTATATACCTCTACTTACTATAGACGAAGTTAAATAGAGCGTATTCGTAGTATAGTTATAGAAAGTAGTAGAAGAGGATAGGCTACTAGTAATAGTATAGAAATAGATATAGCTAGCTATAGAGGAGAGAGTCCTAATACTCTTTCGAACGTTACTATAAAAGAGAATACTACTAGTCTAATAGAAGATAGCTAAAATTATCCCGCTTAAGAAACCTAATAAAGGTAACTATATAGCTATAAAGGCGTAGCGACCTATCTCGCTACTTCCTACGCTTAGTAAAGCTCTAGAAGTAGTAGTAGTAGAAAGAATATTATATATAGTCGAGACTATAGGCCTCCTACTAATAAACTACTTTAGAGCTTAGAAGAGACAATTAGTAGTATAGGCGCTTCTTCTATTATAGGAATATATCTATAAGGCGTAGTATAATAGGAAGGTACTTAGTCTAATTAGCTTCGATATAAAAGGTATATATAATAGAGTATATAAGGAAAGACTACTATAGCGACTCTAAGTAAAAGGTATTTCTATAACGCTAGTTAAATAGATCGATTCCTTCTACTCGGACCGGTCGGCTATAATCGTAGTTAATAGCTAGGTATCGGAATAGCGAGCGCTATAGTAAGTAGAATTACTATAGAGGTCGCTATTATTACTAGTCCTATTCCTCTTTTTTAATATAGACCTTATCTAGTATAAGATCGATAGTAATAGTAGTACTATAGTATTTATCGACGACTATATAGTATAGGTTATAGGCTCCTCTATAGAAATAAACTAAAGTAGGATCTAGGCGGTCGTCGACTAAGTAATAGAGTAGGAATAAAGAAGTAGAGCTACTTTTAAAGATAATAAAATAGTATTTATCTACTTTATACGAATACTATACCGAAGTAGTATCCGGCTAGTTCTAGTTAAGAGATAAGAAGTTATAAGAGTAGAATATAGTAATATATTAAGCGCTCCTAGACTCCCTATCTAGAGATATTAAAAATAATTCTTATCTCCTTAGTTTATATATATTCTACGTACTTTTATCCTACGCTAAGTATAAGTAGTACTAGCTATTATACTTTAACGCCTAATAAGCTACGCCTCTCGAGCTATATACTCCTAGCTCTTATAACTATCTCCTTTCTCTAATAGAGCTATTTTAGCTTATAGAGAAGACTATATATTTCTATCGTCTTAGTATAGTATCTAGTACGTTCGTACTACTCCTTATATATATAAATATTAAGTCGAGCCTTAGTTCGTAGCTAGTTACTATATAGTAACTCTCTATAGTAATAGGCTTATTAATAGTATATACTATCGGCGCTTACGCTACGAGGCGCTAGTATACTATAAATTCGTTATATACCTCTCGCGTATTTTCTCTATTAACTATCTATATTTAGTAAGCTCTTCGTATCCGACTCGTACTATATACTTAACTATCTAGTACTTCTCTCGTATACGACTCGTAAGTAGTATACTTCTAAGGAGAGCTACTACTACTTCTGCTACTCTAGCTACTAACTATCTCTCTTATATAGTAGACGATCTACTAAAGGAGAAGGACGACGACTGCTAGCGTTACCTCCTATACCTCTCGGACTATAAGTCGCGTAGTTCGTATACGTATCGTATACTTCGAGTCTACTAACTCTTTATACCTAGCTATCGAGCTATACTATAATAGCGATATAAAGCTCGGCTAGTAGCTAAACTATATTCGCTATAGTAAGTCTAACTATAAGTATATCTATATTACTAATCTAGACCTTATTAAGTAGGCGTAGCGCGCGCGCTACTACTACGCTCTACTACGTATAAGTAGGCGCCTCGTACGCTACTAGTAGCTCCGCTACTACTTCGATAATATAGGTAAAGCTATCGGCTATATCCTTAAGTACCTATAGAGTAACTCGAGTAAGTCTACTAGCCTCTTCTCTATACTAAAGAAGGCTAGTAAGGCGCTAGCTACTAGTATACTCTCCGCTAACGAGCTTATAGTAACGAGTATAGGCCTTACTATCTAGCGCGGTATATTCGAGCTAGAGTATAAGATATATCTTATATTTCACTAGTCGCTTACTTCTCTTATATAGTACTAATTCGTATAATAGAAGCTCTACCTACTTAGCACTTCTAGCGAGGCTCTAGACCTCGCTATTACCTCTATCTACTCCGGCTAGTCTACTTAGAACGAGAGCGAGCTCTCTAAGCTTAAGGAGAATAATAAGAAGAAGAGTAAAAAGAAGGATAATAAGGCTATAGGCGAGAGTAGCGAGTAGTCTACGAGCCTTACGCTCTTCCTCTACTAAACTCTTATAGTACTCTTACGTCTCGCCGGCTCTAGGCTATATACTTCTATTACGCGTAGTATACGCTATACTTATAGGTACTATAAATAAATATCTTCTCTCCTCTTATAACGTCTTAGTTTTCTAAGTTCTTATATCTTAGTAATACTTAGTATTTAGAATTCTTAGAATTTTCTACTATTCTACTAACTACTAGTATTATTATTTCTTCTATAGTTTCGTCTTATATATAGGTAGCTTAGTTTCGCGTTACGCCTCGAATATATAAAGTACCTTATAATTCCTAATATATTCTACTAGCTTCTAAGTATTATATTCCTCCGGCTACCTATACTATCGAACTAGATACTTCTTTATACTTTTCTCTATATAGCTTTCTAGTACCCTCTCGACTTCCTATTTGCTTTACTTATCTATAAGTAGTAGGCTAGTATTCTATATATTACTACTTTACTAGAGTTCTAAAAGAAATACGTAGAAGATATTATAAATCTATAAGCCGGTTAGTAGAGCTAGGTAGTACGCCTGCTTTCCGACTATATTAATAACTTTAAATAGTCTAGCGAATTTATCTACTAGCTTCTTCGATAGTACCTTTAACTAGAGGTTCTTTATAGATAATAGGACTAAGTCGCTAACTTTAAATTCTATCGGCTAGTACTTCTAATTAAAGTACTTAGCCTAAGATTCGCTTACTTATTACTAGCGCTTAGTTAGCTCTTCGTAGTTCTACTTTAATCTCTCTATAGTACTCTTTACTACTAGTATCTCTCTCTAAAGAAGTATATTCCGAGCTTCGCCTACGTTTCTCTTATACGTTTCTATAGAAAGGTCTAAGTTAAACTTATATACTACTCGAAATAGCGATATCTTAAGCGTAGTATTCGCGCTATTATTATACGCGAATTCTACTAACGATAGAATAGACGCCTAGTCGTTCTATCGTTCGCTATAATAGATACGTAGGTACTACTTAAGCGTCTAGTTTACGCGCTCGGTTTAACTATTAGTCTATAAGTAGAATATAGTACTTAGCCTACGTTTTATATATATCTTATAGTAGAAGTCTAACTAGAACTAGCTAGTAAAGACTAAGCCTCTATCGCTTATAATACTAGCTAGTACGCTATATAGTTATATTACCTCGTTAATTAGAATATCTATAAGCTCTACGCTAGTATAGTACTTTATTATTCGGACGAAAGTTACTATCTTCGAGTAACGATCTACGATTATAAGAATCGTATCGAAGATATAGCTATTCTACTTACTAGGTAGAAGATCTATAATAAAGTCTATAGATAAATCCTTCTAGGAATAGTTAGGTAGTAGGAGCGTAGCTATCTTACTATAGAGGCAATAGCGCTTCGCTTTTGCTTTCTAATAGCTACTATACTACTCGACGTACTACTTTATATCGTTACTAACCTCCGGCTACTAGTACTTCTACTTAACTAACTCTACTATCTTATTCTTACTAAAATAGCCTACTAGGATATTATCGTAGTATATATAGATTACCTACGTCTATAATACTAGATCGTTTAGTAGATATAGAGCCTCTTCCTAGTATATATAGCTATCCTTAATAGTATATTTCTCGCTCGCTACGTCTTTACGTTCGGCCTACTTATATAGTACCTTTGCTTTTAGATCGAGCTATACTAATATAGTAGTATATCTAATAATTATATCCGAGACGTTAGCGTATAGCTACTCTTATATAGTAATAGTACTAGCGACTTATAAGAGTAGAGTAAAGCTAAATAGACGAACCGAATAGTTAGTCGCTACTATAATATATCTACTATCGAGTAGCGCTACTCTCCCGCTCTTAGCCGCCGCTATAACTACCTTTAGAGTATCTAACTAAGCCTAGTAAGTAGCTTTTATATAGGTAATAACTAGGCCGCTTATAGGTATAGTACTCTATACCTAGAGTTTCTACTATAGTAATAGTAGAAGGTTACTTATCTCCTTTGCCTCTTATACGTAGTCGCTACGTCTAGATAGCGTATCGGCTAGGTTAAGCTTACTAGCTCGATAGCTAATAGTAAAATTAAAAAAAGCGAGGAATATTATCTACTTTACTTATCTACCTATTAACTACTTAATACCTATAAATCTCTTAAGATTAGTATAATTAATAAGTACCTTAACTTTATATATAGCGCCTTCGAGATATAGTCGCTATATCTTAAATGCTTTAACTACTACGAGTAGTTTCTTATTATAAACTTTATAGTTATATTTAGTATTAATTATCTTCTATAAGAAGAAGGTAATTAGATACTATTCTACTTCGAATAGTTAGCTTAGGATACTAGCTACTACGAAGTCGGAAGCGTTAGTTTCGACTCGTAGGTATAGCGTAGAGTTAAAGTATCTTAGTAGTAGTATAGTCTAAAATCGATTCTTTAGCTTATAGAACGCCTACTCCTTAGCTACTTCCTACTTAATTAGCTCTAGCTTCTTTCTATCCTTTATACCTTTTAATAGCGCTATTAAAAGTACTATAACTCTCGAATATCTAAAGATAAATCGATAGTAGAAGTTCGCGAATCTAAGGAAGAATTAAACCTCTATTAGTATAGTTAGAGTTAGCTATAAGGCGATTATAGCTACTCTACTTAGGTCTATCGCGACGCTACTAGTAGTTACTACGAATCTAAGGAAGTCGACCTTTTTCTAGAAGAACTTATACTTAGAACGCTATACGTAGAGTCTAAACTTATAGAGCCTTTTAAGTATAGCGTATATATCTTATATATATTCCTTATATATCCTACTATAGATTAGGATATTATCTAGATATACTATATAGCTTATATCGACTAGCTCTACTAGCGTATAGTTAATATATACTTAGAACGTCGCTAGTACGTTCGTTAAGCCGAAGAGTATTACTTTATACTAGAAATAGCCGTAGCGCGTACGAAACGTAGTCTTCTAGTAGTTACTTAGCTTAATCTAAATATAGTAGTATATATCGGCTAAGTCTAAGGACGTAAACTATACGGCTCCTATAAGCCTATCTAGCGTCTTACTAATTAGAAGTAGTAGATACTAGTTCTTAATAGTAATCTCGTTTAGCCTATAGTAGTCGATATATAACTATAGCTTACTATTCTTCTTTAGTACGAATAGGATAGGTATATCTACCTCGCTATCGGAATACTTAATCTAATCGTACTCGAGTTCTATCTTTAGATACTTCTTAAGCTTATCTAATTCTCGCTCTAATTAGTAATATAGTAGATAGAATAGTAGTATAGTTCTAGGCCGTAGGTTAATCGTATACTCTACGCTATTAACTAGCTTACTTCTTATTTCCTCTATCGGATTAAGAATATCGTTAAAATAATAGAACTCCTTAGAGATAGGCTTAACCTTATTACCTATCTTACTTAGGCTTACTATAAATACTACTAGTACCTTCTAAAGGTTCTTAAAGAACTTATAGGCTTCTCGGACTTCGAACTTACTAAAACGATCGTTACTATATAGCTATTTATCTATAGCGCTACTAGCTAGTACGCGCTAAGTACGTCGCTATAGATAGCCTAAGATCGTATTAGAAGTTAGTATATTATATATATAGAAGATACTACCTATAGATCGCTCCTTACTACTAGAGTCTATAATCTATATACGTATATAGTACGTACTATAATAGTACTCTAATTTACCTATAAAGGTAGTAACTAGTAGTAGAGCTATATTCGGCTTTATTAGTAGGTTATACTATAGTATAAAGGCCCTTAATATTATATTAATATCTATAGTATTATTAAGAAGGAAAGTAGCCGGCTTACTATCTAACTACGTTTCGACTTCTCTTTCTACGTACGTCGCTAGTACGCTCTAAACTAGTAGAGAGTTATCGCTATATAGTTTAGCGCTAGTAACTTACGCGTTATCTCTAGCGCCTTAGCTTTTTTCGCTCTCTACTCCTTTACTATAGTTACTCTATAAATAGCTAGCTTATTACTATCTTTCTTAGAGTTCGGATAGTTAGGACTAATATAGCTAACCTCGTTATATATAAAGTACGTAGGTTACTAGCTCTTACTCTTACCTTTACCTCTACGTTTACTCTTCGGCTTACTACTATAAGTATCGTATTAGCTACTAGTCGAACCGGAGGCCTCTTTATAAGGAGTATTACTATTAGTACGCTTACGCTTAGTCTACTTATTCTCGGTATTACTATAATATAGCTTATAAGGTATAGCTTTCTTAGCTTACTCGAGGCGCCTTACTAGAGCAATAAGGTTAGTATACTTATTAGAGATAGTATAGTTCTTAATAATATTCTTATATAGTAATAGCTTTAGTTTTACGAGGAACTAGTATACTAGCTACGCCTTAGTATAGTTACCTAACTAAGACTCTAGGTTACTAAGGTCTATTACGAACTATCGTACGCTCTAGCTCTTACTCTAGTATATATTCTCGTATTCTATAGTTACGAGAAGTATATAGTTCGCTTAATCTCCGACGATATCGTATAGGAATTAATAGAACTAAGACTAGGTATATTCTATAAGTAGAACGCCTAGGTATTTATTATACTATACCTCTTATACTTTACTTACGAGGTATATAATACCTATAATTACCTTCTAGTAATCCGTCGGAAACCTTTTTAGTATAGCTATAAAGTTTACTTTAAGAGTATAGATAAATTTATATATCTTCTTTATAGTCTTATCTTTAAAAAGCTTAGGTATATATAGCTTAATAGACTCGTATAAGCTATACTCGTCGCTTTCGGAACGTACGCTACTCGTATAACTTATAGGCGCGCTATCTTACTAAGGTATTAGCTATCCGAGGCCTAGCGCTATCGCGCTTAGCCGTACTAGTAATTTAATTATCTATACCTCTCTTAGTAAGCGTTCGTTCTTAGCCTTAAGAGTATAGATCTCTAGCTATTTATATAACGTATTATTTTTAGCTTAGAGGCGCCTATATATTATATATATATTACTAGCGTCGTCGGTATTATTTATATCCTCGTCCTATTTCTCTTTAGCTTATACTATTCCGGGTTCTAATATCTCTTCGATATAGCCTAATAGCTATCTATTATTCGGTACGTTATCGTCGCGATTAGTCTACTAGGTAGATACGTTTCGTATAAGTATAATAGGCCTTAATAGATCGCTACTCTCGATAAGATAGAAGAATTATAATAATAAGAGTAGAATATAGTAATATATTAAGCGCCTCTAGACTCCCTATCTAGAGATATTAAGAATAATTCTTGCCTCCTTAGTTTATATACGTTCTATATACTTTTATCCTATACTAAGTATAAGTAGTACTAGCCGTTATACCTTAACGCCTAATAAGCTACGCCTCTCGAGCTATATACTCCTAGCTCTTATAGAAGTAGAGCCGGTAAATAGTATAAAGATTCTAGAAGTAGTTATAGACTCGGAACTTCGATTCTAATAGTATATCGTACGAGTAGCTACTATAGGTCTTACTATAGTAATAGTACTAAAACGACTATAAGAGCTATTACTATCTACTACTCGTAGGCTATTCGAGATAATAGTAGTACTAGTAGTCGACTACGTATCGCTAGTATAGATATATAAGTATAAAGAGCGACTTATAGCTATAATAGATCGAGTTTAAAGAATCGTAGTATAGGTAGTTATAGGCTACTTCTATATAGTAGTAAAAGTAGTAGCCGAAGCTAAGGTAAGTATATATATAGTCTAGTAACGATATATAGCTAAAGCTACGAGTATATAGGTCGATATCCTCTCGCTACCTATAACTAATCCGCTATTAAAACTTAGAGTTATACCGAGCTAGAGGTTCCGCTCCCTACTATAATAGATATTAACTATCTATAAGATATCGATAAAAAGTATAGAAAGTATCGCGCAATATATAATAGTACTTTAGTATCTATAACTAAGAGTAGACGCGAAGAAAATAGTAGAGGAAGTAGTAAATACTACTAAATAGACTATAGGTATCTATATTATAATAAGCTTCTCGAAGAGGAATAATATTATTAGAGTAGGAGTTATAATATAAAATACTAAGTAGAGAGAGCTTCTATCTACTATTATCTTAACTATAGTATTAGTAAGGACCGAGTATAACCTATATATAGCCGCCTTAATAGCAATAGTAGAAAGCTTTATATAAATATCTCGGTCTATAGTCTTACAGAATATATATCTCTTCTTAGATAACTAAGTAGTACTATAGGCTATATATAATTCTAGATACTAGTTAGAATAGAAGACTATATAATAGATCTATAAGAGTATAGAGGCTCTATAGAGCTATAATACTATCTAGTTAGTATAGTATTCTACTTCCGAGTTTAAGCTTAGCTAGAAAGCAAAAAACATAGCGAAAGCTATAATAGAGCTAGGTCGAATACTATAGTAGACCCGACTAGTAGCTAAGTCGACTATTACTAGCTACTTTAGAATAGTAATAAGGAAAAGATAGTAACTAATCGAAGATATAGGAAAGTATATTCGACGAATCGATACTACTATACCGAGCCTATATATATAGATAATATACGATCGCCTTAGAAGTAAATAAGTAAGTATATTAGTATAGCTCCGGACTAGAATATTATAACTAAATAGTTACTTTTACTAGATAGGAGCTATAGAATTAGACTAGTACGTATATATATAAGTAAGTAAACCGTCGAGTATTTCTTATTCTAGTACTATCTATAGAATAATCTCCGACTATAGATACTATAACGTACGGATACTATAAGAGGCAACCTCTTCTTCTTTCTTAAAGGAAAGATAGTATTAGATAACGAGAAG
Organism: Cercospora beticola; assembly: GCF_033473495.1. Lineage (NCBI taxonomy): Eukaryota > Fungi > Ascomycota > Dothideomycetes > Mycosphaerellales > Mycosphaerellaceae > Cercospora > Cercospora beticola. Next base: position 654,416 of record NC_088942.1, read on the forward strand.
TAGAAACTTATAATAGAAGTAGTCTTAGCGACTATCTAGTTCGTAATAGCTATAGGCTGCTTCGAAAGTTTACTATATTAACTTTACTCTAGCTAGGAAACGGTTAACTAGGATATATAAAGTATATAATACTAGTAACTTTATACTTACTTCTACTAACTATTTCCTTATAATATACTTTTATACTAATAGTAAGATACGCTTTACTTACTAAAGATAAGATAGTAAATACTTAGAGGAGTAGCTTTAAGAGAGCTTATAGTATACTAACCTAGTACGAGTCTCTAGTAATATAGAATAGAAGGACTAAAAGAATAGACTAAAGTAGGATAAACTAAATAGGCTATTAGAAGTTTAGGAAGTTTTCGGGAAGCAAAAGTAATTATATAATATCTATAGTAAGCTCTTTAGGTACTTAGCGCTAGGTAGAATAAACTCTATCTATCTATCTATCTATCTATCTATCTATCTATCTATCTATCTATCTATCTATCTATCTATCTAAAAACTCTATACGTAGTCTAAGAGTTATTCTAAATAAGTATTATATTATATACTTTATAGTATCTATAAATTTACTCGCGATAGGATTCTTATATTTTCTTAATATAAGATATAGAGTAAGATTAAAGCTAATACTATAGTATTCGATACTTTAACTAAATCTCGACTAGTTAACTATAAGTTATTATTTTAGACGTAGTAGATACCTACCTATATATTACTCTTAGTTCTATTCGAAGATAGTTTATTTAGTACTCTTAGAGCTATATTTCTTCTTCGCTTCTATTAGTAATACTAATACTTCTCTAAAACTATTCTATACTAGTATAATTACTAGAGATTCTATTACTTCTTTATACTTATCTATTTTAATTACTTCGTTAATAGGCGATATTAATTACGACTCTAGAGGCGTAGCCGACGTATTATTTACGCCTACTATAGTATTTAACTCTCGATCCTAAGCTAGATAAATAGAAGCTAATATATAGCTTATTAGTATAAAATATAGCTTATCTTAGACAATATACTATATATTTATAGGCGAAACTTACTAAGGCTTTCGAGCTCTTTCGAAGCCTTTATTAGACTATTAAGCTTCTCTAGAGTATAGGTACGATCGCTTATATTATTAGATTTTTCTACTATTAGGTAATTTATATCTATATCTATAAGTTACTTAATTGTTTTATAGCCGAATACGAGAGGCAATTTCTATATAAGTTACTCCTTAATAATATATATACTAATATTATCGACCTAATTCTTTATAGCTACCTAAAATAATTATTAACTATACGTAGAATACTAGATCTAAAGCTTTTATACTTTATAGTATACCTATATATAATCTACTATAAGCTAACCTATATAATACTCTATATCTACTTCCTTATATTCTTAGACGATCTAGATAAGGTTTTTAATATTACTTTTATCGAGTTAGAAGTTACTATTAAATCTAAACTTTTAGGAGATTACGTACTCTAATCTCCGTTTTCGCTAGCTAGCTTAAACTTTTTAAATATTACTAATAAGGTAATAGTTATAAGTAATTAGGTATCCGTTAAAGTACGGCTAAAGTATCTTATTTACTCTTCTTTCTACTTTATATCTAAGACTATTAATTACTCTATTAATAAAAGTAAATAACGTATTAATAGTATTAGTAATAGTAACTACCTCGAGTATAGCTTTTATAGTCTATCGAATATATTATAAGATATCGAGATAGACTTCTATAATAAGTCTCTACTATAGCTAGTATTATTCTCTAAAGAGTTTACTAATAATCTCTAAGTTAAATATACTAGGTAGCTCTATTCCTCTACTATAATATATAAGCTTCTTTATAGAAGTAATATAATCTAGTCTTCGTATATATTCGATATAATAGTAATTGCTATCGGACTCTTTATTATCCTCGATAATTACTTAGCTATAACCTCTTAATCTTATATTCTCTATAAAGTCCTTAAGTCTATTTTAAACGATAGTATATAGGCGCTTCTATTATCTCTTCTTTATATATATATATCTAAAGAAACTATTACTATATACTCTATTAATAGCTATCTTTAATAATACCGAAAACTTCTAGCTTATATACTATAGATAGCTTCGCTACTACTATATAGTATTATAGAGCTTACCGAGCTACTCTAGTCGAGCTTTATACTCTTCTATTCCGGAAATAACGTTAGTATATAGCCTAGAGAGATTTTCTAAGATCTAGTTTTTAAGTATATTACTTAATCGAGACCTTAAGAATTAGATACCGACCGTACTCGAGTTTAGTAATACCTATACGCCTACTACGAAGAACTAAGATTCCTATAAGTTATATATAGCTATAGATATATTATAGGTCTCGAAGCTATAGTTCTTTAAGATATACTAGCCGAGTCGAAAGACGACGTCCTTATTATAAGCTATCGTAATATATACTATCTCGCTCTCTAACTCTCTAGATAAGGTATCTAGCTTAGTAATTAATCCTAAGATACGTACGCTATAAGAGTCGAGCTCGAGGGAGTATTTAGTAACTTCCTATAAAGTAAAATTATTCTTTATAGAAACTATAGCTAAGATAATACTCTATAGCTTTTCTATATAGCTTCGTACTATTTTATAAATAATAGAAGCCTTATCTACTAACTATCCCGGTTATCTATATAGAAAAGGCTAGGTAAGTCTATAAGAGTTAAGTATAGTTACTCTAGACCTTTAAATTCGATACGGAGTATATTACTACTAAATACCTTTATATTAGATAAGCCTATAGCTTACTTAGCTTATTTAATTAAACTAGAGAGATCGGAGTTAATAATATTAATTTTATAGTTAAACTATAATAGGCTTCGATATTCTTCTAGGTTATAATCTAGGCCTAGTATAATCGAGACTTTAACGCCTATAGTCTTATTATAGCGAAGTATTAGTTCTATAGCGAAGCGTATATATAGGTTATCCTTAGTAGGAAATCGGAGGCCTAAGATTACTTCTAGTATAGAGCTCTTTCCTACCGACTAATTACTATAGATAATAATCTATAGAAGGTTAATATAGCGAGTAATATCTATTAAACGTAACCTATCGATAATATCGAGTAGATTACGATAGTCTTTAGACTATAACTTAGCCTCTACTATAGTTTAAAGTAAATATAATATTAAGAAAGAGAATACTTTAGTCGATAGTTAGAGCTAGTACTTTGTTCGCTAGAGTATTATCGTTATCTTACTTTATAGAGCTAGTACCTACTACTATACTAGATAAGCGAGTATACTCCTACGCGAGATTAGAGACCTCCGCTTCTAATATATTATCTCGAAATACTAAATAGCTTAGCTACTTTTCGGAGTCTATAGCTTATAGATTAGATATAAAGTATATTATTTATAGAATATTCTATCTTCTAGTACTTCTAAAATACTCTTCCGGTCTCTTTAATATCTTTCTAATATACGACGTAAAGATACTAAGTATATTATCTTACTACTCTATTTAGCTATTCGTAATCGTTTATAACTAATTTTATATATATCTCTATAATACGTCCTATAGTATATATACTATAAGAGCTTAAAATTAGCTCTACTTTTGTAGCTTCGATATATAAGAGCGACTAATAATACTCGGGACTATAGATATCTATAAAGGCAACTACGATGCTTATATAAACGCCGGCTTCGTTAGTATATACTTATATAAAAAGCTAAAAGGTAGTATCTCGTATCGTATAGTACTAGTAAAACGTAGCGCTTTATAAGCGAGTAAGTTTCCTAACGATCGGATTTATTTTCCCGAGTTCTAGTATACGACTTAGATACTATATCTACCGACTTCTTTATATATAATAATCGGTATACTACGCCTCGTATAGCTTTCCTAAGCAATATATATAGAAAAAGCTATATTTATATAAAATAATCTATTATTAGTAAGTAAGGCTCGTTAACCTTATTAGAAGCGCTATAGTATTATATTATATAGGTTATAAATAACTCTAGCTATACCTAGAGCTAGGATCTAACTAACTACTTACTACTAATAAGTATTTTATACTTATACCTAAAAAGATATTTATATTAACGTCTTATATACTCTTACTATATAGTTCTATAAACAATCTACGTACTTAAGCTACCGATTATTATACTTTAGGTATAGGTACCTTATACGCTCTTTTATATTATAATACTATAAGTACTTCTGGAAAAAGTACCTCTTTAGGCTACTATAGTCTTAGAACTACTTTATATAATATAAAACAGATAGTTCTAGGTTACCTATATAAAAGATATATTAAGTTAGTAGATACTCTATATAGATTAGATTAGGTTTAATAGCTTTCTTCGCGTCTACTATTATATAGTCTCTTTTATAGGAAGTAATAGAGTAGGCTACCTTCTTCTAGTAAACTTTATATTATATTACCTCTTACTACTTATAAAGAGTAGTAATAGTATCTATTGCTTCTACTCGGCGCTCCTAGTTACTAGTATACTTAGATAGCGTAAAGGTAAGTAATATACTAAGGACCCGCTAACGTTTGCTATTTAGAGAGCTAATTACCTAGGCTAATATCGTTTATATAGTATTCTAATAGGCTCTCTTTAGCTACTATAGGATATTATTAATCGGCTACTCCTCCTAGTATCTCGTCTATACTTACTTTAATATAATATTATATACTACTACTCTTTTTATATATAGGTAGTTCTACTAAGTATATTAGTATTCTATATATTCTCGTATACTACTCGACTACTTAATCGTTATATAGTAAGCCTATACTTGCCTAGCTAGACTATTACGTATCCTTCGAGCTAGGACGACCTTAGAGTACTTCTTAATCTATACTAACTACTAATCGT